>NC_137889.1:80848316-81510732 GCF_963455335.1 Martes martes
TCAGTGCTTCAAAAGCAAAAGCTTTTTAAAAATTTCAGATAGGAGCTTAAGGGCACGTGTAGATTGTGTTGCTGCTACAGATTCAAGGATTACGTAGAGACAAAGGCACTGTCCTCATCAGTAGTACCCTCATGGTGTGTATTAGTTGAAGTAGTTCATGAAACCTTATATCTTTATGACTTAAAAAGAAAAATAACTAAACAGATAAAAGAATCATTTAAAGATCTCTTCAAGAATTTCTTAAATCTCTTCAAGGTTTAGGTCCTAGAGTATCCCTTCAGGAATCTCCTAAACTCCTTTTTTTTTTTTTTTTTAACATTTTTTCTTTAAAGATTTTATTTGTCAGAGAGAGAGAGAGAGCACAAGCAGGGGGAGTGGCAGGCAGAGGGAAAAAACAGGCTCCCTGCTGAGCAAGGAGCCTGATGCAGAACTTGATCCCAGGCCACCCTGAGCCACCCAGGGAGCCCTATCCTAGACTCCTAAGGATAGAGAACAAATTGAGGGTTGATGGAGGGAGGTGGGTGGGGGGTGGGCTAAATGGGTGATGGTTAAGGAGGATACTTGTTGTGATGAGCACTGGGTGTTATATGTAAGTGATGAATCACTAAATTCTACTCCTGAAGTCAATATTACAATATATGTCAATTAACTAGAATTTAAATAAAAATTTGGAAGGAAAAAAAAAAGGAATCTCCTAAAGTACAAGAACGACAGTGGTATGGGGCACAATACTATCACCTGGTCAGCAGAACAATGTGAGGCAGTTAACCATCTGTGCAATCTGGTAGCCACTAGCCACATGTGGATAACTAAATTTTCATTAAAATTAGGTAAAAAAAAAAAATCAGTTTCTTAGCCAAGCTAATTAATATCAAATGCTTGATAGTCACATATAGCCAGTGGTTATCTGAACAATGCAGATGATAGAATATTTACGCCATTAGAGGAAGTTCTATTGGAGAGCCCTGCTAAGCTTATCAAGAAGTTCTGGTTCCTGTTGAAGAAAAAGATCCAAACCACAAACAGCCAAGAATCAGACATTCTTCATAACATTAGAAAAGGCTATTGAATATAATTTACTCCTTTAGTTGTATAATCTACCTGAGGAAAAAATAACATAAATGAGTCATTTTATCATAGGAGGTAATCAGAATCTTCCCACAATATCGTTTTGAAATCATATTTCGTGCACTGACTTTTTGGTTCACTTCATTTCCTTAAGCCCTCTGGAATGGAAGGTAATCAATCCAGTCTTTTTTCCCCTCCAAATTTAATGTTATGATGACTTCTTGGGGATATGTGTTGAATAAAGTACACCTGAAACCAACTTTTCCTTGCTGTTTTATTTTACAATGATATTTACCATAAAGGTATTTTAGGGCACCTGGGTGGCTCAGTCAGTTACACGTCTGACCTTGGTTTAAGTTCAGGTCATGATATCGGGATCCTGGGATTGAGCCATGCATGGGGCTCTATGTTCAGTGGGAAGTCTGCTTAAGATGCTCTCTCTGTCTTCCTCTCTCCCTCCCTGTACCCCCCTCCATGCTCCTGTTGGTGTACTCTCTCTCTCACAAATAAATAATCTTAAAAAAAAATAAAGGTGTTTCATTTTTCCATGTATTGTTCTTTATGTGTTCTTGCAGAGAATATTAAATATAGAACTGCCTATGACATATATCCTTTGGCATTATTAAGGAAAATTTAACTGAAAACAGGGATAACTTCAAAATTACTCAATAAATCTTAGTAAGAAAAACATCTATTTGAAATTGTATGTGGTTTCTTAAAACAAACCAAAACAAATGCTGGTAAGACAATATCCTCCTTGGGGATGTAATTGAGCAAGAGACCCTGAGACATACTGAAACACTGACATAATAACACTACTTCAATAAAAATAATAGTCTTATTGTTAGGCACAAGTAAAGTTTAGCCTGCAATGGCTTATGTGGAATATCGCTCAAGAGTCAAGCAGGTGTACTACTGCTAAGATATCAGGACCGTAATAGCTCAGAAGAATGATAGCTCAGAGGAACTGGAGTTTCCTGGGAAGGATATCACGGGACTAAGAAGACACATGATTTGGTGATAGCTAAGAAATTAGTTGTTTTCCATTTAAATTAAAATAAGCAAAGTGAAACAAAACCTCTATAAACACAAATTGATAAGAGAATTCCTAACTTTCAGAAGTGACAAATCATTTAAGTGAAAAGATGGCTTTATTAAAGACCGTTGACAACCCTAAACCTCTTAGATTTCATTGCTATTGCAGTAATAATTTGAAGAGCTAATCCGAGTGCATGAACTGCATTTTGACTGCTGAGTGAACATTATCAATATTAAAGTTATATCCTGCAAATAAATGAAATTTATTGCATACAGCTCTAGTACGTTTCAGAAAGCAAGTGACCTAATTTCAATGTGGGCTGGCAAGCTGGCAATACACACCATCGTCAAGGAAGAATCTACCTTCTTAAATCAATAAAACTTATATGCAAAAGTGAAGCAATATCACTTTTAGCACATAACTCCCAATTCTTTTTAGTGCAGACTTGTTAACGAGTCTCAAACCACTTAAATAAAATACTTTTTAAATGCTTGCCTTCAAGTGTCCTCTGATATTTTATTCATTCATTTTTATTTTTGTACTTTTATTTCATTTATTTGTAAATGTTTTCTTTCTCAATTTTTCCTGCCAATTTAAACTTCTATGTAGACCTTTTTTTTTTTTTTTTTTTTTTTTTTTTTAGGACTTGGCACGTTCTAACCAATAATGCTGCTTCTACTGCAACTAAGATTTCGGTTTTAGTTTCATGTTAATTTCCTCAACTCTCCTGGCAAGATCTGCCGACATCCTCGGTAAAATTCTCAGTGCTTGAACATACTTATTCTGAGCTTTGATCTTTTTTTTTTCTTTTTTATTCTGAGCTTTGATTTTTTTTTTTTCTTTTTAATCATCAGCGCATTCTGAAAAATCAGGAGACGCTCCACTGCAAAGCTACCGGGTTCCTTTGAGTTGGTTGCTCGTACTCACTGCGCTCGGGGCTGGTGCTGAAACTCCCTCCAGCTCAGCACCCACTCGGTCTGTCTCTCCTGCGCCGCCGCGGAGCCTGCACCCGCCTATTCCCCAGCTGCTGGGACAGCCCCGCCGGCCTTTACTTCCTGCCGGGACAAATTACCTATGACTGGGCGGGAGAAGGGCGGGCTCTAGCACCTATGACCCAGAGGTCTGTTTCCTCCGCGCGACCCGGCTGCCCCGCCAGCAATTATTTCCTGCGGGGACAATTAGGGCACAACTCCGGGAGAAGGAGTGGGGGCACTGCCAAAAAGGAGACGTGGAGGCCGCCCAGGGTTGCAGGTTGAGAAACACCTTCCTCCAACTGCTGCGCGGGGAGCACGGTCTTGTGACTCACGTGACCCTGAGGAGGCGTTCTCGGGCCTGTGTGGATCAACCAGCAAACTAGAAAGGCTTTTGTGTATTTTAAGGGATGATCCTTCAGGGAGTTCTGTGTGAGTCACCCTCTAAAGGTGACAGAGTTAGGTGGTATTTGTACTAATTATGGTTGAAACAAAAGTCCAAGGAATTTCATACAATCATAAAAGGCTATCTAAAGCTGAATTTGTTATCACCATCAAGAAATTCTTCTGAATCACTAATGTCACTAACATCTCCGTGACATCACAAGATTTCACTTGTAATCACTGATCATTTCTAAATGCACACAGACCAGTTTTTCTGTGTATTTATCTAATAGGTACTGAGTACCATGTGAGAACATATATTCTAGGCCTCTGAAACTTGATTGTACATTATGATCACTGAAGAGGTTTTCTGCTTTATTTAGTTTTTTAAAATACTAATACCTGGACCCCACAGCAGACCAGCTGAAATAGAATCTCTGGGAATGTGGCACAGGAATCATTTTCTCCTCCAGATGATTCTAATGTGTAGCCAGTCTTGAGAATCACATTCTAGATCAATAGTCAAATTTTATTGGTTGGGAAGAGTTACCAGGAGAAGGAGTTAAAATACTGATTCCTGACATTTCGATTTCGATTTTGAGAAACATTGCTCTAGTCCTCCATGGTCAGGGATGTAGCCATTAACTGCATATGGCTATTTGAATTCAAATTAGAGTAAACATTCAGTGGTTCATTTGTACTGGAAAATTTTTAAGTGCTCAATAGTCACATATGCAGATTACAGAACATTACTATCATTGCAAAAAGTTCTGTTGGACAGCACTGTTCTGGACTCAAGAGGCCTGGGAGTATAGCAGTGACCTATAGGAGTCCTACCTTCATATGGATTCCAGAAGAGCAAAAAATGTAGATATGAACAATTAAGTTCAGAAAAGGGGAAGTGCTGGGTTCTGTCCTAGTCTAAGAAGTCAAGGAAGGCCTCTCTGAGGAAGTGACAGTTAACAGAGACAATTCAGTAGTTGGTAATGACTGTAGAGTTATAAGAGGAAGAAAGCATAAGGACTGCTCAAAGATGAGGTATCCTGGAAGGAAGTCCTACTTTAAACAGTACTCATGGGGCACCTGGGTGGCTCAGTGGGCTAAAGCCTCTGCCTTTGACTCAGGTCATGGTCTCAGGGTCCTGGGATTGAGCCCCGCATCAGGCTCTCTGCTCAGCAGGGAGCCTGCTTCCCTTCCTCTCTCTCTGCTTGCCTTTCTGCCTACTTTTGATCTCTGTCAAATAAATAAATAAAAATAAAATCTTTAAACAGTATTCATATTCATAAACAATAATGAAAAAGCAGGGGCACCTGGGTAGCTCGGTCAGTTAAGCAGCAGACTTGGGATTTTGGCTCAGGTTATGACCTCAGGGTTGTGAAACTGAGCCCTGCCTCAGGTTCCATGCTGAGTGTGAAGCCTGCTTGGGATTGTATCTCTCTCTCTTTCTCTCCCTCTGCCCCTCCCTGCTCATGCTCTCTCTCTCTCTCTCTCTCTCTCTCAAAATAAATAAATAAATAAATAAACAAACAAACAAATAAACACACCCAATAGTGTAAGCAGCAGATGGGAAGGAAAAGTATCACATCATATAAAGAATTAAGGAAGCTAAGGCTTTTCACCTAAGGGAAGAGATTAATTCAGAAATTCAGAGTTCAGAAAAATTTTGAGGAAACAAATTCTCCTTTCCTCACAAATCCTCTCTCCCCCCAAAATATGAGGGCCTAAGTCCAACCTCAACTTGTTTCATTTCATGATTTCAGGCGACCTCAATGATTATGTGGTTCATTCTTGCTTCAGATTCACATTGAGAAACTGAGACTCACATTGTTGTGAATTTCCTAAAATCTTAAAGTGAGTTGGGGGCTGAGTCAGGATTGAGGACATTTATTACAGGATGTCTCAAGTCCAGTGCTTTTCACATCATGCCATAGACCTAATCCAAACCCGGGTGATCCTCTGCTTAAACTAAAATTCTTCTTTCGAGTTGTTTCATATGCATTAATGTCTAAACATAAAAGCCTATATTGGAAAAGTTTTGGGAGGCACTAGAAGATCCAGGTTAGCTTCATATACTAGCCATTTATCTCTAGAAAATTCATTTACTCTCTCTAAACCTGTTTGCCTTTTTATGTTATTACTGACATAATAAGATCTGTGTACCTCATCCTTTTATGTGGTCTAAAGATAAAATGTATTAAAAATATTAGAATTCTGGTTTCTGCTATGACATTTAAAGACCTTGGGAGTTATCACTCCTGTCATGAAGATAAGAAGAAAACTGAACACGCTGAAAATCAGCAACTCTTCTTACATCTACCAGATAATAGAGGTCACAAGGTAAATCACCTCCCTGAAAACTGCAAAGGTAGGTGAATGCAGAGAATCATACCTTATGACCTAACTGGAGCCAGTAATGGGTAGAGGGTTCTTCAACAGTAATGGTGAGGACCCAGTAACCAGGGAGCACACATACCTTCAGGAGTTGACCTTCAGGAGTCTTGCTAGGTTCTCACAGTAAAGATCAGAGAAAAATTTCCCCTTGCTTCGGGCAAAGGGAGGGGAAATGTAGCTATTATGAAACATGCCCAGAACCTCCGTTCTCTGAAATAAAGCCTAGTCTTCTAGATAAACATCTTTATCAGAGCTTTATCAGACTTGGAAGAAGAATAATTGGGTGATCTGAGCCCCTTCTAGTTTTCCTGTCTCTCATGAAGGAAAAAAAAAAGGGTTAGGAAACTTCTCTGAGGGTTAAAGTTCAGGGATCCTGGCTCACTAAAAATGGAGATTTACTCATAAGAGTATAGAGTGCTTCCACTCCCCAAAACCCTATGAGCATATTAAAAGTGTTCCAATAATACCAGTGGATTACAACTGATAGAGCTGCAAGACACAGACACTGTTTAAGGAGTTTCTAGGAAAGCTCAAAGACAAAACAGGAGACAGAAGGAAGGATATTAGGAGAAATTGAAACCTATGACACCTACAGCTATAGCAAATATTAAACACAACCTAACTCTGGCAAGGTAAAAAGAAAATTTCACACTAAAGGCCTGCTTACAACAGTGCCTATTATTTGATACATCATATCTGGCTTGTAAAAAAAATTACAAGGCATATTAAAAGGCAAGAAAAAACACATCTAAAGAGATAAAGCAAGCCTCATAATCAAACTCAGATATGGTAGAGATTTCGAAACTATCAGACTTCGGATTTAAAATACCTATTATTAATATGGTAAGAGCTCTGTTGGAAAAAGTTAACATATAAGACAAAATGTGTAATATGGGTGATGAAAACTTTAAGAATGAAAAGAAAATGCTTTTCATTCATTTTGAGAATGAAAAAAAACCCAAAAACCACTGCAACTGAAATGAAGAATGCTTTTTTACAGCCAAGAAATAGTCAGTGAGCTTGAAGATTTGGCAATAGAAACTCTGCAAACATAAATGTAAAGAGAATATAGTATTGAAAAAACTCAATAGGATATCTGAAAACTGTGGAAAATTACACAAAAAAAGTGTAACACAAGGTAATGAGAATACAGAAAGAAAAAAGAGAAAGGAAGAGAAATATTTAACGTAATAATAGCTGAAAGTTTTCCAAAATTAATGACAGATGATACCAAATCAGAGGTCTAGGAAGTACAAACACTAAACAAGGTAAAACCAGAAAATATTTACATGTGGGCATATCATATTCGATTGCAGAAAATCAGATGAAGAAAAATGTTGAAAGGAGCCAGTTTGGGGAAAAATACCTTATCTACGGATGAACAAGGGCAAGAATTTTATCAGCCTTTTCTTCAGAAACTGCAAGCAAGAAGAGAATATAGTGAAATACTTCATATTGAAAGAAAAGTCCGTCAATCTAGACATCTGAATTAAGTATAATTATTCTTTTAAAAGTAAAGAGGAAATATAGACTTTCTCAGACAAAAACTAATGGATTTTAAAAATTAATTAATTAACTAATTTATTTATTACCAGTAGGCCTATCTTGGAAGAAATATTAAAAGAAGTTTTTCATAGAGAGGAACAAATATAGTTCAGAAAGTTGGATCAAGATGAAGAAAGGAAGAATGTTAGAAAAAAAGTAAATGGAGACAAAAATAAGATCTTTTATTTTCATTCTTAATTGACCTAATAGATAACTTCAAAACAAATAGCAAGAACATATTAGGTGGTTAAAGCTTATATGGTTATATAGCTTATAGGATAAATAAAATAACAGCAAAGTCAGAAGGGACATGAGAGAAGAATTGAGAATAGTCTACTATAAAGTACTTGCACTATCTGTGAAGAGGTAAGGTGTTATTTGAAAGTGGATTTAAATTGGTTGTAAATGTATACTGCAAACTCTAAAGTAATTGCTTAAAAAATGATAAAAAGAAGTTTAACGATAGGCCAAGAGAGAGAGAAAGTGGAAAAATAAAATGCTTAACTGAAACCAGAGGAAGTAGAAAAAAAGGAGAAGATAAAGGACAACAAATAGGAAACTATATAGTAGGTATTAATCCAATTCTATCAATAATCATTTTAAATCATTTTAAAAAAGGTCTAAATACAGTAATGAAACAATAGAGCAAATAATATACTGAACCCAGATACATGCTATTAATGCTATTAACAGGATACCCACTTTAATTATAAAGACACAGATTAAAAGGGATGGAGAAAGATATACCATGCTAACACCAATCAAAATGAAACTGAGAATAGTTATTTTAATTTCAAAGAAGATTTCAGAACAAGGAAATTATCAGGGACAAAGAGAGGCATAACATAATGATAAAGGGGTTGACTTTCCAAGAAGACATGGCAATTTTATCTATGCACATTACAGCAGAGTGTCAGAGTACATGAGGCAAAAACAGTTAAAACTGAAAGAAGAAATCAACACACATTTACGTTGTGGTTGGAATCTTCAACACCCCTCCATTAGTAATTGACAGATCCAGTGGGCAAAAAATCAGTAAAGATATAGTTGAATTGAATAGCATTATCATCATCTGGATCTAATTGACAGTTATACAATATTTCATCCAATCACAGTAGCCTAGACATTCTCCTTAAGCTCACATAGAGCACTGACCACCATAGACTACATCTTGACAAGTTTAAAAGTATAAATATCATAGAAAGTATGCTCTCAGGTCACAGTGAAGTTACACTAGAAATAATTAACAGAGAGATAGTTGGAAAATCCCCAAATATTGGAATATAAACAACATGCCTAAAGTCATGGATCAAAGAAAAGTTCTCAAAATGAAATAAAGTTCAAACTAAATGAAAATGAAAATACTCTTTATGAAATTTATGAAATGAAGTGAAATCAGTGCTTAGAGGGAAACTTATAGAATTCATACATCAGAAAAGAAAGTTTTGAGGTAAATAATCTAACTGTATGCAGTAGGAAACCAGAAACAAAAACAAATTATATCCTAAGTAAGGAGGTAAAAAAAAAAGGTTAGAGTAGAACTCAATAAAATTGAAAACCAGAAATCAATAAAGAAAATCAATGAAACAAAAAACTGATTATTTAAAGAGATCAATAAAATTAATAAACCTCTATCCAGATTAATTAAAAAAAGAAGAAAAGAAGACACAAATTACTATTATTAGAAATGAAAAAGATGTATCACTATTGATCCCTTGGATGTTAAAAGGATAATGAATATTCTGAACAACTCTATGCTCAAACATTTGATAACCTAGGTTAAATAGACCAATTCCTTGAAAGACACCATCTGCCAAAACTCATTCAAGGAGAAATAGATAATATGAATAAGCCTATATCTATTAAAGAAATTGTGTCAATTAATAGTAGCCTTCTACTTCTAAACAGAAAGCATCAGGTCCAGATGAGTTCACTGGTGAATCATACATTTAAGGAATAACTTATACTAATTATCTATGATCTCTTCCAGAAAACAGCAACAAGAACACTTCCTAAGTCATTCTGTGAAGCTAGCATTATCCTAATACTAAAACCAGATAAGAAAATTCAAGAAAGGAAAATTACAGACCGATATCTCTTATAGATGCATATATGCAAAAATCTTCATCAAAATATTAGCTAATATAAGCTATGTAACAATGTATAAAAAAGAATTATATGCCATGACCAAAGGGGATTTATCCCAGCTATGTAAAACTGGTTCAACAATCAAAAATCAGTTTCTGTAATCTATCATATCAGCAGGTTAAAAAGGAAAAGTTGCATGATCTTATCAATAGATGCAGCAAAAGCATTTGACAAAATCCAATACCCATTCATGAAAAAAACACTCAACAAACTAGGAAAAGAGAGGGAACTTCCTCAACTTGATAAAGAACATCTACAAAAACCTACAGCAAGCATACATAATAGTAAGAAACTAGATCTTTCCCACTAAGATCAGGAGCAAGATAAGAGTAACCCCTCTCACCACTACTTTTAAACATTATCCGGAAAGTCCTACTTAATAAATAAGAGAAGAAAGAGATATAAAAGGTATACAGACTGGGAAGGAAGAAATAAAACTGTCTTTGTTCAGAAATGATATGATTGTATATATAGAAAATTCCCAGGAATTGCCAAAAAGAATTCCTGGAACCAATAAGCACTTACAGAAAGGTTACAGGATACAAGGTTAATATAGAAAAGTCAATTGTTTTCTTGTATACCTGCAGTGAACAATAAAATTTATAATTAAAAACAATTCTATTTATGTTAGCACTTACTAAAATAAAAAAATACTATAAATCTAACAAAATACTTGCAAGATCTATATGAAGAAAACTACAAAATTCTGATGAATGAAATCGGAGAACTAAATAAATGGAGAGATATCCCATGTTAATGAATAGAAGAATTAGTAATGTTATGATATCACTTCTTCCCAACTTGGTTTATCAATTCAATGCAATCCCAATAAAAATCTCAACAAGCGATCTTGTGAAAATTGACAAATCAATTCCAAAGTTTATGTGGAAAGGCAAAATATCCAGAATAACTAACATAGTACTGAAGAAGAACAAAGTTGCAGAAATGACACTATCCAACTTCAAGGCTTACAATCAGGTATTGCAATGAAGACAATGTGCTTTAGTGAAAAAATAGATACAGATCAGTGGAACGAAAAGAGAGCCAAGGAAATAGATTTCCACGTATGTAATCATCTGTTCTTTGACAAAGGAACACAGGCAATTCAGTGGAGAAAGTATAGGCTTTTCAATAAATGGTGCTAGAACAATTGGACATCCATGTGCAAGACAAAGTTAGATACAGACCTTACACTTCTCACAAAAATTAACTTAATATGGTCCATATACCTAAATGTAAAGCACAAAACTTGAAAGCTTGCAGAAGGCAATAGTGGACAAAATCTAGGTGAATTTGGGTTTGGTGATGAGTTTTCATAAACAGCACTAAAAACACAATCAATGAAGTAAACAACTGATGAATTGGACTTATTAGAATTAAAAAACTATTACTCTGCAAGACATTATTAAAAAAATGAAAAGGCAACCCTCATACAGGAGAACATATTTGCAAAATACATACCTGATAAACAACTTTCATCCAAAATTATTTAAAAGACTCTTAAAACTCAACTATACGACTTGAAAAGTGGAATAAAGATTCAAACAGATGTCTTACTAAAGAAAATACAAAAATGGCAAACAATCATATGAAAATATGCTCAGAATAATAATCATTTCGCAATTTCAAATTAAAACAGCAGTTGCAAATTAAATTGCATTTTAAAACCATTTTATATGTAATGAAATAGCTAAAATCCAAAAATTTGACAGCGTAACCTAATGGTAAGTCTGTGGAGCAACCAAAACTCTCATTCCTTGTTGGCAAGAATACAAAATGGTATGGTTCCTTTGGAAGACAGTTGAGGGGTTTCTTCAAAGTTAAACATTGTCTTACCATATTATGCAGCAATCACATTTCTAGGTATTTGCCCAAATGAATTAAAACTTATGCCTACACAAATGTTTATATCAGTTTTATTCGTAATTTCTAAAAATGAGAATCATCCAAGATCTCTTAATCGGTGAGTGGATAGACAAACTATAGTACATCGTACAATAGAATATTGTTTAAAAATAAAAAGAAATGAACCATCACATTACAAAAATACATGGAGGAATTATAAATGCATATTGCTAAGTGAAAAGAGCCAATCTGAAAAAAAAGTGACACACTATGTGATTCCAACTATGTGTTGTTCTGGGAAAGGCAAGATTATGGAGACAGAAAAAGGCCTGTGTTTGCAAAGATTTCAAGGAAAGGAGGGGATGAATGAGTATGTGAAGCACAGAGATTGTAAGGGCAGTAAAACTACTCTGTATGATACTGTAATTTGGATATATGGCATTACATATTTCTCAGGACCCATAGAACTGTACAGCCTAAAAAATGAGTCCTAATATAAACTACGGGTTTTAGTTCATAATAATCTATCAATATTGGCTCGTTGATTGTAATGATGCAACACATCATTAATGTGCAATGATATATACCAATGCAACATGTTAATAATAGGGGAAATATGAGAGGGGAGAGAGGTGGTATATGGAAACTCTGTCCTATCTTCTCATTTTTTTCTGTAAATCTAAAACTGTTCTGAAAAATAAAATCTATGAAAACATTATCACTTTAAGTTTGTGATTATTTTATAGCAGTTATACTCTTTTCTCAGTCAAATGAACTGTACCAACTATATCACATTTAAAATATGGTTATATACATACATATTTATATATATTATATAATTTATATATTATTTGTTGATCTTTTTCACTAACTATGAGAAGTATTTACAAAGTGAGATATCTACTATCAAGTACTATTTTACTTTCCTATAGAATCAAAACGAATGTTAACCACATGTAATCTCTAAACTTGTGTTTATCATTTTATGATCCTTTGGGGTAGGTATGGATATAACAGCTTTAAAAAAATCTCAGTTATTTTCTCTCTTTGCCCTAGTTGCTAAGTGATCCTAGAGAATCCTATAGGGTGTGTGCTCCTGCTCCCCATTTTGAGGGTCTCTATATGTGATGAGAAATTATGAATTGTGGGAAGGCAAAAAAAAAATCCTGCTGATTTGTCAGATAGCGTAATCCTATACTTTAGTGTTTAAAAGAACTCTTCCTGCGTTCTTTGGAAAAGAAGGAAACAATTTAACACAAATAATTTTCAAGAAGAGTTTTATTATATAATGAAAGCAAATAAAATTTTCCAAGAATAATTTGAAATTGGTTAAAATATACTACGGTACTCAGAATTGATGACTAAATGTTGAAATAAATATTCTTGTCTTGACTCATAGCATATTTGTCAGTAAAATATTTCACAATAAAGTTTATCTTGATGAATAATAAAACTATTACCTTATGTTGACTTTTTAAAAGGGCTCACAAAAGAGTTAAAGCTTTGTTCCTTAAAAAGTTTGTATTTCCATAAGTATAGTAAACCAATGATGGTTTTAATCTCCTATTCTGAGTTAAAGAAAACAGTATTTACTTATTTGTTTTTACTTATATTAATTTCATAATGTCTTTGAAGCAGTGTAGAATGGGAACATACAGTGAAATAATAAGAATGAAGGATAAAACACAGGGAACTTAAAAAAAGAAAAAAAATCAAGATGAAACAAAAGGCACAGACCCTAAGGACTCACATAATTACTATAGTTTAATTTCAATTTTGGTCTGAGTTTCACAAGGAAAAACGCAAACAGTTGGTTTGGATAGTTTACCATTTAACTGAATTTTTTGGTGAAATAATTATTTAGGAAAGAAAACCCCTTTCTAGCAGTAAATTTTAGGAGGAGCTTTATAAAGTTAGAGTGGGTCACAAAAGGTCTATGTCTGAAGCATTTTTAAAGCTACTGTTGAGTATCCTTACAGCCTTAACATTCATATACTCATTGGACAAATCTTTATGGAGTGTGTACTATAACAAATCAGGCACTGCCCCAGGCATTGGAAGTAGACAAAATTCTCTGCATCGACTCAGCTTTCGCCTTAATAAGGGGAACCAGATAATAAGGAATATATATAGTATATTAAATAGTAATATATGCTGGGGGAAAAGAAACAGAGGAGAAAGGGATAATGGAGAATGTGTGTGGGTGTGAGTGTATGTAGGGAAGCTATGTTTTTGAAAGAGCAGCCAGGAAAAGCCTCACCCAGAGAAAGACATTTGAGTAAAGACCTGAAAGAGGCGGGGGAGAGGGGGAGGGAATGGCGAGCACAGGCCCTGAAGCATATTTGAGGAATGGTGAAGAGGTCACTATAGCTGGGACTAAAGTGAGATAGGAGATGAAGTTGGAGAGGTAATGATGAATAGGATATAAGTCATCAAGAGCACTTTGGTTTTTTCTCTGAGAAAAATTGGGAGCCATGGAAGTATTTTGATCACAGGAGATGTACTAGTTATCTACTGCTGCACAACAAATTATCCCCAAATGTAGTGGCTTAAAGAACACAAAACATTTATTATCTCTCACAGTTTCTGCGAGTCAAGAATTCAGGAGCATCTTGGGCAGACTCACTATTCATTTTATTCTCATAAAGCTGCAGCAGATGTTGGCTGAGGTTCCAGACATCTGAAGATGTGGTTCTAGAGGCTCTACCTTCAAGTTTCCTTACTCATGTGACTGTCAAGTTGGGTCTAGTTGGTGGTGGAAGATCTCAGTTCCTCTTCACATGGGCTTCACCATGGGACTACTTGAATGTTCTCATGACATGATGCCGCTTTTCCCAGTGTGAGAAATTTAAAAAGTGGAAGTGTCATTGTCCTTTATGACGTAGCTTCTGAAGTCACACACCATTGCTTTCGCAGTATTCTATGGGTCATGCGGTTCTTCCCTGATTCAGTGAGAGAAGAGATTACATGATGGCATAGATACCAGGAGTGGAGATCGCTGGGGACTGACCTGGATGTTGACTACTAGGGAAAAAAAAGAAGCGAAGTACTGGAACAATGCCCTTGCATGGGCATGAGCAGGTGGGATCTAGCAAAAGAGCAGAGGGGATAGCCCTTGTTAGGTGCACAGAGAGGTCACCCATAGTAATAGTATCCGGGTGCAATTGCAGGAGGGTGGGAAGAAGTGGTGGGAGTTGGAGCATATTCTCTTCTGTTTGTTGTTGTTGTTTTCTGCTTCTCAGTAAGCTAGAAAACAATGTCATAGGTCAAGAATGAGGACTGGGAAGAAGGTTTTTGGAGGTTCATATTTCAAGTTTATCAGTATCTCTCAAGTGATACAATGGTCATATCCTATTACTTGCTTCATCATATTAATAAGGAGAAAACCCTCTCTTGTTGGCCATTGTTGTATTCTAAGAGGCACAGCCTGAGTTCTAGCAAAGTGAAAGGAAACCAACTCTGTTTTGTTTAATTTTGTTTTCATTTTAAAGACTGATTTTTTTTCTGTCTTTGGTCTTAAGAACTTTTTATGTTTATAACATGGAAACTTTCAGCTATAAACATACTTTGATTTGCAATCAGATCACTTTTTTCCTTCTGCTTAAGGAATAGGATAAAATACAGATAATTTACTGTGCTTAAAGGAGACTCTAAAATCTAAGACATGGTCTTTTCCTAGCCCAATACACCTGAGAGCCTGTGGGAAAAACCTGTAGACTAAATAAATCTGGTTTACTGACTCATTGCGATGTGGGGGATTGCACATCAAAGGAATTGTGGAGTGTTTCAGCAAAGGAAGGAAAAGAGTTAAGGACTTTGCAAAAGAGTGGAGTTTAGGTGTAATGTAAATGCATCAGAGTTTCAGTGGGCTCAAAGCAAAGTGGTGCTATCTGTAAAGAGCCCAAAATCAGTCCAGAAATGTGAAATGGAACTTTCTTGGAAACATTTTAAAATAGATGTCAGATGTTATGTGCAGAGACCCACTATCTGAAACTCTACAGATGGCCTGGAAATCAAGGCTGTTTTGCTGCCTCACAACTTAATTCTTCCAGACAAGAGTGGGATGTTTTTTCCTACTGAAATCATTTCAAACAAAAGTGTTTCTGATAATCTGTGATTTTAGAGAAGATTTCTCAGTAAGAAATCAGGAGATACTCTGAGAATTGGGCTCTTACAGTACCTTATGATTGCATCGTGTATTTGGGAGAAATATTGTTTTCGGATAAAGTTGCATTTGACTTTATGGCAGAGAAGATTTTTGTTTTATTTTACTTTCTTAGCTGATATTATTAAAACTTCCTAGAGCTTAAAATATTGATGCACAAGTCGTGGTCTCCTCCTGGGTAATCTTGTTCAAGACACTTAGTTTGTACCTAATAAGGAGGTTGGAAGAAATCCTTACCAGTCTTCGTATATAAAATTAAACCTCTTTTATTTTTAATACTCAGATTACAATGTCTCCCACACTATGTTTACAAGACCTCAGCATCCAAGAGTCTTGCAGTTTTGTCTGCCAGTCTCCAAAGGGAGCCTCCCAGGTGTTCACACTCCCAGTGTGACATCTTTCATATTTCTCCTTTCTTGTTCTAGCTTCCCCAGGCTAGCAACCAAGTAGTCTAAAAAAGATCTCCTGTTGCTGTGACTGATGAGTATGTGGCACCATAGCCATGTTCTTATAGCTATAGCTCACCAAGGGAGCAGAGCATTGTTGGTTCTAAAAGGACCTCAGAGGATGTCTCTTCTCACTATGATATCTTCTGGATGTTGGAGTATTCTGTTCATGCTATCTTCTAGGAAAGCTACTTCTGTCTTCTGTGACTCATCTCTTACAAGTAATCCTCAAAAATTATAATAAACAAAAAAAACCCCAAAAACAAAATCAAAGAAACAAGTCAACCAGTAATAATAATAATGATACTAAAACTAATAAAAAAATGAAATCCGTATTGTCACAGATCTAGCTCTGATTCTACCTTACACAATGACTGATCGAACCACAACACTTGACTTTGGCCTACAGGTCATCACAATTTTATTAAGAACAAAGGACATGCCTTAAATTTGTATAGTTGAAGGGCTCACCTGTTGATTATCTAAAAATAAGGGAACAGTTTATCTAGGTAATTTAAAGTCTACATCTTTAGATGATGAACAACTTATTGCAGTGCCACATTCAATTAAAAGTTTTTACCTAGCTTTACTCATCAAAAATGTAATATCTCTTGAGCCTGATCTTAGCCAGGATATCCTTTTGCATAAATAATCTTTAACATGCCCTCCAATGAACATATATGGCCTCTCATACCCTGATGGTTGGCTCGACCATGTGATTTTTCTCAATAATATCTCACTGGGTCTCACAGTCAATGTAATACTTATGGCAAAATGCCAAATGAGAAGTATCATTGGGGGTGTGGATGAAAGTCACAGAAAGGAAATGAAAAACTGCATGATCTCACTTTATATGGAATCTAAAAAAATCAAACTCAGGGAAGCAGTGTAGAATGGTGGTTGCCAGGACCTGGGGGAAATGTTGGTCAAAGAGTACAACCTTTCGGTTATAAGATGAGTAAGTTCTGGGGATGTAATGTACAGTGTGGTGACTAGTTAATAATACTGACTTGTAAATTTGAAATTTGCTACCGAGACTTTAAGCATACTCACCACACACACTCACAAAAAGGTAACTGTATGTATGGTTATGGATATGTTAATTAGCTTGATTGTGGCAATCATTTCACAATGTGTATGTATATCAAATCATCACGTAACCAGAAATATATGCAATATTTATTTGTCAATGATACCCCAATAAACCTGGAAAAAACATAATAAAAAGAACCCATGAAGGTGAAAAACTTAACACAGGCAACAAATTCAACATGAGAATAAATGTAGTCCCTTTAGTTTTGTCCTTACTAGATTGGATTTTTTCTCTCCACCGTTGATAAGAAGGAAAACATTAATTTAAATCTTAGTCTGATTCTTCATTTAAACAGAGGCATTATCTAATACTCAGTTCCTCTTAGCAAAATAAAAGCCATACCAAAAGTGCTCAGTTTATCAAATAACCTCCCCAAACCTGATTTTCTCTCTCCCATGGTGTCTCTGTGAATGGGGGACGTGTCACCTTTTGGGACATCATGAACATGAATAAGTCAGAGTCCTAAAGATGTTACTTATGCATCCTCTGGTTTCCAGAACTGTGTCCCATTTAATTTCAGTCTTTTCTCCTGGCATCCATGGCTAAAGTGTGACTTTCGTCTTTTGCTTCCATCACTTAATGGAAACTGTCAAAATCTCCAGTGGCAGCCCCATTGCTAAATCCAACAATTACTTCTCTGTCATTATTTATGTGACCCTTCAGCAGGATCTGTCACAGCTGATGTTCCCCTTCTATTTGATGTTTCTCATTGATATGGCTCCCAGAACACCACATTCTCCCAGTTTTTCTCCATCCTCCGAAGACTCCTTCATCAATCTGGTTTCTCATTTCCATCCCTGACCCTTAATATTGCTACACCCAGATTGCTCTTCTGAAATCCACTCACTTTTTGAATAGCTTACCTGACATATCCACTGAAATATCTGAGATAAAACTCAAACTTACCCCAACTTTGCTCTACTCACAATCTTCCCTTTCATGGTCAATGGCAATGTCATTATTCCAGTTGTTCAGACCAAAAAGCTTGGGGTCGCGGGGCTCTGTTAGTTCATGACCTTGTCTCTTGGTGTCTTGCCCAAGAGAGCAGAGACATAGATAAGGATGTTTTGCTCCTAAGGTCCTGCCTTTGTGATTCCCAACCTTTTTCTTCTACCTCACAATGCCACTCTACTATAGCACATAACCGTATTAAATTGTGCATGCTTGTTTTGAACACTGAAATTCTAGGTAATCTTGGGGTAAAATTATACATAGGTTATAGTTTAAATTTGCAGTTTATAGTCCGAAAGGATGTGTTTCATCAGAATCAATGATCTCCAGACATTGTCCCTGATAGACCTGATTGATAATTTTAACAGGCCATACTTCCTTGGTTGCCTTTTGGCCCTGCACAGGGCCTGAAATTCAACGTGTTTAAAACATCATCTTCCAGTAAGGGACACTGATAGCTATATTTGTCCTTCTTCTGGGAATACTACTTCATTCTTCTTGGGATTGTTCCTGTGCTTCCTCCTTAAGCTTCCCTGAGTGTTGCTATTTTCTTACAGGAATTTGCCCCACTGGCCTCATTTGATTAGTTCAGGGATGTCAGCCTCGCCCATATTAAGTCAGAGTATTTCAAAACCCTAGTTACGATTGATTGATCTATTATTCTATGACCCAAAGTGGGTCAATTAGAATCCTTTCTTAGAATTCTTGAACTTGGAAGCACAGAGACTAAAAGGCAGAGAGTAAGACTGCCTTTTACTCTCTGTGCTTCCAAGTTCAAAAATAGGGATAAAACCTATTTAAAAATAGAGATAGAACCAAGTTCAAAAATAGAGATAGAACCTATGAAAAGTAAAACTAGGGAGCCGTTGTGGTCACATTTCTAACAATGTAAATGAAAGTGGTCTGTAGTGAGAGAGAATGAAACCAATGTCCAGAGAGAGGCAGGTGAAAGGTGTAGGACTAATGATATTTCGGTCTCTGGATGTAGTTTTCC
The DNA here is from genome assembly GCF_963455335.1 of Martes martes. Classification (NCBI taxonomy): domain Eukaryota; kingdom Metazoa; phylum Chordata; class Mammalia; order Carnivora; family Mustelidae; genus Martes; species Martes martes. Next base: position 80,867,357 of record NC_137889.1, read on the forward strand.
TGAGGCCTAGCTGTATATCTAGCCTTTTGGAGGTCTTAACGGAGAATCTTATACTTTTATCACAGAGACCCATTGCTAACTAGCTTAGGGGAGAAAAAAAATTTTTTATCTTATATGTCCACTTATATGTCCATATAAAGTGAGATTTATCTTATATGTCCACTTACATGGTTTGGAGGGAGATTAAAGTAGCTAACATGATCAATAACTTCATTAACCAGGCCTTTGTTTATGCCTGGAAGTGACACTTCAGAACCGCTGGATCTCTTTTTATCCATCTCTCATCTCTGCTTGTTTCAGCGTTTGAGTTAGTCTCAATTGAACTTCATGCAATTAGGCTTTTTCTAGGTTGCTGAGAGTGAGAGTTGCAAGCTGCCCCAGTCTTTCATTCTTCCTAAACAGTGACCCCAAAGACAAAAGCTCTCTGCTGATTTTAATAAAATGTCTCATGAGGGTCCTTGATTGGCTCAGTTCATGTCTTATGAGATACCACTTCTGAGCTAATCACTCTGGCCAAAAGCATGGGGTACTCTAATTGGCCAGACCCAGTTCACACGGTACATCTGTGTGCATGGGTAGGTCAGATAGGGCTGTGCTCAAAACCTGATAACCTTATTAGAAGGGATATTAAAATAGACAACACTGTAGCTATCATAGTTCACTACACTATTGTCAGGTGCTCAAAACCTGATAACCTTATTAGAAGGGATATTAAAATAGACAACACTGTAGCTATCATAGTTCACTACACTATTGTCGTACACTACTACACTACTACACTATTAATCCTTTCTTAGATTTCATGCAGCAAGAAAAACCACTTTTTCCCCTAAGCCAATTGAGTTATTTTCTCTCATTTGCAATTAAGATTCCTAATGAATATACACTTCCTCATCTCTTTTTCTTCTTAGGTGCCCATCTCCCTGAATGCAAGTGTTTGCTGAATCACCTTTTTTGGACATGTGGCAATCTTCTTCAATTTCTGCCTATTTCTCCCTCTCCCTATTCAATCAAATATCTTATATGAGTTCTAACTCTAAAATATTTCTAAAACCAACCTCACTATCCCACCTTATTGTCACAGCCATTGTTCATGCCTTTATCATCATCTGCTTCATTTGCTCCCTTAGTTTTCTGCCTTTCAGTCTTGTTTCTTTGCATTCTATCCTCCACTCTATTTTGCAAGTAGAATGGTGGTGTCATTTCCCTGTATAAAATTTTCTCTTGGCACTCACTGCCATGAAGCTGAAAACTTCTTGGTGGTGTGTACAGGAGCTTTTACGTAGTTTTGCTAAGTGTCCCTTATGTGTCTCTTGGTGTTCAGGTCTCAGGATCAGTTCTTGTCTATCACATTTACTTGGCTGCCATATTATCTTTGCTCCATTCTTTTCAGGTATTGCTATCCTGGTCCTAAACTCGAATCTCATAATTAGGTGTCTTTTATTTTGTCTTGTAATGCCTTGATAACCTGAGTCCTCCTGCCTTTATTGTTTACCAGATTTAAAGCTAGTATTATACATAAATCACTTATGGAACTTTTAAGAAGGTTCTTACCCAACCCAGACACATTGCATCAGAAATATCTTTTAAAATGCCTTTCAGAGATTCAGAAGCAAATGGTTTGGAGAAGCACTCATTTGACAAACACTATGCTTGAGCCTCTTTTGCTACTGTCTGCTCTTGAAGTTTTCTGATTCCTCTCTGCTACATTGACTGGATTCCTCTACTCACTCTTGAGACTTCTGACTGGCTGAATCCTGCATCCTAGTCATCTCTGCTCCGAACCCTTCTGCCATCAACCAGGGATCAGCCATTTCAACCGCTGACCTCTCCTATAGTTATCTAACCCCTTCTTTATTCCACATTCTTGATTTTTTTCTGTCTATTCTTGCTTTATCATCTATACTTCAACTTCTAGTTCAAATGTAAATTATTTTTCCCAGCTAGTTTGGCTATATCTCCAATCATAAATTCTCCTCATTTGAGAGCCCTGAATTACCATTGCTAGATATTCACTAGCATTTTAAAATCATTGTAAAGGTTCCAATTAGTGGTGTGCTATAGCTGAGGGCAAATTGTGTACATCTCTTCTAAACTTCATATTCGACAAAACTATGTTGTTTGAAATTGGCTATGGTGAGGATATTTGCATCACAGAAATCAACAAATGCTCAGAAAATGCTACTTTCTTCCCCACTGAAGGACTGGTAAATGTTACCAGTGTGCCACTATTTCCAGTGGAAGCTGAAGCTGTGGGAGTCTGGTGCCAACCTAGAGTAGCTGGATTAACCCTTGTAGGTAAAAAATGTATACCATGAACTAGTAGCAGCTAAAGGCAAATGTGGACTGAGCCTGGACAGTTAGTGGTCTCCAGACCTTAAAGAGTAGAAAGGTAAGCATCTAATGCTGTTTCAAATTCATTCCACTCCTACACTGATCCATCTGAGTTAATGGCAACAACATCACAAGGACCTTGCACAAGTTATTTAAGCAATCTGCATAGCAAGTTCCTCATCTATAAAATGGGAATGCTAATAACATCTGTCTCATAGGGTTATGAAGATTAAGTGAATTGTGATTGGCAAAAGGCTTAGGATAATGCCTGACGCAATCATGATTTCCTGAAATAGAATGTAAGTGTTTAAATATTTGTTCAGTTCAAAACCTATAGAGTCAGCCTTCCCTCCATTCTTTCTCTCATACCCTGTATTCAAACTATCAGGAAATTCTTTCAGCTTGACTACATATATTTGGATCTGACCTCATCCTATCACCTCTATTGTGACTGGTGTGGGAAACAAAGGCAAAAGAAAAATTCAATTTCCTTACTATTTACCACCCATTGACAAGTCCTTGAAATGGGCAGAGTGACATTCCTCTAGCAACTCAGCTGCCTTGACATTACTACTTCGCTAAGGGTAAGAGGCAATCTTAGCCCTACCCCAAGGACCCTGTAAGTCTACTTCAACATATAAAAATTCCTTTGGAAACTTACTTTATCTCTACCCCTCAAGATACATGTTGGCAATCAACCTTCAAGCATATGGCCCACTGATATACATTTGAAGAGTCTCATGACTGAGTGTTTACTAAACAGTAATAAATAACCTTTTCCTAACAATAGATAGCTCCCTCAAGATCCTGGAAACCATGTTTTTAAACAACCTGGGAGGCTTATGCTATCCCTAACCACCTCCCAACTTGAAAGTATATAATGGGCCACTCCTCATGACCTGATTGTAGCTCTTTCTGCCCATGGGTCCTGTCACCATGCTTTGATAAAACCAGCTTTTTGCACAAAGACATATCAAGAATTCTTTCTTTGCCAACAGCTTTGAACCCTGACATCTTTTCTACATCATGACCACCTTGGATCAAGACTCCATCATTTCAATCTGAATTATTTTGGTGGCTTACAGATGGTTTTCTGGATTTCACTCTTGTGCCCCCACAACCCCTCAGACTGTTCCTAAAATAACAACCAGAGTGATTTTTTCCCATCATTTTTAGACCATGTCTACTCCTTATCTGAAAAATTTCCAGTAGCTTCCCATTTCCTTAGGAGTAAAAGCCAAAGTCTTTACAATGGCCCATAAGGCCTTGAGCTGTCCTCTGACATCTTCTTCTATTACATTCCCTCACTTAATCCAGTCTAGCTTCCCCTACCCCCCCCCCCCCCGCCATTATATAATGGACTAAGAGAAGGGAGTAGAGTAGGATTGTGAAAATAAGAATGGGTGAGAAAGCAAGAATGGACTTAGTGAATGAAGTGGGGTCATGTGTGGGGGGTTGGGTTTAAGTAGTATAGAGCAAAAAAGAAAGGGGTAGAGAAGGAGCAGGTCAACAATTCTGTCCAAAGCAAATCAAGTAAGAACAAGATCTGTACCCAGCCACCTGGAAATGGGCCTAGTATGAAGGAGCCAAGAAAACAGCCCCAACTAATACCCTGCAGAGAACCTGGCAAACTTGAATGCCCCTGAGTCCTAGGTAGAAACGGGCCAAGTGTGGGCTGGCTTTGTTGTAGAAGTATTCAGTGTGAGAAATCCTATGCATGTCTTGACAAAAAATATTTCCAAACCTGGTGGTATGTAGAACACACTCCACTAATAATATTGACCTCCTTCTTTCCAGAAAAATCATGGGAACTGAATGTTCCTTGGGAGCAGCTGGGAGGGGGCTAGGGTGAGGGCAAGTGTTTACACAGCAAAGAACAAAACTGTGGCGAACAGGGCACTGGGAGAATGAGGCTTGATCTAGCTCATGGTTAGACTTCCCTTTTGAAAGAGACAGGGAAGGCACAGATCAAGAAGAGACAACACCGAATGTCATCTTTTAAAAATCATTTTGGTAGGGCCAGGACTGTAAACCAAAGAAGTAGATAGTTAAAAACAAAACAAATTCCAAAAACAAATCTTTTGCTTCTCCAACTTAAAAACATGGCATAAAGGAATCTATTGGAATCCTACAACAGAATCGGGGGTATCCTGACTATTGTCTTACAGTCTAAACTCACTCCCTGGCTGCTCTTTTCTGGTGCTGATTTCAGTCTATATACCCTGTTCCAGTTGGTATGTGTACTTTTTTGTTTTGTTTCTCATCCATGTGCTCATTGTTATCTCTTCGTTTCTAAGATTCAATACCCCTTAGGATTAGTAGGCTGTGTCTTGTCTACTCTCAACCCACTTTGCTTAGGTCACTACACTTTAGGTACTGTTGATACCATTGTATCCAATATTTTAATCTTTCTCTCACAGTCTTGTCATCGCCTGCATCTTCCCCATTTTGGCTTCTTCCATTCCATGTCCTTGAGTTAATCCAGGTTACCCTCAGATATATACCTGTAGAGATAGACTGTGTAAACATGTATGTCATGGAAGGATGGAAAATTCCATCATAACAAATATGTCCACCAAATAAAAGATTCTGGAGTGCTGACAGGTCAAAGCTTCATTTTACACTATGAAAATCAGTTCCAGCCAAGAGCTCAGGACCTGGTAATGAACCATTTCTGCTCTTATACAGTCAATGCTATTGGTTCCCCACCTAGCTTCCCACATAGCCAATGTATCCTTCTCCTAGGTGCTGAGAGTACTAAAGCTAAGGCTTAGATCTATAAATTTTTCAGAGAACAGCTCTTGGCTGATGGGAGTTGCCTCAGCAAGATATACTTGGGAAATTACTCTTCTCTTCCTCTATCAGTCTACCTGGATTTGATTCCAAACCTCACTTTTTGTGTAGGGTGGAGATGGGAAGAAGCATCCCATGTAATCATCACACTCGGTTCTCTGAGAAAGGTTATGTGTCTGTGACCTTGTGCTGAATGAGTGGTGCCAATTAAAATGATCCTCCCATCTTGAAATAAAATTTACCTTGTGACTTGGAATTTTTAGTCAATTCAAGCATGAAAACCTTTTTCCAGCTCTGATTAGGGGATTATTTCCAGATGAGAGCTCTGATACATCTCTTGGACAAGCTGTCAAGCCCATACTTTATTGAGTATGCCTTATCCCAGTAATGACTTGCATCTTTTGAGATATTATATCACCAGACTTATAAAATACAGGTAGGAGGTAGTATGTTAGTCCCCCACATCAAATTGCATTGATGTGAGGCTCTAGAGAGAGGTATTGGATTCTGTTTCCATGGCAACTGCTTCACTGCTCAAGGGGAAAACAGGACAGGAATTGAAGTCTGTGTTAATAGCAGCTCTAAAAATAATCGGTAATGTGTTGAAACAAAGTGAAACACCCAGAAAGCAATAGGAAAAAATTATAAGCATGCAGGGTGGGATTGAACAATATGGTGTTGTGCAAATATTATTACAACTACAATACATTTTAAGAATTACGAGATGGTTAATGACAAATACATTTCTGAGAAGAATTTGTTATTAGTTATTTTAGTTGTTCATTCATTCAGGTGACTATTGAATACTGATTATATATGCCAGCTCTGAAGTAGGACCTGAAGATACAGAGATATGTCAGTACTGTCTCTATCTTCCAGGTTGTCATAGTTTTATAGAGACAATAGAAAAAACAAACTCCACCACAGTTATAATGGATGTTTTGCATGTCTACCTAATGCCATTTTGTTTCTCATTGTGTAGCAGCCAGGAGATTAAGGATTTGTGTAGGATGAATATCACACCCAGCTCCAGAGGCAATTCAGTATCATTTACCACAGTTATCATTTCAACAATAAGCACGTAACCAAGGTGTAAACCTATATGACGTTCTTTTATCTATAGTGATTGTCTTCTGTACAGACCTGAGATCTTGTTTGATGGCTGTGAGATGCTTGTTCTTCTTTACCTAGATGTGAAAGAGGGATCAGGCAGAGTCTGTTGCTTTAAGAAAACACCTTGTGATCAGGAGGAAAGTCAGCCAAGGATGTAGCCAAAAGGACTGTAGAGAAACTTAGCCAGACATGAACGAACTGCATTGAAGCCTACTTTACCTCTGGATGTTTGAGTGAAACTAGTCAATAACATTTCTTTTTGTGGAAACTTCAGTAGGGTTTCTGGATTTTCTGTTGCCTGAAACCAAGAAGGGCAACCACCTAATTTCAAATGACAATACCAGTGGGATGAGTGAATATAATGGAAATAAGCAGAGGGAATTACTGAATTTACAAAGGAAGACTATATCAAGGGAGGAAGAGGAGGTAATCTTTAATCTTGGAGAAAGCAGTGCAAAAAAAAATCAGTTTTCCTGTATTGTGTGGTAGACAGTTCAACTTTTCTGTCAGCATAGTGCCTGATTATCTAACTTTCTAAGATTGCTAGCTACTGGTGAAATGGATCTCTTCTAAACCATGAACCTAAAGAAGCTTCGACTCAAGTGCCCGTCACTTACACTTGCCCCTTTGGGCTTGGGGTCAGAGTAGAAGCTCCAGCTGTGCATTAACAACCTGGCTGCCCTAACTTAAAGATCACTCTTAAAAAAAAAAAATTACTCTTTAAAATCTGGCAGTGTCTCTGGGCTGTGGAAAGAGCCTAGATGTCCATCAAGAGAGGAATGGATAAAAAAGATGTGAGATATATATATATATCCATATATATCTCACATATCTATATCTATATATCACACATACACACACAATGGAATATTATGCAGCCATCAAAAATGAAATCTTGCCATTTGCAATGACGTGGATGAAACTAGAGGGTATTATGCTAAGAGAAATAAGTCAATCTGAGAAAGACAATTATCATATGATCTCACTTGATATGAGGAAATTGAGAGGCAGGGTGGGGGGTCATGGGGCAAGGGAGGGAAAAATGAAGCAAGATGGGACCGGGGAGGGAGACAAAACAAGAGACTCTTAATCTCAGGAAACAAACTGAAGGTTGCTTGAAGGTAGGGGGTGGGAGGGCTAGGGTGGCTGGATGATAGACAATGGAGAAGGTATAGGCTGTGGTGAGCTCTGTGAATTGTGTAAGACTGATGAATCACAGACCCGTACCCCTGAAACAAACAATACATTATATGTTAAAAAAAAAAAAAAGACACAGTGCACCATTGATACTAAAAACCAGCAACATCAACAAGTTGGATGTGCAAAATGCTCTGTGATTGGAAGTTCAATCACCTGAATTTCTGTCCCCGTTCTACCTCTAACATTAAGCAGCCTGAGCGAGTGATGGACTTTGAATTACTTTTTTACATTATCAATCTGTTTGGCAATATGGAAGCCAGCAAGAAAATTTTAAAAATAGTTTAGTTAACAAAGTATAATTTTAAAATGATAGGAGATCTATATCTTTGGATAATGCTGCTGACGTATAAAGTTAAATAAGAGAGAAAGTCTTGTATAGTGAAACATCACCTAATCTAAATTTAAGAATTCCGATTCTGGCTGTGCCTTATCTATGCCTTTCCTTAGGTCATTTGCTTGTGCAGTTGTTGATCTGCTTCCTCTTTAAAATCAGTGTGTTATAATAGTTTATCTCTCAGACCTCTCCCAGTTTTAAGATTCCGCTGTAAAATACAACTATGCTTCAACTGTTCAAACTTTATAGTGCTTCTTTTATATAAAATGTTTGTCTAATAATCCTTCCTGAGGTTTGTAGCATTTCTTAAATCTGAAAAATCACAGCCATTTTATTTTCAAATACTGCTTTAGTCGGATTCTATCTCTTTTCTTTTACACCTCAGGTTATTCTTGTTTTAAATCTTGTCTCATCACTATATCTACTCTGTCTCATATTCTCCTTTCTGTATTTCCCATCCTTTTAGCTGTCTGTGCTTCTGTTCATCTGTCTTTGTCTGACCCCCATTTCAGTTTACAAATTCTCAGCACCATCTGGTCTCATTTTTGGTAAGTCAACTATGCAGTGTTTATTGATAGTTTTCTTTGACATATCTTTTCTTGATCTCAGTGCATTTTTTTTGGAGCTTTGAATTGATGTCTTTTGCCAGTTTGAAAGTTCTCTGTAATTATCTCTTCCAGTATTGTTTCTGCCACATTGTCTTTCTCTTTTCTTCTGGACATCTAGTTATACATTAAATCTTTGAAGTTTGTCCAATGTATCTCTTAAACACTGTTTTTATTTTCCCCCATTTTCCTCTCTGACACTTAGGTTTTTTATATTTACTAGGGACCTCTTTCTGATTTTACAAACCTTGCACTTATTTTATTTAAACCCAAATAAATTTTTTATTGGAGATATATATATATATATATATATATATATATATATATATATATATATCAGATTAAGAATGTCCATTTGATTTCTTTTCATAGGTCCCAATTTCCTGTGGAAATTTTCTCACTCCTCATCTTTTGCTTTTTTAACTTACCAATCTTAGTATTTTAAAGTCTGAGTCACTTGTGGATTCTTTATCTCTCTCTCTCTCTTTTAAAAATCATTATCTCTGTTTTATAGTTTAGGAAAATAAGACATGTCATGAAAAATGAAATCCGCTGTATAATGTGTAATATAGTCACAGGTCTTGATATAGAATTTGGTTCCTAACCATCATTTTCCACACTTTTAAAAAAGATTTATTTATTTATTTTAGGGAGAGAGGTGGGGCTGAGGGAGAGGGAATCTTAAGCAGCCTCTGGCTGAGCATGGAGCCTGATGCAGAGCTCTATCCCACGACCCTGAGATCAAGACCTGAGCCAAAATCAGGAGTCAGCCACTCTTGGGACCCCTTTCATTTCCCACATTAAATCAATAAACATTATTCCTTTTCCTAAAATGTTATTCATATTACATATACTGAAATAAACATTAAACACTATTAAATGATGAATATCTCTAAATCTCTCTAAACTCTTTGTATTCATTAACTAGCACTCCAGAGTAAAAATAATCACGGTTTCCTATTTCTTTAAAATATTGACTGAAAAAGATTTCCAATTCTGGAAGCAAATTAAAAACTAATGGCATGTGGTTTTAAACAGAAATATACCTTAATTATCAAGCTAAAGCCATGACAAAAAAAAATGACATTGTCACTTGATGTTTGTTTAGCATCGAATCAGACACTCTTAAATTAATTCCAGCAGAAATTCTGCTAGTTCATGGATTTGTCCACAGCACATCAGGAAACCACTAATATGCTGGACGGGCAGAAAGAACAATAGCAGTAGAACATCTTATTTTATACAGAAGTGGGAATTGTTTTGAAAATTTTTTCTTGTTTCAGCAACAAGATTATAATCCTTCATAATATGGCATATTTTATTGTTTAAAAAACAAAAGAAGCAAGTGAGCACCATAATACACTTGAAATAAGAAAGACTGCTATATCTTTCACAGGAACAAAGTTCCCATTTCAAGCACATCTAGCAAGTCTCATTATTCATTAGGACTATTTCATATACGTCAGCTTACAAATAAGCAACACTTTACAAAAGGCTTTTACTTACTACATGGATCTCAGGATAAATGTGTTTGTACTTTGAACAGTCATGTGGATACCATAAAAACTATAGCACATTATAGTCATGTGAATACTATAAAGATTCCTATATGTGGTGAGATTTCTTGCCTTACCTCATAATTTCTTTAATCTCTTTTTACAGTGAACAAGTAATTCTAAAAAGTCTGAATCCTGTAAATATAGGTCATCTCCTGGCTAAAGCTGGAGCACCTCTCAGCAATTAAAAATGTGATGGGCAGCCATTTTCCCCCTGCCTTCTAATGTATGGTACAAACAAAATTTATACAAGTCTTATTGTATAGGACAAGGTTTTCAAGTCTTATTTTACAGAACTTATTTATGCTAGCCAAATTTCTTCTGAAAAGAATTTTCAGTTGCTTTTGGGGTTGATGACTGCTGGCAGCCTACCATGGGGGCCATTTTGGTGCAGGAGGGCCCTGACTTGCACAGGCACATGGGAAGAAAACTGGCCAAGAAGTAGCCTGGGCTAAGGGAAGTCCAGTGTGTAGTGAGGTACCCTCCTAGATGCTGAATGTGGCCAAATAGCATTGGACTGGGCTTCTCCAGGTGGCTAGGGCCAGCAACACACCTGCTCCTGTGGTGGCCCTATGGATGGCACCTATATCTCTTTATTTCTTGCCTTTTCTCTTTGGTCATTTGCTTTTGTTTTTAGTATGCTTATAATTTTCAGTTGCTTTTCAGATTATGGATGATAAACTGTAGAGGCCTTAGATGACATTCTTCCAAAAAGTGTTAAGATTTTTAGTCAAAGCATTGTAGTGAATGACCTTGATTCAGTCAAAACCTGTTTTTCAGCTTTGTTATGCCTTTTTCTGTTCTGCATTTCCTCACAGGGGTAGGTCTCAGGCCTGAAGTCTCCTCCATCTTTAATAGCAATCTTTTAACGCCCCTGTGTTGTCTGGTTGCTGAAATCCACCTCCATTCTTGAGCTTCCTGTCTGCCGTTTACTGCATTTCTCCAGGATTGCCTTGCACATTCACAGCTCATAAGCTGACCATTCAATTGAGGGCATTTTTGAATGCAATTTTGGGGACTCCTTCTGAAGTTCTAAAAATTTTATCTATTAATTTTTTAAAATGTTATTTATTTGTCAGAGAGAGAGAGAGCACAAGCAGGGGGAGAGGCAGGCAGAGGGGGCAACACACTCCCCATTGATCAAGGAGCCCATTGTGGGGCTCCATCCCAGGACCCCAGGATCACGACCTGAGCTGAAGGCAGGTGTTTAACTGACTGAGCCACCCAGGTGCCCGTATCCATTAATTTCAACAGTTTGTTTTATCCTCTCTGAATTTTATTTTTTAAAATTTCTCTTTAATATGTCCTCATTTAATTTTTTTTGTTGCATACTCACTTTGTCTTCCTTTAAACATTTTGTATATACACTAAATTTGTATTTAGATTCTGATAATTTAAAAATTTCTGTTTTTTTTTCTTCTTCTTTGCATGCTTATATTCACCTCATACAAAGTGATAACAATTTGTTGTGCTCGCTTCGGCAGCACATATACAAAGTGATAACAATTTGTGAAAGCTATAAATTGGAGAGTCCTTTCTTTTTAGAAAACTTGTAAACAGTGGATTATGTATTTTTTTTTCCTTATTTATGCTAGGTTTAGGTTTAAAATAAGAAGGTCTTTGAGAGTATCTAGCCTGACATACTGTTGAGGCAGAAGTTACATATTTTAATCTTGAATTATGTTCTCCATGGAAAACTTAAGAAAGCAATACAAACGTTTTGTGATATACTTAGATTCACCAACTTCTTGGGCATTTAAAAGCTTTAACTGAAGAAATTCTAAACCCATCTTATTAAACTTATTTATTTAAAGATATGTATTTGAAAGGGAAAGTTACCTACTTGTTAGCTGAAATTCAACTAATTTTAAAGGATTTGTTTCTTACTTAAGGAATAGAAAAAAAATGCATTTTTTTCCCAGGATCCAATAAGGGAATAAGTGAAAATAAGCTTTGGTTCAGTTTGAAATTTATGATGGATGGTGGATGAATTATTCATTAAATGAAAATGAATAATCTATAAAATGAATCAACCCAGTCTAGTACCATTACTTGGCAGATGACAGATTTGGTCAGATTAGAATTGTCATAGTTGATGCTGTGTGTAGGCATGCTCTACAAGACAATGGGAAGACTTGAAATCTGAATGTAGATGCTGTGTCTGTTGGGTGTGGGCAGGTTCTAAGGGTGGCAGATGGGCAAGAAGGTGGAGAACTGACCAAGCTGAAAGTTTTAGAAGACAATCCAGTCTGGAAGGTCGGATCCTGTATATTCCTTGACTGCTAGCCCACTCAGTATCTTTTTTGGTGCTATATCCAAAGTGACTTGATAATGCTTGTCACATAGTAGTTGTGCCAAAAAGGTTTTAAATAAAAAACCCCAAAAGAATAGAAATCTAAAGACAATTAGACTCAGTCTCTGAAAATTAGTCTCTGGAAATTAGAAGTTTCTCCATAATAGGGAGATACCTGGCAGAAAAACTGGCGAGATAAAGTGAGCCAATAATTGAATGACCTCTTCCCAGATCAGTACGTAAATGGGCACAATGAACTCTGAATGTCTCTTTGCCCATAAAAGGTGAATATTTCTAAGGTCTATTTTCCCTATCACGTGTCCCAGTAGTGAAAAAGTTAACATTTTATTGTTGCATGATAATGGCTTTTATTTATGGATTCATCTAATCCTCATACCAACTCTATGAAGTGCTGTTATTAAACTATTGTACTACTATTATCATAAGTTATTATTGTTCTGGGAATACTGCTAGAGACCTAGAGGGAGTGTGTCTAACCAGGCTGAAAGTGTCAAATTGCCTGAGGTCAAAACTTCAAAGTATGATCTACACTAAATATCTTGTATGACAAATGTCCCATGATTTCAATTACATTGTCAAGGACCCACCTTACTAGAGCCTCACCATGGTTACCATAGACTCATTCTAAATACCAATGGCAAAAATGACCAAAGATTTTAATCTAAGGTAGCATGCCAAATATGCTCCTGATTAATTTTAAGTACTTTGTCAAGTATAGAAGGAGATAGTAAGCAAATTCTGGATAATATGTGGCATCGGTAACTTGGTAAGACTGACAACTATTTCTTAAACCTGAAATTATATATTGATCAATGTTTTATCCATCAGTGTTTTCTTGGGATCTCTTTAGAGAGATCTTAGTCACTAGCATCATCTTGCAAGAAGAAAAGAGCAAGTGAATGAGCCATTACTTCTTTCTGTGTACAAGCACTGTGTTAAGTGCTTTATGTATAACATATTTTAGAATAACCCCATGAGCTGGATATAATAAGTTTTTCAGAAGATGAAACCGAGCAAAATAAAATATTTTGGTGTCTTAGTTTGGACTGCAATAACAAATTACCTTGGACTGGATGGGTTAAAGAACAGAAATTTATTTCTCACAGTTCTGAAGGCTGGGAAGTCTGAGATCAAAGTGCTAGTATGGTTGGCTTCTGGTGATGATCCTCTTTCTGGTTCCCAGATGGCTACCTTCTTGCTGTGTCCTCACAAGGCAGAGACCAGAGAGAGGAAGCAAGCTCTCTTTTCTCTCTTCTTACCGGGGCAGTTTCCATCATGAGGTCTCTACCTTCATGACCTGGTTACTTTCCAGAGGCCCTGTCTCCATTTACCTCACATTTACCTCATGTTGGTAATTAGAATTCCATCATACTAATTTTGACAAACATTCAGTTCACAACACTTGCCGAAAGCACCCAGCTAAGAATATTTGTTTACAAATTCCTTAAATCAATGGAATTAAATGCAGATTTATTGTCATAAACTGTATTTTTGGCTATTTCTAGACTATAAGTAACTAGTACAAAGATTAAAAAAAAAAAAAAGAGTGTTGTTTCCAAGCTGGTGACTACCTCAATCAAGTTTATTACCCAACACAAAGAACTGCAAAATAATGTGCATTCTTAACCAAAGCATTGGTTATTTCCTGGGGAAACATGGTTGAGGTGTGTTATATATAAGGAATCAACTTGTTAATTCTTATGCAAATATTTAATTTTCTTCTATGTGTTATACTGTATATATTTGCTCGCTTTTCACAATTCAGAACCCATTCCAGGCTTCTCACCAAAGCTTTTTGGCTTATAATTGCTGTCTATGCTACACATTATGTGGCCCTGGGAACCCTATGACCACCTTTTGGAAAACAGTGTGATTTTCCTATCAAAGGTTTCTTTATGGGTACAGAGCTGGTGATGGCTTGTAGAGGATTTGATTTCTTCCTGTAATTTTCCATAGAGAGTTCCTCCACACCCAGGAGTGTTCCTGGTTTCCATTCTATGGTTTGTGATTGCCGTCTCCCAGATTTCTTCTTTTCCCAGTATCTACATGCTATAACCCTGCTTTGAGACAGGGGCTAGAATCAATAGGGCTGGGTAGGTGGGGGTGCCTGGCTGGCAGAACATGTGATATTAGTGTATTCTGTCTTTTCTCAACCAACGGATGAGGTGTCAAGGAGGAAATGAACTCTCATAAAGAAGGAAAAGGTAGAGAATAACTTCACATAAATTACAAATGCTGTTTCGAATCTTCTTACAACTTTTTGCTTTATTCTATCATTTTTCTTTTGGCATTTTCTTGTCTTCTTCCTGGCCTGCCCCATTCTTTTTGGGGTTCCTTGGCCAGAGCAATAGTTCTCAAACTTCAGCATACCTCGGATTACCTGGAGGGGTTGTCACAATACACATTGCAGAGCCTCTCCTCCAGAGTCTCGAGGCCAATAGGTTTAGGGTGGGGTTTAAGTATTTGCATTTCTAATAAATTCCCAGGGGAAGTTGATGCTGATGGTCTGGGGCCACACTTTGAGAAACCGTGGTCTAGAGACTGTGCTTTATTATCTTAATAGTTTCATTCATTCATTCACTATTTCATCCATTCACTCACTGATTCATTCATTCATTCAATATTCATTGGGACATTACTGGCATTTAGTGGATCTTTAATAAATGTTAAGTGGCTGTGCCTTTCCCTGAGTCTCAGAAGCCTATGGGTCCCAAGCACTCATTAGTGGGAGTGACTCAAACTGCACTGACTCTTACCCTCTCCTGCATAAAATAAGATCTCCAGCACCTCTCAGACAAGTATGCAGCTGTGTCACAGGATGCCAGGGCTTCTCACTCAAGTGCTTATCACCCAGTCAGTTCTGGTTACCACATTCCAACTCCTCCTCTAGGTTTCCCGTCTGTGCAGCTACTTAAGGCTGCCTCACCACTGAGCCTGCTGCCGCCTTCCATGGGAAGCCTGAGGTCCATGTGCTGCCCGACAGTGTGTCTGAAATTGGAAGGGTGGGGACAATGGCGTGCTCCCTGACTCCACATCACACTTCCTTGCCTGGAAACAAAAGCAGCCGGCTGATGCCTCGATATCTTCCAGAACAAGATGTGAAAAATATCTCCATTCGTGTTTGCCTGTAGTTATTTCCCAGGGCTTGAATCTCTAGATCTGGGAAGGTGACAATGGGTGGATGGGCAGGGAATGTGATAATAACACTTTCTGTCTTTTTGAATCCAGCTACTCTCAAAAGTTCATGAAAAATGCATGTGCAGTTTTCACAACCCAACGTCTTCTCAGATACGCCACACGTGCCTGAATCCCAGTGGAGACACAGCTGAGTCTCAAAACTACTAGTGCAGATGAAAAAAGGACCCCAAATTTCTCCCTGCCTTCTCCTGCTCTTTGAAGGTGTTTGTTTATAACCCCATTGCATTTCTAATAGGTCAAATTTAGTCAAGCCAGGGGGACTTCCTTCCTCTAACTGTACTCTGCAACTCATTTCTTTCAGGCAAATGATGCCCTAGGTGACGAGAAAAGAAATCATTTGTAGCCCTGCGTAATTTTCTGCAAGGAGCCTAAGGATTAAGACAGCTTTACCCAATCTTTACGCTTTATAGAAGTCCCAAACCACTGCTGCTTGGGTTTCCGATCCTAAGCCAAGAACCATTGAGGGCCGCTGCATCTGGCCTCGTTTCTGTGTGTGTGGCCTGGGAGCGGAGGTGGGAGGCAGAGCGTGGGGGCTTTCAGCACTCACTGCTGCGGAAGAGGAGCTCTATTGTTTAGATTGTCTAGGGGCTTTTAGAGGGAACTCAGGGGGCCTCTGGCTTACTTGTCTTCTCTTAGTCCATGAAGACTCTATGCATTCTTGGGTTTCAGAAATATGAAAAAATGCTGGTTATTACAACATGGAGAAATGATCCAATTATCCAGAAATGAAAGAACAACAATATAACAATATAAATACACTATTTCAAACATATGTCAGACATGTGTCAAATCGGCTGTCATACATTTTATTTGTTTCCTGTATTGCGCTCATTCCATACAAACATTGCACTGTGTCTCATCATGTGGCAGAAACATTCTGACCCAAACAAAACTTTATATAAGTGCAACAAACACTCCCAGGGAAGAGAAGCTAAATGGGTGATTGCAGCTTTCCATACTGGCAAAAGGCACGGAGGTTTGTGTTCCTCTTCTACAGGTATGACAGGGATAGAGGGGAGAACACCCAAAGCAATGAAATATCAAGCACTGCGTCCCCTGGAACTATGCCTATTTGGTGCCCTTCTGGTCACACACGAGAGATCAAGAGATGGCATGCAGCGTCACTTCATAGATTTGTAAGGCTAGCTCCGAGAAGACATCTAGTTCTCCTTCAAAGTGCTTCTCCTACGTATGGTAAGTAGATGTAGTGGTGTAGGTCAACCGGGAAGATGTCCTTCGGAGAGACCGAATAATCAAATGTCCGATGGAAGGGCACACTTTTTTTAATACAGCGGAACACTGTGATTTCTTTTGCATACAGTTTTGAAGACATATATAATATAGAGCACTATTTAAGGAACTACAAATTCTTGGTACCAATCAAACATCTTTTTTTTTTTTTTTAAGATTTTATTTATCTTGAGAGAGAGAGCCTGCAAGCAGGGGGTGGGGCAGGCAGAAGGAGAGGGAGAATCTCAAGCAGACTCCACACTCAGTGCAGAGCCTGATGCGAGGCTCGATCTCATGACCCTGAGATCATGACCTGAGCAGAAATCAAGAGCTAGATGTTCAACAGACTGAGTCGCCCAGGCGCCCCAGTCAAACACCTTTATGACAACATTTCAAAGATTATAAGACTGAGAATTCTTCAGTGTCTGGACAGGCCAGCTTGGGGCTGCCCAGGCCTGGTGTTAGAATGGATAGCAAAAATATCGCAAATTCCATATCACAAGCAAGACAGAGGTGGTACCTAAGAACCTAGGCTCAAGCCAGGATTATAGTTCTAGAACAGCTATAGGTCCTAGAGAGTGGGGAAGGCTGTGAGCAAGGGTTAGGAACCCAGTGAAAAGGTCTGATCAGCACAGAGCTAGGAACAAGGTGTTCCTTTGTAGGTCTGTAATCTATGTAACAAACATGGGTCCACAATAGCAAGGAAAAGCTTAATACTTAGTTTTTCTGTGACTGGAGCCCTTAGATATTTTTCCTCTTTATTTTCTGAATGGCTCTGAGAAGGTGGCTGAGCTTGAGCCCACAGTAGCCACAAAAGGTATACCTGACAGGAGTGGAGAAATGAGAAATGTGAGTAATGTGAATGACAGATCTGGAGCCCTATGCACTGTCCAGTCTTGTCCTGGAGTTCTCCTAGCCTGAAGGAGAAGCAGACTTTACTGCACTCAGTGCTTACAACTGGAAGCCTTGGAGGACTTAAAGATTATTTTACTGCCAGTGAAACCTTAGACTTATCACTTGATGGCAAGAAGGTGTTAATTTCCTTCTGAAACTAACCATTTAACTTTTGGAAAAGTGAATTATAACCTCGCACACTGGAAGTCTTTCCAAGTTTGGATTGCTGGGTTCTACCTCAGATCAATTAAATTAGAATCTCTGGGGAGGTGGGTGGGGCCTAGGTATCTATATATTTTTAAAATTTTCAATGATTTTATTTTGCTTTAGCTTCTTTAATTTTAAATCATGAAGACATCATGAACTCTTCATTGTAAATAAAAATATGTAAAAAATTATTACTTATGGGTGTGGTGCTTTAATAAACAATGAGTCCTGGAACACTGAAAAAGTAAAATTAAATTAAAAAAATAAAAATTATCTGAGATCTAAAAAAATTATTACTTCTACTCCTTTTCTATATAGACGTAGAACATAAGCAAGATATAAAGTATATAAAAAGAGTATTTGTTTATCTACCACCTGTTTCATAAATCGTAAGTGTATAGCCAACAGAATGTCCCAAAATAAACATCTTTCCCTAAATACCACATAGGTGGAGAAATAGAACACCGCCAGAGGCTCTGGACCCTGTTCCCATGGCTTCTCGTTACCCTCTCTTGCCTCCATAAAGGTACAAAAAGTTTCCTAGGTAATTTTAATGAGCCTATCATTGTCTTGTTGTCTACCTTTCTGCTTTGTTTTCCTCATGGATTTTTTTTTTTTTTAATGGAGAGAAAGTACTCTAGGTATGACGATTTGATCTCTCTGATCCAATATGAATACCAATAACAAACATTTGGAGTGTTATATGTGAACACATATATATGTGTTACACGTGAATGTTATATTGTGACAACAAACTTTTGAGCCATTATGCATTCAAGGAATTTAGGTTTATTTTTCTTTCTTTCTTTTTTTTTTAAGATTTTATTTATTTATTTGACAGACAGAGATCACAAGTAGGCAGAGAGGCAGGCAGAGAGAGAGGAAGGGAAGCAGGCTCCCTGGTGAGCAGAGGGCCCGACGCGGGGCTCGATCCCAGGACCCTGGGATCATGACCTGAGCCGAAGGCAGAGGCTTTAACCCTCTGAGCCACCCAGGCACCCCGGTTTATTTTTCTAAAACGAAATTAAACTTCTCTCTTGAGCTCGGTGGTAGAAAATACCTTTCGGTTCAGTTTCAATCTGGACCACGAGCAATAGATGGCAGTTGCTTCCCCATCCCAAAATGAGGGTCCACCATGCCAAGGGAAATAGATAGCCTGAGGTCACTGAGGCAAAGGGTGCTGACTGTGTGTATCAGACCACTTGTGGGCGATTCAGACAGGCCCACATGAGAAAGCCACCCCACTGGCCATTTTAAATGCTTTCCAAGAGAAAGGTCTGAAGAGAGAATGTGACCTCAACAGGGCAGAGGGCTGCCGGAATCCAACAGGCTGAGGAGACATCAACGGCCAGCCGGAGAGACAGTCACAGTGGTGTTTTTGAAGAAACTGCAAAATGCTCACCAGATGGTCAGCTTTATATACCTGTGCTAAGCCCGGAGAGCTTATAAACCAATTCATGACAATATAATGGAGTGGCAAGAATCTTTCCACTGTAGTTACTACTTTTCCGTCCCCGCTACCCTTCAAGTCTGGAATAGCCAGAGACAGACCCAGAGTGGGGTGAGTGGGTATGTAGGTGAGGAAGAAGGTCTAGACAGTAAAAACAAAGAAACAAACAGTGCATGAAGGATTTCCTCTCCCTCTTTTCAGTAGGCTTTGGCTATGCTTTTTGAGGGACAGCTAATTTCTGGAAAAGGAAAATACTTCAAACTCAAGAGAAATTTAAAAATTTTGACTATGTTTAGATCAAACATTTTGATTAGTTTTCATGCAGATTGTGTGTGTGTGTGTGTGTGTGTGACTAAAATAAGTGAAGACATTTTAAAAAATCTAAGTATGACTAGAAAAATCATGTCTGCATTTTTTTTTTTAATATTTTATTTATTTATTTGACAGAGAGAGAGAGAGAGAGAGAGCACAAGCAGGCAGAAAGGCAGGCAGAGGCAGAGAGAGAAGCAGGCTCCCCTCTGAGCAAGGAGCCCGATGCGGGGCTCGATCCCAGGACCCTGACCTGACCTGAGACCATGACCTGAGCCGAAGGCAGCGGCTTAACCCACTGAGCCACCCAGGCGCCCCTCATGTCTGCATTTTTATGCAAGGAAGTTGGAAAGTGCTACTAGGACACAATGCAAGTTTGAATAGGTAGTGGGGAGAATGAGGAAAATAGTTTTTCTTTCTTTTCTTTTTTTTTAGAGAAGAGGAGAGACAAAGGAAGTGAGTGAGTGGGGGGTGTGGGGAGGGGCAGAGGCAGAGGGAGAGGGAGAGAGAATCCTAAGCAGATTCCCCACTGAGAGCAGAGCCAGACTCAGGAGCTCAATCTCATGATCCCGAGATCATGACCTGAGCCTAAATCAAGAGTCCAACCCTTAACTGACTGAGCCACCCGGGCACCCCAATGAGAATTGTTTCTGATAACATCTGATGAACATTCTTGTCCACTATGTTGGTTATGTCCATATATTGACTATTCCAATGATTCAGTGAGCGTGTTCCTAATTATATGATGATAGCTTCCCCTTTGATGAGGTGGTGATTCCCTGTCAAGCTGCCTGGGCTGGAAGAAGGGTCTCTGAGAAGTTCAATAAGGTGCTGGGGAAATAAAAAATATTGACTAATCTTTCAAATGATCATTCTGTCACCGCTGCCTTATTTAACCATCACAAGAAACTTGTGGGGTAAGTGCTATTATTAGTCTTCTCTTAGGGAAATTGAGGCTAGAGAGGTAAGGTTATTTGTCACAAGGGACCACAGCTAGAAAGCCAAGGATGATTCGGAGCCAGTCTTTTTCCCTCTGGAGCCCATTCTCTAAATAGCCTACCCTTTAGCCTCTCTACTCATTTTTGAGGCTGTAAGGGGAGACAGTGTGCTGGTCTTCTAATAAAAAGACTTCTGTTGGTGTGAGGGTCAGTCAAGCAAATTTACCAACTCATATAACTCTTGTCTATTTCTGAAACATTTCTTTACTAAAGAAGTTGATTTAGAAACAGCCAGTGAGGCTTTTGCCTGTTATAACTTTGGCTTCTGCTTTTAATTTAAGGAGCACTTTTAATTTTTAGAATCAGGTCAGTTATTCTTCTTGGTATGTGAAAATAGTATCATTGCAATATAATTTTTTAAAGATTTTATTTGTGTATTTGAGAGAGAGAAAGTGAGTGAGAGAAAGAACATGAGCAGAGGGAGATGCAGAGAGAGAAGCTGACTCTCCGCTGAGCAGGGAGCCTGATGCGGAACTCGATCCCAGGACCCTGGGATCATGACCTGAGTGGAAGGCAGAGTCTTAACTGGTTGAGCCACCCAGACACCCCTAATATCATTATAATAAAACAACTCTCTCATGGTTTCCTTTCAAGAAGTTAGCAGTTACTACCTAGAAAATAATTCAAGTGAGCTTTAAGAGTTTTGGAACACAAAGAAAAATGCTTCTGGAAAAATGCTTGCAGTCTCATGAAGTTTAGCCAGAATCCACAGGTACTTCTAGACCATTGTCAATATTGGAATTGTTCCTCTCTTTTCTCCATGTGGCAGAACTTTTAAAAAAGAAGACAGGAGTGAGTTCGAGTGTTAAAGTAACAGCTGTATTATACTTTTTGAGCATTTTAATCACTTGGAAGCTTATTCTTTCCTTCTCTCTATGTTTCAATCCCCTTGATCTGTTTTTTTGCATTATAAAATGTAGTATTTTTATGATTCTACACCATACGCTAATCTCTTACTGGCCCCCCAGTATCACAAACTTCTTTTCCAGTGAGACCCGCAATCCCTGTCACCTTCCTACCTTCTGATTCTATCTGCAAAAAGAATGAGCTTAAGTGAGACCCAGAGGTCATCAACCCTGCATTTGTGTCAGGACATGCAAACTCCCCAAGCCAATTACTAACCTGTTTTTAAAGACAACCTCCAATCAGAGGGAATCCATGACTTCTTTTTGTGAGCCGTTGCACCGTGTAAGAGTGCTATATAAATGTCTTCCCCTATCTGGGTGCACTCTTATCTCACCGGTCTATTTTTTTCCTCATTTAAGTTAACCCTTTCTTACCTTTTCATGAACCTCTAGGCCTTCTCAGAAGTCATGGGAGACAAATGTTCTGTAAACAGTCAAGACGGTAAGATGAGTCGTAGTCGCTGGGAACTTTGGTGCTCTACTCCCCCGCTACCCGGGATGGACAGCAGGGTTATGGCATTCCTCCTTTTATAAGGTATTTATCCTGCTGCTGCTTAGCAAACACTTTCAATCTTTTTTAACACCGTGAGACTGAAATTTCTGAGTCTGTTTCCAAACAGGACACTAGAGGGCTCCCAGGGGTTAAAAATAAGTGGAAAATTATTTGAATGAACACTGCTTCTGTACGGCTTTGGCTTTTGTTTTTTTCAGATCTTAAAATTGAAGTTTATTTTTTAAACTATTAAAAAAAAAAACTTGCGTGTCTTAAAACTGGGATGCCAACAGCCAGTTGACAAGTAACCGTTTTGCTTTGCAATCAGGAGTTTTCAAGAGAGCTTTTAAAGCTGAGCTGAGATATTTGAAATGTGGAACACTCTTGACCATGAAATATGTTCTACTTACATGCCTCAGCCTTTAAAAGTTCTTTGCATTACAGTCAGGGATTACATTCTTCCTGGAGCCAAGCACGGGGCCAGCTGTGTAAGTAAGGTTGGTTATGAGTTCTTCTTCTTTTTAGTAATGTTAAAAAAAAAAAAAAAGATAGAGAGAGAGAAAGCTAGAGATCCCCTTATTTTCTTTCAGCTGACTTTTGTGGGAAGAAAAGGAATGAAAGGCAGTTGGATTTGTGTTTTGTGTTTGTGTGTGTGTGACTGAAAAAATGTAACTTTTTCTGAGATATATGGACATTTGGCTTTATATTGAGATCATTCTTTATGTAGAGATGATGAAACTTACAGTGAAGAAAAAGTTGTACCATCAGATTAAGAGAATGTGTTTCTGAATTTGAATGTTAATACTTGGTGCTTCTGCCCAAGTATTAATGCAGACTTTAAAAAATAAAAATGGGATGGCTATAGATTGTTTTTAAACACTGTCTATCTCTTGTCTGGAATCATTTCTAAATTTCAAAAAGGGTTTGTCAGATTTTAATGCTTTTCTTTCAGAGTCAAATTAAACTACTCTAGCTACAAGTTATAAAATATTCTTGGATTTTCATGGTTTGTTCTCACTAGTTTAAACTGAATATCGACTCTGTATTGTCCTGCTTCTCTTTTTAAACGTAATTAAAAAAAAATCGTGGTGGTGGTATTTATGAAAGGAAAGGGTTACTCTTTTTCTTTACTGTTGAAGAGGAACTGAACTAGTTTTAGATTGTGACTCAGTTAACTCTGTTTCCATTCATTCCCAGAAACAAGCCACACTTCTCCTCGGGGAAGCTGATAGGAGTTTAAAAGGTTTGTTGCCGCGAGAGTCAGAAACATTCCCAACTTCATCACCAGCCCTTTACTTCCACCTCTACCCTACCCCTGGAGACCACTTCTATACCTAAGAGGAGGCGACAGCTGAATTCAGGAAACCATGCATCATGTCAGCAGGAACCAACTGCAGACTTTAAACTCTGTTCAACATGTGGATGCAGCAGAGAAATGACCTGTCCAGACAAGCCAGGGCAACTCATAAACTGGTTCATCTGCTCCCTGTGTGTCCCGCGGGTGCGTAAACTCTGGAGCGGCCGGCGCCCAAGGACCCGGAGGAACCTCCTGCTGGGCACTGCCTGTGCCATCTACCTGGGCTTTTTGGTGAGCCAGGTGGGACGTGCCTCTCTCCAGCAAGGAAGGGCAGCAGAAAAGGGGCCGCACCAGAGCCGCGACACCGCCGAAGCACCCTTTCCTGAGATACCCTTGGATGGTACCTTGGCCCCTCCAGAGTCCCAGGGCAATGGGACAACGCTGCAGCTCAATGTGGTGTACATTACCCTACGCTCCAAGCGCAGCAAGCCTGCCAATATCCGTGGCACAGTGAAACCCAAGCGCAGGAAGAAGTACGCAGTGGCCTCGCCAGCCTTGGGACAGGAGACTTTGGTCGGACCATCCCTTCAGCCACAGGATGCTGATGCTGAAGTGCCTGGGTACGTCCAGGGAGGAAATGTGGCCAAGGTTGGGGAACGACCCTGGAGGTTGATACGGGGCTCCGGAGTGCAAGTTGGAGGCTCAGATTTTCAGGGGCCCAAGACCCAGGAGAGCAACATTAGGATCTACAGCGAGAGCGCCCCCTCGTGGCTGAGCAAAGAAGACATCCTCCGAATGCGCCTGTTGGCGGATGGTGCAGTGGCAGGTCTTCAGCCCGTGTCCTCTAAAAGTGGAGCGCACTTGCTGGTGCTGGAGGGGAGCTCTGCTGGCTCTGTGCCCCGCTGTGGCCCCAGCCCCTGTGGACTACTCAAGCAGCCTTTGGACATGAGTGAGGTGTTTGCCTTCCACCTGGACAGGATCCTTGGGCTCAACAGGACCCTGCCGTCTGTGAGCAGGAAATCAGAGTTCATCCAAGGTAACAGCTTCACATGCTTCGTGATTTGCAGCTGTTGGGGATTTGGGTTGATTTTCCTCTTTTCCCTCAGTCTCTCTTTCGAAATGATTTTCTCCACCCACGTCTCACATTTGGACAGCAGCAGCATGTCTTTCCATAGGTTTGGCGTTCTTTATTTTCCCAACTTTGGGAGGATATGAGCGTTCCAGGGAAATGCTGTACTCAACATGCAAGGGTAAACCCACACTGTGTAATCTTTGCTCTCCTTTTCCCTCACTGCACTTCCCAGTGGCTTATTAAATCTAATTAAAGCCAGTGGCAATTTGCATGATGAGAAGAGGAAGCCGGGTGGAGGCAAAGAACTTGCTGACAGTCAGGCATATTATTAGAGAGGTTACTATGGAAGTAAGTAGAATTTCATTCCTTAGGAGTTTTTAAAAGTAAAAGGGAGAGGGGGTTATCTTTCTTCAGCAGATGGAAACTTTTTAAAAGGCCCAGAGCCAGACCATGTTAGATTTGACCCTTTGATTTTTTTTTTTTAAGATTTTATTTATTTGGGAGAGAGAGAATGAGAGAGAGAGAGAGAGAGAGCACAAGAGTGGGAGAGGGTCAGAGGGGGAAGCAGACTGGAGCCTGATGCCAGACCGGATCCAGGGACTCTGGGATCATGACCTGAGCTGAAGGCAGTTGCTTGGACCAACTGAGTCACCCTGGTGACCGGACCCTTTGGTTCTTTTACAATTGATTTAACTCCCTTATTTTTACAAAGAAAATGAGATGAAACTAGGTAATCTGTTCAGTATATGCTAACTAGGTATATGGTTTCTTCAAGCCCATGACTAAAATTTATTGAGCTTGATTTCTAAGACTCTGTCAGATGACAAACATTTTGGCAGGTTCTGGGTTATATAGCTAGTCACTTGGGTGTCAGGCAAAGGGGCTGGTCTGTGGCTGTGCTCACACTGTATGAAGGATATTCTCTGACTCTTGAGGCTGTTCCAGGCTTTGAATACAGTGTGGGTCAGTGGTTTGTGTTTGAAAGCAGAATAAGCCCAGAATTTGCTGGTATGAATTGAGACTGGCCCAACGGGCTAGAAAGGACCACAAGGGAATTATAAGCTCAAAGAATATTTTCTTATTTTTTGTCATCATAAAATTTAGCATTTTATGGAGTCCAGAATGGAATGGATTAAAATTCTTGGGAGTGGCCAAGAACTAACCTGTATTTTCAATGGATTTAGGGTTATAATTTAGTCTTAAAATGGGTACTTCTAGAAGTACCAGGGATTTACTTACAAAGACTTGACATTCCTTACTTATCCTTGTCCATGTCTAAGTTCTTCAGTTTCACAGGTATGTTTTGATGTCTCAAGTTCACAAAATAGTCCACCATGATTAGGCAGATGTGCGATAACCTCCCAAACATTTAATAAAAGGTTGGTTAAAACTCATTTTTCTTGGGTGCTCACTATTTGCTAGGCATTATACTAATTGATTAATGTAGTTGATACATGCCTTGACCCTATATTTCTCACAACTAAGCTATAAGGTAGAACCTACCTATAAAGTAGGTTCTGCTTAAGCAGAACTTAAGCTCTAAACCACTGGGCTTAGGTGACTGTATAACTTATCATCCAAAGCAGAACACCCTGGAGTAAAAGAAGATATTGGTGAGCATGGAGATAACAGGAATCTATCAAGTCTGTCTTGGCAAAGTAGGGCATAGCATAGGGTCACTCTTATTACCCTATACTGCCATTCACTATAATGTCATAAAGGCCCCTGGGTAGAGAAGGTGAATTCTTGAATAGATCCTGAGGTATGGTACTCCAATATGGTACTTCCTTGGGATACTCTTGGATAGAAGTTGGGAGAATTAAGTAGTGGGTAGGAACTTGGAGCTGTTCTGCCTGAGTTTGAATTTACCAACCATGTGAGCCAGAAATGTTACAGTATCTCTGAATGCCTCAGTTTCCTCAGCTGTAAAAAGACAATAGTACTTACCTGATGAAGTTATTGTTAGTTAATACATGAAAAACAAGTGGAATGAGTGATTTTCACACAGTAGATCTTTAAAAAATGTTGTCTGTTTATGTTACTACACTACACACATGAGGTACCAAGTTCACTGAGTGACTTACATGGCCTCCAAGCCTCACATATCATGTCTTTATATGACACAACCAGGTCTAGAACACTGGTCTCTTGATTGTTCAATTAAACTTTTCAATATCAGGATTCCTTGTATATACATATCTTTGCTCTTAATATCCAGGATTTTTTTAAAAAAAGATATATTTTTTATACACACACACACACACACACACACATATATATATATTTATTTATTTGTTTTAGAGCGAATGAGATAGAGAGGTGGGATGTGGGGCAGAGGGAGAGGGAGAGAGAGAATCTCAAGCAGACTCCCTGCTGAGCATGGAGCTGGACATAGGACTTGATCCCACAACTCTGAAATCATGACCTGAGCTGAAATCAAGAGTCAGTCGCTTAACCCTCTGAGCCTCCCAGGCACCCCTGAGTATTCAGCATTTGTCAGGATCAAGAGGGCAGTTGTACTCAATTTGAAGGACGGGTTTTATAATCCCAATATATCTTGGTATTCTTCTCTCATTTTGGACCTAAGCAGTGATGGAAAGAAACAAAGTTGTATCAATATGACTCTCAGTGTGATGAGTTACCTAAGATTATATCTCAAACAATACTAAATCTCTCTTTGTTTTTTTCTTTGGTACCTGCTATGTAGTTATTTAGAGACGTAAAATCAAGCCAATTTCCTCAGGAATCTGTGACATGATTTAAATATAGTTATGAACACTCTACACAATATAATTCTACTCATGTAGGCTATTATATTGGTGTAAAGTGCATAAATAGATCAGTGCTGGTCATGGTAGGAGATATATAGACAGTCTTAGGTTCTTGGTATCTCTCTCTATCCACCTATTTCTAGACTTTTCTTGACATGTCTTTCCTCTCCTGATTTCCACAGAAGTGTGTATTTTCCTCTAGCGTCCTCTTATTCTTCTTTTAGTCCAAGCTTAGATTTATTTCAGGCTCCCTATCTACCTAAGGAGATGATAGATCTTACCTAGTTGCCCAGGACCTATTTTTGGTTCATTTTTTTTTTAAGATTTTATTTATTTATTTGACAAACAAAGATCACAATTAGGTGGAGAGGCAAGCAGGGGGGTGGGGGCGGAAGCAGGCTCCCCACTGAGCAGGAAGCCCGATGGGGGGCTCAATCCCAGGACCTGGAAATCACAACCTGAGCTGAAGGCAGAGGTTTAACCCACTGAGCTACCCAGGTGCCCCTCTGGTTCATTTTATATCATCTCTTTGTATTGTAGTTACTTGTTTAATAATCTTTTCATTCCCACTAGTCTCTAGGTCTGTGAAGGCAGAGACATTTCCTGTCTTGTTTATCATTTCTAGATCCTAGTGGAGAATCTGGCACATAGTAGGTGTTCAATAAATATTTTTGAATGAATGCAGGAATACATTCTTGGCTTGTTCTACTGATTTTTTTTTTTTTTTTTTAGATTTTATTCACTTATTTGATGGATAGAGATCACAAGTAGGCAGAGAGGCAGACAGAAAGCGGGGGAAAGCAGGTTCCCCACTGAGCAAAGAGCCCAATGTGGGGTCGATTCCAGGACCCTGAGACCATGATCTGAGCTGAAAGCAGAGGCTTAGCCCACTGAGTCACAGAGGCTCCCTGTGTTCTACTGATTCTTAACAGTAAATCTGTATTTGCTTCCACTTCCAATACTCAGGAGACAAGTACGACCATTTTTAGACCTAAAGTCATGCTGAGATTTCTTCTGAAGGATCTTATAAAGAGCTCACTATAGAGGTAATGAAAAATGTCTTTGGCAACCTCTGTGTTATGCAAATAATGAGGTTTATAGAGCTTATTCTTGTGAGGACCATCAATGTGGTCTGCTGGTCTTACACTGTAATGTAATTTGATAATAAGTTTTCTGTAGGAGGAACTGTTGGATTATTTTAGGTATGTATTTCCTCTGATGATCTGGCTTGGTCTAAGAATAAATTTTTTAATATATGGGAGAGTGAGTGGCCAGAAAATCCTGTAAGTAATCCTGCCCTAAGTGTTGTTTCTGTTCTCTGACTTCTGATTAATGTTTGTGAAAATAAATTCATGCCCAGTACCAAGAACGTAACTAGTCTATATTATGAATCAAATACAAATATTTGGCTTATCTCAGTAAATCTTTTTAAGAAACCTTTGCAGTAGAAAATTTTTTTAACGAGAAAGTCCAATGTTATGATTAAATGGTCTACCCTGCCCCCAGCCTCTCAGGTGAATCTTTCTGTTGATTCAGTCTGAAGTCTCAAATAAAGCTCGTCTTCAGGTTTCTTTTTTTTTTTTTTTTTTTAATTAATAAAACTGTTGTGGGTGATCCTATCAGCAAAGACCCACTAGCTCAGCTTAGCTTAGGATAGGTTTTTGGTTGTATAACTTGATAAATTGTATCTGATCCTCTTTGAATACAAAAAGTATGTATGTGAAATTCGTGGACTCACTGACCTGGTGCTGTATACAGGACCATGTTCTGACAGGTGCGACTCCAAAGATAACCCAGAAAATGAGAATGGTGTCCTTAGGGAAAGGCAAGGTTGTAATTAGATAGGGAGTACCAGTGGTGTACCATGCTATAAAATCTAGCAATTATCACTGAACAGAGTCTCCTCTTGTCCGTATCTATGTGGGAAATGCAAAGTTGAATGGAAATACAGCATCAAAGGGCTTTTTAAAAAAATCAATTTCTGCAACAATGATATCTTCTTCAACTGTGAATTTGTAATTAATCTACTGTTATACATCACCCAGTTCCTGCAACACTTTTGGTATTATATGTCCATGCATCACTTTATCATTCTGTAGAGAAGATACTATCATACTTTAAATATGAGAATACTGAGATTCAGAAAGATTACAAAATTTGCCCAAGGACACATAGCTAGTGAGCAATGAAACTGAAATTTGTAACCATTCTGTCTGATATCTAAAACCTCCTTAAGTTGATTCTCTTAACCCACATCACCTCTAAGTTATAACTTGGTATAGTTATGGGATAGTGGCAAAAATGGGCAAATTTTAGCATGGTTATTTCTGATTTATCACTACTGTTTCTACTCAATTTCTGTTTTCAATTCAGCAACTTAACATTGGTGTTATTTTGTCAAAAGGAAGTATGACATACCACTCTGCATACTTCTGCAAGGTTTTCATTTTTTTTTTTTTTTAATGCAAGCCAATGCTTGCCAGATTTTCTTGTTTTACCATAAATGATTATGCAAACATGACTGAACATATTGGCATGTTTTCTGCCAAACTATACTTGCAAAAGTCATCAATCGTTTCAAGGGTCACCAGATACTCTATGGTGCTGATACATTTAATTTTTTTAACAAACTATTTTAAACTGTTTACCTAAGATTAGAAAAGCAGACTACATCCACATGAAAGTCAAGAGCATAAGAAAACCCAGCACCCCTCTGTGATCTTCGCTTGAGCAGCTTTGCCAAAGCTTCCCTCAAAGTCTGCACAGTAATGTGAATGAATCCCAAGGGACACCATTTTGGTAGCATTTAAGCATTGTACTATTTTTCATGCCCAGTATGGAGGATGCATTATGTATGCTTTATTTTTAAGATGCTGCTTTATTGCCATAGAGCTGTCATACCGAATTAAGGTAGCCTAGTTCCAGGAATTCTGTATGTCAAGGCTGCTTCCGTGACAAACTGCGGGCACCCCATCCACTTCCATTTAAATTCATTGTAGATCCCAGGTTGCTTACTGTTTTCCAACTTGCATTGCCTCATCTTATTATAAAGTAGGAGCAATCCAATGTGTATTTTCCACTCTCTTTTTGAGGCCATGTGGGTAGCACCGCATTTGCTGGGTAATGGGGCAGTAGCCAGAGCTGGGAGATGGCACCTGCCAATTTCATGTTGTTTCAGGCTCTCAGGTAAGGACAGAAACCTTTTGCAGTGAGTTATGAGAATAATCCAGATGCCTCCACAACCTGGAGATACACTGACTCAAAATCCTAAAGCCTTGGACATTTGTACAAACTTTCTTCAAAGATTTCTTTGGGAGTGTAGGAATCACGTTTCATTGTTAAAATCTGGATTGAAAGCACATTGTGTTACCAGAAAAGTCCTAAGAGTATTTCATTAGCAATCAAATTGAGCTGGTCACCTTAATACTTTTCATTCATTGGTGAACAAAAGTTTGCTGAGCATCCGCTCAGGGTGGCACTGTGTTCCAGGATCCTCTTGTTTGTTTACTACATACTTGCCTAGACAAGTGAGGGGACCCAGTAACCTTCTCTACCATGCTTCTGCGGCTTGTCCCTTGATCCCACACATGGCCCAGATAGAAAGGACAATGAATAGTTACCATGGCGTGAAGGATGCATGTGCTTCTCAGTTCTGTGCAATCTGCTCCCTTCTCCAGTATCATAGTCATCTTTTCTTCTTTTAGGAAACATATTATTGAGCACCTGCTCTGTGCCAGCTGCTCTTCTGGTCATTGGGGGCTACACCAGTGAACACAAAAGTCAAGAATCTCTGCCTTTTTAGAGCTGACACCAGTGGGCTGTGCGGCAGTTGGGTGGCCCGAAGGGAATCTTCATCCACCACCGATGCCAGGATCTACTTAGAACCTTCCTGAGCTCAAAGTTATGATCTTTCCATTAGGACTGAATCTGTTATTGTTTCTGGATCGGTCTAAGGACCACGAAGGTGCAGAGGGACTAGACAGCCTCACTCCAATTTCATTGAATGGGTGAATATTGCAGTCATATCCCATTGTAGTTGATAACATTTTCTTTCTGTGTGTGTGAGGCACTGTTCTAAACATGGAGAAGAAGCTGCTTCAAAGCCGATTGAAGCCAATTCAAATAGATTTGTCATTAAGGGCATGGACTGTCATATTAGTTTTCTAGGGCTGCCATCACAAAACCATAGGCGGAGTGGCTTAAATCACATAGTCTTGGAGGCTGGAAATCTAAGATCAAGGTGTCCACATGTTTGCTTTTTTCTGAGACCTCTCTCCTTGGCTTGCTGATGGCTACCTTCTCTCTTTGCCCTCACATGGCCTTTCCTCTGTGAGTGCCCTCTCCTGTGTCTCTCTGTGTTTCAATCTCTTTTTACAGCAACACCAGACATTAGGGCCCTCCATAATGGCCTCATTTTAACTTAACTACCTCTTTAAAGGCCCTGTCTCCAAATACTATTACATTCTGACGTATCGAGGGCTTTCACATATAAAATTTGGGGGAACACAATTCAGTTCATGCAACTGACAATCCAGACTAACTGAGTTTGAATCCTGATACTGTCACTTGTGAATCAAGTGACTATGTGACCTGGGATAAATTAACTTAATTTCTGTGCACCTTATTTCTTCATTAGTATATTGGGGATGATGACAATAAAAATAATGATGGTAACAGTACTTACCTCATGAAGTTGTGAAAATTAAGTGAGTTGATATGAAAAAAAATATTTTTTTCATATTAGCACTTGGGTGGCTCAGTGGGTTAAGCATCTGCCTTCATCTCAGGTCATGATTCTGGGGTCCTGGGATCAAGCCCCGCATCAGGGTCCCTGCTCTGTGGGGAGTCTGTTTCTCCCTCTCCCTATGCCCCTCCCCCTGCTCATGCTCTCTCTCACTATTCCCCTTCTCAAGACAGTGATCTGGGGTCCAGAGGAGAGAGACAGGTTTCCACCACCCTCATTTTCATTATTCCAGTGACTCACAGGGTTATGGAGACCTGGGAGTGGACTGTTGAGCACAAACTAGATAGAACCAAGTCATGGAAGCCTCTGCATATCCTCGCCTTTGTCAAGTTTCTCTCTGATCTTTCTTAACTCAATTGGGAGTGAGGGCACTTCAGTCACAGCTTACTGTGAGTGGATGTCCCATTAACCAAACTTTGATTCTGAGCCCATTGACCATTCCTTGGAACTTCAGGGCTATAGATGAAAATTGAGGGATTCTGAAAAATTCATTCATTCATTCTCCAACATTTTTAAAAAATTTATTTATTTGACACACACACACACACACACACACACACACAGAGTGAGAGAGAGCATAAGCAGGGGAAGTGGCAGAGGAAGAGGGAGAAGCAGGCACCCTGCTGAGCCGAGAGCCAGACACGGGGCTTGATCCCAGGACCCTGGGATATGACTGGAGCTAAATGCAGACGCTTAGCCAACTGAGCCACCCAGGTGTCCCCATTCTCCAATATTTTTGAGTGCTTGCTTTGGTGCAGATATCATGTCAAGAGTTGGAGGTCCAAAGGTAATTATGAAATAGTCCCTGTTCTCATAGAATGCTCAGCTTGGAGGGTAGAAGACAGCTGAGCAACTGCACCATATAAAAAGGGTATGATAAAGACCTCAATGGAGATATTTTGAGGAGATCTTGCAGGCATAGAGAAGGAAAATTTAGCTTAGAATGTGTGCGTAGGGGGGTGGGTGGGGCATTGTAAAAACTTCTGGAAGAGCTAGTGTCAGAACTGGATCTAAAATCACTGTGGGTGGAGTGAGAGATGGGGTGGGTGTCAGAAGGGTAGAGAGAATAGATGTGTGAAAAACTTGTGAAGACAGAGGTGCTTAGGAAATCTCAGAGCTCTGAAGGAGATAGGGTTTGGGAGGATTTTTGGGGGGGGTGAAGTAAGATAAAACTGTGGTACTCCAGAGTGGCTGGGTTTGATGTCATGTAAGGACATGGACTTTATCTTGCAGATAATGGGGAATCATTGAAGGGTTTGAAGAAGAGGAGTGATATAATGAGTTTTGCATTGTAGGAAGGTCACCCTGGGCAAGAATTCATGGCTCCTTTATCTACATTAATAAAAATCAAATGGCCCAGGACTGGGTTACCCTAATGTGACCAGGACATTGTTCACAAAATATGACTGTTTTTTGGAGCCTGGCACAGTGACCACATCATCACATATGTGACACAGATGTGACACTCTCAGAAGTCACATTTGATTTCTGTTTTTCTAAATGGAATATTGAGACAGGAATTTTCTGGGAAATTTCATATATATATATATATATATATATATATATATATATATATAGCAGAAGTCCAGGGCAGACCTAGAAAGCAGAAGTTCCTGTCCATTAGTCAAAGGTTCAGAAAAGAGAAGAACACTGTGTTTTTAAAGTAGAACTGATGATTTAGATTGTTAAGTAGTTTGTGATGGCAGAAGTCATAGGACATTCTCTTTTCCTGTTTCCTCAGCTTCACACTTAGCTAACTCTTAAAGAGATATGGGAATTATTTTAACTCAGTCCAATCTAGAGAAAACAAGTTATAAACTGGAAAACAGTTATGTAAGTAAATAAATGTTTTCTTTGTTGTTTGAAGAAATGTAATTCCAATTAACCAGAAATCTATTCTGAGATAGAACTTGGTTGGCTATAGAGAACCTATACATATGAAATCTATAGAATTCCGCTTCTCTTCTGCCTCCCCTTTTTTTAAAATCATAAAAACCTAAGTTTGGTTCTTTTAAGTATTTGACAGGGCTATATTTTCAGTATTTCACTGGATTCTCACACAACCCTGGGATAGATTTGGAAGGTACTCTTCTCATACCTTGGGGAACTCAGTGCTTTAATCAAGGTGGCTGAGGGACTTGACTCATGTTCTGTGGAGATGAGTGATCAGTCAGGAATAGAATCATCATTTGTGATTTCTTTTTCTACCACACTGCATATTCTTAGCTCTTTTTTAGCGAAGTTCCTTTTCCTTATTAACTGTGACATTTCAGCACATAGCTATTCTAGGGCACAGTATTCCTCTGTTTCTTGACTTTGCACTGACAGCTCAATCTTTATGTTAGTCCTTCACTTGTTCCCTTCAAACACTTGTTCAACTGGCAGATATTTTTGTCTGATCATCATTAGGTGTGCAACTTCTCTGTTTCTGAGGCCGGGGCTTACCAGGGATGGGGATCTTGTAAGGCTTCTATGTTTGCTGTGTCTCACTGAATTCTTTCCTTCCAAAACCCAGGCACTAATAGGTCCACTTGAGGACAATTGTAAAAATTTGTTTGAATAAGTAAATTAACAATATCTAAAACCCTGAGCGGAATTAAAATTTCATCAACTACTTCAAATTGTCTTCTCCCTCAGAGCTGTCCCGGAATCTTCTCTCACATTCTCTGACTTGTTCACATTTACCAGCTCTAAGCCAAGAGATCTTACCTGCTTTTTCACTTCAGTCTAATACTTTTAATTGCCAAAACCCTACTGGGAAAGGCACTCTAGAAAAATAGAACAGACAGTACTTAAGGGATCATTAACAGCTAGACACCTGCTACACTATCATTGGAGTTACAGCAACACCAATAATTGCCTTTAGCAATTAGAGATCCAAGGCATTAAGGTTTCCCTCCAATGCACTGTTGATAGTTGTTGTGGAACCCGGCAGAATTCATTTCCTATAACAAAGATGAGTCTAAAATTTTGATTGGCCTTTGTTTTCTTGAATAGATTTTGGAGAGTTGTTTTTAATGAAGGGCTCTGAGCTGAGCTGCCACTTCCCTTTTTGTCTTGTTCACAAGGAGTCTTGAAACAGTCTTGGAACTTGGCCCATATGATAGAAAGGACCTTTGATTTTAGAACTCCAGAACGTCTTTACTTATTTTAGTTATGTGACAAATGCAGACAGACACTCATAACTCCAGCCAGTATGCTTAGCGTTCACCTGCAGTTCAACAAAACCAGGTAGCCAGTGTTCAAAGTGAAGGGTATTTAAAAATTCCAGACAAAGGAGATAGCGTATAGGACTCATTCTTAGTGAATTTTCACGTTCATCTTCTCAAAAGGATGTCTTCTTTGTGCTTTTGGATAGAGAATGACTTGGGAGAACATCAAAAATCAGAGGAAATATTCAAATTTTGGGGAAAAAAACAAGTTATGCTGGCAAGTCTCATTTTTTAAAGCAGCTGTATAACCTTTAATTCACACGAACACCCACATATCTTTTAAAACCTGCTTTCTCACCACTCTGACAGTTAGAATTTTATCTCTTCACTCTTAAGATTTCTCTAGAGAGTGAAGCACTGCATCATTTTGACAAACCTGAATGTGAAGAGATGAATGCTCCTCATCTCTGAAACACTTCAGGGTAAGTTGCTTTAACCAGTTTCCTGTTTTCAGAGGCTATTTTTCCGTCATCCCTTCAGATCTATCAAAGTTCACTTAATTCTTCTAACAGTCATATTTTATAAAAAGTGGAATTCTTTTCACACTCATACTCATGGCTCTGAGATCTGGAGCCATTCTGACTATCACAATCATCTGGAGGGCCAGCCATATGCACTGAGATGCAAGAAGGAGAGCAGTGTGTGCAAAAGACCCACCCCACCCACGCTCAGCCTGAGAATTACTACTTGCCCTGCTTTCTGGAAATCTCCCTTGCCTGAGGTGCACAGATTTCCAGCAGGGCAGGATGGAATATCTTTATGTTATAGTCAGCATTCAAAATATTTTGCTGAGGGGACATGGATGGATGTGGAGAAAACCCCAGAATATTAACTGAAAACCGATTACTCCTAGCAGCTGAAAGCTCCCTTTGGCAGTCTGGGAACAACTTTTTAAATAATAGTATAGAAAATGTATCATTCAGAAAATTCGATGTGCTGAAATAGAGAAATGGCAAATGAAATTCAGTATCCTTTTTTTTTTTTTTTAAAGATTTTTATTTATTCAGGGACAGAGAGAGCTCACAAGTAGGCAGAGAAGCAGGCAGAGAGAGAGAAGTGGTGGGGTGGGGGAAGCAGGCTCCCTGCTGAGCAGAGATCTTGAGATTATGACCTGAGCTGAAGGCAGAGGCTTAACCCACTGAGCCACCCAGGCATCCCAAAATTCAGTGTCCTTAAAAACTAGATCAGGGGCCGACACACATCAGTCTGTGGGCCAAAGATGGCCCCTTCCCTCTTTCTGAGTGGCTTGTGAGCTACAGATGCTTTCTCCAATTAGAAATCATTGAAAAAATCAAAAGAACAACAACATTTCTAATGACACTTGAAAATGATATGAAATGCAAATTTCATGCCTATAATAAAGTTTTATTGGAACAGTCACATCCATCTGTTGATATAGTTTTTGACTGCTTTCATGCCACAGCAGAGTTAAGCATTTTCTGGGTCAATAGTTGTGGTGGAGACAAGGCAGCCTTCAAAACCTAAGATGTTTACTACCTACCTTTGACAGGGTGTGCTGACCACTAGGCTAGGTTATTATATGACAGTTGAACTGATGCCATTTAAAAATATTTAATTGTAAGAGAAATGTTTGTGGTAAAATATTTAGTAAAGCAGTCATGACAAACTGTATAATACAAGGCAGTCCCACATAGTTTACTTTCCTCACATAATTTTTGCCTCTTCCCCTAGTTGAAGTGTAAATGCCAGGAAAATAAATAGAAATTGGCATTTATTGATTGATTGATTTAGGTTCAGTTCCTAGAACTATAATTGGCACATAGTAGATTCTCCACATACAAATGAAGGCAGTCAAAGACTGATGAATTGTGTCATTGCATCATGTCTCTATGTAGTAATAGTTATAGCAGAAATTTCTGGGATGTGCATATATGTTAGGCATCAGGTTGAGGACTTCAAATGAAAGAGCTCATTTAATCCTAAAAGCCAATTTGGGAAGGTACATTCTCACCCCCATTTTACAGAGGATGAAAGCAAGGCTTAGAGAGATTGCTTAACTTTTCTAATGTTACAAAGCTAAGAAGTGAGGTGACCAGAATTCAAAAGATCTGTTGGATTCCAGAGCCTAAGCTCTCACCAGAAGCTCTACTTCTTAAGTTTCTAAAACCAGTGTACATTTTGAGGTGAGAAAGAAAAGGATGGGAAAATACCAGAAGTGAGTATAGAAATCACAGAACCAATTACTAAGCTCCTATCCGGGGCTTATAGGTGATTTTTGTTTTCTTAGTTTTACATGTTAATGTTTTTCCACATTTCCTGAAATGAGTAGATTTGTTTTTAATTGCTTTAAAAATAAGAAACAAATGTCTTAAAGGAAAGAAAAACAGTCCAGAAGGTTAACTGTTTCAATTGTTTATGTAAATCATTTCCCTATTTCTCTGTGGGCCTCATGTGAATTGCTGAGGAAATGGCCCGCCTGTCTGTCTCCTGTATTGATGTGTGTTGTTGAGGTTCAGGATTAGGTTTCAACTCCCTTTGAATACTTCGTAGCCCTGAGAATCTAAAGTGCTGTCTGTGTATAACTTTAGTCCAGAGACATTGATGGGTAGGACTCCTTGGTGTTTATTTTTCAAAGTCTGAAGTACACATGTCTTTGCAAGTGATGTTTTTTCTTCCACTCATATTTGGACTGATATTTGGTAGAGACATTGGTCTCTACCTGTCTCCCACTCATGATGGACTGCTTTTACCTGGGCTTTACTATTACTATTATTTGTTAAATTGACGTTGTATTTGGAGTCTATTCATTTAAAATTATATTTATCTTCTACCTAAGAAAACAATTAGTTTTGAGCAGCCCCAAAGCTGTTTAGGAAAGTCAAAGGAAAGAAAAGGGGAGATGGTGTTAAAAATGAAGTTCTTTAGTTTAGATCTATATTCTTTCTTTATTTTTTTTTCTTAATTTTGTGTCAGTGACTGTGGCATACTTCCCCAAATCTAAAGGACTTCTTGCATAGAAGTCCTAGGCTGAAATTCCAAGGCTAAAAGGAAGAAGATTTTTTTTTTTAAATAAAACTGGAATGCACGTGATCTGAACAATCAAGTGAACGCTACCAAAGTTATTGAGGTCACTGTAACAGCAAATTCAAAAGAGGTTAGAGAAGACGGCAGTTTCCTGTAGTAAAGACCAGACAGAGATAAGAACTCTACAAAAGGCAAACAAGCAAGATGGTAAAATAAATGTCTTTAACAAAGGAATACAGTCATAGATCAAGAGCCTCTCAGGTTATTTAAAAGGACTTTTAAAAATTCCTGTGATGTGTCTTAGACATTCCAGTCATAATTTCAGAGGCTTCTGTTGTCCAGGCCTGTTAAGAATGAATTAAGTGGGCTTTTCCAGATCTTTGTGACTTTTTCTCCCCCCCAAGAGCATCATTCTGATTTTTAACTTAGAAACAAAGCTGCTTAACGTCATCTGTCAGTGACTTTATTTGGCAGAAATGGGGGCTGGAAAGTGATGTCATTTGTTTTAAGCTTGAAGTATCATTTAATGGACCTTTGTGATCTTCTCTGTTTATAACTTTACTTGGGCTCATTGTTCTTGGTACAGTCTAGCAGTGGCATTTCTAAACTCTCAAGAGTGAGACAAAAACAATTAGAATGACAGTTTTTTTTTTTGTTTTGTTTTTTTTACATATTGTCTGTGTGCATGCAGTTGAAGAAATGCATTTGCTTAAATGCACTTTGTGAGGTTATGTGTGAATAAATGATCCATTCCCAAGAGCACTACTGTTTCCACCAGAAGAGAAAAAAAGTTTCCATCTTGCTTCTTCTTTATTTCTTTGGAAATTGTGGTGGTGGCTGGTGTGAGCCATGCAATTTCACTTTTAAATTTGTGACTTCCAAAAATTCTTTTTCTGTGGCCCCAGAAAATCAGACAGTTGTTATTACATATAGAGAGCAGCTCCACTCAGACATTGAATAGACGATTATAAACACCTGGGTTCTTTCCCTTTTCATGGTGGTTGCTTTTAGAAGTGGAATAAAACCACATTAACCAGAGGACGTTGTCATTGGTAATTAGTGGCTTATTCCTGTGCCACATCAATAAAACATCTTGTCTCAAAAATCTTTCCTTTCATTGTCTTACAGGGACCTTGAAATATCATCTAATCAAACTCTTGCATTTGGGAGGTGAGAGGGTGAAGCTGTGAGTGACTGTCTAAAAATCTCACACTGAGTCATGCTGAACATGCTAAAGTGAATTTGTTTGTTTGTTTGTTTGGATTCTATAGATGGCCGACCATGTCCTCTCATTCTCTGGGACTCATCTTTATCTCCAACAAGTAATGAGACCCACTCTTCTGTTAAGCTCACCTGGGGAACTTACCAACAGTTGTTGAAACAGAAGTGTTGGCAGAATGGCCGAATACCTAAGCCTGAATGGGGTTGTACTGAAATACATCACCACGAGTGGTCCAAGCTGGCACTCTTCGATTTTTTGTTACAGGTAAGCTTATCAGATCAAGTAAGGGGTGATCTAAGGCTGACACTGAGATATGTAAGGCTAACGCTAAGGGATTTTCTATACCTTGAATTTTCATGAAGCCAAAGTTCAAGTTCTATAGTGACACTTGGTTATATAGCTTACAGCCACCATTTCTCTTGTTTCCTTTCTAGTAATTTTTTTTGCAAATATTTCATTAAGATTGGACATTGGAGAATAATAGAATGATAAATATTGACCATCTGCATAAATCAGTGACATGGAATATCACAGATGTCTTATAACTCTTGTCCCCTTTTGATAAAGATCTTGTGACTCTCTTCATCCCCTCATTCTGATCACTGCTTTTCCTTTCCTCCATTTTAGAAAAACCTGTTGGCTGCTGTTGTTGTGTCGCTAATTAATATTTTGTAGAATTTAGGACTGTCTTAAGACATTTGCAAAACATTCTCCTTTTGTTAATTCCTCTGTGTGTGTGTGTGTGTGTGTGAGTGTGACATTTTGGGAAGGAACTAGAGAGAGGTAAAAATGTAAGAAGGAAACCAGAGTCACAGACTTTCAAGGGATTAGGAACTTTCAAGAAGAGGATGATTTATGGTGTCAGCATTGCAAAACCACCAATGAGAACTGAGTTGGAGAGCAGGGCATTTGACAAGCAGGCAGTCAGAAGTCACCGAAAACTGTTGCGGAGTCCAGCTATGAGGTTCAGACTGGTCTAAAGCATTGTATATATATTATCTCATTTTTTCCATTTAATTAACATGTTAACTCTGAGATAGGCATCTTCTTTCCATTTTATGGGTTGGTAAAAGGGAAACTGAAGAGTAAAGAGGTTTTTATCAAGAACTGTGGAAAGTCTGAGATCTTATCTTTCTCACAAGCTAACAGATTAGCCAGCCACGTGTTCATAGATGGTAGCAGAGGACAGAGACAGACAGATGACTTCATTCTCATGGTATAGCAAATGGAACAAGCTTCATGTTCCTTTGCCCCTAGAGTCCCATTGGGATGATACAAAGTAGCCTGGTGAATGCTGCATGTAGGGGTTTGTCACTACAGAGGAACTCTAAGCTTAGGAAACCCCCAATCTTATAAGAGGTTGCTAGAAAACCTGTCCAACATTGCCCCAGAAGGAGACATTATCTTTATTATCTTAGTCAGGTGATAAATAAAATCTGACTTCCACATTAGTGGGAAACAATCTTTGTATTTTCCAAGGCTGTTTGCTATAATAACATCCTTGAAGAGACAGTGCAAAGTAAAACCTGATCTAAGATGTGCAGAAATGCCATGGAGAATTGTTTCTAAAGAGTTACCTAACTTGTTCAGTATTACAGAGCTGGTGAGTTCCCAAATAGCGATTTCGGCAGTTTTGGCTGACACTAGATTCCATATTTTTGACCATTATTGTATGGCAACTACCAAGGTATCCTTAGGTTAATAAAGGGGGTTGGTGTGATAAAATGTATGAGCAATAAAATGAAAAATGAGGGCTAAGTAGGTAAAGGTACTTACTATGAGGCCAGGTGTTTAGGGAAGTGGTTAGTAGAGAGGTTGAAGTTCCTGAAAGTGGTGACTAGAGGCAGGAGGGATAGGAAAGTCATGAATGTGGCAGTGAAGTCTATAAGAAAGGAATGACCTTGAGGTTTGTAGTTGAGGAACATAAGAGCTAACCTAGACTGAATAGAGGGAAAACCCTTTCAGAAGTTGTCTCTAGTGACGTTTGTTTTAATTATGGAAACTTCAACTAAATCTCCACCTACCTTCTTTGTTATTCTCCTTTCTATTGAGGAAAACTACAACTATCATTCAACAAATGATGATGTGTTTATGCAACACCTACTGTGCATTACACTGAAGAAAACTGACACAGAGGTAGCAAAATAATAAAGACAGTTATCCCCTCTCCCTATCCCACATTTGAATTTTTAAAAAATTACATAGGAAAGTATAGTATGAAACAAAAATAGATCCATGAAAGAAGGGCTGGATGGGATAATATAAAATTTCTTCCTGATATGAGGTTAAAAAAGAGACAGAGTGCTTTGCCATAAAATAGTAAAGGAGGGAGAGTTTGAGTAAGATTGCAGGCTATAAATGATAAAAAGGATAGGCACAAATACAAGGAAGGACATGGGGATGGCAATGTTCATAGGATATTTAAGGCATCCTAAATATACCATTTATCTGAAGGAGAGTCATTTGGGGGAGTTGTGATGCTCCCGGCCTATAAGAGATACGATAGAAAACAGACGAAGAGAGCCTTTTTTCACAAGAGGTGTGTTCACATTGTAACCTTTGTGTTCATTGCCTTGACTGAGCAAGAATGAATTCAAACTGACCCACAGTCTCCTGAGAGCATCAGCAGCTTTTGTCATTGTGCCCATTGTCTGTCGTCTTGAGGATGAATGTAGACACATCACTATTATAAGTTTTCAAAGAAGACAAATATTTTTAAGAAGTTAAACTAATACTGTTAATATTCTAACAATTATGTGACACTTGCTATGTGTTTGGCACAGTTCTAAGCACTCTCTCTGTACTGAGCACTAAGATACTAACTTATTTATCCTCGTAACAATCCCATGAATTAGATCTTATTATTATTCATATTTTAGAAATGAGGAAATCAAGGCAAGGAGAAATTAATTAATTTGGCTAGAGTCACAGAGCTGGTATCCAATAGAATCTGGAGTCCAACTGAGGAATTCTGGCTTAAGAGACAAACTTATAAGCAAAGCTTCCTCCTATTCATTTTATAGGGCAATGGTGCCATCATCTTCCAATTTCTCAAGTCAAAAATTTGGGAGTCATTTATATGCCTCGTGATACTTACCCTCACATCCATACAGTAATCAAGTCCTTGAAATATCTCCCCAATTCACCTTCTTTTAGGTATGGCTTGTGCTTGTATCTTAGTTCAGGCTTTGTCATTTCCTAACAGGATGAATTCCTCCAGTCCACTCAAACTATATAAGCCAAGATCACCTTTGGATTGAGATACTGGGCATCAGGCTGCTGCTAACTCTGCAGGAACGGATTCTATTGGTAGATCAGTTAGTTCTATTTGTAATCCACTCCCTTGTCCCTTCTGCCCATAGGAGCTTGTGAAGGTGTCTTTCATATATATTCTTAATAATCCATGGAGATGTGATCTCTGCAAGACTTTACTGGAACCTAAGTTATGACACCAGTAGGAGTTCCCAATTTTGGCTCTGCCTAAAGCATTGATCTAAAAGTCAGAAGTTAATTCGACTGTTAAGAGTTAATTTGGTTGGTATCTACCAAAGTATATCAAATTATATATATGAGGATGGCATCTGAGAGAATAGACTTACATTCTTTCATTCATCCAACATTTACTTGCTTCCCACAGTGCAACAAACAAAAGACTGATTTCCTCTAGATGCTGCAGCATTTTATAATTTTATCAGTAAGATAGAAGAGCAAGTGTTTTCTTCTTTCTTGACAACCTTGGGAAGTGGAAAACTGATTAATATTTTTACTGATTTTATGGAGGGTAGTAAGATCTTGCTTTTATTTCCAGTTTTTTCATTATGAGTGAGATTGAGGATATCATATTTTCAAATATGCATTATTTATAGTTCATTTTTTGTGAGTTGCCTGTTCATATAATTTCCATTTTTATTGCATTCCATAGCTTTTCCTTATTTATAAAAAACATTTTGTATATCATGAAAATTATTATCAATTCTATATATCTCAAATAATTTTTTTACTTTGTTGTTTTTCATTTGACTTTGCTCATAGTAGATACTACTTTAGAGAAATTTTACATTTTTTATAAGGTGATATCTTAGTTGACCTTTTTACTTTCTGTATTTAGCATCATTCAATTTTTATAGAGAGGTGTTTGTTAACTTGTTTGCTGAACAAATAAATGAATAAATGAACATATGTAGGCCATTTTTCATGAGTACTATAGTAGTTATCTTTTATATAATAATCCTCATCAATTACACTGAGATGTTTACTTTAAAGTCAAATATATGCCTTATTTAAATGGTGATTGGGGATGTGTTGGGAATGCATTGAGTAGAGTTTGTTAACAATTTTAGAAAAGTTCTTCCTGAAGTAAACTAAAATCACTTGTTCTATGATGCTACAACAAGGCAAGAGAATACAGAACCCAGTTGTTAATTTTCTGTACACAACATTCTTTTTGTTTTACCCAATTAACAAATCTACATTCATAAAAGCTATGCCATTTTACTGGGTCTGTAAATGTGATAGAAGCACAAGTAACCTTTTATTCTTGAAGCGTGGGGGTATGAACTGCAGAGACAAAAATTCACCTCCGTTAGGATGCCAAAGAATAATATTCTAGAGAGAATCTGAGTTTCTAAGACTTGGGAAATTTCTATCAAAAGGTCAAATAAAATAATAGGTAAAGATTTAGGATGTATAAAACTTGCTTTTTGAGCTCACAGATAGTCTGTATAATGGTTAGGAACTGAGATTCTGGAACCAGTCTGCTACAGTTCAATCCAAATGTCCAATACTAAGTTTTTAACATTGAGAAATTATTTAACCTCTCTCTACCTTGGTTCCCTCAGGAATAATAACAGTGTCCATAGAGAGGGTTATTGAGAGAATTCAATAATTTACACACATGAAGAATTTAGTAAATGTCTGTTACATAATAGGTTCAGTATTACATGTTAAGAAATTTATTATTCAGAAATAATAGTAGAGATTAATATCAATATAAGAATTAAAGTATTTTACCATTATTTTTATTCATTAAATTGTAAGTCATTCCCAAATTGTTTTATTTTCTACTCTTATATACTTATATTAGAGAACTTAGCCCATTAAGTTTTAATTGTTTTTGACTAGTCTGTCTTTTTTAATAAGCTGTGATTTTCTTAAGGGCAAGTCCCTGTCTTATCCAACTCTGTAACCATTCAATTAGTAGCAGAGTAGCTGAGAATGTCACACTCAGGGCGTTATTTTTTTGATCAAAGAAAACTACCTAGTTATATTAAAATATTAAATCAGAAGTGTCCAATTAAAAATGTTAAAAGTTGAAGCAACAAAAGTGTAATTGTAATAAAGAAATAAATTTTGTTAAAATAAGAGACTTAGAAGGTTAGAAAATGAAAAATCAAATGAATAGAAAATATTTAATATTTTTCCTATTTAATGGAGTTCTTTGTGTACTTATATTTTCTAAGAATAATTTTATTTGATGAGCAATGTTTTAGATAGAGGAGTACTAACAGAGATGTGTTTTGGGAGATGTTTT
This sequence comes from Martes martes, assembly GCF_963455335.1. Classification (NCBI taxonomy): domain Eukaryota; kingdom Metazoa; phylum Chordata; class Mammalia; order Carnivora; family Mustelidae; genus Martes; species Martes martes. The sequence continues at coordinate 80,912,123 of NC_137889.1, forward strand.
CTTCCACCTTCAACAAAACAAATTACATATATTTCTTTCCACTTGGACTTGAAAGACTTTTTAGGGCCCTTTTCTGTCCCAGAAACTTGGCAGGTTTAGTGCTGGTGATAGAATAGCTGAGATCCTGTCCCTGACCTTGAGTTATGCAGTCTAATAGCAGAGACAGATAATCATAACAGAATGAATCAGGTGTCATAATTATGTTTAACATCCTTTTGAAACAAATAAGATGCTACTAGTTCTTCGAGATTTGTAGAGTGTAAACAGAGAATATGACATTTAATCTAGAAACTGAAGACCTTGCAGAAATCAAGTTGAGTCCAGGAGACAGGAAGAGAGTTTCAGAGAGAGGGATTCTAACAAAGGGCAGAGTGGGAAAATCCATTAAGTAGTTTTCCCCAGGTGGCTGTGAATAATAAACTTATGTTCATAAATTCAACAAACAACAATGATATGAATTGGTATGCCTTGTCACCCTAGAGTTGTCTTTTATCAGTCAACTCTCCTAGCTCTTACCTGGCTTCTAATGATTTAGTTTCTGAATATAATGCATTAGATTAATAGGTGTTAATCTTTGACCTATTCTCTTCCACTCTTCTTTCTATGCATCATTTTTTTTTCACTTAATGATATGATAATAGTAAAAGTAAAAATTCCAGTCAACTATCATCAAACCATGAGAAAATATAACTTTTCATTAAAAGAATATTTGTTTCTGTGGGAATATCCAATGCTAGGCAAAGAAAGATTCCAACTGTGGCCTCCGTGGTAGATTATGAAGGTCTTCCAAGTATCACCTCCTTTTATCCCTACTACTCAGTGATCAACGGTTTTGCCTCCAACTTTCAGAGATCACTCACAGATAGGTGCTCTGACAGCAAGAGGCATAACAATCCAGGGTCTTGGACACATGGATTTCTAATAGTTTGGGTCAGTTTCATTGTTTTGCAGAAGGAACACATTGCCAATCCAAATAGCCTGTAGCCTTGTATTTATTGTTAAGTCCAAGCAAGCTAATAATATAGGTTTTTGTTCATTTGCTAGCAAACAATGAGACATGATGTAAGTAACATACTATCTTGTCTTCAGGTAGCAATGAAAATGATTAGCTTGGGCAATATTAGTTGCTGAGTTGACAGGGATTGAGGGAGCAAAGATGGCCAAGGATGGGAGGGTTTTGAGAAGACATATTATTGCTTCTAATTATCGAAAACCTTCACAATTTGTTTTTATGATGAGAATCACAATGGTTCACTTGATTACAGAGAGTCATTTCCCAAGATAAAGGACATGGGAGTGTGATATTCTAGGCATTAAAATTGACCAACTCTAAACTTCGAAGGTATGGATGTGCTAAGAACTAAAATATATCACAGTTTCTACAGAATTTTAATTGTATAAAGTGTGCTCTTTCTTACAAATGAAATTCAAGTGTCTGACTTTGACATAGTTTTTACTATACACATGTCCATTATTTTTCACTAGGAGAAATTATTTTCAGTACTATTGATGCTATAATACAAGGGACTATCTTATTTTAAAAGGCCTCAGAACACTTACCAAATTATTTTGTGACATTATAATTTTATTCTTCAAAGTATTACTTATCATACATGAGCAAATTGGCCAGAAAAGCTGGTGTTTACTGGGCAGCTATGTTTAGATAGAGACAGGGGAGGTGATGTAAAAGAAGTTTACAGATTTGCTTCTGTATCAGAGAACACAAGAGATTTTTGCAGAGAAAACCATATAGAGGAATTGGTAACCTATGCCAAGAAAGTATGTTTATTAAGGAAGATTTTGGGTCATCTTCTTTGTTTGAGGAGGTTTGACATACATTTTTATTCATTTATTTGATTATACAACTTTAATTCATGACTATTTTTAAATAATTCATCATGATTGAAGAGGACACAAAACATTTTTTTGCGTATGTGGCAATACAATAATTCACTTTAAATGACAAATGGTCATGTTGGTCTCTCATACTTGATGTCTAGAAGCAAATTTGTCACCTCATGCCCCGACAATTTGCCCTCTTGACTTACCTGTTCCTTCTCATAATATTACTATTTTAAAAATTGTTCAGATCAGACATTTTTGAATCATCTTTGAATCTTTGACTCTTCTTTGAGATACACTAAACTTTGTAGTTCCTCAGGATCACTCCATTTATGTTTCCCTTTTCTTCCCTATTAATGCTATCTTAGTCAAACTCTTATCAATATAGGTCCAGATGTTGTAAGAGACTTCTAGCTGATCTCTTTGTCTCTATCTTCCCCAACTCAATTTATTGTGTAAACTATGGCTGAGTTTATTTTTCCTACTTTCCTTTAAATTGTTTTAATTGCTTCTTGCAAAAAAACCAAAAAACAAAAAACAAAAACTCTGAAAAGTTCCATTTGATTGGAAAGTATTTTTTTCTAATTTTAATTTTAATTTTTTAAAAGATTTTATTTATTCACTTGAGAGAGAATTAGTGATAGGGGCAAGAAGTGCAGGGAGAGGGAGAACCAGAGTCCCCACTGAGCAAAGAGCCAACTGCTGGCTCAATTCCAGGACCCAGACATAAAGACCTGAGTCAAAAGCAGACGTTTAACTATCCAAATCACCCAGATACCCCTGGAAAATAAATTTTAAATGCCTTAGTGCATTAGGGACACCTGGATGGCTCAATCAGTTAAGCGTCTGCCTTTGGCTCATGCTATGATCACTAGAAAATAAAACATAAGCATGTAACTATTATAACACCCAAAAGAAAAATTAACAATAATTCCAGTAACATATCCAGTAACTGGTCTAATTTTTAATTGTCTAATAAATGTTTTATTTATTTATTTGTTTGCTTGCTTATTTATTATTTCAGTTTGTTAATTTGAACCAGGATTCAAATAAAGCCTGCACTTTGTGATCAGTTGATATGTCTTTTAATGTATAGACTCCGAGCCCACCTCTTCCTTTTTTTTCCCCTTACCAGTTTACTTATTGAAGAAAGCATTTGCCTTGTTCTCTAGAGTTCTAGATTCTGGAGTTTGCTGGTCCGTGATGTCTTTATTTGTCTTCCTGTCACCTATATTCAATAGACATTGGTGTGGAGTTTAGAGACTTGATCCAATTTAGATTTAACTTGTTTTTTCAAGACTTCTACGTAGATGGTGGTATATTTTTCTACTAGGAGAGATAATGTCTGGTTGGTCTTTCATTTTTGTGACAGTAGTAGCTATGGATGCTCAGTGTTGATCCATCCATTCACCAGGCATTGAGAAATGGGGGTATTCTAGCTCTCATCACTTCTTCATTTATTATTTGGAATACTTCTCTAGGGAGTAATTTACCTTCATCTCTTACCTGGTTCTCTCATGGTAGATTTGATATAATACCTGGTTGTCTAGTGGTACAATTTATATAGAGAAATGTTAACACTTAAGAAACACCATAACCTGACCTTGTAACTTCCTTCCCATTCTCATCTGCTCATCAGCCATAATCTTTTGTGGTATTTCAGTACTGTAGACTGAGAACCCTGTAGTTAGCAAACACATAAGGAGGTATGTGTTTGTTAACTTCAGGGTTGTGTATGCCTCTGTGTGTGTGTGCTGTGGTTTTGTTTACTCACTGCCTGTTGCACCTTCCACCCCCACTTTCCCCATGGTTTACTCACCACTGCTTCTACTTCCCCATCTAATGTGCAGCCTGGCCCTCAAACTCCAGTCAAATCCTTTCTCTACAAAGTCTTCTGGAACCAACTCAATCATATTAAGCTCCCTCTTTTCTCTGAATATCTAACATCATTTAAAAAATGTTCATAAGTTTTCAATACATTAAAATCAGAGGGCAACAACACAGAATCATACTGATATGAAACAGAAGTAAAGGAACAGCATTGTTTGTTGTAAGGCTTGATTCATATCCCAGCTTTTTCAATAGTCCGGTCGTAATCTAGGATAAGTTCATAATCTCTGAGATTTGATTTCTTTATTACTTAAATGGAGAATGATCTCACTTCACTTGGAGACTGATATGCAGTGAAATGCTTATCACATGAAATGTTTATCATGATATCTGCTTGCCTATGGTCTGAATGTTTGTGTCTCACCAAAATTCATACATTGAATCTTAGCCCCCAAGGTGGGGTATGGGAGGGTGGCTTTGGGAGGTGACTAGGTCATGAAGACAGAGCTCTCATGAGTGGGATTAGTACCTTGTCCAAGAGACCTGACAGAGTTCCCTAGTTTCATCTACCAGGTAGGGACAGAGTGAGATGTTGCCAGTTTGCTACCAGGAAGGGGGCCTTTATGAAAAACAGACTGTGTTGGCACTTGATCTCATACTTCCAGCCTCCAGAACTGTGAGAAATAAATATTGTTTATAAATTACCCAGTCTATGGTATTTTATTTTTAATTGTATAATTGTACCAGCGCAAAAGGACCAAGGTACTGGCAGATGGAAAGTACTCTATAGATCAGCACAGATCTCATCTAGAATCACCCTATTTATAAGAATTTGAATGTATATATGCACACATCACTGTGATTTCTTGAATCTCCAAATACTGCAGGCCCTTAGAGTAGGGTTCATGTCTGTTTTTTTGTGAATTTTCTGCAGTAAAGAGCTACTCATTATAGCGTATCACACTATGTAGGGAATCATGAGATCATATAATGTTGTTTCTATGGACCAGCCATTCAGGTCAAATTGGGATAAAGGGCTATCATTTTTGCAGAGATGAGGGCATTTCAGAGAATACATTCTTACATGTTTGTTAACTGCAGGGTTCTCACCATACAGAATCTGGGAAGCTAGTTGGGATTATATTCTGAGATTCTGTTCCTCAAGATCTCTAGTCCCTTTGTTGAAACATAAAACAACAAAAACAACAACAACAAAACCCCCAAAACTTAAAGAACAAAGACTAACATAACAAATACCATGTTTCTACCTTCTAGGATTATACTGTCAACTTTTTTTTGTTGTTGTTTTTGCGTGTTTGGTTTTATAATTTACTTTAGAAAAGCAACACATTAAAAATCAGTTAAACTCCCCTTTGACCATCTCTTCAAGTCCCCTTCCTGCACTTTCTCTAAATAGATGGTCACTGTCATGAGTGATTCATTCATCCGATTTTAAAGGCATCTTATGTGCATAGTGAATGGATATTTGTGTGTTTTTAAAAACTTAAATACTTTAAGTGCAGTTGGCCACATGCTATTCCTGTCCTTTAACCAGTTAGAGAGAAGCAGGGTTTAGGCAGGCTGTGGTTTTATGATGCCAGAAAAAGGGATGTTGTAGGAGGTAGATATTAGGGAGGTTCTATTCCTGAGAACATAGGACTACAAGGCAATAGCCAAGAAAGTTTTCCTTAGATTGAAACAGCATCTTAGTATAACAAATACCTTAGGGCATTTATTTATTGCTTCTGGTTACTTTGACACCAAATGAAAGACTTTGCTTGGCCTCGTAGGTGTTTTATTTAGATAGTTTACTTTATAATCATTTGTTCTTTTTCCTGTTCTCATAGCTGAGTACTTTTTATTTTAATTTATAAACAAAAATCAGGACTTATAAGCAAACAGGACACTGCTCATGGGATTCAGTTAAATTGAACTAACTTGAAGAATTTCTATGTTCTGTCTAGACAATTCCAAATCAATCTGTGAGGCTCAGTCATCATGTGAGATTTTGTGACTTGGCTTTGAGTCTGACACGATGTCATTTCTATGCCTGGGAACTATTGTACTCTTGTTTCTCAGTGTGATTCCTTTCCAGATGTCCTCTTGGTTAATCCACACAGCCAATTCCCCTTTGATTATTCATGGAATACATCCCATTTACACATGTTTGCTCCTTCGGAATCCTCTCTTCCAAAGAGAGTCTGATGTAGGAAGTCTGCGAAACCCCCCCTTCCATGAAGAAACTGACCTGCTAGATTGTACCTTGTTCCCTTAACAGTTAGGCCTTCTCAAACCTTGGGGAGATTAGGAAACCAGTAGAATTATATTGGCCTGTATTTCAAAAGGCAAATAGTTTCGCTTTTTATGGCCATTAAGCGGAATGTACGTCTGCTGCTAAAAATTTTCTACAAGAATATGACAGGATTGAGAAAGTAAACAGAAAGGCAGTGGCCTGTGAGCCTCTGTTCTGGGCTTTGACATCATGGCTCTAGTGGAGGTCTGACTTTTAGAGACTACATTCTCTTCACAGCATCAAAGCTATTTATTTGATTTTTCATGGAGGCAACATCAAAGAAAAACAATTGTCTAGCCATACTGACCCTGGTTTATCACAGAGGCATGATTTTTTGGCCTTTACAACAAGAATGTGTTTCTCTGTACACTGATCCAATTCTCGTTAAGACTTCCCTGTGTCTCAAAGCATATCGCTCCTGCTAAGGAGCATACAAGTTCCTCAGACATCGGCTTCCAACTTAGAAGCTTTTAGAACCTACTGTCTAGCATTTATTCTCAGAGATTTCTGGCATTGATTATACCAAAGCCTCATTTGCATAAAACGTGGACTAGGAAATTGGTTCACAGAATCTTTGCTCTTTTATCATTCTGAATCAAAGGGGAAAATGGTCAAATAAGTTATATTCATGAACTTCATATTGCTAAGTGACAACCAAATGAGCATTCATGGGTCAATTCTAATTTAATTATTAATCAAAAGCACAGTATATGTTATTTAATGATACGCATTTTTGCTTATTTCAGCACTTGCCATGGAATTTTAAACTGTGCTGAAATTGAGTAGTGCATAGTTACTATGTCTCAGTCCTAAATCTTGATATATAGATAGCTGGGGGAGAAAGATCAGGGATTTGAGGAAGTCTGTGTGATTCCCTAACCACCTTTTGATATTCAGAGATTGTTTAATGCATCCTTTGAGCTAGCTGTGGGATTGGCTTCCCCACTAATCCTATGCCATTGAACCACAGACAGTTTGAAACCAACCTTAATTGCTATGTTCCAGGAAAATAGGAGATCTACGCATCAGACCTGGGTAAATCCATCAGGAAGCAAATAAAAAAACATGGATAACTTAATACACTAGTATTTCTTATGGAAATACTGAGAGGGCAGGCAGATATTCATCTGGCCTCAATATAGATATTTTTTGATATAATTATTTTTAAAGATTTATCTTAAAAATAATTTTGCCCGACAAAGTAGACTCAGAGAGGGTTAAGTGAGAGATGGTTCATAAAGATTCTATTGGTTCCATCTTCTTGTCAACCATATTCAAGTTATTTAAAGAACATAGATAACTAAGAGAAAATGGAGCTTCAAAAAATTATTACCGAATGGGACTGTTTAGGGCAATGTCTTTTTTTTTTTTTTTTTTTTTTTTTTTACCATTTCAGAGGGTCCATGAGGTCAACACTATTCCCATAATGATGTTAAGCCAGTTTTTGCTTTTTTTTTTCCCTCTATGTTGATGTTTGCAGTAGTGGGTAAACTTGTTGGTGCCTTAGCATGAATTAAAGCTGGCACTACGTTATACCAATACCTGTCCTACCCTTCATTGCCACTGTGCTCATGTGAAAAAGTACATGCAAAATATGCCTGATTCACTTAAGAATGTCCTTGATAAAGCAGTAAAACTATTAATTTTCTTAAATCTGTTCCTGTAAGTACGCATCTTTTAAAAATTCTGTTTGAGGGGCGCCTGGGTGGCTCAGTGGGTTTAAGCCTCTGCCTTCGGCTCAGGTCATGGTCTCAGGGTCCTGGGATCGAGTCCCGCATCAGGCTCTCTGCTCAGCAGGGAGCCTGCTTCCCCCTCTCTGCCTGCCTCTCTGCATACTTGTGATCTCTGTCTGTCAAATAAATAAATAAAATCTTAAAAAAAAAATTCTGTTTGAGGGGGACCTTGGTGGTGCAGTCAGTTAAGTGTCTGACTCTTGGTTTCAGATCTGGTCATGATCTCAGGGTTGTGAGATTGAGCGTCAGCTTGAGATTCTCTCTCCCTATCTCTCTGCTCCTCCTGCTTGTGCTCTTTCTCTCTCTTGAATAAATAAATTAAATTAATTAAATTAAATAAATAAAATAAAAAATTAAAAAAAATGGAAAAAATAAAAATTCTATGTGATAACACAGGAAGAATGCCTATGGCACTCCTGATACCTCCCACAGTGTGGTAGTTGCCTGGAGGAGAACTACTTAGGCAGTTGTTTGACTTGTGAGTTGAACCAGCTACTTTTTTCATTAAACATCATTTTTACTTGGAAGAACAATTCTATTTCTCTTATTATTTTGTTGGAAAGCATAGCAATTTCTTTAAAAATATGTTAATGTGTAATGAATGGGTCAGTGCTATTTTAAAATAATACATAACGTTATTTTTTCAGGTTTAATTTCTATATAATAACTAGCTCACATAAATTCATCCTTTTTGGTGTCTTCAATAACTCTATGTGTCAGAGGTACTTAGAATAAGTTTGAGAAGCAGGGCCTGGGTAATTTTTCTGAAAAAAACTTCCCTTTGTCCAAATAGTAGCTCATAAAGTCAAAGGTATTAGGTTTCTGTGATTCTAAGATTCTGTGATTTTGATTTGAAGATTCTGAGCTTCTTACAAGAAAACGGGTAGTAGAAAACATGGAGGTCTGGCCTAATGAGAGGTCTTTTGGCAGTTAGCTCTCTGCATTAGATAGGTTTGAGTGGGTGAGCTGAGTGATGCCGGCATTCATTCCTTCATTTTTTCAACAAACAGTTTTTGAGTATGTGCACTCTGCAAAACATGATGGATCAGGCACAGTGAATCATACATAGAAGCATCAGACTGTGATCTTCATGAAAGCAAAAAGCTTCTCTTTTCTACCCTGGGAGGCATTGTGATGAGTCAGGCAGAAGTTGGTAGAAATTCACATCATTCACTAGTTTTGTCTCCTTGGGCAAGTTACTTACCATCTTTGAGTTTTTTCCTTACTTGTAATGTGGGAAAAGATGATGTATGTCCCTTTGGGTTATTTTGATAATTAGAAACTTTATAATGTAAAGTGAGTTAGCAGTATCCTGGGATTTTTGTATCCAAGCTGCATAAAGGGTTTGCTTTATAGCTACTTGCGATCCTGAAGAGCATAAAAACAAATCTGTCTTCAAACGGGAACTTCTGTAAGTACATAAGTGCATGTAGCAGTAATCTTTGAAAAAGGTTGAAACTCGACTTTATTTAGTTTTTTGCCAGTTCTATTGAAGTGTACTTGACAAAAACAACTGTATATACTTAAAGTGTAGGGTGTGATGATCTGATGTTTGTATACATGTGAAATATTTACCACAATCAAGGTAATTAACTGTCTATCACCTCACATAGTTACCTTTTGTATGTGTGTGGGAGAGAATGCTTAAGATCTTCTCTGCAAATTTAAAGTATACAATACAATATTATTAACCATGGTCTGATGCTCAGATTTTACCCAACTGGCAACTAAAAACTTGTACCCTTTGACCAACATCTCTTCATTTCCCCACTTCCCAGCCCATGGAAACCACCATTCTACTCTCAAGTAGTGCTTATTTTTCAATAACCAGAGATAATCAATCTGTCAGAATTAGTTAGCTTTTTATAAAGAGAACCAATTTCCATTGAAAGATATGAGTTTAAATAGCTTTTAGATATATTAGATTGTGTTAATCATTGTTGAAGAAAGATATAGTCAGTGACACTTGGTAAAGACGGTCAAGAAGACTTTATTGGTGATGATGGTTGTAGGTATAGGGACCACCGTAATGGGATATTCCAGTGAGGGAGAGAGATTGGGCTCCACCCTGAATACAGCATGGGGTCAGTGGAAGGCAAATTATGAAGAAGAAGTGCCAGGAGTAAGAGGAGGTCTGGTTTAACTGGTCTAACCAGATTCTGGCTGAAGACAGACCAGGGCGATCAGACATATCCCTGGGGGCCAGTGGAAGATGAATGCGATCAGATATCAATGGTGGCGGAGTTCTGGTTAAATTGACTTACAGGGCTCTTGCTAAAACTGGATTGTATATGGAAGTGCCTAGATGGGCCTAGGAAAAAGGTTCAGGAGCCTGATGAAAGTGACATCAAGCAAAGGAACTTTGTCACTATAATCACAATTGTGTTTTTGCCTAGTCATTTAGATTATCTTATTTTTGCCAATATCCTTATAATAAAATACTACATTGTAGGGGAAAATAAAAATGATAGAAATTTCATGAGAATACTGAAAGTTAATATAGTCAAGTCAAGGAAAGAAAGTTTTTAGTGACAGTATTTACCTCAGCTATAAGTATATGTAATCTTAAGTGTTTACAACCCTATTTAATGTTAAATTGTTAAAAATGGTGTTTCCTATCCTCAAAAGAAGGCACTTTTTAAACATTTTACTTATATTATTCTTGTTTTAATTTTCTTTGTTTAATTTAAACCCATTCCATAAATCAGAACTTTATAAAATGTAAAAATTGTTTCTCTTAATTTTCTTTATAAGTCTTTACAGGAAAATGGGTGTGCCTTTGGCAGAGTCTATTTCCATGCAGCTCTACTTGTGCAAATTACAGATTGTGGATTTTCTTTCTCTAAAAATAGATTATCACTTGCCTGGTGACTCTCTTTAGTCTTTCTGGGGCAGAATGATGTTTAACTTCTGGTTCTTATTCAGAGGTACAGTATCTGGGTTCTAAACATTGCATCTATAGAAATAGATCCAAATATATCATAGCATTAAACATGTTTTTACTTCTGCATAAAGAAATACTGTTTTATCTTTACTTACGATTCAGTAACATGGAAGAAACTAGACATGCTGCATTGAATTGGTTCATATTGATAGATATTTTTAAATGTGGAATTCTAGAGATTGAGTAGTATAGAGCAAATGACTGTTCTTTCCAGAGGCAGAGGCAAAAGTGAGCCTACGGCCATCGTTAGGTGTATATATTGAGAACTATTTTTACTTTTCCTAGTGTTCATCAGATGTTCTGCTAGTCACATTTACATGCAGAGTAATTTAATGGGCACCCGTTGCCATGGCAGCAAAGAATGAAAATGAAATCTATTATTTTATGAGGTGAGAGTTCCCAAGTGATACAGGTACAGGCTGGTGAGAACACTTTTGCTTTTTCTTGTGTAGAGCTCCCAAGGTAAGACACTAAGTCTGTATTAACAAGTACCATGGGGACTATGGGATTTGTTTGAGGTTGTTTCTCTATGTATTCTATGAGGTATGTTTCTCTATGATCTGGTCTACATTTATACATTCATTATACTACAGGGATCCATCTAGTTTCACTGGTAACATGGTAACCGTACACAAGTTCATATCAAGACACATTCACATACAAGGCTTTTCTAATTATGTGTTATTAGCAATAAATAAGGAAGTCTATATGTTTCCGTATTTCTCTGTACCTAGGGTAGGGCTGATACTAGTTGTGATCTTCACTGTCTTTATGCCTTTTTGAAATAAGATAATTGTTGAAAATGAGACGATGAGACTTCCCCTCCTCCATGCATTTCCTAAAAAGAAATGATAATTTGACAAAATGACAAAACAAGTTTTCTAAAGACAAATTATCTCATTGGACAATGAGATAACTGGGAATCAAAGGAATGTTCCAGGAAACTGTTAATTATAGAAAAGGATGCCCTATTGCTTTTCTGTCCCATCTGCTTTTCATGTATTTATCAAATGCCTAGTACCGGCAAGGTGTTATGGCAGATTCTCTGTGGGATATAATAGTTCATGGTCCCTGGTTAGTGAAATGAAACCCACATAAGGGAGCCAACCAGGAGAAAATGGCAAGCACAGGCAGTTCCATCTTTGGCTCCCTTCCCATTTTTTTCCCCCTTCATTCACTGGATGCTACTTTAAAAAAGACCCATGTCTTCCTATGCCACCACGATTTTGTATTTGATTCTTCCCAGTAGAAAACAGGGTTTTGAAGGAGTTTTGTAAATAGCAAAATTCACAAGGAATACCAACTCTCAGGGGTTCTTTTTATAATACACACTTACCAAGTGCCTACTATGTGTCAAGTATTGGATGAGTTCCTATGGTAAACTGTTAACTTCTACGTATTACATGTTTTAGTGCATTATTTAAACTTTCTCTTTAAAAACACAGTTTTCTTTGTAAAAATATGATTTTTAAGTGGTTAAAAACAAAGGGCTTGAAAAGAGATGGTGAGATCTTCAGATATTGACTCACCAACCAGAAATGCACACATACCTACACACATATGCTCACTGAGACCCTTAAAGAGGTGTACAAAAACAGTAGTAGAAAATTCTACAGGGTTATGTAATTCAACTAAAGGAGTTGAATGAGAAAAATATTTGGATCGGGGGAATTTCTAATCTATGTGAGGAGGAACATCTTCATTTTCTTCTCTCTTCAGCTTCCAAGTACACTCTGTCTTGGTTTCCTTCAGTTTTTGTACTTTTTAACATTTCCCTCTGATGCCCTGCTCCCTTGTTTTTACCTTCCTTCCAGCTCTACATGAGAAAATGATAGTGAAAATTGAAGACACTTCAGAAATTTGGCTTTCCCTATTGGGCACAATACTTTTATCCACCTTTTGCTTTGCTACCTGCCTTCATGTTCCCCTAATCCTCGACAGAACCATCTTGCATTGTCCTACTTAAAATGTGACTCATTTTGAGTGACTCAACCTGCCAATTTATTAGCCCATGACAAGTACAAAAATTGCAAATAAGCACTTAGAAACTTTGATGGCCATTTGGTAGGGGAATTTCATCTGTTGATTCAAATATTTGGCTGGTATTTTGTATTTTATTTCTCTAGTAATAAATTATTATTATAATTATTATTACTATTATTATCAATATCATTTAACAAACAGCAATCCATATAGATTGTGGGGCTGAGGGAAAGAAAAAAACAAAAACCCGTGGTCTTTCACTACAGACATTCTGAGAAGCACTGGTCTCATGTACTCTCAGTTCTTCTAAAGATGTCTTTTGATTGCCTACCTTCATGCCTTTGTCTATTTTTTAGTTAATGCTTCCTGTCTCTCAAAACACAACTGTAATATCCTCTCCTTCATGTGTTTTTACCTGAACTCCTACACTGCAGTTTTTTGTATTTCTGCTGAAACTTTATAACCAGTATTTATTGAATGTAGTGACATTTAGTAATTTAGTATTCTATACAAGTGCACTTGCTTTTTTTTTTTTTTTTTTTCCTTCACCACATTGGCTACATGTGTGAGAGAGAATAAGGATGGAGAAGGGCATGAATATCTGGGTTAGAATCCCGAGTTCTGTCATTTATGAAATGAGGGACCTTGGGTCAGTCAACCAACCTCCTTGTTCCTCACTTGCTTCATTTATCAAACAGGACTATTGGTACCTCCTATCCTTTCGGGTTGCTGTGAGCCTTAAATGCAATGATATGTGTAAAGCATTGGGGTACAGCTCCTGGCACATACTAAATACCCCGTAAATGACTGCTCTTATGTTTTTCATTAATATTAGCAACACTCTTAGAATATTTTTTTCTTGCTTTTGTTCAGACATTGCCTGAAATTAGTTATTTAACTTCATTGCTTTGAGGAAAAAGAAGCTATGAAGCCATTGCTTTGATAGACCCACTTTTTGAAGACACAGCTAGAATGGGTGGTGTGCAAAAGGGTGGAAAGTCATTGGATTTCTATAGATTCCTATGGGGCTTTGGAGAGCTGGTCAGTGCAGCAGAGGCATCCTTGTTTAGGCTCTGTAAACATAACTGAGTCACTCAAAAGATACTTTTTTCATGCAGGCAAAAGTTACACCCCCAAAAGGAAAATAGAATTAAAAAAAGGAATTTTAGAAGAAGGCAGTATATCTAAAAATATTCCCACCACCAACAACAAAAAATTTGGCTGGAACACCTGGATTTTTCTGAGTATAATTTTAGTTAGGTAAACATTGAAAATATATATTTTCCTAAAAGAGGAAAGAGCAATTTTATGGAAAATGATGGTTGGTAGTAATCTTCTGATTCAGAAGATTAATTCTGTAAAAGATTTTCCTCGTTTTAAAGAGTGAGAGGTGGTGAATTTGAACAGTTGCATTAATGATGATCAATACTCACAATCGCTTAACTGGTAAAATTTACCCCCAATGGGTCTTCTTAGTAGGATAATTATCTAAGGATATAGACCCTTAGATGTGAACTAAAGTGATTAATTATGTGGTAGTTAAATGAAATGATAGTTTTACTGTGTGAGCCAAAAAATGTATATTAGATTCACAGTTATCTAGGATATGCTTTATTAGGCTTTAAAAAAATAGGTAAACTCTCTTGGAAGTAAGCAGAAATATATTCAATATATAACTAAATTAAATGCCTAGCAACATGGCACTGAATTTAAGGGAGTGGATTATGGTTTTGTGGTCAAATTATTTTTGGTATAGTGAATGTGAATTCAAAAGGAAGACTATAAACAAAATTCTGAGAAAAGCTAGGGAATAAGATTTAAGAGCTACTTAAGCCCTTGCTAGACAAGGGCAATAATACAAAGACATAATTTACTTTACTTAGAGAATAAGAAAAATGAAGAGAAACCCAGATTATTTGAGGCCTTACAACCTGATTCTATATTTGTAGGTGTACACACTCACACCCCCCCCAACACACTCGACATGTATTAACATACCCACCAACTTCACATATATGTTCAAATAAAAGGGGGCGGTGAGCATTTTCTGGACAAGGAGTTGAGCTGAACACACACCCGTTTTTAATAATAAGGTCTGTTAGACTTGAATAGCACAACAGTCTGTCAGGGAAGTGGTGAAATCATCACAGACTGTTGAGTGATTCAAAATTAGATCAGACAAAGCACTTTAAAAATACACTCTAGGAAACAATCTAATGCTGGGAAGGCAATAAAAAAAAAATGACCTAAATCGATCTTTTCCACCTCTAACTTTTTATGTTTTCTTGTAGTTTAAAAATAGAAAAGTATAATATTTATAGGAGTACTGAAAGTTGAGATCTGGATTCTGTAGTGCTTATTATTTAACATTAATATTTTTGACTCATGGCTTTGTTGTAGAAACAACAGAAATGTAGCTATATATCTTAATCCTTTCTTCACTGATATGAAATCAACAATGAAGAAAAAGCTCAGGGTTCGGGGTACCATTTATTAAGTGGTTGATAGATTAGTCCTTAAAACTTAAATGCCTACAATTTATTCTTTGTAACAGACCTTGAGTGTTGTGGTCAAAATTAAATAGGATTTATGTTTTTTTTTTCTATAATATAATGCCATTAAAACAGGTTATAAGCATATGATGATGTTGGAGCATGGTATAGAGATTCTTTGGGAATTATAAAAGAGGGGAAATTGGATGAGAAACAGCTTCTAGAAGGATTATTTTTCATGTTCTCCCTGACTCCCTGATCTTAAATAATTGGCAATCAGATGCAATCTCTTTACGTCACTTGATTTCTCTTATATTCAAAGGAAGTCAAGGTACTACACAAAATGGATCAAATTGTTTGAAGTGAAAGGACTCAATAATTTTTTCTGATAGTTCTCATTTGTGCTTTTTTTCATTTAACCTATAGTGATTTGCTTGGGTCGCTCTTGCTCACCTTTGGGCAACCCCTGTGCTCATGTCAGGCAAAGACACTTTAATCAGAAGTGGGAACTTATTGTTCTCTACAGTCAGCCTAAGTGACATTTTGGATAAATCATTGCTTAGACTTATAGCCCCATGAATCAGTTGTCTGGAACCAGTACTGACAGGGGCCTCCCTTTATCTGTAGGTTGCTTGTAGATCAGCAATGTATCCTCTGCATTATCCAAATGTTTCTTGGCTCACTAACCACCCCTGTCCCATGTGACTGGTTTTATATAAATGTCACAGAAAATTGGCTTAGGCTGACCTCTTTTATAATCCCTGTTTCTCAAGATATGCTATTTGATACAAAGTTCACTTATGTGCAGAAAACAGAGACAAAAGTCATTTGTCCAGTTCTTAAAGTTTGCTGTGGTAGTGAGGCAAAATTAAATGACCGCTTCATTTTCCTCCGGGAGTAGTGATGGTGTGGAGGTACCGACCGCGGGCAATATTTGCCTTGGTGCCTTACCCCGCTGATGGATGGGACATGGTCAAAAACATTTGTTGGATGAATGAATAAATGAATGAATGATGATTACAAAGTAAGCTAAATTTTGGTACTACACTTTCTTTCTTTCTTTTTTTTTTTTTTTGGTACTACACTTTCTGCATTCCTTCTTGAGCAGTTGACCTCTTAGAGTGGCTAGCTCCACAAGATCTGTAAAAACAGGGAAAGAGAAATAATTGAAATTTAGTGCCAAAGGAATAAAAGTGACAGTGTTATGTCCAGTCATCTTTTGAATCATGAGCATATGTATTTTCTTTCATTAACCTTAAACTATTCGACATGAAGTATTGGGGGGAAAATCTTGGAATTTTGGAGACAAATATACCTGTGTCTACACTTGATCTTAGCCAAAATGCCGAGAAGTGATAGCTGTGTCTAAATCTTAACTTTGCTACTTACTTATATCCTACTCAGAGTGGATTTTTTTTTTTTTAAGATTTTCATTTATTTGACAGACAGAGATCACCAGTAGGCAGAGAGGCAGGCAGAGAGAGAGGGGGAAGCAGTCTCCCCGCCGAGCAGAGAGTCCGATGCAGGGCTAGATCCCAGGACCCTGGATCATGACCTGAGCTGAAGACAGAGGCTTTAACTCACTGAGCCACGCAGGTGCTCCCAGAGTGGATTTTTTAACCTCTCTGAAGTTCAATTTTTCTTCATAAATATGGAGAAATTGCCTTTTGTCTTGGAAGCTTGTTTTGAGGTAAATCAATTCATACAGTGTGTATATGTGGGTCTCAACAACAATAAATTTTCATCTTTTGGAGTATCTTCTAGATGCCTGGGTGAGGCTGGTTGGTGTATAAACATTTTCATTACTACCCTCACTAATTGTACAAGGTACAGTGCCATAGTATCATTCCTAATATATAGGTAATTGAATTGAAAGTCAGCGATGTAAAGGAATCTACACAAGGTCATAGAGATTTGACTTGAAACTTATCTAATTCCTAGCCTGAGGCTTTAATTTACCCTGATTAATAAATATCATTTCTTTTGTGCCCAAAGGAAATGGAAATAACACAGTTCTCCCTTTCTAATTAATCTGTTTACTTCTTCTATAGGATAGAAACCCTATCCCCATAATAAACCTCACTGGACCCAATAATTTTGTTCATCCTGCTCACTTATTTAGAATCTACTGTGGGCTTCTTGTTATCATTGCTGGATGTCACATCTTTTCAAAAGATTTATTCCATCTTATTTATTTCAGGTTAGATAGTGTAATTCTAAAGTCCAAAGAGGTTAGAGGATGCAGTAAACTTTTAGAGCCACTGAGATAACTTAGGTTTTCTATAATCCAGCTGGAGGAAAAAAAAATGAGCCATAGCCTTTAAATATATAAAAGTGCAGTGGTAGGGGTGCCTAGGTGGCTCAGTCGTTAAGTGTCTGCCTTTGGCTCAGGTCATGATCCCAGGGTCCTGGGATTGAGCCCCTCATCAGGCTCCCTGCTCTACGGGAGCCTACTTCTCCCTCTCCCACTCTCTCTGCTGTGTTCTCTCTCTTGCTGTGTCTCTCTCTGTCAAAATAAATAAATAAAATCTTTAAAAAAAATGTGCAGTGGTTTCTATCTTCTGCCATGAATAGAGTCAGAGATTCTTCTGGCCATGTGTCTACATATGATGTCAGTGGGAACTTTGAATATTAAGGGTGGAGATGTCTAATTTGGATGATCTGACTTTGGAGCTGTTAGAAGCTGGAAATGCTTTTAACCATGGCTGAGTCAGAGGGATATGAACCTTGGACTTCCTCTGACAGTTGCCTTTAATTAAATGAGCCTGGCCTTATTAGATTCTGGCAAGTCAGCTATTTAGAAAGCACTAATTCTTCAGAAATCTTACTTTCCCAAGTTTTGTTTTCACTCAGCATCTTAGATTTTGTTTTCGCTTTCCATTTTCAGATTTATAATCGCTTAGATACAAATTGCTGTGGATTCCGACCTCGAAAGGAAGATGTCTGTGTACAGAATGGTCTGAGGCCAAAATGTGACAACCAAGATTCTGTGGCTCTAGCACATGTTATCCAGCGAAAGCATGACCCAAGGCATTTGGTCTTCATAGACAACAAGGGTTTCTTTGACAGAAGTGAAGATAACTTAAACTTCAAATTGTTAGAAGGCATCAAAGAGTAAGTTTTAAGATGTAGTAACATCTATGGGATATCACATTTCTATTAAATAAGTGGTAAGGTTTTGAGAAAACTCAAATGCTATGTGTGACTGATCTAACCCTTGAAAAAGAATTGTGGATGTGGAATCCGGGAATGGAGGCCCAGAAATGGGAAACAGACCTAGGCAGAACAGAACAAGACTGCAGCCATGGTGTCACTTTCACCAACCCATGCAACCTACAAAACTCCTGCTACGTTTCCTTGGCCCTTACTGTGAAAATCCATGTGGGTAAGGTTGGAAGCATGCAGAGACCTCTGGAATAGGAACTGGCAAAATAGGAATACGGAGGCGGCAGAAGCTCCATTATCAGGGCATGGGGCAGGGGGACTAACAGACACAGATCCTGATGTGGTGGGATGTCCAAAGGCATAATAAACTCAAGACACTTTTCTGAATGCAGCAGGAAATTGGAGCTAATCTGCTGATTAGGACATAGTATCAAAGGACAGCAGCTGTTTGAGTTCAGGTGGGAGGGTTTTGAACATTTGGAAATCTTTCTCATAAACACAGACCAGGGACAAAAGTATCTTGAGCTTATCTATTTGGAAATAAAGGAGACTAATGCATTTAATAGTGCCAGGAACCCACTGTAGAGTCTGGGCCATTCAACTTTAGCTATAGGGATCGAGGCTGGATTTCAGGCCCCAGCTCATAGCCACTCTTCATAGCCTTCCTACCTTACTTAGAAATCAGAGTGACCAAGACACGGGTATGTTTGAGACTTGGAAATAGAGGGGTGCATTAGTGAAAGAGTGAACCAGTTGTGTGAAGCTAAGTGACTACTGGAGAGCACATGAAGGAGTCTAAAATTGAGAGTAGAACCCTAATCTTTCAAATCCAAGTCCAACCATTTTTCTACAGTAACTTGTGTTATTCACGCTGTTCCTTTTATTTTTGTTAACAACACTCTAAAGCATGTTTCATTATTTCTTCCTAGCACTCCGCATCAGGTAGCACTTCCTAGCACTCCGCATCTACTTCCAGGACTAGAGACAATACTGTTCCCATGAGAGTTTTGTGAGCCCCCGTTTCCAGAGTTTTTGCCATGTCTTGCCCATTAATACTCATTCTCATATCTCTTTGTGGATTGAAAGTAGAATATATGACAGATTTTTTTCTTTAAAGTGGCTAAACTAAGGGAATTTTATGTGTAGAAAAATTGACTGAAGGCATTACTTACTGAGTTGATATTGTGGGGTCTTCTTAAGTCTTTAAATTTTCTCTTGGAATTAGGAGTGCCTGAGAATATGGTTCATCTATTCAATACATTCATATTATTATGAATACTGTTTTATTTATCTTTTGAAAGAAGTTAACTTTTAATGCAATATGAGGAGTAATGAGTCTAGAGTCATTTTTTTTGAATAAGTAAGTCACACATTGAAAAGCAAAAATGAAGACTTTGCTAGCCCAGATTTATGCATAGAATATTCCTATTAATCAGTGTAATGCACAGACAGGTACTTTTTTGATTTTCTTTTGTGAAAAGAATTAGTCACTAAAGAGATCCATGGCTTTCATGGTTTCATCTCATATATTCTGCTACAGTTAAATTAGTTGAAGGGTCATAGAATTTATAAATCATGGATTATTAATATTTCATAGAGCAAAAATGCTTACTTAATTAATACCATAGCCACTAAATTATATAGTACATGTCTTCAGGGAGCTCAGAGCATCTTATCAGCATTAATTAATTCCATACCTTCTCAGAGTCATTAAGCATGTCCAGCTCTGTGCCCTTTGGTCTTTCTGCAGCATCAGAGCACTTGGGTCCCTTGCATTCATGCCCCCTGAATGCCATCCTTAGTTCGCTCCACTGAAATTTGGAAAAGGCATTTAGGAGGACTGAAACTTCCAGCAAACTCTATTCTTCAAACAAGGATATGTTCTTGGTTTAGTTGTTAAGGAGCAACTACATTTGCATGAAATTTACTATGCAACCCCGGTATTTTTACTGTGCTTTCATCAGTATTTCAAAGAAAGCTGGATGGGGTCAATTGGAGATTCAGCAAAACACTCCTTATGAAACTTGAACCTTGATAAACTTCTTCAGATAATGTACATGGTAGGCAGAAGCACAAAGCACTCTCTTAAGGTAGTTCAACAAGGACCCTTCCAAATTGGCCTCAGGTGTTCCAGAGGTGGGTCACAGTGGAATGCCTGCTTCTAAAACATGAGTTTTGTTAAATTTATTTGAAAACACTTCAGTATTCCAATTTAGTAAAATGCTCCCAGATTCTCAAAATTCCTAAAGTATAATCTGAATCAGAAGTAACTCTTTATTTAATTGAGCATTATGGAATGATTACTTTCTCTTCTTACCACCTACATTTTGGATTATTTCACATTAAATTCAGTCATGCATTTGTCAGCATTTTGCTTCTCATATTTTCTCGCATAAAAACCCCACATTGACGCTTATGAGGATACTATTCTACTTGACAGATTGAAGTGGTTTCTATGGGTGAAATGGAGCTTAAGATTGAGGAAAGTATTTTTGCCAGGCTAACAGAACTCTTTTTAATTCCACGCCTCTCTTTGCCTACAGATAATGACTTTAAGTAAGATGTTAGTATGTCAAGTTCTCAATGGAAAGTTCAACATAGAAAATTCAGTTCCCTTGAAACATACTCTTCTAGTATATTATTATTAAGAGAAGTGTCAGCTTGACAGTGACAAAAATATTTTCATTCTCCAGGTACTATTTGATAGTGTGATTTATGCCAGATTAATGAAAGGCAAAGCAATTGGGTAAGGCATAATATTTCTAAGCAATTACTAAGAATGAAATATCATTTTATCTTCTCAGGTTTCCCGAATCTGCAGTTTCTGTTTTGAAGAGCCAGCACTTACGGCAGAAACTCCTTCAGTCCCTGTTTCTTGATAAAGTTTATTGGGAAAGTCAAGGAGGCAGACAAGGAATTGAAAAGCTTATTGATGTCGTAGAGCAGAGAGCCAAAATCCTTCTTACCTACATCAATGCACATGGGGCCAGAGTATTACCTATGAATGAATAAAAGGATCTTCTGGTTAGATTACTAGATAAAGTTATGCATTTTTTTGTTTTTGTTTTTAAATAGGTACACAAGCCTCAAGTCTTTTTAGGAATGAGGCAGTGTAGATGAATATATAAAGTAAATAAATTTAACCAAGTGTTTATGATGAGTCTGAGCACAATAAGCAGGCTTAAAACCTTTTAAGAAACATATTGCTCAAAAAACATTTGTTCACATTTTTCTCTAACATCATGTCACGTGAGTCTCTACATCTGATTTTACAGGATGGTTGCAATTATTATTCCAGCTAGCTTTGCTAAAACATTTGTCATGCCATTTAAAAGAACAGTGTAAGACAGAGGTACTGATCCTTCAACAAAGCATATTTTATGCCACATTGACTGGTCTGCCCAAGTACTGATGGGAAGGGCTCTTAACACTCTTCAGTCTGATTGTTGAAACAGAGCTGTCCCAATATGACCCAAGGCAGGTCCGCATTGGAAAATTGAGGCATGTGATTTGCAAAAAAATCAGGGTGTACGATAATTCTGCACAGAAATGGTGGGTTATTTGCAAAACCGCCACTATATATTCTACTGTATCTACAAACGATTGGCCATCCCTGTGAATCTGAGAAGCAAGAATCATAGTTTCCTTTTTTTTTTTTTTTAAGAAATTTATTTTCTCTTCAGTATTGAAACTATCCAAATCTGACAATTTATGCATTAGGTAGTTTTGTTTTCTCAGTTTTGGTCCAGCTTATGTCTAGTGGCTTAGACCTTGAATAATTTTAAGTTATGTTACCTATTTGAAATTATACTTACAGAGTGCCTTTTTTTAATAGATGCTCTTTTAACAAATTTTGTTATTTTTACAAATGATATATTCTAGTTTTTGTATATTTTCTTAATAATAGTGGTGTTCTTCAGATTTAAATGATATTGCCCAGATACGGACAATAGAACCAGGTATGGACTGCATTTAAATATATTGTTTAGCTTATTCTAATATGAGAAATATGAACAAAGTAAATTAAAACCTGACTCTCCTCAGTGAAAGCACATGACTAGAATCAAAACAGTGAATTTGGACAATGTTGAGCTTCAAATAATTTTCCCCAAACACCCTCTACCAACTTCTCAATTAGGTATAAGACATGGACATACATTATTCACATGTTGGGTCTTTGTGTCCTGGGAAGATATGTCTGTCATCACATATGATAAATATTCATACAGAGGTTTCAAATCTCAAACAAGTCATCATCCCTGCCCCCCCACCTCACTGTTATTTAAAAACTGTTCTACTGACTTATTTTTTTCCTGAAAGTTGAAAAATACGATTTAAGAATATTGTAATGCTTTCTAGTCTTTGTTTTCTAAGTTCTGTATGTTATTGCTAAAACACTGCATTTTCTATGTTCTAATCAAGGATCATTTAACATCACTGTAAAGTAGAACTATTAAAGACATTAAAGACTAGTCTTTTTTAAAATATGTACCTATAGATTCTAATTTATGCAAATATATAGGGGCAAAATGTCAAAACAACACATGGTAACTAGAAGAGAAGATGGCCAAGGAGAGAGGGATCATTTGACCATTTAATCATAACTTTCCTAGACTCATATTTAAGTACTACATTGTAGCATCTGTATTTGCTGCGCTGACCATTGGAGAAGTGGTCTTCAGACCATTCTACTCTTCCATTATCCCTCTGAGGTCCTTTCTCTGGTTCCACACATTCTGTGCACTCTTTGGTTTGCCCGAGTCTCCACTTTGACTTGCTGTCTTTGGGTTTTTTTAAGATCCCCTTTTTCTCTCATTAATCAGCATTTTAATAAAAAATTGGCCTAGCAAAACCTTGGAGGCCAAGGTGTTATTTTGAGCCACTGACTCGAAAAACTTTGTCAGGTTGCCTTATACCTTGTCTTATCAAGATGGCATGTTTGCATTTTAATAAGCTTTTTATGGATTAGATCATCTTCATCCAAATTTGTGAAATTAGTGGTGAGAATCCAGTCTCTTTAGAAATTAGCTTTAATGTTGTGTACCAAGCTACACAGCCTTTGGGCGGCTTGGTTCTCCCTAATGTGGGTCTGGCTTTGCTTATTTGCCTCCAGTGATTCTGACATGCTTACTATTAAATGAAAGGTCCTGGAACACATGTTTATTTTAGTCACCTTTGCTTTTTAACAATGTGTTTTGTTTTATAATCAGTGAATAATTCATGCCGTATTATTGTTGAATAATGAATAGCTACGGGGCCAGGCTTTTAATTCTAAGTAATGCTCTTCTTTTCTCTTACGAAACAATGAGAGTACTCTGTGCCTTTCAAGTACACTCAGATTATGCTGTGGTTTTGTTCACATAAGCATATTATGTGGTTTATTTATAACTTGATAAATTTGAAATAGAACAATTTACCTTGGCAGAAGTACAAAAGCTTATTCTTGTGTGACTTATTTTCTTTAAGCTGATAATATGAAAATAAATACATATCTTAAAAGTCTGTAATAAAAATATTAGAAATTAAAGATGTGTGTTTTTTATTTTTTAGATGGGTTTTTTTTTTGTACATGCATTACTTTTCGGAAGTTAAGTACAGAAGACTGTCTGCTACCACTGTCCATGATAAAAGAAACAATTAAACAGTTAAGAGTTTTATTGGATTGTGTTTGTATATACATATATTTGATATCATTACTAGTGATCGTATGCTTTCCCTGGTGTACATAGAGGATTGTCTTAGGTGGTATGCAAATTAGTTAACAGATATCACAAACTGTAAGAGACTATTTAAGTTTTGTTTTTCTTTGTTGGAGGTGAGTTTTAGAATTATATAGGTAAGGTTATCTTTATAAAATTCATATTTGTTAAGTTTATTAGGCACTCTGGGGAATTTATCAAAATATAAAATGCTTTAGACTTATACTTAAAGCATTTATAATCTCTGAACTTGTATAATAGCATGTTTATTCCATTGTACCTTTAAATATATATATTACATCATATCTAATGAATAAAATAGCCTAGATGTAGATTTATCTACACAGTATCATAGGAAATTCTAATGTTTATCTCAGCACAAAGGGGCACTTAGGGCACCAGTCTGAAAATATGATATGGAAATTGTACGTGGGTCAAAGAAAGATGATAAAGACTGTTCTCTAAAAACCAGTATCATCAAGAATTAAGAGCTTTCCTTCATAGAAGATAATTTAATTTATTGGAAAAGTTATCTGACACTTGGAAACAGCCAGAAGAGACTTTTTGAGTGTTCTTTCAGTGCAATGCTGGCCTTGCTTTTGTATTGAATGGTCTACTTAACAATGTTGTAGGGCAGAGGTTAATGTGTAGATTTTTATCCCATAGAGATGCAAATAATTTCTGCCTGGTGGAAAAGACAACGCTAATGGTTTTACAGTTTATTATCCTGTTGGACATTAACCAGTTTTATATCTAGTCCAACAATCTTATCCTGACATTGCCTGTAAATACTTAGCTTTTGAAATACTCTTTGAAATGATTTTACCATTCTAGTGGT
This sequence comes from Martes martes, assembly GCF_963455335.1. NCBI lineage: Eukaryota > Metazoa > Chordata > Mammalia > Carnivora > Mustelidae > Martes > Martes martes. Next base: position 80,936,942 of record NC_137889.1, read on the forward strand.
TCCCTTGCTAATGAATTATTTAAATAAAATCTTTGACATATGTTCACTTCACATTTGCATAGGAAATGGGGTTTTACCTTTTTTGAAAATTTTGCTTTTATAATCTTTTGACTACAGAGTCATATTTTATTTGCTTGAGAGTCATGTTGTTAAATTTTTGAAAATTTTACTTTAACAATCTTTCAAAACACAGTTATTAAAGAACTGAATGGTACCATGTGATTAACATTTGGAGCTTATTTTCATTTAACTTTTTAATTTTTTAATGGTTATCAGTTGATTATCTAGTTCAAAGGTCTGACTCAGAAGGGCTTGCTGGCAGACTCTGTTTTGCAATCTACAAAAATGCACATGGTAAGTGAATGAAGTCACAGAACTTTTCTTACAACAGCACTGCATATGATTAAACTAGTTCAACTTTTTTTTTATCTTAGAAAGTTACCTTTTTACCATCATGATTCCAAAGTGCATTTAGTTTCTTGATAAAAATGTGCACAATCACACATTAAGAAATCTCTATGCATCTTCTTTGTAAAAAAGTAATCTGTATTTCTTAGCAGTACTTGTCAAGATTTCTAAAGCTTTTGAGACAAAGAGCTAAAAAATAAAACCTCCCTTGTCAGTGGCTTTAATCACATGCTGCAGCATAGCTAGCTGTGCCATATTTCAAAAGGCAAACTGGGCTGCAGAGAGTGGGACCAGTCACTAAATGAGACTGAAACAGCTGTGATTTTGCAAGATGTGCCAACATTTTCTTTAGCTCCAGGACACCAGACATTATTTGGCTCATAAAGTACCCTATGTTATTGGCTCAACTTCTGTTTAGGAGAACAAGAGATCTTGTTCTGTATCCCTGTCTGAGGCCCTCAAGGGTATTAAAATGGAGGTCAACATTTATTTTTTTTACCTCTTAGTAACTTAAAAAAAAAAAAAATCAACCTTGATTTGGATACCTTTTCTAACTTTGTGAGAATTAAAATTTGCAAGATTCAGGTCTTTCTTAAGAGAGTGAGGAAATAATTTACAGACTATCTTAAGAGTCACCCTTCCAAATTTAATCAGGTAACAAGTGAGAGTTATAATATAAGACTTGAGTTTTGGTGACTCTTAGCACAATGATATTTGCTACTTGTATTGTGTCATTCATTTCCTTTGTCTTATGGTTGGTTGCAAGTAGAGATAGCATGTTGTGTTAAAAGAGGAGTGACATGGCAGCCTCCGGAGTAGCAAAGTCCTAATTAAAGACAAATTCTTAATTAAGTCTTAACTTTAGCCTGGGCTACCTACTAGATAGATGTCAGTCATAACATGCCCTCAAGTTGTGGCAACCAAAAATGTCTCCTGATATTGCAAAATGTCTTCTTAGGTGGCAAAGTCATTCCCTGGTTGAAACCCGTTAGTTCTTTGTGTTTTAGTACATTCATTGATAGAAAGTCTTCCATAAAAAGTAAACCTTTTATTTTATTTTACTTTTTTTGGTCCTTTCACATCCAGCTTATGAAGGTTTCCTCTGTCAAAGTCCTTGTATAGACTGTATTGCCACACTGTATGACATCACTCAGAGCTCTTTGAGGTCTAATGGTTTGGAGAAAGAGATCAATAAAAGAAGCCACATGATAGGAGGAAGAGACATATTAAGCTTTGCAATAAAATTTTAGAAAAGTGAAGCATAAATCTTGGAGCCTATGACAAATTAAATATCAGGGTAAAAATTTTGGAATAGATGCTGGTTGAAGTAAAACTGCTTGAAAATCTGTGCTCTTCCTCTGTCCCAGCGTCCAGTATCTGTAGTCTTTGAGAAGATGCCTGGAATATAAAGAAGTCATACTCTTTCCAGGGACCCTATAGTCCTGTGGGAACCTCCTCTGACAGAGGGTCAAAAGAAGTGGAGGGTGTTACCTTACCAACAGGAGGGGAAGAAGAGTAGCAAATTCCATTAGAGGGGATTTGGTCCTCTGTGATACAGTTAGCAGCCAACGGGCAGTGAAGAAGGGGAAATAGAAGAAAAGAATGGAATATCAACACGGTAGGCTATGTGATGCTGTAGTAACAAAATGCCATCAAATCTCAGTGGCTTAAAGCGATAAAGGTCGGTTTCTCACAGCATTCGTCCACCACAGGTTGGCAGGAGAGATTTGCTTCCCATAAACACCTAGAGAACCAACCTGTTGAGGCAGCCTGGATGTTTCTATTTCTGTACCTGAGGGAAAGAACATTCCGAAGGGCTTTGCACTTTGCACTTTTGTCCAGGACAAAAGTAGGAAATTTGAACTGTTTGGTAAGTAACGCTGGTAACTACAGCAGATGGTGACAACTGCAGTAGTGGCTCTGAGTATATTTGAGGCCAAACACGACCTAAATGTATTACTATCAACTAACCCTCTCCTTTGGGAATATCCTTGTGCTCTTGACACCACCTCAACTGACCTCTCCCTGGGCTTCCAGGCTATAGTTGATAGGTTCAGGGGTGTACATGTGACTTAACCCTGGGCCAATCACATCTCTTTGTTCAACTCTGTTTCTGTCATAATTGGTTGGTTCAAACTGAACACCTGACCTAAGTAGGTCGCTCAGAAAACTTGCCTCAGAATTTTAGAATAGATAAACAGAAAAAGAAACCAAGACCCAAGACTAAAGCAATAATGGGTAATGTTCTGGAGATCTTAGTCAGATGTTTCCTCTATGTGAGTGCAGAAAATTTAACGTAGATGGAGTGAAACCCTGAGAGGTGTTGGCAGCTGAGATGGGGAAGTATGGTATCTTGACTCCTTGACGTTAGCTGTTCTGGAGGTCCGTTCCAATTTCTGGTTTCCTCGGAGTCCTTTCTTAATTCACCTTTTTGCTTCAATTTAATCTAGGTTGATAGCTTTTCTGATAATTGCAACCAATGGCAAATCTCTAACTAGTTTCTAAGGTAATTAGGTCTTTTTCTAATTTATCAATTTTAGAAAGTGTGTCATGAGTTCTTCCTATGACCGGTAAAGATGTCCAGCTCTTAAATTTCTCCTCCCTCTCCACTTCTTTCCTTCACAAACCAACTTCTAACATATTTATCATCGTGCTTACACGTTCATCTCCTTAATATTTACCTTCTGGTTTCCACTTTGTTACAGGAACATTAATTTTATATTTGAATGGATTTCCTGCCCACCATCAATTACAGCTTCTCTGTTCCTGAGGTTTTTGTTTGTTTTCCTCATTCATCTCTTTGCTGACTGGCTTCATCAAATGATTTTTTTACAGACTTACCCATGAGTTCCATATTCAGTGAGCTTTGCTCGTTTGTGAAAACATTCTGTTTGTTTAAGTATGTAACAGCCTGGTGTTATAAAACTTGGGTTCCACACTTTAAATTTTTTTTTTTTTTTCAAAACAAAACACCCTTGGAAGTCTGTAGACATTTTAACATTTGGCATTGAACATGGTAGATAATATTTCAGAGGCCAGACTGTGTTTTTGTTTTGTTTTGTTTGGCTTTTTTTTTTTTTTTCCCATGACTTGTAGGTGATTTGCTTTTCTGATTTTGATGCATGTTGAATTCTTTTTTTTTAATCTTTTAATTTTAATACATTCTCAGGATGTGTCTTAACGTTGGTCATTCTGCATCATATTTTCCTGGAACACAACATAGAATCAACATATTTATATTTTCTTTCACTTCAGGAAGAATTTTACAGTATATATTTGAATATTTTTTTGGTTCTATTCTATTTGTTCTGTCCTCAGGTAAAGACAGATTTATTATGTGTGTATGGAATCTGCCACTGAATCAACTGGTTTTTCCTTATTTGCTTACTTCTCTGTATTTTTTTCACAAAATGTACTATTTTATCAAGGATTTCCTTTATGTCCCTGACTTTATTTCAGTCACATCTATTCTGCTTCTTCCTGCTTCCTATTAGTCTTAATTTCTCCTAATGATTTTATTATCTTCAAATTTCTTTTTAGAGAGCTCAGCTTTTATCTTTGGTGGCTTTATTAACTCTTGATTGACCTTTATTTTTCATTCTTTTTATTTGAACTAGTTTTTCAAAGAGGTTTTCAAAATATTCTTTGGAACTGCAGGGGATAGTTTTCGGAACTATTAAAATTAAAATTAAATTGGGGTGCCTGGGTGGCTTAGTTGGTTAAGCATCTGCCTTCAACTCAGGTCATGAACCCAGAATCCTGGGATCCAGTCCTGCATTGCTCCCTGCTCAGAGGGGAGTCTGCTTCTCCCTCTGACTCTCCCTATCTCACGCTCTGTTTCACTCTTTCCCTCAAATGAATAAATAATCTTTTAAAAAATTAAATTAAATTAAAATTTCAGTCACACTCAGTATTTCAAAGGCTCAGGAGCCACGTATGATTCATGGGTATCGCATTATCTATTAGCACAGATATAGAACATTTCCGTCATTGCCGATATTGTTGCAGAACACAGGTCTCTGTATTTTCTTGTGTGGTGGGGTTTATATTTTCTGTTCTCAGCAGCAATTGCTGGTTCCCTCCATTCTTCTCTTTTACCTTATCTGCCAGACAGCATACCTAGTTTAGGGTTTAGGTCTCTGTCTTAGTTATTTTGGGTTGCCATAACAAATGCCACAGACTAGATGGCTTTAACAACAGGAACTATTTTTCATAGTACTGGAGAGTGGAAGTTCAAGATATAGATGCCAGCAGGGCCAGTGTTTGGAAAAGGCTCTCTCTTTAGGTTGTAGATGGCCACCTTTTTATTGTGTCTTCACATGGCCTTTCCTTGGTGTATGGAGGTGGAGAGAGAGGGGAGTAAGCTCTCAGGTGTCTCTCTTTATAGGTGTAGTAATCCCATCATGAAGTCTCTACTCTCATGACCTCATCTAAACCTCCTAAATTCTCCATTTCCAAATATCATCACATTGAGGATAGGCCTTCAACATATGAATTTTGGAGTGACACAGTTCAATCCATAGTACTAGCCATCACAAATTCATGTCCTTCTCACATACTAAATAACATTAATTCCATGCAAACAGTCTAAAATGTCTTAACTTGTTCCATCATCAACTCTAAAATCTAAAGTCCAAAGTCTCATCTCAATATTATCTAAATTTCATATGGCGCATGGGGGAGACTTGAGTTATGATACATCCTGAAGCAAAATTCTTCTCCAGTTATGAGCATGTAAAACCAGACAAGTTATATACTTCCAAAATACAGTGGTGGGACAAGCTTGGGAGAAACATTCTCATTCCAAAAGGAACAAATTAGAAAAGAAAGGGTTGATGGTCCCATGTAAGTCCAAATATAGAAAGGCAAATTTTGGCCTTTAAGTGTCGAGAATCATCCCCTCTGGCTCGATGTCCTATCTCCCAGGCCCACTGGGGTGGCAGCATCACCCTCACAGCTGCAAGGTTTTGTCTTGCTCCTTTAGTTTGCCATTGCCCCATGACTTTCTGCAAGGGACCTGCCCACAGGGCTTGGGAGGGCAGCCTTCCCCAGAGGTACCTGGTGGCAGCATCCTGGCCCACTGAAACCAGCAAAAGCCAGTTCTGTCCCAGGGTCTGTGGTGAAAATAACAGCTCTGATGATCTCTGAATCACCTTCTGCGTCATTCTTCCCTTTTCTTTCTGAGGAATAGTGTACATTCACAGCCCAATAGCTTTCCAGTCTCATCGTGTTGATTATGCAGTTACGGAAGCTGAGATGTCTCAAGATCTGTAGTCAGCCAGCTTGATAGTCCTGCTTTCTCCTGTTCCTTTTTGTCCAATCTGGCAGTGTTTTTGCTGGTATTATTTTCATTTTCTTTTAATTATGTCTTTTAGAACCCTATTACTTATTTTCAAAGAAATCTACGCAGGTTTTCTGGTTTTGGTGATAGTCATCTTATAGCTTTATACTAGACATATCATTCCTTCCTAAGTTCTTAAGTTAGGGAGCCATGTTTTAGAGTGGATTGGAGCAAGTGTTGGGGGAGAGGGTAGGGAAGCTACAGAGAAGTAATTGAAGTTCTTGGAATTACTTAGGCATAAGATAATCAAGGTATGAAGTAGGATAGGTCTAATTTTGAAGTATTTTTCATACATAATTGTGGACCATTATATATCTTAAGATTCAAAGGGAATTAACTAACAATTCTGAGAAAAATACCCTTGTTATTGGAGATGACTTGAAAGGATATTCTAGAATACTATGTAAAACAGGCTGCTTAGGGCTTTAGATTTATTTTCTTCTGCTATCGTCACCACACCAGTATTACCTAAAGACACTTGTCTAAACCAGACAAGGTGACAGAGTTTGTATCATTGAAAATTTCAGAATGGCAAATGTATGCATCACACACACATGACCACATGGACCATATACATGAAACAATAAATCTAGATAAGGAGCTAGATTGTTTCCTTTTATTTTTTTCATAATGAAAAAGCTGATTTCTCTTCTCAGTGGAGTATAAAACAAGATACTTGCTATTATTAGGATTCAGGCTCTGCACTCAGGTTGGGATGCCCTAAACCATGAGATTAAATTTATATCTCAGGATATTCTGGCCCAGTTAACTCTTAGCTGGTGATGATTGCAGAGTTTATTTGCTAATTTGATTTCTCTGAGGATTTATTTATTCATTCATGTAACAAATATTTGTCAAGTGCCAGTTAGGTGCCAGTCCCTGCTTTAGGTCTTGAAATGTAGCAGAGAAAAATAAGTGAGCACATGCATCTTTAGCAACTTCTTTTCTTCAAATCTTTGAAAGTTAAGCTGCAAAGTTAATATAACAAAAATCAGAGGCATTGACCAAATTTTTCTCATACATAAGAATAATTGACTTTATAGTGTTCCCTTAACATTCCCTTTCTGTTCTTCAGATGTTCCTATTAGAAACAGAAACAGTATTTTTCAGATATATTTGTGTACGTAATCAGAATCTCTTGAGTAATATCTCAAATATCCTTCACAATATCTCCAGCCAATGCATTTTATTTTCAAGAATAGCATGTATTGTGCAGCTTACATTCTGTTCTTTTCCCATTTTGTCTTGGTAGGAAGAACTACCCATATAAATCATGGCAAAGACTACAGAAAGAAATAGTTTGGATTTTTGCCAATCTTGGTAGTATACTTTCAAATCAAGGAAGTGTTTCTACAATCAATATTTAAATAGCATATTTGGCAAGATGTTCTGCTCTGAAAGAAATGGATGACATTTTTTGAAGTGTAAGAGTAATGGGAGGACAGAAAAGTTCAAGAAGCCATCCTCTGTAAGTCTGTTTTCCTTTGTTGTAACATAATCCCCTCAAAGGCCTTCAGTATCTCAGATCCCTCTCTTTTCTTTTCTTTGTCTTCTTTTCTTTTCTTTTTTCTTTACATTTTACATTTCTTTACATTTTTAAGTGTATTGCAGAATTGTTACTTCTATTTTTTCTTTTCTAGAAACCTCTTCAATGTAATTTCTGACCATTGGGATAACTTTTCTACAATACACAACCAGATCATTTTTGCAAAGTCTCCAGCAATTTTCTTCTTTTCTTTAGTGCTGATTTCTCCCCTTTTTTTCTAGGATACAGAGATGCAGACTTCAGAATATTTTCCTATTCTCATGCTTTCATCACATCCTCTTAGGCTCTATCTACTCTCACCATATTTTTGCTCCCCCAAAATTCATAGCCTTGTTTCTGCTACTTAGACAAATGGCAGCTAAATTTGCCTGAATACCTTACAAACCTCTTGTTTTTCTTATCTTTTAACACTTAAAAATGGCTTATATAAGTATTGGACACCATTTAAATCAACCTAAAGAGTGTGAGATAAAGTGAGAGGCAAATAAGGGATAGTACAGATACAGTTGAAGATCTAGTTGTTATTTAGGCTCATTTGGTACACATTTTTCATGTGTATTTTGAAAATGATTGCATATGAGTTCCAGAGAGTTGTGGCATGAAACCGTATGGTGGTTCTCCTTACTTAATAGCTACTACCCATATCAGGTTCCTACTGTGAAGTTGGCACGGTGTGATGCACTTCAAAAATACTATTCATCCAAGTTAGTCCTCATGACACTATCTGACAATGAGAAAATGGAAGAATGGAGAAGTTAATAACTTTTCCAGGAACAAAGAGCTAGGAAGTGACCAAACTGAGATTCATATCCAAATCTACTTGACTTCACAACTTATGCTTATGACAATTAGGCCACAACCCTTCCGAATTCCATCCAGTGTTCTCTCCACTCTTCAAAGTGACTTAGCTCCCAGAGAGAATTTTATTTCTTATGCACACTGAGATAAATTGTAGGAACTATGGCCAGTGTTTAAGTGGAAAAATTGACTAATAGACATCTGATAGAGATAAGAAGCAGAAGCCACTCAAGTTTTCCATCTCTCTCACATGTCTGGTTCTACTTATGTATGTAACATGGTGATCTTTAATGTTTTCCACTATCAGTAATTAATATTTCAAAGTGTTATGTTGGGCCATGTGTTTTGGCTTTATGATTCATAGGAAGTAAAGAGAATTTCAACTCTCAATTGCAATCTGAACTCATTTGTCATAATGTTGAGTTACACAGAACTTGGGCACATGTAAAACAAATACCTCTTTCTGTTCCAAGCCTTGATGAGCATTTTTCTTGATGCATTTGGATTCCTCGGGTAAGAAAATCACAATGTAAAGCCATTCTTTACATTTGATGTTGAATTTGAACAAAGAGCTGTGAGACTGCTGTGGTGTGAAAGCCAGTAAAGTTCACAGAACAAAGGAGGGCAAAGCCCCCTTAAAATCACAGCATTCCACTTCATTTTACTTTGTGTTGTTATGTTGAAAATTGAATTTGCTAGTTTGCAAGTAGATATAATAGCCAGTAGAGCTTTGGTCAACGGATTAGTTAGTGTGTTTTAAAGCAAGAGATTGAAAAAATAAAGAACGCATTTAAACTCATATAAAATCAACTCTGTGCTGGGAAAGAATTCTTACTTTCACTTAGAGTCATATGAAAAAAGCTGATTTTCATGACCAAACAGTAGTACTTTACACAGTTTTATACTGCTGTGATTGAAACACTCTTTTGCATTCTTCTCTCCAGTTGTGTGAGTGACAGAACTCTTAAAAAAGGTAGTAAGTCCCCAATATATGCTCAACAATTAAATATCTATTTGGTTGTCTTATATAAACCTTTGGACCTTTATATTGAGGATTGTGGAAGACTGAGAGGCAAAAATATACACATCTCCTTTTATAAACAGGCAGGCACAGTTATTCAAGAACACTGGGATTCTCTATGCAACCGTCTTATCATGAGCATGAAGCAGCATTAAAGTTGATAGCCTTTGGGATATCTGAGACCATGACACACAAAATACTGTGAAATTCATGGCTTCAGTACATATTTGGGGGGATGGTCATGAGGTGCTTTTTAAGAATGTCATATTCTTTCTTATGAAATCAGGATAGTCTCTCAAAACAATTTTGCTGCCATAATGTAGAAATGAGGGAGAGAAGCCATTCCCAAATATCTAGTTAATAAACCCATTTTATAAAATGCTATTGTTGGAAAACAAAGCTCTATAAATTGTATCTATCAACACATACATTTTATGGTAATTGATTTACTTTTATTCATGCATTTCTCTATGTCATTCTAAAAAGGACTTGGAGCACTTTGTTTCCAGGTAGAAATAGCAAAATACTCAAAACTATACACATATAAATGATGAACACTGAAAACCTGAATTTTGTAAAATAGAAAAGAAAGAGACTGGAAAATAAAGTGATTATTTTGAAGATGTTGGTATTGGATATAAGATTTCATGAAACAGGAAAAATCTGATCAAGTTCTTTAGGGGCCAGGACAATCAAAATTTTAGGGATTTATGAATATATAGGAAAGAAATATCTTTAATGTCAAAACCATATAAAAGTTTCATTAGTTACAGCACTAGCTTTGAAGATTAGAACCAAAGTATAATATGTAAAATATTTTACATTATATCATAAATATAAATACTAATTTAACTCATTATGTTAGAAATATTGTTATACATATATTATGTATATATTATATACATATATGCACATATTTAATACACATATATGCCCATAAGATATATATCTTATATACATATATGTGCCTATATATATGCATAAACATGTATATAATATAGATACATATATGTATATTGTATGCATATATGTATCTATATTATATAATGCAGTAACTATTTAGCAGCTGAATATAGTTTACTTCATAGTATGTATTCAGTCGTACACCTAAATCTCAACGTCCTTATAAATTCAAGATTCACAGAATCTCTTCTACTGGTGTTAGACTAGTGATAATTCCTGTTAAATTTCTGATACACATTAACAAATTATTTCAACAAATATTTCTTGAATGCCTGTCATATTCCAGCCTAATAAAAAGTGGTGAACTGAGCAGACATACAAATTCTTATAAATTCAAGATTATAAATTCAAGATTCTTATAAATTCAAGATTCACAGAATCTCTTCAACTGGTGTTAGACTAGTGATAATTCCTGTTAAATTTCTGATACACATTAACAAATTATTTCAACAAATATTTCTTGAATGCCTGTCATATTCCAGCCTAATAAAAAGTGCTGAACTGAGCAGACATGGTTCTTGATTATTTGAAACTTACATTTAGGGGAGAATATGAACAATAACATTAAAACTTGCATAAAAGTGAGAAATAACAGGGAAGATGTGTCGCAGATTGGGGAACAAGTTAAGGCCTTCAGGAGGAGGGGTGATTAAACTGAGATCTGAATGGAGATTGAGTAGCAGTTACTCCAAAAAGTGGAGAAAGAACATTCCAGGCAGAAAGAGGAGCATGGAGAGTCATGGAGCTAGAAAAAGGTTCATCTTCCAGGAAATAAAAGAAAGCTGAGTTTTCTAAGGCGTGATAAATGAAGGAGCAGCACAAAAGGTGGTTAATGAGATCAGCAGGGCCCAGATCATGAGCACCTGACTTGAAGGCCCTGCTGAGGATTTTGATTTGTGCTAGAAGTGTAATGAGATTACCCTGATATCTGTGTAGAAAGGAACTAGAGACAGAGAAGTTTGCAAGGGAGACAGTTTAACGACTGTTTTGTATCTCTTGTGAGAGATGGCAGACTGTAATGAGGATAGAGTGTAATGAGGATGGTGTAGATGAAAATCTGGTGGCTTCAGATATATTTGGGAGGACAAAATCAACCAGATTGGCAGTAAAGGTTTCAAGAATGACCACCAGGTTTCTAACCTGAGTAACTATGTTCATTATGGTACCCTTAACTGAAATGGAAAAGATCAGTGAGAAACAAATTAGTGAATAAAAGTAAAAAAAAAAAAAAAATTGTTGGACACATGTCAATTCAAGTGGAGATGTTGAAAATAGATGAGACATATGGACTAGGCAAGGGTCTCTCAACATTGGCCCTAATGACATTTTGGGCCAAGATAAGGACCTGGGTATTACAGGATATTTAACAGCATCTCTGGCCTCTACCCACTAGATGCCAACAGCACTGTCACAGAATTATGGCAATCACGAACATCTCCAGACATTGCCAAATGTCCTTGTGGGGGGGGGGTAAAACCACTGCTAATTCAGAATGACTATCTTTGAAATATACATTGGGAATTGATGGAATATAGATAAAGTTCAAAATCCATGAAGGAAGAAGAAATCATCCAGGGAGTTTAGGTTTCAGCAAAAAGGTGTATCAAGTATATGCAGAAACTCTCCCACTCTGTTTGGAATGTTTGATAAAGTATAAAATAACACAAATTTAACACTGATAACACAGAAAGAAAAAAAAGACCCAGGCAATAGAATAATAATAATGATAAAGGATAAAACTTTAAATAAACATGGAGCTGATGCTGCTGTAGCTTTGATACTGTAGTTGGAGGGGTTCCTCACTATTCATAAAAATAGCACAGGACTGGATTTTCAGTTACTATATACGGACTGTGCAAGGCAAAGAATCAGAACTCTTTGTGAAAAATATTCTTTCATAAAGTCTGAACCATAGAAATGAAAGGTGGACGTAAATATCTGCCCCATGACCCAGCAGTTGATGAGGAAACTCATATTTGTTTAGTGTCTGGGAACTAGGCTACTCCAAGCAATCAGAAGCCTGAGGCTATGTCCCATTTTGTTTGGAGTTTAACTTCACAGTATCTGAGAAGGCCAGAATCACCCAGCTGAGAAATTAATATAAAAGTTGGTCCTTACAATACCCAAGGGATAAATAGAAGAGTGATGCATAACTTCCTCTGAGGATCATTCCCATAACCAGTCAGCAAACAGACTCCAGCAAAAACCAAATCCCTCTCAAAGAAGTGCAGAATTAAAATTAAACTATAAAGAACTCATTGATCATGAAACAAAGTTGACAGACACAATACATAGGAGAATTATTGCTCTAATCATATGAAACAATGAATAACATGAAGCTGACTATAATCAGTTATGTGGAAGATAATTAAAAATATTAAAACAGGGGCACCTGGACAGCTCAGTGGGTTAAAGCCTCTGCCTTCGGCTCAAGTCATGATCCCAGGGTCCTGGAATCAAGCCCTGCATTGGGCTCTCTTCTCAGCGGGGAGCCTGCTTTTCCCATTCTCTCTGCCCGCCTCTCCGCCTACTTGTGATCTTTCTCTCTCTCTCTGTCAAATAAATAAATAAAATCTTAAAAAAAAATTAAAACAAATACAGAACAAGAATGAAAAAAATACAGGACAAAAAAAAAGAGACAAGATGGAATTCTTGGAACAACAACGATAAAAAGTGAAATTACAAATGCAGTGGAAGTTAAATAATAGGTTCTTTCTTTGCAAAACTTAAGATATGGAAGGTAGAGCTGAGGAAATATCACAGATTATAGATAATGGTTGGTGACAATCAAAGGACTTAAAGATAACTTCTTTATGGAAGATAGCATAAATTGGCCAAACACATATCTATTAGGAGTTCAAAAAGGCTAGGATTGGAAAGAGAGAAAAGTGGCAATAATCAAAAAGACAATGCCTATGAATTTCCAAAATTGATCAGACATGAATTCTCAAATTGAAGGGGAAAAAACCATAAAAATAATGAATTCATATGAAGTATTTTAAAAAGAGTGATCCTCTAAGTAAAGGGGACAGAGACAGATGAGAAGAGAATCTATGACAAGTTCCTGAGGAACCTCAAAAGTTAAAGAATGCAACCAAGTTTAAAAGAATGTTTTGGAGGTTAAACAAATTTGAATAAGTTTGTTCCTATGTAGTTTTGTTACTCACTGCATACAAGTGAAAAGAGGAAAAAAAAATAGCATACCTGTATATCACTCTTTTCCTCCTTCTAACAGAAGGACTCAAGCTATTCTGCTTCTTCATGTATTAGTTTGATCTTGTGACTCTCTGCCTGCTTTAACACACACCAAAGAACCTCAACCTCAACCCGAAACTTTCACTTGGTGTATTAAGAAATGCAAATAGTCTTAAATTTTAATTTTCCCTTTTTTTAAATTAAAGTGGTGAGAAATCAATTCTGTTACATGAATAAAATAACTGTCTGGTTTTATTATGATAATCAAGGATAGCCTTTAGATTTATTTATGTTTTTTATTTGAGATGTTCTTTATATCTTACTATATTTGGTAAATATTGCCTGGGTAGTTGCAATGGGTATGTTCTCTGAATCTTAGAAAATTTTGTATATATGTTAATGTTATCTTTACAATTAAAAAAATACCAAACGACTTCCTATCATAGACTGATAATATTTAGGTAGAAATTTCCTCTTTAATATTATTGTTGAGTTTTTCCTTAGTCTCACATAGACTTTATTTTAAGTACTTTTTCTGTGCCCTGTATTTGTAACATAAATATGTTATTTTTATATTCACTATATTCTTATTTTTTGTTTCTGTATTATTTGACTTATGATGTATCCCTACAAGTAACAACTCACTAAATTTGGTTTTACACTTTAATTTTGCTTTTAAGCAAGTCAATTTTAATCATTTTATTTTATTGTCAAGATCATTATTCTTGGTATAACTTTGATTTTGTAACTTAGTTTACATATTTCTGTTTTGTCATGTGTCAAGGAAACTTGCTCTATTTACCTATATTAGTCATTAGAATTTGTAGCTGCCTGATGTTTTTATGTAATACAAATAATAGCTCAGGTTTATCTGGCACTTTCTACGTGACAAATGTTTTGTGAAGATTTTCTCTTTTAAGTCTGCTAACAATCTGTGAGGGATGTACTATCATTATTTCTGACATACAGGTGAGAAGCCTGAGCCTGAGAGAAATCGGAAGCTCAGCCAAGATCACAACACATAAGGAGCAGAGTTGAATTTAAACCAAGTGTTGGACTCTAGAGCTAGTGCTCTTAACTGCTAGGCTGGGTTTTCCCATATATTAAGTTGGCTGATATTCTCGTTATTATCATATTTTACCAATGAAGTAAACAGTACCCAAAGCATGGAAGTTTGTTGCACACAGCTGGTGAGCAGTAAACCGGGGAGTCCAATCCCCGAGTCTGACCGGGAAGATTATAGGCTCTATGGTTCCTTGGGAAATGACTGGGAAATCAGATGTTTTAATTGTTTAGTAATTTTGCAAGAGACAGCAAGTATAGTAGATAAGAATCCAGTACTGGGGTTAGACAAAGCCTGACACTGAATTCCAGCTGGGGTACTTTCTTGCCCTGTGTCCTTGGACAAATTGCCAAGCTCTACTGAAGCCCAGGTTCTTCATCTGTGAGGTAAGACTGGAAATAGTAGTGCCTGCCTGATATGGGTGTCACTGAGGATTAAATAAGATCCTGCATTTGGTATGCCTACTAGTGCTGTGCCTGCTGTAGAGTAAGTGCTATAAGTTGTTCTAGAATAAATGTTATGTTTTAAAATTTTAAGCCATTTAACTAATAGAAGGAATGGATGCTGTTTGAAAAAGATTAGAGGACTTTGGAAGCAAATGGAAAATATTTTTATACTCAAATACCTGAAGAGTCTTCATGTGGAAGAGTAAAAATAATTATTCAGGCCTTTCCTCAAAAACGAAAACTGAACCTGTGGTTGGAAGTGAAAGGGAGCCTGATTGCGTTCCAATTTTTAAGAAATTTTCTCACAATCAAAGCTATTCCTAAGTTCTCTGCTTCTGAAGAAGTTTGAGTAGAGGTTAGTGAATCCCTTCTTGGGTGGGGTGGGTCTGACTCTAGTTTTTAGAACAGCACTTCGTAAACTACAGATACATGCCTTGTAAGGCACTCATCGGGAAGGAGAAATTGAGACAATTGGGGAGGAGGAAAGAAACAATGTATATATAGAGAGATCAGGACCACTATAGGGTACTAACTCCTAGTCTTTCATGAGAAAATAGTGTGGTGGTGTTGCGAAATGAATAATTTATTAATTAAAAGAATTTACTGAGGTCATAATTTATAAATAACAATTTATAAATCCATGCCCTCCTAGAGCTAACATTCTAGAGGAAGAGGCAGATGATAAAAGAATTAATGGAATGTTGAAGGATTGTAAGTAGGATGGAAAAAGACAACTAGAATTACTTAAAGGAGACCAGGGTTGCCAAGGTGACGGTTGTAATTTTAAAATAAGTGATTTAGAAAACCTCCATAAGCAGGCGACATTTAGGAAATGTTTGAAAGCAGGGAGGGACTGAGTTACACGTTTTGGGAGAAAAGCACTGCAAACTGAGAGAACATTCACTCAAAGGTACTGAAGTAATAACTGTCTCATGTGTTCTGGGAAGAACAAGAAGGCCAGCATGACTGGAGCAAAGGGAGCCATGAGAAGACTTGCAAGGGATAGTATTAGAGAAGTAACAAAGGGTTGAACCATGGAAGGACTTGTATACCATTGTATATACTTTGGCTTTTATACACATTGAAGGATTTCAAGGGTGATAACTTTCCTTTTGATAGGCTCTGTTGATGTGTGAAGAATATAGTACAGGAGTGAAAGTAGAAGCACAGAGGCCAATTAGGAGGAGGTGGTTGTGATCCAGGTGAGCCATGATGATGGCTTGGATCATGGTCTGAGCAGTGACTGTGAAGGAAGGTGATCAGATGCTGAATGCATTTTGAAGGTGGAACTAGCAGATTGCTTGTGGGTATGAGACATATTGAAACATCAGTGAGGACCAAGAAGAAGAAGATTGCAGGTTGGACAGGTTTTAAGGTGAAGAGAGGTTCACATTTGGAAATTTTAAGATTGAGGTGTTTATTAGGCATGGAGGAGCCTGAAAGGGAGTGACCAGCAAGAGAGATGGAAAACCAAACTATTTTAGTGTCCTGGAACCAAGACACTAAAAACAAAACATAGCAAAGAGAAAGGCATGAGAAACTTGAGTCTGAAGACTCAGAATTGACAGGTCATTAGTGACCTTAAAAACAGTTTCATTAGAATAGTGGTGGTGAAAGTCCAAGTGGAGTGGTTTTAAAAAAAAAAGTAGGGAGAGAAATTGGAGATGGCAAGTATATACTGAAATACAGTCTAAGAAAAAAAAAGATTAACTTGAAATTCACATTACCTGGAAAATCTAATTTTCTTAAAGCATTCTTTGGATTTTTTTCCTTTTTTAATTTTTTTTCTCCTTTTAAAGATTTTATTTATTTATTTGACAGACAGAGATCACAAGTAGACAGAGAGGCAGGCAGAGAGAGTGAGAGGGGGAAGCAGGCTCCCTGCTGAGCAGAGAGCCCAATGTGGGGCTTGATCCCAGGACCCTGGGATCACGACCTGAGCCGAAGGCGAGGCTTTAAGCCACTGAGCCACCCAGGTGCCCCATTCTTTGGATTTTTCAATGCTCCATGAATTTTTTTTCCTCTCCCTCTCTCAACCCAGCCCTTGGGGACAATCTTTACATGACAAGAAAGAATAATTAATACTCAAAGACTTTATTGCACATAATATGACATAACCAATAGGATATTAAGTCAAGCTTGGCTTCAACTCCTCTCTTAGCATACTTTATGGAATGATCCATTAGAGAAGTTATACATTTTCAGATACCTAGCATTATGGTATAGACTTTTGATATGAACAGTTATATTTAACAACTCAAATATAAACAAATTGATTTATAATTTTCCTAGTGAGACTTCCTGGCCTAATGTTTGATTCTAGAGTTTTTTCTTTTCTTTTCTTTTTTTTTTTAAATCTTCCACAAAGCCTAACATGCTGATCTTCCAATTTGTTCTATGGAAGAATATCCTTATTTGGCAAAGAGAAGAATCAAATTTGAAAAATCCCCTTTTTAATTTTTGACCATAAAAACAGAAGCTCCTGGGACTTTAACGAGGAAGCTACTCCAATGTCAGGGAGGATATTTTAGTGAACATCCCAACAGAGAGCCTCAGGCTGCTCTCTTCTCACTAACTAGTGTCTGTAAATAACACAAATGATGGCAGGTTCTGACTCAGGGAATATAAAGATCAAATTGTACAGTAAATTTTAGATTATCATGTTTTATATCAGAAATTCTTGTTCTATGTTTAGTGGGTGATCAAACATCCCTGAAACACCAGTTTGGGTTGTATTTTACATACCTTTTTCTTCCTGCCATACCTTTCTTGACTTATCTCATTATGCCTTTCCTGGTGACTTTCAGTCAATCCAATGACATATGTATTGATGACCTTCCATGCCTGCGTCTTCTGTTACCTGCTTAACCACTCCATGGCAGTAGCATTGACGAAAAACCAACAAAAAACAAAGGAGAAAACAAAACCTCCAAAATAGAGCTGGAGCAAATGGGTGAAGTTGGGGGTTAAAAGAAAATCAGTACATCTTGGACATGGAATCTATGGAATAAGCTATGTACACTCGGTGGCTGTAGGATCTACTTTCCATATCATAAGAAGTAAGAAAATACCAGGGAAATGTGGTGCTGATCCCTGATTATAGTAATAAGCATTTGTTTATGACACTGTGTTGAGCAAACATTGCAGAGATTACATAGATGAATGCAATGAAATATCCACTTTCAAAAGTCTAGGATCTAGTACTTTGTGGTATCTTTGAAAAAACGAAAAACAAAAAACAAAACAGAAATAAACTATTGAGTGAATCTCTAATAAAAGCAATTAGGGACTAGATATTACATAAGCTAAATAATCCATATGAGCCAAAATATTAGTTAAATTCCGGTCAATATTTTTCTTTATGAAATGTCTTCTCATTAAAGATGTTATTTTCTTTAGTATTTTATGAATATTTACAATAATTTTTCAGCCACACTGGAGAAAATAAGCCTCTCCTTCAATCCAGGTGGGTATTGCTTCAATAACCACCTCCCACTTCTGCCCCTGGGCCGTGTGCTTCTAGCACCCTCCAACTCCCATCCCCCTGAAGGAGAAATAAAGGAACAAGACCAGTTGTGAAAACTGGAACTTCTTGCTTAGGAACCAATGGTAACAAGTACTTCCTGGGACTCTTAAATCTGGGTCAAGATATTTGCCTGCCTGAACTTACTAACAGGAAATAAAAATTGTGCTTCTCTTTTGACTAATCGACATGTCCAACTTGACCCCAATGTATGCTTTTTTCTACCCCATCTCCAAACACACAGCATATACTCTTCTCTATGTTATCTTCAAACACAGACATTTGGTGTGAAACCTGGAAACTGACCGGGAAACTCATAATCAATCTGTTATAAGCACTATCAGACAAACATAAGGGAACATTAACAAGTACTGAAATCACAGTTAAATCACATGCAACAGTTAGTCAGGGAGCATTTATTTACCATTTTTCCAGACCATTGGATTTCCAAATGCTTCTGCAGAATTACATTTAATTAGAGCAAATTAATCACTTGGTAGATTTTAACTTTGATTCTCAATAACCTTGAGATGATGTTATTTTTTTCTTTTGCTGAGGATTAACCCATTCCCTAAATCCAGGTAGGTAGTAGAAATATCTAAACAAACTTTGCAAAAGAGTACCATTGGCGTGGCATTTCCTTTGTTTGTGTGGCTATGAAATAATTTTCACAGTTCCTTTCAAAGATATCTGTCATAATAGCAGGTATCCCATTTAATTCCAGAAATTCTGTATTGGATGAATTTCTGTTGTTCCTTATTCCTCAGGGCAAATGGTCTGTTTTACAGATTGGAGCTGATATTTAATCATATTTTTTAAAATTATTTTATCTGAACAAATAGTAGCGAAAACTACAACGTTTTACAAAGCTAGAATTGTGATAACTTGAACCTAATTACGAAGCTCTTAGCTAATATTTTATAATTTCAGGTGAGGAACCCATAATAAGAATGAATCATAATGAATGCTTCTAGACTGTCTGCTTTCCACCTGTGGTGAACAGGTACTACCAAATTCTACATGATTCAAGTAATGGGATCACTGGTTCCTGACATTCTTATTTATTCCTCATTTTCTGTTATTTTATTCATCTCTCATTTATGGGATTTTGTCAGATAGCTTTGAATATATATATATATACATATATATATTTAAAATATATATAATATACAAAGTATATATTATATATCTTTATTTTAGTAAATATACATATATTTACTTCTGGACAACAGTGTGGACAAGCATTTGCTTGTGCAGTTGGTCAAGTTTATTTGCCAAGAACAAAACGCAGGTTTCTTTGCATATTACAAAGAAAAAAGTCCTTAAAAAAAGATTTAATGGGAATAAGAATATTTTGCAGTTAAAGATAATGGAAAATATGTGCACTATTTTTGGTGATGAAAAATATTTACAAATTATACATTTGCTTGTTGGATGGGCACAAAATCTCTGACTCTCACCTTCTCTACTTGGAGATGTCTGCATTTGATCTTGTAAAAATTTCAGACTAATAGCCTAAAAAATATTTCAAAGTGCTTTCTTGCTTAGGTTAGTAATCACAAATCTCTGTAGGAGGTAAATAGCACTTTCTTTGTTCATACTTTTTCATTTTCATATCACTTGTTTTTTCATACATTTCATTTCATTAATCACTTGTGTCTCCAGGATTACTCATACTTTGGACTGATGTGTGTAATATTGAGAATAACATATTTCAGGGATATAAATAAGGAGGTGGCCCTTATCTATAGGTGAAAAAAAAGTCATTGTGTGCAGCCAGTGCATAAAACTCCACTTATCATCTTTAAGAGGCATCTATGGCTAGCCCTTCTTACAGACTGTGAAAGATTGAAGACTTGGGCAAAGGAAAAGAAGTCATGGATTGCTAGATTTTATTTATGACTTGTCACTTCATGATATCTTTGATACTTATTTCTTACCTAATTTCTCCTGTACCAAATGTTGTTAGGGGTCACACTCTGTGTTTGTCTGTTTTCTCTATTCATGCATCTCCAGAGAAGGTGAATCCACTAGTATGCTGATATTTTACATTTTTAAATTCCAAGGGAGAAAATGAGCCACTTTCTTAGAAATACTACTGGGGGAAAAAAAGGAAATCAATTCAGATTAAATTGAATGGGTCATGGCCAAATTCTCATCTTTTGTAACCTTATTAAGAAATGTTATGAAAAGGGGCACCTGGGTGGCTCAGTGAGTTAAGCCTCTGCCTTCAACTTGGGTCACGGTCTCAGGGTCCTGGGATCGAGCCATGCATCGGGCTTTCTGCTCAGCAGAGAGCCTGCTTCCCCGCTCTCTCTGCCTGCCTCTTGCACTCTCTCTGTCAAATAAATAAATAAAATCTAAAAAAAAAATTATGAAAAGCTTCTTGCCTATCTTTATGTATAAAATTTCTGTTCTTTTTACAAAATATTGTTTCAAAATTCATGTAAGAAATCAAATAATCAGTTTTAACATGGTAGTTATGTATGGCTTCTGAGTACTTTTAAAGTGAGTCATTCATAAATCTACTAATTGTTTCCAAGGAAGTTTCTTTTGTATGGACATAGTTTTTTTCACTAAATGTGTTTGTGTAAGTTGCCTTTAATAATTTTTTAATTTCTTATTGTTAAGAAATAAGTGAGTAGATTTTCCCCACCCCCCACCTGAAGTCACGTATTTTTTTTACTTAGATTTTTAGATATCAAAATTGACATGAATAATCTTGATGTCAAAAAAGTCATCCCCAAAATTAAATGAATATCTATTTACCCCAGTTCCTTAACACAATACTCAATCAGTAGCAGTTAAATTTAGTAAGATCAGATTTGGACAATATATTACAAAGAAATGTTTAATGCAGATCCAGCATTTGATATAACAGCGATACATATTTTATACAAATAAGTTAGCTCTATTTTTCTTGAATTCTGCAGAACATGAGTTTCTAATCCTAAGAATGTTTTAAAGCAGAACTTGTAATTAATTGTAAAGGGCTGGTTGAATCAATGTCAAGCAGTGAGTTCTCTGCATGTGCCGTGTGGGGTTTAGGCAGTGGTAAAGCCTCATCTTGGGGTGAGAAGTGTATGTGTTGAGTGGAAGTTGTTTATTTCTAGAAATTAAAGATTTCATGCATAGAAAAATATTAAGAATAACAAAGTTTTCTGTTGTAACATATTTCCTCTAATGACTTTCATAAAATCATATTCTGTTTTAAATACAATATAAGTGGATTTAAAAATGGAAAAAAGAAAAATAATCACAATTGCACTACTTTGATGTTAACCACTGTTCACATTTTGCTGCATTTTCTTTCCATTATTTTTCATTTTCCATTATTTTGTGCTCCAGGCACCTTATTAACAAAGCTTTTGCAGGCAGGTAATAACAGATAAGCTGTGGAACACTTACTACAAGTACTTTATGTGCATTATCTCATTACATTTGCACAAACATACCTTTGAGCCAGGTACTATTTCTTATCTTTGTTTGATATACAAGAAAACTGAGGAAGGCTTATTAAGCTCAATTCATTTGCTCAAGGTAATATGGCAAGTACTTCATGATGTCTAGCCTTGAATCCAGGAAATCTAACATCAGAGTTCTTGATTTGAATGTTATGTCACACTGTGTCTCTGCAGAGTTATTTTTGTAGATTGAAGTTAATGAATTAATGTAGCTTGAAAATGAAATTATCTGTTTTTCTTCCAGAAATAACTCAACCATTTCACTATTAAAGATATGAGTTATGGGCTCTAAGCTACTTTATATAGATGATTTTTTTGTTTAAATTATTGGTCTATCAAATAATAATAATTATAATTTTTTAAAATATTTTGTTTATTTTAGAGAGAGAGTACATGCACGTGTGGGGAGGGGCAGAGTGAGATGGAGAGGGAGAATCTCAAGCAGACTCTATACTGAGTGCAGAGCCCAAGGAGAGACTCGATCCTACAACCCTGATCATGACCTGAGCCAAAATCAAGAGTTGGGCCCTCAACTGACTGAGCCACCCATGCACCTCATCAAATAGTTTTGATATAATAATAGCAATAATTATAAAAATTATGGTTACCAAAAAAAAATTAAAAAAAATTATGGTTACCAATATTCTTAATAAATATTTGACTTAGTAACTAAGTTAAAATTTTTTTTAATTTTTAAATTTTTTATAAACATATAATGTATTTTTATTCCCAGGGGTACAGGTCTGTGAATCGCCAGGTTTACACATTTCACAGCACTCATCATAGCACACACCCTCCCCAATGCCCATATCCCCACCACCCTCTCCCTTCCCCCCTCCCCCCAGCAACCCTCAGTCTGTTTTATGAGATTGAGTCTTTTATGGTTTATCTCCCTTCCGATCCCATCTTCTTTCATTTTTCCTTTTTCTACCCCCCAAACCACCCACACTGCATCTCCACTTCCTCATATCAGGGAGATCATATGATAGTTGTCTTTCTCCAATTGACTTATTTTGCTAAGCATAATACCCTCTAGTTCCATCCACATCATCACAAATGGCAGGATTTCATTTCTTTTGATGGCTGCATAGTATTCCATTGTATATATATACCACATCTTCTTTATCCATTCATCTGTTGATGAACCTCTAGGCTCTTTCCACAGTTTGGCTATTGTGGACATTGCTGCTATAAACATTCAGGTGCACGTGCCCCTTCGGAGCACCACATTTGTATCTTTAGGATATATACCCAGTAGTGCAATCGCTGGGTCATATGGTAGCTCTATTTTCAGTTTTTTGAGGAACCTCCACACTGTTTTCCAGAGTGGTTGCACCAACTAGCATTCCCACAAACAGTTTAGGAGGATTCCCCTCTCTCTGCATCCTTGCCAGCATCTGTCATTTCTTGACTTGTTAATTTTAGCCATTCTGACCGGTGTGAGGTGGTATCTCACTGTGGTTTTGATTTGTATTTCCCTGATGGCGAGTGATGTGGAGCACTTTATCATGTGTCTGTTGGCCATCTGGATGTCTTCTTTGCAGAAATGTCTGTTCATGTCCTCTGCCCATTTCTTGATTGGATTATTTGTTCTTTGGCTGTTTGGTTGGATTATTTGTTCTTTGGCTCATTATAGATTTTGGACACTAGCCCTTTATCTGATATGTCGTTTGCAAATATCTTCTCCCATTCTGCCAGTTGTCTTTTGGTTTTGTTCACTGTTTCCTTTGCTGTGCAAAAGCTTTTGATCTTGATGAAATCCCAATAGTTCATTTTTTACCTTGCTTCTGTTGCCTTTGGCGATGTTCCTAGGAAGAAGTTGCTGTGGTTGAGGTCAAAGAGGTTGCTGCCTGCATTCTCCTCAAGGATTTTGATGGATTCCTTTCTCACATTGAGGTCCTTAATCTATTTTGAGTCTATGTTTTGTGTGTGGTGTAAGGAAATAGTCCAATTTCATTTTTCTGCATGTGGCTGTCCAATTTTCCCAGCACCATTTTTTGAAGAGGCTGTCTTTTTCCCATTGGACATTCCTTCCTGCTTTGTTGAAGAATAGTTGACCATAGAGTTGAGGGTCTATTTCTGGACTCTCTATTCTGTTCCATTGATCTATGGGTCTGTTTTTGTGCCAGTGCCATATTGTCTTGATGATGATAGTTTTGTAATAGAGCTTGAAGTCTGGAATTGTGATGCCACCAACTTTGGCTTTCTTTTTCAATATTCCTTTGGCTATTCGAGGTCTTTTCTGGTGCCATATAAATTTTATGATTATTTGTTCTATTTCTTTGAAAAAAATGGATGGGATTTTGATAGGGATTGCATTAAATGTGTAGATTGCTTTAGGTAGAATAGACATTTTCACAATATTTGTTCTTCCAATCCATGAGCATGGAACATTTTCCCATTTCTTTGTGTCTTCCTCAATTTCTTTCATGAGTACTTTATAATTTTCTGAGTATAGATTCTTTGTCTCTTTGGTTAGGTTTATTCCTAGGTATGTTATGGTTTTGGGTGCAATTGTAAATGGGATTGACTCCTTAATTTCTCTTTCTTCTGTCTTGTTGTTAGTGTAAAGAAATGCAACCGATTTCTGTGCATTGACTTTATATCCTGACACTTTACTGAATTCCTGTACAACTTCTAGCAGTTCTGGAGTGGAGCCTTTTGGGATTTCCACATATAGTATCATATTACCTGCAAAGAGTGATAGTTTGACTTCTTCTTTGCCAATTTGGATGCCTTTAATTTCTTTTTGTTGTCTGATTGCTGAGGCTAGGACTTCTAGTACTATGTTGAATAGCAGTGGTGATAGTGGACACCCCTCCTGAGTTTCTGACCTTAGGGGAAAAGCTCTCAGTTTTTCCCCATGGAGAATGATATTCACTGTGGGTTTTTCGTGGATGGTTTTGATGATATTGAGGTATGTACCCTCTATCCCTGCACTATGAAGTGTTTTGATCAAGAAAGGATGCTGTACTTTGTCAAATGCTTTTTCAGTGTCAATTGAGAGTATCATATGGTTCTTGTTCTTTCTTTTATTAATGTATTGTATCACATTGATTGATTTGTGGATGTTGAACCAAACTTGCAGCCCTGGAATAAATCCCACTTGGTCGTGGTGAATAATTCTTTTAATGTACTGTTCGATCCTATTGGCCAGTATTTTGGTGAGAATTTTCACATCTGTGTTCATCAAGGATATTGGTCTGTAATTCTCTTTTTTGATGGGATCCTTGTCTCGTTTTGGGACCAAGGTGATGCTGGCCTCATAAAATTAGTTTGGAAGTTCCATTTCTATTTTTTGGAGCAGTTTCAGGAGAATAGGAATTAATTCTTCTTTAAATGTTTGGTAGAATTCCCCTGGGAAGCCGTCTGGCCCTGGACTTTTGTTTGTTTGGAGATTTTTGATGACTGTTTCAATCTCCTTACTGGTTATGGGTCTGTTCAGGTTTTCTATTTCTTCCTGGCTCAGTTGTGGTAGTTTATATGTCTCTAGAAATGTATCCATTTCTTCCAGATTGTTGAATTTGTTGGTGTAGAGTTGCTCATAGTATGTTCTTATAATTGTTTGTATTTCTTTGTTGTTGGTTGTGATCTCTCCTCTTTCATTCATGATTTTATTTATTTGGGTCTTTCTCTTTTCTTTTTGATAAGTCTGGCCAGTGGTTTGTCAATCTTATTAATTCTTTCAAAGAACCAGCTCCTAGTTTCGTTGATTTGTTCTGTTGTTTTTTTAGTTTCTATTTCATTGATTTCTGCTCTGATCTTTATGATTTCTCTTCTCCTGCTGGGTTTAGGCTTTCTTTGTTGTTCTTTCTCCAGCTCCTTTAGGTGTAGAGTTAGGTTATGTATTTGAGACCTTTCTTGTTTCTTGAGAAAGGCTGGTACTGCTATATATTTTCCTCTCAGGACTGCCTTTGTGGGACCACAGATTTTGAACCATTGTGTTTTCATTATCATTTGTTTCCATGGATTTTTTCAATTCTTCTTTAATTTCCTGGTTGACCCATTCATTTTTTAGAAGGATGCTGTTTAGTCTCCATGTATTTGCGTTCTTTCCAAATTTCCTCTTGTGATTGAGTTCTAGCTTCAGAGCATTGTGGTCTGAAAATATGCAGGGAATGATCCCAATCTTTTGATACCAGTTGGGACCTGATTTATGACCCAGGATGTGGTCTATTCTGGAGAATGTTCTATGTGCACTAGAGAAAAATGTGCATTCTGTTATTTTGGGATGGAATGTTCTGAATATATCTGTGATGTCCATCTGGTCCAGTGTGTCATTTAAGGCCTTTATTTCCTTGTTGATCTTTTGCTTAGATGATCTGTCCATTTCAGTGAGGGGAGTGTTAAAGTCCCCTACTATTATTGTATTATTGTCGATGTATTTCTTTGATTTTTTATTAATTGGCTTATATAGTTGGCTGCTCCCATGTTAGGGGCATAGATATTTAAAATTGTTAGGTCTTCTTGTTGGACAGACCCTTTGAGTATGATATAGTGTCCTTCCTCATCTCTTATTATAGTCTTTGGCTTAAAATCTAATTGATCTGATATAAGGATTGCCACCCCAGGTTTTTTCTGATGTCCATTAGCAAGGTACATTGTTTTCCACCCCCTCACTTTAAATCGGGAGGTGTCTTTGGGTCTAAAATGAGTTTCTTGTAGGTAGCATATTGATGGGTTTTGTTTTTTTATCCATTCTGATACCCTGTGTCTTTTGATTGGGGGCATTTAGCCCATTAACATTCAGGGTAACTATTGAGAGATATGAATTTAGTGCCATTGTATTGCCTGTAAGGTGACTGGTACTGTATATTGTCTCTGTTTCTTTCTGATCTACTACTTTTAGGGTCTCTCTTTGCTTAGAGGACCCCTTTCAATATTTCCTGTAGAGCTGGTTTGGTGTTTGCAAATTCTTTCAGTTTTTGTTTGTCTTGGAAGCTTTTTATCTCTCCTTCTTTTCAATGATAGCCTAGCTGGATATAGTATTCTTGGCTGCATATTTTTCTCATTTAGTGCGCTGAATATATCATGCCAGTTCTTTCTGGCCTGCCAGGTCTCTGTGGATAGGTCCGCTGCCAATCTAATGTTTTTACCCTTGTATGTTACAGACTTCTTTTCTCGGGCTGCTTTCAGGATTTTCTTTTTGTCGCTAAGACTTGTAAATTTTACTATCAGGTGACGGGGTGTGGACCTATTTTTATTGATTTTGAGGGCCGTTCTTAGCATCTCCTGGATTTTGATGTTTGTTCCCTTTCCCATATTAGGGAAATTCTCTCCAGTAATTGTCTCCAATATACCTTCTGCTCCCCTCTCTCTTTCTCTTCTTCTGGAATCCCAATTATTCTAATGTTGTGTCGTCTTATGGTGTCGCTTATCTCTCAAATTCTCTCCTTGTGGTCCAGTATTTGTTTGTCTCTCTTTTGCTCAGCTTCTTTATTCTCTGTCATTTGGTCTTCTATGTCTCTAATTCTTTCTTCTGCCTCATTTATCCTAACAGTGAGAGCTTCCATTTTTGATTGCACCTCATGAATAGCTTTTTTGATTTCAACTTGGTTAGATTTTAGTTCCTTTATTTCTCCAGAAAGGGCTTTTATCTCTATGGAGAGGGTTTCTCTAATATCTTCTATGCCTTTTTCGAGCCCGGCTAGAACCTTGAGAATCGTCATTCTGAACTCTAGATCTGTCATATTACCAATGTCTGTATTGATTAGGTCCTCAGCCTTCGGTACTGCCTCTTGTTCTTTTTTCGTGGTGAGTTTTTCCGCCTTGTCATTTTGTCCAGATAAGATTTGCTTTCCCCTCCTCTGGAATTCCGCTGTTCTCCTTGGTGAGTGAAGTTGGTCTTGGCTGGGTTTCTTGTTGATCTTCTGGGGGAGGGGCCTTTTGTAGTGATTCTCTAGTGTCTTTGCCCCAGGCAGAATTGCACCACCCTTACCAGGGGCCGGGTAAGTAATTCGCTCAGGTTTGCTTTCGGGATCTTTTGTTCCCTGAGCGCTTTCCATAGAGTTCTGGAGGATGGGAATGAAGATGGCGGCCTCCCAAACTCCAGCCCGGAGGAGCCGAGAGCTTGGGGTCCTGCTCCTCAGTGCGCCTTCAGAGAAAAGCGCCCAACTGCCCCCGTCTCCCTGGCCTCTGGTCGTGCTTGGAGAAAAGCGCTCGGTCGCTTCCATCTCCCCAGCCTCCAGCCACAGGCTTGGTGAAAAGTGCTCAGTCACTCTGTCTCCCTAGCTTCCGGCTATGCTCTGAGCTCACCCAGCCTGTGCCTGGTTCAAGGTAACCCCGAGTTGAGAGCTCACTCCTTGGCTTTGTCGCTGTAGCCGGTTTCCCTGCTTTAATACCTACGAGCTCTGTGACACTCAGACACCACCGGTCCTTCTATGACTCCGCGGGACCTGGGGTTATGCTGACCCCGCGTGGGCTTCCCCCCAGTTTAGCCTCTGGAGTGATGTCCCTCAGTGGAGCAGACTTTTAAAAGTCCTGATTTTGTGCTCCATTGCTCTGCCCCTTGCCAGGAGCCAGCCCCTCCCCCCCTGTGGTCTATCTTCCTGTCACTTTGGATTCACTTCTTTGCAGGTCCTACCTTTCAGAAGGTGATCGATTTTCTGTTTCTAGAATTGTTGCTCTTCTTCTCTTCGATTTCCTGTTGGATTTGTAGGTTTTTGCAATGGTTAGATAAGCTATCTAGCTGATCTCCTGCTACCTGATGTCGTCTCAGGCTGCTGCTTCTCTGCCATCTTGACTCCTCCTCTAAAATATTTTTAACTGGATTACTTTACCTTTATTTTTTTGTTTTCTTTAGACTTTATTTATTTATTTGACAGACAGAGATCACAAGTAGGCAACGAGGCAGGCAGAGAGAGAGGAGGAAGCAGGCTCCCTGCTGAGCAGAGAACCTGATACAGGGCTTGATCCCAGGACCCTAGGATAAAGACCTGAGCTGAAGGCTGAAACTTTAACCCACTGAGCCACTCAGGCACTCCACTTTACCTTTATTTTTGACTAAATTTTCCTTTATCCTGTATAGTCTCTCAATCCTTCCCTTTTCTTTGACTATGGATACCTCGGTTGATAAATGAACATATTTAATGCTGCAAAGATACTTGCATACTGTGAAATATTTCCTCTTTGATTTTAAAAAAGAGATTGAGGCAAATTAATCATGCTCCCTCTTAAAATTTATTCCTGCAAGTATAAAGCCACAATAGTGCTTGAGATTTCTGATTGTACAGAAAATGAAAATTGGAGAAAGCATAAGTGAATTGCAGTGAAGAAGGTGTAACTTACAAGAAGTCAATCTGAATTTTTATTGCCCAGTATTTAAGGACATAAATCATTATTTGATCAAGAATGTGATTGTTCTATGGATAACTATCTTTTTTATATTCAGAGCTAGACATTAGCACCAGCCCAAGCAAACCCTTCAGTGCTTTTTTGAGCAAACTGAAATGTTGAGAACTATAAGAGTGGTGTGAAGAAAGCCGACTTTGAGAGAGTTTAGCAGCTGTATAGAACCCAAAAGAGGTTCTGGCTTTTCCCACATGCTTATTTATTAGAGTATGGAGTGATAGTAACACACATTTGCCATATTGGCAAATTACAATGTACTTCTAGGTCCTTAGAGTGAAATGCAGAGGGGAGGATTCCTCTCTTGACAATGAAATTGGGAGCCTTCTCCTCCACCTTGACTGTAATCAGGGATGGAGAGCAAAAATTGAAATGATACTACTCCACATATATTTTTGTTAGTTATACTGGCATTACAGTGTAATAGTCCATTGAGCAAAAACAGTAAGCAAGACACAACTGATACCTAGGGATATCTGACTCTGCCACCAACTAAAGGGTTAACTTAAGAAACAACTAACCTCTTTGGTCTTGGTTTCCTCCTCTGAGCACAATAGGAAGATTAGAATGTTTGATGTCTTCTAATATCACATTTACAGCATTTCCAGTACCTCATAGCTCTTCAGTATGGTGCTGAGCACACAGGAAGACATGAAACAGCAGTTGATGAAGTAATTATTAAATCAGGTGTAGGGGAACCTGGGGGTAACCAGATAACAAGAAGGGTAAAGAATATAAGCTTTACATGGTTGATGAGATTATAATAATATATAGATGAGACTGAAGAAAGAATTATACATCTAATATTTTAATAGCTAATGTCTGACTTGAACATTTTCCTTGATTTCTATCAGGCAGGTCTTTGATGCCTGAGGTAATAGTCTTCACAGTGAAATCAAATCACTAAATTTTATAAAGTGTCCAGAAAGTCAGGTCTAAGTGGATTCTTGGCTTAAGTGATTCCTAACATAACTTTAAATTCTTCGACAGGTAGGGTAGTGTTATGATTGTATGTCCCCTCTGCCCAAAGATACGTTGAAATCCTCACCCCCAGTAGCTGTGAATCTGATCCTATTTTGAAACAGAATCTTTGTAGATTTCATCAAGTTAGGATGAGGTCATTAATCTAATGTGCTTGATGTCCTTACAAGAAGAAGGAAATTTGGACACAGCTGCAGTTACACAAGAAAAGGCCATGTGAAGATGGAAGATGCTACAAGCCAAGGACCTCCACAGACTGATGACTGTCATCAGAAGATAGGGCACAGGCAAAAGATAGATTCTCCCACATATCTCTAAAAAGAAACCAACCCTTCTAATTTCTTCCTTTGCAAGTTACGGCCTCCAAAATTCTGAGAGAATAAATTTCTGTGGTTTTAACCTAACTAGTTCGAGATAATTTGTTATGGCAGCTCTAGGAACTTAGTATAGGTAGGCAACTTCTTCCAAGTCATTTTGTGTTGGATAGTGGACCTAAAATACATCGAAGTAATAGAAATAAGCCTGGGTAATCAGCTGACTATTTCCTTTCTAACTGAGGAAAACAGAGTTGTGAGAAACCTGAGGATTGTGGTCTTGAGCTCAATATTCTCACCAATGATGAAAGAGAGAGTTCTTTATTTCCACCTGTGTTTAGAAGCTGTTCCCAGCAACTGCCCACAATGTCAACAGTTGGTAAAATCTGCAAGACTTTCCTGCTTTTATTTTAGTAAAAGCAATTTCAAAGTTTAACTATTTAAAGATTTAAAGAATCTTGCTTAGTATTCAAAATTCAAGTATTCAGGTATACATATATGTGTGTTTCTGAAGGTAAACAACAAAAAACCTCAATGAGCTATAATGAGGCTTCCCAATGTGGCTAACTACCATTTGCAGCAAAAATATTACACTATTTTTCTACCAGTGTATAATGGTAAGTATATATATTTTTAAAGATTTTATTTATTTATTTGACAGAGAGAGACACAGCAAGAGAAGGAGCACAAGCAGGGTGAGTGGGAGAGGGAGAAGCAGGCTTCCCGTGGAGCAGGAAGCCCAGGATTCTGGGATCATGACCCAAGCCGGTCACAAAAAAAGTGACTTTGGGGTGTGATTAAGTTAAGAATCTTTAAGTGGCTGAGAGTACAGTGAATTATCTAAGTGGACACAATCTAATGACATATGTCCTTAAAAGCAGAGATTCTTTCCATGCTGTAGTCAGAGGGATGTGTGACTACAGAAGAATGGTCAGATAGTTGCAAATTTCCTGGATTTGAAGATGGAATGAGGAGGCCATAAGTAGAGGAATGTGGGTGGTCTTTAAAAGCTAGAAAATGCAAGAAAATGGATTGTCTCTCAAAGCCCCCAGAAAGAAATGCAGCCCTGTTGACATCTTGATTTTAGGCCTCTGAGACCTATGTCAGACTCCTGACCTACAAAACTGTAAATAATAAATCTGTATTGTTTTAAGCCACTAAATTTGTAGTAATTCATAACAACAACAATGGAAAACTAATCTATCAGCTACTGTGCATCATCAAAACAAACTAGGAAAAAGAATTCTTCCATGTTCTCTTTTTCTCTACTGCTTTTTCATTTGCTTCTTTAGTTGTTTTTTAAAAGATAGGGTAAAAGTTCCTTTTCTGCACAAGATATAGCAGCAGTTACTGAAAATATCCTCTTGCTTGTCAAACAAAACATGCACACCTACACACACACACACACACACACACACACGCGCGCAAAAATAAAATTGGTATATCAAAATTGTTTTCAAGACACTGGGCATCAGGTTTCAAAACAGTGATTCCTGAAGGACACAGATAAAGTGAGGCTCATTTCCCCAATTTACTACCCCAGGTTGCAACACAGGGTGGGGACTCTGTGTTGGACTCCTCAAGTTGGGAAGTTGGATCACAGAGAGTTGAATCTGAGAAGAACAGAATGTTAGAGTTCTTAGGACAGAGTACTGGAGAAAAGAGACTGCAGTGCTAGATCCCTGGAGTTCTTAAGATGGCCCCCGTGAATATTCAGCAGAGCACTGATCAGTGCGTGCAAGTAAAGAAGAAACTATCCAAGGATGAAAAAACAACTAACCAAAAGGATTAGAGAGAACAGTGTTTGGCACTCACACAGGCCTGGGAATGATTCCCATTTCTACTAGCCAGGATGGAAAAACTCATAATTCAAGAAAGGTCTTGCCCAAGTACTAGGAAATTATTAGCCCTAGAATGAGCACCCCTCTGCTTCTGCCTAAAAAGTTCAGGAAGGCAAGATCCAAAAAGCTTAAATTATTTCTAAGTTCCTTAATTGCATCTCAGAATAAAGCAACAATCCAGGCAAAATTCATGATGTTTGTTATTAAACAAGATTATTGGCATCCAAAGAAGTAGGAAAACATAATGCATAAGGGGGAGACTACTCAGAAAATCAAAATTGACTGAGGACTGCCACAGTGTTAGAATTGGCAAAAAAGGACATTGAAACAGTTGTTTCATATTTATAATATAAATTATATATATATATTTTTTGAGACTTAAATCTCTTTATTAAAAAAATACACATTTTCTTTATTCCTCTCTCATTCATGAGCAAGCATGGACTTGGTATAAATAATTTATGTTGAGCATTAGAATTGCTTACGTGAAATTAAAATACATTGTTCATCTGTTCTAAATGTTCATTTATACAGGAAAATAGAAAAGAAGCATGTAAAAGTCAAAATGGTTTTGAATTTAGAAGTAGAAATTATACAAAGGAATTATTAAGATATAATTTTTTTTTTATTCCTAAAGAGGAAATTTTTTTTTTAAATTTTTTATTTATTTTCAGCGTAACAGTATTCATTGTTTTTTCACCACACCCAGTGCTCCATGCAATCTGTGCCCTCCCTAATACCCACCACCTGGTTCCCCCACCCTCCCACCCCGCCCCTTCAAAACCCTCAGGTTGTTTTTCAGAGTCCATAGTATCTCATGGTTCACCTCCCCTTCCAATTTCCCTCAACTCCCTTCTCCTCTCCATCTACCCTTGTCCTCTATATTATTTGTTATGCTCCACCAATAAGTGAAACCATATGATACTTGACTTTCTCTGTTTGACTTATTTCACTCAGCATAATCTCTTCCAGTCCTGTCCATGTTGCTACAAAAGTTGGGTATTCGTCCTTTCTGATGGAGGCATAATACTCCATAGTGTATATGATATTTCATATGTTCAACGTGTTCAGTATGGACATAGAAAAATATATAGTTCAATTCAAAATTTTAGAGGTGAAAGCTGCAATGTATGACATGAAAAATATCTTTATAGAATTAACCACAGATGAACATTGAAGAAAACATTAGTGAACTTGAAGACATAATAATAGAAATTATACAAAATAAAAAGCAGAGAAAAGGATTTTTAAAATATAAAGCATCAGTGAGTTGTAGGAAATTTCAAGAAGTCTCATGTACTTGTAATTCAAGTTCCTGATGAAGAGATTTGGAGGAGCAGAAAAAATATTTGAAGAAATAATGTTCAAAATTTCTCCAAACTTGATGAAAACCTTATTCCACAGATAGGAATCAGTTTATCAAAAGCATATAAGAAATCTAAACATTTATGCCTCAAGTAGAACTTCAAAATACATGAAACTGAATAGATAAAACTGCAAGGAGAAATGGAAATATTCTCAGCAATAGTCAGAAATTTCAATATTGCTGTCTCAGTAAATGATAGAACAAGTACAGAGAAAATCAGCAAGAATTTAATAGACTTATCAGCCTTATTAACCAACTTGAACTACTTGATATTTATAGAATACTGTAGCTAACAAGAGAATACTATGCTCTCTTTTCATTTGCGCATGGGATATGTACCAAGATAAACCATATTTCCAGCCATAAAACATGTTCCAATCAAAATCCCAGAAGGAGTTTTATAAAAATTGACAAGCTGATTCTAAAATTCTTTAGAAGTACAAAAAAATTTAGAATAGACCAAACAACTTTGAAAAAGAAAAATTTAAAGGAGTAGTACTAACTGGTTTCAAGCTCTTCAATAAGGCTATAGCAATCATATAGTGTGGTATTACCATAAAGATACACAAATAGAAGGCTTCCTGCTCAGTGGTGAACCTACTTCTCCCTCTCCCTCTGCCTTTCCTCTTGCTCTTGTGCTCTCTCTCTCTCTCAAATAAATAGATGAAGTCTTAAAAAAAAGGAGAGAGACAAATAGTTTTATGAAAGAAGAGAGGATCCAAAAATAGATCCACACATACATGGAAAATGAATTTTTGACAAAGGTGAAAGAGCAATTTCATGGAAAAAATAGTCCTTTCAACAACTAGAGCTAGAATAATTGAACAGCCATATGCAAAAATAAAAGAACAGAATACTTTGATCTATACTATCTTACAGTATAAAAAATTAACTTAAATTGGATTATAGACCTAAATGTCAAAACTAAAATGGTAATAAGTCTAGTGGTAAACATGGGGGAAGACCTTTGTGACCCTGTGTTAAGCAAAGATATCTTAGATACATTAGCAAAAGCATAATCTATAAAGGAGTAAATTGATAAATTGGATTTCATCAAAACTTTAAAAATCTGCACTTCAAAAGACAGTCATAAAAATTGAAAAGCAAGCCATATACCAGGAGAAAATTCAAGGACTTGTGACCAGAATGTATAAGGAACTCTCACAGCTGAATAAATTTAAGAAAAAACATAAACCCATAAAAAATAGGCAAAAGATCTGGAGAGACAGCTCACAAAGGAAGATTTATGGATGACAGATAAGCATACAAAAAGATGTTCACTCATTAGTTATTAGGCAAGTAATAATTAAAACCACAATGTGGTATAACTGTAGACAATGTAAAAATGATTAAAATTTGAAAGATTGACGATGCCAAATGTGGACAAGTATACAGAGGTAGTAGAGCACTCATTAACTCATGGCAAGAATGTAAAATGAATGTAAAATGATGCTTTGGAAAGTTGTTTGGCAATATGTTTGGGAGTTAAATACACAACTACCACATGATCTAGCCATTTCATTCCTAGGCATTTACCCAAGAGAATTACCAAAAGTCTTGTATACAAATGTTCATAGCAGCTTGATTTGTAATAACCAGAAACTGGAAACAACCCAAACGTGTATCACCATGTGAACAGATAAACAAGTGGTGTTATATCCATACAATAGAGCGCTACTGAGTAATGAAAAGTAATGAACTATTCATACATGCATCAAGATGGATGAATTCCAAAATAACTATTCTGAGGGAAAGGAGCCAGACAGAAAAGGAGAACATGCTTTATAATTCCATTTATGTGTAAGTCTGGTTACATCTATTGTAACTAATACTAGTCTATAGTAATGTAATCTATACTAGTCTATAGTAACATAAAGCAGATCAATGTTTACCTGAGCAGGGGGAAGGGAGAGAGAAAAGACAATTTTGGGGGTGATGGATGTATACATTATTTTTTTGGTTGCGGTGATGGACTTCCTAATACGTCACTAATATGCCACTCAGTATAAGCTGTGAGGGTTAAATGCATTTATACAGGAAAGGGCCTAAAAAGTATGATAAGAAGTAAATGCTTACAATTATCAAATATTAAGGTATTCTGAATTAACTGATTTCCTGTACCCGAGTTTTATCATTTTCTACTCAATTTCTCACACAACCATTCTAACTTTAAATGATTTTGTTTTTCATCCTCTTTCTTTTATGAGTTTTTTGTTTGTTTTTACTTCTTTTACTTTCATTCTAATAAAACAGCTCTACTGCCATGGATGTCGTCTTCTTTTGTTACCACTGAATTTCTTTGTCAGTGAAAACAATGGATAGCGAAATAGTCTCTGGATTAAAAAATTAACCCAATAAATATCTTTTGGATGAAGAAGTTTGTCACAAAACAGATTAAAAAATGTGCCTGCTTCCCACAAACTCCATTAATGTTGTTTTATATGATTGATCAGCTTTTTTTTTTTTTTTTTTAGATTTTATTTATTTATTTGACAGAGAGAGAAAGGGAGAGAGAGCAAGCGAGCACAGGTAGAGGCAGAGGGAGAAGCAGGCTCCCCGCCAAGCAAGGAGCCCGATGTGGGACTCAATCCCAGGACGCTGGGATCATGACCTGAGCCGAAGGCAGCTGCTTAACCAACTGAGCTACCCAGGCATCCCTGATCAGCTTTTATATTAAGAAACCAAAATTTAAAATGTACAAAGTAATAATGGCACTGAACTCACTGTATTTTTAATTAAGAAAAATAATTAGGGATAAGGAGATTTCTGATTATGTCTAGCACTATAAAATAATGACAGGGGAAAAGGTAAGCTATTTTATAATTTGAATTTTTATTTTTTATTCAGTCTAGGCTAAGGCAAGAGTGAAATAAACTACTAGATCCTATATGCTCATAGATAGTATAACTGGGACTCTGATGAAGAAATATAAAAAGTATTTCAGTTCTTTTAATTTATGTGGGGTATTAGAGACGGGATGGGGAGTAAAGAGAACTGCACAGTGTATCAACTCAAATTATCCATTATTTTATGTTTTGTCTTTTCTTTCCAATATAGAAAGGGGATACAGACTGAAGAAATCCAAAGATGAAAGAAAATAATTGTAGCAATCTTCCATCTAGGAAGGACTACGTTGGTGGCATGAAATAGCCCAGCAATTTTCTCTCCACTAAATGAAAGATGAGGGAAGTATCAAAAGCAATAGTGATTATTTAATACACACTAAGGATAGTCAGAGTCAAATAGCATTTCATCGGTGCCCTGTAATAGCACCTTATGTTCCTTTTGTAGAGAGACAAACATGTAAATAAAAATATCTTCATATAAATTCAGTTTCATAAACCATTTTTTGGGCAATGTGCACCAAATACATAAATACCATAGCAACAGTTTATGTTGGTCTTATTCAAACACAGAGGGTCATATGAAATATATTGAAGGAAAGGAACAGACCCAATTTTATCAATATAGTCTACACTTAAAGAAACATGGAAGTGAGGGGCTTCCTGGGTAGCTCAGTTGCTTAAGCGACTGCCTTCGGCTCTGGTCATGATCCCAGAGTCCCAAGATCGAGTCCCGCATCGGACTCCCAGTTCCATGGAGAGTCTCCTTCTCCCTCTGACCTTCTCCCTTCTCATGCTCTCTCTCAAGTAAATAAGTAAAATCTTAAGAAAAAAAAAAGAAACATGGAAGTGTTATTTTGTATAGCAATTTCTGAAGGTTTTAGTAGTTGTGGTCTCTTGCTTTAAATATTGGATTTATTGTTTGTTTATTGTTAATAAAAATGCTTTTCTATGGAATTATTTGTGACCATTATATCTTAAAGTATAACCCCTATTCAAGGCAGTTTTGGCCATTATTTGGGTTAAGAATCTATACAAATTATTTCCATTTTGGACTTTCTGTATCACCGTGGAAATTATCCATGAGTTAAATGTTTGTGAATTATTTGTGTTCCTTGATGAAGCAAACTTGGATGAAATAAATCCCTTCATTACCCATTTTTTTGAGTATGAAAATTTTAGAAATTTTCCCCTTAAGATTAAGTGCCCAATTTAGTTTTGTTAGTTTTAGTTTCTTTGGTTTAGTTACCTGTGTGCTTCTAATCTTCGTTTTGTTGACTACACTTGCTTTTTGCAAATTCCTCTGCTTCTTTCTGTTATGTGGTGGTAATTACTGAATGTTATGGCTGTCTTGGAGAGACCATTCTCAATATGACATTTTATTCAGTGCAGAGATGCAT
The DNA here is from genome assembly GCF_963455335.1 of Martes martes. Classification (NCBI taxonomy): domain Eukaryota; kingdom Metazoa; phylum Chordata; class Mammalia; order Carnivora; family Mustelidae; genus Martes; species Martes martes. Next base: position 80,974,802 of record NC_137889.1, read on the forward strand.
ATAGACAAACATGTTTTCAATATCACATCTGGCTTAGGTGCTTATTTCTTAAATGATTTTTGAAACGAAATTAATTTTTTCCATTTTTTTCTATAGCAAACTTTTTTTTTAAAGATTTTGTTTATTTATTTGACAGAGAGAGACACAGTGACAGAAGGAACATAAGCAGGGAGAGTGAGAGAGGGAGAAGCTTCCCTCAGAGCGGCTTCCCTCAGAGCAGGGAGCCTGACATGGGGGCTTAATCCCAGGACCCTGAGATCCTGACCTGAGCCGAAGGCAGAAGCTTAACGACTGAGCCACCCAGGCACCCCAATACAGCAAACTTAGTGAAGCTAAGTCAACAATTACCCTTATTTATAAGGCCTAATCAAAGTATTTCAATCAATATTTAAACACATTAACTTTTCTAATTCACACTATTTTTATTAAGATATTTTAGGATATATCATTTGTTACCAGAAAAAAAAAAAAAACCCACATATATTTAGAATTTTACCCAGGACTCTGAGTGTATTCTAATACTTTTTTTTTTTTTTCTATTTGACAGACAGAAATCACAAGTAGGCAGAGAGGCAGGCAGAGAGGGAGAGAGAAGGAAGCAGGCTCCCCGCCAAGCAGGGAGCCCGATGCGGGCCTCAATCCCAGGACCCTGAGATCATGACCTGAGCCGAAGGCAGAGGCTTTAAAGCACTGAGCCACCCAGGCGCCCCTCTAATACTTTTGATAACAGTATTCTAATTGCAACACCTTCATAGTAATATTAGAGAATAGATACACTAAAAATGTAATACTTGAATACAAAAATTTTAAAAAATTCCTATAGAAGTCTAGTAATAGAAATAATACTATATGAAAATGTGTGCCAAATCTGGCTTAGTTAAATTAATAATTATTTAATGATTCTGAGAAAAAAATTCAGATAAAAAATTAATAATGTTCAGGGGCGCCTGGGTGGATCAGTGGGTTAAAGCCTCTGCCTTCGGCTCAGGTCATGATCCCAGGGTCCTGGGATCGAGCCCCACATCGGGCTTTCTGCTCAGCGGGGAGCCTGCTTCCTCCTCTCTCTCTCTGCCTGCCTCCCGGCCTACTTGTGATCTCTGTCTATCAAATAAATAAAATCTTTAAAAAAAATTAGTAATGTTCAATCTCAGGAAATGTTTGTTATTTAAGGAAAAAATTATTTTTAGGTTTTCTAACAATAGTTTCTATTCAATAAGCATGTCGATTATAAATGAATTCATATATTTTAAAACAACTCCAATGTCAATTCTATTTAGTAACTCTAACCCAACTATTTTTTGAGATAAGATATGTCCTAGGAAAAAATAGAAATGTATCTTTTGAGTGTTTTCTTTCTTTTATTTTTTTAAAAGATTTTACTTATTTATTTGACAGACAGAGATCGCAAATAGGCAGAGAGGCAGACAGAGAGAGAGGGGTAGCAGGTTCTCCGCTCAGCAGAGAGCCCAGTGCGGGGCTTGATCCCAACCTGGGATCACAACCTGAACGGACTGCAGAGGCTCAACCAACTGAGACACCCAGGAGCCCTTCCTTTGTAAGTTTTTGTGTGGACATATGTTTTCATTTCTTATGGATATATCCCAGGAGTTGAGGTGCTGGTCATATGGTAACTTAATGTTTAACCTTCTAAGAACTACTAGACTGTTTTCCAAAGTCATTGCATCATTTTACATTCACCAAAGTTTTATGAGAGTTCCAATTTCTCCAAGTCCTTGCCAATCCTTGTTACAGTCTTTTGGATTATAGTCATCCTAATAAGGACAGGGGAGTGGTATGTCCCAGTTTTGATTTGTATATCCCTCTGGCTAATGAGGTGAACATCTTTTCATGTGTTTATTGACCATTGTGTTTCTCCTTTGGAGAAATGCCTATTCAAATTCTTTGCCTGGTTTTTAATTGGGTTGTCAATTTATAGTTGGTTATAGACTTTTTTTAATTAATGAGGGTAGACTCTCTAAAGCTGTTTTTTAATTGGTGAGTTTTAATTGACTGTATAAAAAATGACTTCCACTTTTAGTGTGGAATCTGTTCTATTTAAGTCTAATACATAACACTGACTTTGTATTAAAATATCAACACTATATCAATACAAAAATATCAATATAATTTTATACTTTATTAAGAATCAATAATGCAGAATAATTTTATTAAGCAATACTTTAAAAATAATCTTCAAAGATAACTTTTTTTTAAGATAACATTTCTTGGGAAGAAACACATCAAGAATATTTTAGAAAACAAGAACTACTCATTGGCTAATAAACAGTTGGGTTTGATATCATGAAAACTTTTACAGTTCCAAAAGGACCTTGGCATTTAGACAATGACAATATTGTTTGAGGAGAAGTCATTTTTTTTAATGACGCTAACTTTTCCCTATCCTGCTTTGGTAATTTTCTCCTGAATGTCTGCATAGGAAGATTAACAATGTCCACACCAGTTACATGTCTGAATCTTAAACCCTTGAAGTCGGCTGGATGTCATAGCAGGAAATAAAAATATTTTCTGCCAAACATCAATATTCTAACACACTGATCTTATATTCCTGGAAATATATGTTTGATTTTTTTTTCAGATTTCATTTATTTATTAGACAGAGAGAGAGAGAGAGAGCACAAGCAGGGGGAATGGGAGATGGAGAAGCAGGCTCCCTGCTCAGAAGGGAGCCTGATTGTGGGACTTGATCCCAGGACCCCGAGAGCTGAAGGCAGATGCTTAACCTGACTGAGCCACCCAGGTGCCCTTATATGTTTGATTTTTAACATGCTAGCTCTTTGTAGAGAGGCAAGGTAAATTGAAATATGTATGAAAATACTAAAAAAATGGTTTAGAAGAAAGCAGCATTATTAATATATTTCCTGAGACTATTCTCAAAGGGTCTCAAAGAATAATGTCACTTGTTATTTGTAATTTTTAAATTATATTCCTGACATTTTTATCATTTATACTCATATCTCTTTACTAACAAAAACACTCCAGATTAATATCTTTTTGGTATCTATCGATCGATTTATTTATTTTAAATATTTTATTTATTTATTTGACAGAGAGGGAGAGACAGCAAGAGAGGGCGTACAAGTAGGGGGCGTGCAAGAGGGAGAAGCAGGCTTCCTGCTGAGCAGGGAGCCCAATGCAGGGCTCAATCCCAGGCCCCTGGGGTCATGACCTGAGCCGAACGGAGATGCTCAACTACTGAGCCACCCTGGTGCCCCTCTGTTTGCTTTTCAAATATCCATACAAAAACAAATTTTTTTTCTTAAAATTTTTACCTATAAGTTTCCCGAGAGCAGAGAACCTGATCTTATGGGCCACAGAACCTGGCATATAATACGTGCTTAATACATGTTTATTGAATGAGTGTATTAAAGATATTTTTTAATTAGTGAGTTTTAACTGACTTAAAAAAAAAGGATCATGTTCAACTTTAGTCCAATGTATAATAATGAGCTTATTTAAAAACATCAATATGGGGCACCTGAGTGGCTCCGTGGGTTAAGCCTTTGCCTTCAGCTCAGGTCATGATCTCAGGGTCCTGGGATCTAGCCCTGCATCAGGCTCTTTGCTCAGTGGGGATACTGCTTCCCCCTCTCTCACTACCTGCCTACTTGTGATCTCTCTCTCTCACTCTGTCAAATAAATAAATAAAACCTTTTTTAAAAAAATGAAAGCATCATTATAGTTTTCTACTAAATAAAATACAGTTTCTCCCACCATCCTCTGCTAAATTGAGGTCACTGGGGGTAACTTGGTCTGCCTCAATCCAAGAGTAATAAGGAGATTAAAAGCAGTTTGGGAAGGCCAGAACTGTCTGGGATTTAGGGAGGAGGAGATCCCTGGGGGATGAGTTGCCTTCCCCATGCTGGCATCCGATTCTTAGCAGCCCTACCTCCACCCCCTCAACACACACAGGAAGATCAGCTGCCAAATGCTCCAGGCAGGTGGACTGGAAGGAGACCCACACAGCCTTGATCTCCAGGGAATAGGGTCCTGCCCTGCAGCCTCTCTGCCAGGGTGTGGTGGTCCTTGATTTCTGCCTCAGAGTTTGTTTTTAGTTCAAGTTTGATCACTGCTCAGCTTCTTGATGGTGTCCTTGGAAGTGGCATAGACTACTTTGCTCTTAAGGGGTGCAGGGTAAGGGACCCAGAGGATAAACAGCAGGTCCTCCTTCTGAGTCTTTTTATTAAATTTTTACACATTAACTTTTTTCCCAAGGTGGGTGCCTTTTTATGACATAGGGTGTCCGGAAGAGTTTTTGATGAAAACGGGACTCAAACCCTTATCTATACATTTTTCCAGCAGGGTTGCAGCTATTGGAGAAGTGGTCTGCGAGCCTCTTGCCATCTAACCTCTCAGATCCTGTGAAGTCCATCTGGACACATTGTCTGTTAACAGGTTACAGCACTGCTTCACAAACAGCTTCTCAGTGGCTTTTGGATCAGTTCTTTTCAGATCCTCCCTGGGGAAAAAAGGGAAAAGGAAATACATTTGCCTTTTACATTATGTAGCTGATGATTTATAAAACAAATAAACACTGATTACCATTGGAAAGATTGTAGACAACTACAAAGCATTTGTTCTGCACATCATTCCTTCATGATTCTGAATATTTTTGGCAAATGCCAAATTAGCACAGTGGCAAAGCTGCATAACAATGACTCTATAAGCCAGGGCTGAGAAATAATAGAAACTGAAAACATCTGACTGGCCACAGATCAATGATTTCAACAATTTTCTTTTACTTGTAAAAATGCAAGCAATCTCAGGCATGAGTTAGTATTTTTAGAGTCCTAGTTATAATAAGATCCTTTCATTTCTAGACTCAATTAAGAGATTAAAATTATGTAGAAAGGGCCAAGCATGACAATGAACCTCACTTCACCTTGATCATGAGCACGAATAATTAATTTTTTTCCTCCCTAGTGATATAAAGATACTGGGGGTGAGATAATTAAATTTCTTCTGCATTAAAAAAGAATTGAGAAAGTAAAATATAAAAGAGATTTTTTGGGGGAGAAAGGACCTTAGATATGTAATCTAGTGTTTATTCAACTGTTCTTATCCTGCAGAGGAGGAAATTTAAGCTCAGAAAATTTCATTTCACAAGAACAAACTTGAGAGAGGAGGCTATAAATCTCAAAATAGATTACAGTAAGAATTAACTATCTGCAACACATCTACCAAAGGGAAAATATGCAAAACATAGCCCCTTACTAAACACATGCTCTAAACCCATGGCCAAAGATGAACTTCAAATAAACACTGCCCACCTTTTCTGCTACAGAATTATTAGCAAATTATCAGAGTTCCAAGTCCATTAGTGGTGCAAAATAAATATTAGGACTGGAGGAAAGTCTTCTAGTTCGTCCTTAGTGGCAAAAAAAAAAAAAAAAAAGATAAATGTTATGTCAGGGAAAAGAATGACTTACAGAACTTGACTGACCAATTTTTAACACCTTGGAAAATTAGCTTTATCATTCTCTTTCTTTTTCTGTCTTGTCTGTCTCTCACACATTCACCATTATGTATTTTTTTTTTATCTGAACTATTTGAGAGTAGGCTGCTTATATCAGGTCCCTAAGCAGTTAATGTTACAGTATGTATTTCCTAAGAACAAGAACATTCTCTTATAACCACAGTGCAGTTAGCAAATTGAGGAAAGTTAATATTTCCATCTAATCTACATCTTCCCCTTGTACATAACTAATTACATTAGTATCTAGTTTATTCATTCTTTGGTTGTTTTTGCAAAAATAAGCAGATTTGCATAAGTTTTCTTACTTCCTGAAATAGAATTGCTTATACAATAAGTCAATTAAACATAAACAAATAAAATGCAAAGCTAATTTTGAAGTAAAATTATTTTTATAGATTTTGAAATATTTTTGTTCTTTCCTATGTCTTCTATCCTTACTTCTTTCCTTCTTTCTTTCCCCATTATTTGGCACAAGCAAAGCTAATTTTACAAGGAAATGGTGCTGTACAAAATGAGGAATTGATGAAAGGTTCCAAATGGAGAATTAAAAATGATCAAATCCGAGATTAAGGAAGCCAACTGTGGCTGTTGCGTGAAGGGGATAATAAAATGGGGAGACATTAGAGGTTGGGGAGGCCAAGTTAAGAGGTTATTGAGATTTTTCAGATAAGAGCTATTGAGAGCCTGAATTAGGGTCTGCCTGGAGGAATAGAAAGTGGTGAAAGTGCCCAGCATCTGAATTTGGAGAATGAACAAGAGAAGGAAGTTGGAGATTCTACAGGGTTTTATAGTCTTGAAGGATATTACTGTCATTGTCTGAATTGGGAAATAGAGAAGGCATAGATTTGGGGGTTGGGGAGAAGATGAATGGTTTGGTTGTGAAACGGATGAGTTTGAGGTATTGGTGTTCCATCCACATGTAGAGTTCCAGGATATGATGTGGTGACATAAAACCACATAGGGAAAACACAGGGCAATATATAGACTGGGTGTTAAGAGAATGGCTTGCTCTGTAGTTTCATTTCATTGTTTTCATGCAGAGCCATCTTCTTTCCTTTGAGCCCTTACACAGGTGGGCCTTTAGTGAACAAGTACTGATGACTATAGGCTTCTTCATGATTAAACTGGGAACCAAAGCTGAAGCATCACAGTCTTGATTTTATTTCACGTAGTTGCATGAACTATTTGAGTGTAGTCTTGATAAAGACAATGATCTGCCACAGGCATTTTGTAATAATGCATCATGGTGTCTGTAAAGAACTCTGACTGTTGAATTTTTTTCATATTCTCCTGGGAAGATCTGAGTGAGATCTGAGAATATATGTGGGAATGAGCACAATTCAGTGTCCAGCCCCACACCTGTTCATGGGGAAAACACATCACACATTTTTTTTGGAAAGAAGTCAAACTTCTATTGTTTTTAAAATTCTTTCCATGGAGAATAGATTTTATTTTTCTCTACATATAATTTTCTGTTGTACATGGAAAGGAAATGTTTTCTCTTGTTTCTAGTAAACTGTCATGCATAGAAAATGGAAAAGCTTGTTTGAAAGAGAAATGAGTCTCTATTTTATCCTCTCTATAGCTAAGAGGAAAGACAGCTTTTGTAAGAATTCTCCATGCCCTGACCCTGCATTCCCCTCTCTCCTCTACAGGTGCAGTATCTGTGACTTGTCAGTGCCTAGATAGGCCATAAATACATAAGAAGAATCCCAGCACAGAATGTATCAGAGGGATGAAAGATACTGAAGTAAGAATGGTAATAATAATCCCTCTTATAGATGTGTTGATGAAGGCAAGCACATTCTTGTGACAGCCTTGCTATCCTCTGTTTGGCCACACTAGGAGTAAAATTGTTAAGAACTCAGAGGTCCCAGAAGCCCTGTACTCATTAAGGAATTCTAACTCTAGCCCTAATCTCTTACCGCATGACCTGTTAACTATTTTTTTTTAAAGATTTTATTTATTTATTTGACAGACAGAGATCACAAGTAGGCAGAGAGGCAGGCAGAGAGAGAGGAGAAACCAGGCTCCCTGCTGAGCAGAGAGCCCGATGCGGGGCTCGATCCCAGGACCCTGGGATCATGACCTGAGCTGAAGGCAGAGACTTTAACCCACTGAGTCACCCAGGCGCCCCCCTGTTAACTATTTTTAAGGGAGGAAGAGGCAAAGGAAGAGAGAATCTTACTTGGGTTCCACACCCAGCACGGAACCTGGCAGGGGCCTCGATAGGGGGCTTGATCTCACAACCCTGAGATCATGACCTGAGCAGAAATCAAGAGTCAGACGCGCAATTGACTGAGCCACCCAAGTACCCCACATATTTGCCAGTTTTAACTCCCACCTTACAACTTGACTGAGTTTAGTTGATGCCACAGCGTAGTTCATTATGATAATATTTGCTTCAGTTCTTATACTGTATGCAACTTTTACACTAGCCTGGGACCTGTCAATTCTCTTCTTTGTTCTTATCTAAGAAGAATTTGTGATTTTCTGGACTCTCACAAGAGAAACAGATGTATTCTAAGTAGTAAGGCACATCATCTTTACCGTCATAGGAGAACTATGATCACATTCATTCATATATATTTTAGCATTGTGCGAGTCTGTACAATTTCATTACTTTACTTCCACCAGACTTGCCTACTGTCTGTTTGTGAACATGAGCATTTGAACATTCTTACCACTTCATTTCATTTTATGTCTTTATCCTACCTCCTTTCTTCCCACGGTTCCCTCTGGTTAATGCCCCAACACTTTCCATCCACCTGTATATTTCTTAACTTTCTAGATTTAACTGAGATAAATTTTGTTTTAATCCCCTCTCCTCCTTTTAAAAATTACATATTTTTCTTACTCAGAAATTGTATACTGCTTCCTGTCTGTGTTATTTATTTGACAACTGTACTGGCCTGTACTATTAGTTTCCTTTTTCTGTGTCTAAATCTTGACTTTCTAAATAAATGTCATCAGGAGAATAATGACCAAACCCTTGGGCTTTGGAGCTTGACAGACGTGGGCTTGAATCCTTGTCTTTGGCTTAATAGCTCTAAAACCTTGAAGGTACTTAGTCTCAAACTTTCAGTTTTCTCAAACTCTGGGAAATGTGCATAATCATTGAAACCATAAGGTTGTCATGAGAAGTAAGTGAGATAATAGATATAAAAGATTTAAAACAGTGATTAAGAATTGGACCAAATGTTTGCTCAAAACTATTTTTTAACTGATTTTTTAAAAAGTTGTTAAGTCCATAAATTAATCAATCAAATGGGGGTTCAATGTTTGGTGAAGAATGACACACATTAAGGTGATAATTTGGTTGGAAAGCACTGGTGTATATGCTAGATAAGATTATTTCAAAATAGAAACCCTTTTCATAAAAGGCTAATAATGACGTTAATAAATGCCATTCCCTCTTGTAGCACTATCCTAGCTCCCTTCTAATTGTCCGGAATAAATCCCCACACAATGGCAAACTGCCCTGCCTTTTCTTGAGACTAAACAAATCAGCCTGGGTGGCATGTACATATCACTGTCATTGCTCCTTTGCCCAAGAGGCAGTATGAACTGAAAATAAATTTGACTTTTTCTCCCACTAGAAAAATGAAGCCTCATATTTTTCAAAAAGAATAGGTAGGACCACCTCATTGAATGCTTTAAAGGAGAAGTCACAGTGCTGTCTCAGTTCTTTCTAGGGTACACAGAAGCAGAGGAGACGGATCTTTTCTCGTCCCCAAGCTGCTTCTTAGGATCAGTCTCATTCTTGTCAGCCTTGTTTTTAAAAACTAGACCCTATTTCTTTTTTTCTTAAAAATGTTATTAGATAAACTGCCTTGAAAGTTCTCTTTTTGGTTGTGTTTCCACCATTTCTGCTCCTGGCCTTTAAAGTTGTGTCCTGATCCAGTTTTTTTGAATTGAGCCTCTTCCCTTACCCTTTGAAAGATAAAATTTGCTGTGTTTATTTTATTTTATTTTTTAAAAAGATTCTATTTATTTATTTGAGAGAGAGAGAGAGAGAGAATGGGCAGGAGGGGCAGATGGAGAGGGAGAAACAGGCCCCCTGCTGAGAAGGGATTTTTTTTTTTTTTTCCCCCAACCCAGGTCCCTGGGATTATGAAGGGAGAAGGCAGACACTTAACCAGTTGACCCACCCAGGTGCCTCTCAATTTGCTGTGTTTAGATCTACATTTCCATTGTGTATTATGGTGTGTACATCTCAGGACTATTAATTGCTATAGAGTTTCATAGATTAGACATGCAATAAGAAAGGAAGGACGTTTGGGTTCTAATTTAGGTGCTATCATTAACTAATTTTCTGATTTTGCATGCATGGTTTAGCCCCTGGGAGCACATCTCTGTTTCTGCAAAATGAATATATTACTACCTACTCTAACTGCTTCAGAAAATTTTGGAGAATAAAACATGTTAATAATAGTAAAGGTGTTTCAAAATATTATGTAAATATAACTGAACTTTCCACTGCTAATCACTTAGTATGCAGCAGTCTGGAATAGACAGAGACTTGAATACAATGTACTGGGCCATATAATTATTACAACACTTAAAAGATCTTTTCTTACAAAATATTACTCTACATATGAGTTGTCTATAACTCTCTCAATGTATTCCTTAACCATCTATTAGCAATGTTGGTCATAGGGAACATTTTTGTGTCTTCATAAGTATAACACAGAGATTTGTTATAGAGACTGAAAGTGTAGGGTGGAGAAATAAGGGGAGTAGAATAAAACTCTCACGTGTATTTGTCCGTTATATACTGCTCACAGTCCTATTACCTAGATAGTTTCCATGTATATAGCCTGTTAGCTCAAAAGAGAGAACAGAATTAAAAGGCCTTAAGAAGAAAATTCAAAACACACCATGTGGACATTGATCTTTTGTTCATTTATTTGAGTTTTTTGTTCCCGATTATTTTTCTTAGACAATGAAAAATGAAATAGGAATAGATTTAAAGTTCTCTTCAACTCATGACATTTAATGACTTTATTTTTTCCTGAAAATCTGAAATAGGGAAGTTGTAAGAGAGGAAAACAAAAAGTGTATTTCATTTTCCTACAGATATGATTAGTTCTCTTAATTTCAGCATTCATGCTATCATTAAGAATTTATTAATTTGTTCACACAAATATGGAGCAATTAGGAATTTAATTTATTGAATTTTACTGAATCAATTCCAGTTCAGTGATTTATTTAACACATAACCCTTTAATCATGTTAAACCATGTTAAAAGTTCTTCTCTTCCTTCAAATTTCCTTTAGCTGTTTTAGCATGTATTTACTCTTCATATTATAATGCTCTAATAAGAGAACTGGAATTCTATGAAATATATGCTAAGATGATACAGTTTTCTTTGTGAAATATTCACAATAGGACAGAAAATAAATTGTGAAATTAAAAAAAAAATCAACAAATTCTACCACTTACAGCCAATGTGTACCTGAAGGGAGAGGAAGATTAATGTATAGATAAAAATGATGTCACATAGTATTAGATAAGTACACTTATGGATTCATGGCATCTCTGTTAAAAAAGGCACACATCTGGTGAGATTTAGGGCTCTGGATTACTATTTGCCCCTTACTAAATCTTTATGAATCAATTATCTAAAATAAACAGATTAGATGTAAGCAAACTATCACAATTTGCAGGCCCAAATCTGGCCTGCCTCCCATTTTTGTAAATACAGTTTTTTGGAACAAAACATGCCCATTTTCCTGTTGTTTGTAGCTGTTTCACTACAATGACACTGTTGTGACAGAGACCTACAGAGCCTAAAATACTTACTACTGGCCCTTTACAGAAAAAGCTTGCTAAAGCCTGAAATACATTACAGTTAAAAATCAAACAAGGCAACAACTCACGTCATCTCCCTTCTCTGTGGAAGAAAAATCAATACTGATTCATTTCTGTTTATCTGACTATATTTTAATTCTTATTGTTTTTATTAAGTGCAAAAGTTGAGAATAACATTGTGTTGCCAATTTATCTACCTAAACACATGGGAGTATTTCCTTTTGAAAACATTACAAAAGTTAATCGTAATGACTATCTTCCTAAATTTTGTAAATTCCATACAAATTACATTACTAGTGATTATCCATGGTAGCAATTGCTTTCTTAATTATTAAGTAAAGAAATATTGGGAAAATCTTTACTAACATTTTAAGATTTAATAAACTTAATTTCTTTTAGCTGAATAATTAGTTTTTCTAATAATTTCAGTTCTCTGGTAGCTAGATCTGAGGAAGTATAAATCTTCAGTAGAGTTGTTCTCAGGTTCTCTTTTCTCCCCCATTCCTGTGCACTTCCTTAAGAGCACAATGGGAAATATTGTTTTCGACAAGATCATGATATGATCAAAATGGTCAATGCCCGATTACTGAGTAAAGGTGGTCTTTATGGGCTTCACTAGTTACAGATTCTGACAACTGCACTGATAAAGTCTTTGTAGGATGGTTGAAGGATGGAATTGGCCTCTTTCAGTTAGATGAGATGTTTAGAAGGACTTAGAAAAGATACTGTCCCCACTTTAAGGAATCAGAGCTTTTTGAGCGCACCTTGATGGGTATTTGAGAGTGTACCAGAGAGAGATGAGTAAGCATATCAAGGACAGTTTAAGTGAATGGCTTTGAAATTGTGCTGAAAGTCTGAGTGAAAGTACTCCAGCAGAGACAGGAATTGGAATTGGTCCTCACACTGGTAAGGTACTTTCCCAGGAAAGCTTTCCAGCACATCTGCAGATCAATATATTTGGCTTTGTCATGTATAATTCTTTAAGGCCCTAAGATCTAGAGATCCTTGACTATATAAAATAGAAAATGCTCGTGTATGTCCTGGAGAGATTATGACCATTCTGCTAATTATTCTGAATTCTAAATGAGATCCTGATTTATCAAAAGTATAGCTTTACCCACAAGAATCATGATACAGTAAATACTACAAAAACTGAAATTGCAGGCATGGATAAAGACTGCTGTGTTTGAATAGAAAATAAATTTTAAATAAAGCTTGGGCCCTTTTCAGACTTTCTGACTGACTGCTTTACCTTTTAAAATTTTTTTTTTTTACTTTTTAAAGATTTTATTTATTTATTTGGCAGAGATCACAAGTAGGCAGAGAGGCAGGCAGAGGGGGAGGGAGAAGCAGGCTCCCTGCTGAGCAGAAAGCCTGATTCAGGACTCGATCCCAGGACCTCCCAGGACCCTGAGATCATGACCTGAGCTGACAAAGGCAGAGGCTTAACCCACTGAGCCACCCAGGTGCCCCTTAAGTTTTTAACTCTTGCCAGTAATTTAGCCTGTGATAATCTCATTGCTGATTTCAGAGTAGACAATTATTTTATTGGTGCAAGTTTTTGAAGGAGAACAGGACAGGAGACCCTAAAATATGTCGCTTTGGCATGGGGATTATTTAGAGCTAAAGGTAATCAAAACTCAGCAGATTCAGGAGGACCTCTTTACCTCCCCCTAAATTGCCTAATTTATGTTGGAAAGAGGGCCTGTCCCAGGAAAGAGTTATTACCAGATACACCTTTTACCTAAGAAACTTGCCTGAGTAACAGGCAAGCCTTTGTTTTTTTTTTTTTTTTAAAGATTTTATTTCTTTATTTGACAGACATAGATCACAAGTAGGCAGAGAGGCAGGCAGAGAGAGAGAGGGGAGGAAGCAGGCTCCCTGCTGAGCAGAGAGCCCGATGCGGGGCTCGATCCCAGGACCCTGGGATCATGACCTGAGCCGAAGGCAGAGGCTTTAACCCACTGAGCCACCCAGGCGCCCCAAGCCTTTGTTTTTCAAACATTGCCTCTCACCTTTGTGAGTGCCTTTCCTCCCCTTCATATCTCCAGACTTCTACTCCTTTCTCTGGCTCAGGCCCAGGCTTTTATATAAGCCTCAATTGCCTGACAGCCTTTGGGTCTCATATTTTTATGGGACTTCCATTCATACAAAATTAAATGTGTTTTTCTCCTGTTAGTCTATCTTATGTCAAATTAATTATTAGAATAGCCAAAGAACCTAGAAAGGAAGAAGGGAAAACTCTTCCTCACTTACATTTTCTTTAACAATGCATTTCATTTATTTCTTTGAAGTGGTCATGCAAATAAAAATAAAAAATTGAAAAGAAATGGTATGCTATGCTGTAAAATGTTGTTGTCCCCTCCCCTTGCCATGTGCCAGCTAACTAGTTTTCTTCAAGGAAGCAATCACTGTTTCATTTTCTTCTGTGTCCTTCCAGAGTCAGTCTGTACATGTACAAACATTTCTCATATCTATATCTTTTTTTTTCATTTTTAAAAAAATGTTTTTATTTTTTTAAATTTCTTTTCAGTGTACCAGAATTCATTGTTTATGCACCACACCCATGCTCCATGCAATACGTGCCCTCCTTAATACCCACCACCAGGCTCACCCAACTTCCCACCCTCTGCCCCGTCAATACCCTCAGATTGTTTTTCAGAGTCCGTAGTCCCTCATGGTTCATCTCCCACTCCAATTTCCCTCAACTCCCTTCTCCTCTTCATCTCCCCATGTTCTCCGTGTTATTTCTTATGCTCCACAAATAAGTGAAACCATATGATAATTGACTCTCTCTGCTTGACTTATTTCACTCAGCATAATCTTTTCCAGTCCCGTCCCTGTTGATACAAAAGTTGGGTATTCATCCTTTCTGATGGAGGCATAATACTCCATAGTGTATATGGACCACTTCTTTATGCATTTGTCCATTGAAGGGCATCTTGGTTCTTCCCGCAGTTTGGCGACTGTGGCCATTGTGGTTATGGACATTGGGGTACAGAAGGACCTACTTTAAACAACATCTGTATCTTTGGGATAAATACCCAGTAGTGCAATTGCGGGGTGATAGGGTAGCTCTATTTTTAATTTCTTAAGGAATCTCCACACTGTTTTCCAAAGTGGCTGCACCAACTTGCATTCCCACCAACAGTGTAAGAGGGTTCCCCTTTCTCCACATCTTCTCCAACACACGTTGTTTACTCTCTTGTTAATTTTGGCCATTCTAACTGGTATAAGGTGGTATCTCAATGTGGTTTTGATTTGAATCTCCCTGATGGCTGGTGATGATGAACATTTTTCATGTGTCTGATAGCCATTTGTATGTCTTCATTGGAGAAGTGTCTGTTCATGTCGTCTGCCCATTTTTTGACATGATTATCTGTTTTGTGTGTGTTGAGTTTGAGAAGTTCTTTATAGATCCTGGATATCAGCCTTTTTTCTGTACTATCATTTGCAAATATCTTCTCCTATTCCGTGGGTTGCCTCTTTGTTTTGTTGACTATTTCCTTTGCTCTGCAGAAGCTTTTGATCTTGATGAAGTCCCCAAAATTTATTTTTGCTTTGTTTCCTTTGCCTTTGGAGACATATCTTGAAAGAAGTTGCTGTGGCTGATATTGAAGAGGTTACTGCCTATGTTCTCCTTTATGATTCTGACAGATTCCCGCCTCATGTTGAGGTCTTTTATCCGAGTTTATCTTTGTGTATGGTGTAAGAGAATGGTTGAGTTTCATTCTTCTACACATAGATGTCCAATTTTCCCAGCACCATTTATTGAAGAGACTGCCTTTTTTCCACTGTATATTTTTCCCTGCTTTGTCGGAGATTATTTGACCTTAGAGTTGAGGGTCCATATCTGGGCTCTCTACTCTGTTCCACTGGTCTATGTGTCTGTTTTTATGCCAGTACCATGCTGTCTTGGTGATCACAGCTCTGCAGTAAAGCTTGAAATCAGGCAACATGATGCCGCCAGTTTTGTTTTTCTTTTTCAACATTTCCTTAGCAACTTGGGGTCTCTTATGATTCCATACAAATTTTAGGATTGTTTGCTCCAGCCCTTTGAAAAATGCCGGTGGAATTTTGATTGGAATGGCATTAAAAGTATAGATTGCTCTAGGCAGTATAGACATTTTAACAATGTTTATTCTTCCTATCCATGAGCATGGAATGGTCTTCCATCTTTTTGTGTCTTCTTCAGTTTCTTTCATGAGAGTTCTGTAGTTCCTCGAGAATAGATCCTTTACCTCTTTGGTTAGGTTTATTCCCAGGTATCTTATGTTCTTGGTGCTATAGTAATGGAATCAATTCTCTAATTTCCCTTTCTGTATTTTCACTGTTAGTATATAAGAAAGCAACTGATTTCTGTACGTTGACTTTGTATCCCGCCACATTACTGAATTGCTGTATGAGTTCTAGTAGTTTGGGGATGGAGTCTTTTGAGTTTTCCATATAAAGTATAATGTCATCTGCAAAGAGAGAGAGTTTGACTTCTTCATTGCCAGTTTGAATACCTTTTATTTCTCTTTGTTGTCTGATTGCTGTTGCTAGGACTTCTAATACTATGTTGAACAAGAGTGGTGAGAGTGGGCATCCTTGTCATGTTCCTGATCTCAACAAGAAGGCTGTGAGCTTTTTCCCATTGAGGGTGGTATTTGCTGTGGGTTTTTCATAGATAGATTTTATGAAGTTGAGGAATGTTCCCTCTATCCCTATACTTTGAAGCATTTTAATTAGGAACAGATGCTGGATTTTGTCAAATCCTTTTTCTGCATCAATTGAGAGGACCATGTGGTTCTTCTCTCTTCTTTTATTGATTTGTTCTATCACATTGATTGACTTGTGAATGTTGAACGATCCTTGAAACCCAGCGATGAATCCCACCTGGCCATGGTGGATAATCTTTTCAATGTGCTTTTGGATCCTACTTGCTAGGATCTTGTTGAGAATCTTAGCATCCATATTCATCAGGGATATTGGTCTGAAATTTTCTCTTTTAGTGAAGTCTTTGCCTGGTTTGGGGATCAGGGTAATGCTGGCTTCATAAAAAGAGTCTGGAATTTTCCTTCTGCTTCAATTTTTTGAAACAGCTTCAGGAGAATAGGTGTTATTTCTTCTTTGAAAGTTTGGTAGAATTCCCCAGGGAATCCGTCAGGTCTTGGGCTCTTGTTTTTGGGAGGTTTTTGATCACTGTTTCAATTTTGTTACTAGATATTGGTCTATTCAGGTTGTCAATTTCTTCCTGGTTCAATTTTGGAAGTTTATAGTTTTCCAGGAATGCATCCATTTCATCTAGGTTGCTTAACTTATTTGCATATAACTGTTGATAATAATTTCTGATGATTGTTTCTATTTCCTTGGTGTTAGTTATGATAGCTCCCTTTTCATCCATAATTTTATTAATATGGGCCTTCTCTCTTTTCTTTTGGATTAGTTTGGCCAATGGTTTATCAATCTTATTGATTCTTTCAAAAAACCAGCTTTTTGTTTCATTGATGCATTCTACTGTATCTCTAAGTTTCTATCTCATTGATCTCTGCTCTATTCTTGATTATTTCCCTTCTTGTGTGTGGAGTTGGCTTAATTTGTTGTTGATTCTCCAGTTCTTTAAGGTGTAGAGATAGCTGGTGTATTCTGGATTTTTCCTTTTTTTTTTTTTTTTTTGAGGGAGGCTTGGATGGCTATGTATTTCCCCCTTAGGACCACCTTTGCTGTATCCCATAGGTTTTGGACAGAAGTGTCTTCATTCTCATTGGTTTCCGTGAATTGTTTAAGTTCTTCTTTGATCTCCTGGTTGATCCAAACATTCTTTAGCAAGGTGGTCTTTAGCTTCCAGGTGTTTGAATTCCTTCCAAACTTTTCCTTGTGGTTGAACTCCAGTTTCAAAGCATTGTGATCTGAGAATATGCAGGGAATAATCTCAGTCTTTTGGTATTGGTTAAGCCCTGATTTGTGACCCAGTATGTGGTCTATTCTGGAGAATGTTCCATGTGCACTTGAGAAGAATGAGTATTCTGTTGTTTTAGAGTAGAATGTTCATATATATCTATGAGGTCCATCTGGTCCAATGTGTCATTCAATGCTCTTGTTTCTTTATTGATTTTCTGCTTGGATGATCTGTCTATTACTGAGAGTGGCATGTTAAGATCTCCTACTATTAATGTATTCATATCAATATGACTCTTTATCTTGATTAACAGTTTTCTTAGGTAATTGGCTGCTCCCATATTGGGAGCATGAATATTTATAATTGTTAGATATTCTTGGTGGATAGGCCCTTTAAGAATTATGTAGTGTCCTTCTGTATCTCTGACTACAGTCTTTAGTTTAAAATCTAATTTATCTGATATGAGAATCACTACCCCAGCCTTCTTTTGAGGCCCATTGGCATGAAAGATGCTTCTCCATCCCTTCATTTTCAGTTTGGATGTATCCTTAGGTTCAAAATGGGCCTCTTGTAGACAACATATGGATGGGTTCTGTCATTTTATCCAATCTGCAACCCTGTGTCATTTTATGGGCGCATTTAGGCCATTCAGAGTGATTATTGATAGATACGTTTTTATTGACAGCGTGTTACCTGTGAAATCTTTGTTTCTATAGATTGTCTCCACATATTTCTGTTTAATGATATTCTTGGGTTTTTTCCTCTTTTATAGAACCCCCTTTAATATTTTCTGCAGTGTCGGCTTGGTGGTCACATACTCTTTTAAATATTGCCGGTCTTGGCAGCTCTTTATCTCTCCATCCATTTCAAATGTCAGTCTTGCTGGATAAAGTATTCTTGGCTGCATGTTCTTCTCATTTAGTGCCCTGAATACATCTTGCCAGCCCTTTCTGGCTTGCCAAGTTTCTGTGGACAGGTCTGACGTTATTCTGATGGGCTTTCCTCTGTATGTAAGAAATTTCTTTGTCCTAGCTGCTTTCAAGAGCTCCTGTCTACAATTATGATTCATCATTTTCACAATCAGGTGTCTCGAGGTCTTTCTAGATTCTATGATCTTGGGGAGAAACCTTTCTGCCTCTAGTACACAAACGCTGGTTCCATTCACCAGATTGGGAAAATTTTCATGGAGAATTTGTTCAACTATATCTTCCAGTCTTTCTTTCTCCTCCCCTTCAGGGATTCCAATAATTCTGACATTGGAATGTTTCGTGGTGTCATGTATTTCTCTAATTCTGTTTTCATGGCTTCTAAGCTGTTTGTTCCAGGCTTCCTCCTGATCCTTTTTCTCTATCTCTTTGTCCTCCAGATCACTAATTCTATTTTCTGCCTCAGTTACCCTAGCTTTTAGAGAATTTAGATTAGACTGTAACTCATTGAGAACATTGTTAACATAGTCCCTGGTGGCTTTCACTTCTGCCCTAATCAATTCCATTTTGTCATCAAAGGCTTTCTCCAACCTAGCTATTGCCTGGATAATTGTTAGCCTGAATTCCCTTTCTGACATACTGTCTGTGTCCATATCCAATAGGTCTGATGGAGAGGCCCCAGTCTCTGAACTTTTCTTCTGTTGGGCATTCCTCCTCCTAGTCATTTTGGTGAGAGATGGCTGAACGGATGTGTAGCTGAATGTATCAACTGTGGTGCAGGCAAGGTGCACCCTGGAATGCTTCTGAGCAATCAAGATTCCCCACTGAAAAGAAAGAAAAAAGAAAAAAAAGAGAGAGAGAGACAGGAAAAAAAAAAAAAGATAAAATAAAAGAGAAGGTCCAACCCAAATGGGCCACAAGGTAAGATTTATGAAGTATACAAACAAAAACAGACAAACAAAAAGAACAACAAAAGTAGATGACAAGAAGAAAAATAAATAATAAATAAAAAGAACCTCATCAAAAAGAACCCCAAGTATAAGATTTATATACTACCAAGACAAAAACAAATACACAGAAACACTGGGAGAAGAAAATGATGGGAGAGTGGTTATAAATTCTGTGTGGGTGAAGAAAGTTATTTTGATTCTTCCTGGCTGTATCTTGATATCTTTGTTAAAGGACTCAACTTTCCTGAGATAAAGGGGGATTAAAACTGGTTTACCTATAGGGGTAGCATTGATTGGGGAAAAGGGATTACCTTGAAGCTTATCTCTATATGAATATTAAAAAATAATAAAATAAAATGAAATAAAATAAATTAAAAAATAGAAAAGCAAAATAAAAACACAGGTATATGTATCAAAACATTCAAGTTAAAAGGTTATTATAGAATTTGATGTACTGAACATCTCATTGTGATGGTAAATAGGTTAAAAAGTTATATATATATATATATATATATATATATATATATATATGAATGAATGGAAAGAACCAGAATAGTGGGAATGGATTAAAAATAAAAGTTGTATCTATGAAGTAGTGGTGGTTGTCCTCTTGTTTTTTGTTTTTTTGTTTTTGGCTGGCTTTCTGGGGAAGGGGCCTGCTGAGTTGGTTTTCAGGCAGTGTTGCTAAAGTCCTCCTGCTCCCATCAAGGGCTGGGTACTGAGGAAACCGGTTTTTCAGGCTTTTGTTCTCTGGAGGTTTTTTGTTTTTTTGTTCATTTGTTTTCTCTCCCCCTTGCCGCCTTGGTGGTTTTTGGAGGTTTAGAGGAAAACAAACTATGCCCAGACCTACCTCTCAGAGAGAAGCCTCAGTTGGTTCCCCTTTGGGTGCTTCAGAGAACATAAATTCCCCCTCAGCCGCTGGCAGAGCACGTTCACAGTCATAGTCTCTGGGGTCACAGGAGCTCCTGCTTGTACCCAAAACCACGAGAAATACTAGCCGCGGCTGTCTGGGCAGGTTCAGACTGCCAGGGAGGTCCCAAGCAGTGATAGTGTACTGAGATTTTCATGCTGGCCCAGGCTGGGAGTGCTCCGACTCTCTGGTCCAAGAGAGCCGGCTGGTGCCTGCAGGCACCTCTCTCTCAGGGGAGGGTGTAGAGCGAGACTTGGAGTCTTGATTTTTTGTTTGTTTGTTTGTTTGCAGGATTTCCCCCTGATGTTCTCTCGAAACTTTGCAAAGCAAAGATCCTTAATTCTGAGGTACTCATCAGTATTTCACCTTATGCTAGATGCTTTCTGGTAACCTTTTTAAAATAACTTCAGAGTGTTACATTTCACATTTTCATACACTGAACACATCAAAATTTCATTTGAACAAATTCATTTTTCTCCATAAAGTTCTTAAATAATCTTTCCAGTATTTCTTAAACAGTCACTCCTTTGTGGTTCCACATATAACCCTGTCACTCTATCTAGCCATGACAGTTTTTAATGGTCCTTCTTCCCCATTTCCTAATTTGACTGCTTGTTCTTATATCACATGTCTGTGTTGTGCATCTCATAATCCAGTTACATGATTTTCCTTTTCATGGTAATATCAGCAGAATCTGCATATTGTTTTTTGATGTCTTCATCTTTTTTATTCATCAGTCTTGCTGAAAGTTTATCAATTCTGTTAACTAAAGAAAAAAAAAGAAAACAAGCTTGTGGTTTCACTCACTTGTTTCTTATTTTTTATTTATTTATTTTTGGGTCTGTTTTCAATGTAATTGATTTTGGTTCTGCTCTTTATTGTTTTCTCCTTTCTGCTTGTTTTGGGTTTAATTTGCTTTTCTTTTTCTAGTTTTCTTTTTTTTTTAAGGTTTGTTTATTTATTTTAGAGAGAGAGAAAATTTATTTTATTTTAGAAGGGAGATAGAGGGAAAGGAAGAGAGAGTTCAAGCAGATTCCCCATGGGGCTCGATCCCATGACCCTGAGATCACAGCCCCAGTTGAAACCAAGAGTAGGATGCTCAACCGAATGAGCCACCTAGGTGCCTCCTTTTTTCCCTAGTTTCTTAAGGTAGAAACTTAGATAACTGATTTGGGACATTCTTCTGTCCCAACATAAATATTTAATGCTAATGAAGCTGTAGTTCAGTGGATTCTTTAGGCAATCATTTGTGTGTTTCTTTGAGAAACTTTTTCTCTAGGTATGGATATGGGATGACAGATTTTCAGATTTTTCTTCCAGAACATAATGATGCTGCTTGTTATCTTTTCACTTGTGTGGTTTATGATAAAAAAGTTGTAGTTTTTGTCTTTGCTCCTCTATATGTGATGGGTCTTCCCCTACCCTCCACTGCCACCTTGTCTTCAAGATTTTCTTTTTATCTTTTTCAGCAGTTTGAATATGGTATGTCTGTGTAGTGTATATATATTTTTAATACTGCTTTGGGTTCTCTTAGGCTCTTGAATTTCAGTTTTGATGTTTCTCATTATTTTCGGAAAATTTATGGTTTTTATCTTTTCAAATATTTCTTCTGTCTTATGAGCTCTCTGTTCTCCTTCTGGGACTCCAAATACAAATATTTAGATGATCTGACATTTCCCCACATCTCTTTGATGCTCTGCCCTGTTTCCTTTCATTCTTTTTATTTTTTTCCCCTTGTGTTTACCTTTGGGTGATTTCTACTCACCTATCTTCAAGTTCATGGATTCTTTCCTCAGCCAGGACAAGTCTACTGCTGAGCTCGCTGTAGGAATTCCTCAATGGATCTTTATGCCCCAAGTTTGACAAGTCTTGTTTTCTCTCCCTAAGGCATTTGCTTCTTAGGAGATAAGGAAGCAGGCAGGGAAACATGATTTTTGCCTTTCCAGGAGTGGCAGTGAATCCCCTCCTTCATGTCTTGACCGGCAGGCATGGTTCTCTTCAGTCTCTTATACTGCCCCCACTCTTTCATTTGCTACCCACTGGAAATTTTTTGAAAAAGAGTTCATGAGTAAATGCAAATTCCTTTTGTGTCTGGGGCTGTCATCAGTTTTAAAATTTTATGCTAGCCCATTCTCAGTCTTTAGCACTGTATTAAAATTTCAGATGAAAATTTTACCATTGTGCCTGATGGTTCTGCTTTCTTCCTATGTTCTCTCATAGATAAGATGGTCAATACTGCACTCCCTCTAATGGGCGCCTGCCCCTTATCGGATTTCCAGGTTACTTGGTGTTACTCTGTGACACCAGCTTTTTGATAGGTTCAAGAATATGTAGGATTTTGTAGTTTATCTGGCTTTTTCTTGTTGTTAGAGGGAAGCATTCTTTTTAGCTCTCTTCTGCCTCAGTGTGAGGAAAACTCTCTTATTGATTTTTTTTAAAGATTTCATTTTCTTTAGAATGGTTCAGATTTATAGCAAAATGAGGGGGGAAGACACAGAGATCTGCTGTATTCTCCCTACCCCCATGCATGCATGGCCTTCCTCATTACCCTTGCAAGAGTCGTGCATTTGTTAGAATTTTTGAATGTACATTGATACATCATTATCACCCAGAGTTCATAGTTTACATTACCATTTACTCTTGTTCTTATATACTACATGGGTTTGAACAAATGTATAATAAAATGCATTCATCATTATAACATCATACAATTTCCACTGTCCTAAAAAATCTCAGTGCTCCTCTTACTCATTTGTTCCTCTCACCTCAACCCCTGGCAACCACTGATATTTTTACTATCTCAATAGTTTTGCCTTTTCTAGAACAATATAATTGAAACCATACAGTACATTGCCTTTTCAGATTGCCTTTTTTCACTTAGTAATATGTGTTTACATTTCTTCCACGTCTTTTCATGGTTTGATAAATAATTTCTTTTTAGCACTGAATAATATTCCATTGTCTAACCTACCATAGTTTAATTATTCATTCACCAAGTGAAGGATATCTTGGCTGCTTCCATGTTTTGGCCATGATGAATAAAGCTGCTATAAACATCCATGCATATGTGCTTTTGGATTTAAGTTTTCAACTCCTTTGGGTAAATACCAAGGAGCATGATTGTTAGATCTTATAGTAATACTTATGCTGAGTTTCTTAAAACATACCACATACACACACCCACACACACACACCAAAAACTGCCAAAGTACCTTCCAAACTGGCAGTATGTACTATTTTGCATATCCACGGCAATGAGTGAGAATTCCTGTTGTTCCACATCCTTGCCAGCATTTGGTGAATTCTAGCTTTTGGATGTTCTAAAAGGTGTGTAGTAGTATCTCATTGTTGTTTTAATTTGCATTTCCATATGATATGGAACACCTTTTCATATAGTTATTTGTTATCAACACATCTTTTTTTGGTGAGGTGTCTGTTAAGGCCTTTGACTTAATTGATAATAGGGTTGTTTATTTTCTTATTTTTGAGCTCTTTCTATATTTTGAATAACAGTGCTTAATCTTTTGCAAGTATTTCCTCCCATTTTGTGACTTGTCTTCTCATTCTTTTGACATTTCATTCACAGAGCAGAGGTTTTTAAATGTAATGGAGTTCAGCTTATCAAATATTTCTTCATGGAATATGCCTTTGGTGTTATATGCTTATTAATTTTTATTATGAAATTTAATAAAGTCAGTGTGTTTAATTCCAAAAATAAATCAATATTGTGTTTTTATTGTAATTTAAAAAATTGTAAGTTAATTGTGAGAAATTAACATTTTTTAAAAAGATTTTATTTATTTATTTGACAGACAGAGATCACAAGTAGGCAGAGAGGCAGGCAGAGAGAGAAAGAAGCAGACCCCCTGCTGAGCAGAGAGCCCAACTGGGGCTCATTCCCAGGACCCTGGAATCATGACCTGAGCCCAAAGCAGAGGCTTTAACCCACTGAGCCACCCAGGTGTCCTAGAAATTGACATCTTATTATGTGAAATCTTCCTGTTCATAGTAAGTTGTGCCATACAGTTGTTCACCCTCCCCCCTCCCTTTTTTTTTTTTTAAGATTTTATTCATTTATTTGACAGACAGAGATCACAAGTAGGCAGAGAGGCAGGCAGAGAGAAAGGAAGGGAAGCAGGCTCCCCGCCAAGTAGAAACCCCGATGCGGGGCTGGATCCCAGGACTCTGGGATCATGACCCGAGCCAAAGGTAAAGGCTTACCCCACTGAGCCACCCAGGCGCCCCTGTTTAAACTCCTTTCTGCATCCTCCAGTAGGATTTAAAATGTTTCTTATGTACACTGTGCATGTTTCAATTCATTTCTTGATATTTTATTTATTTTTGTGTTATTTTAAATAGATCTTACAACTAGCAGTTATTTGTTAATGTGCAGATCATTGGTTCTGTATATTTAATTTTCCACCCAACTTCAGTAAATTTTCTTACTGCTTGTAATTCTTTTCCTGATTCTCTTATTTTTTGCTCCAGAAAACAAAGATGTAATTTAAATTTAATGATGATATAACATTCCTTATTTTCAATTTTTACATTTTTTCTATGATCTAATTGCATGAATATATTCAGAACAATGTTAATTACAGTGGTAGGAAAGAACATATTTGTTTTATTCTTAATTTTAATTAAAATGCTCTTAATGTTTCCCAATTAAGCATGATTTAACTAACTGAAATGTCTTATGTTACTGAGAATACCAATAATTATGTTAGTTTTCTTATGACTTTTCATTATGTATGGAAATTACTGTATGATTTTTCTTCATTTGTTCCTTAATTAGTATGCAAATTTATATAACTAGAGTAACATTTAACCATCCTTGCATTTTTAGAATTAATAATACTTCTTATGCTGCATCATTAATTTTAATGTGCTTTGGATTCTTTTAGCTATTTTTTAAATTCATAGTCATTAAATACGAATGATTTCTACTTTGTTTTGCTTTTCTGCTACTGTTTTTGGGTTCTGGATCCATACTATGATCATTTTCTAAAGAGTATTTGAGTTTTTCCCATTCTTTTCTCTGTTTTTGTGAATAGTATGAATTTCTCTGGAATTATTTCTTTATAATTAGTTTCCTTACAGGTTTAGTAGAAATCCCTGTGAAGCTTTTTGAACCTTTCTTTAATCTTTGGAAAGAATAGCTTTATAGTGACATCTTCTAGAGTAACTGGTTTGGTAATATTATGTGCTATTTTGGGATTTAATTTTAATATATGTGTTCCCAGAAAACAATTTATTTCATACAAGTTCTTATTGTCATTGAACAGAGTAATGAACAAAACATTTTCTCATAATTCTTTTTGTGTTTTTTCTATTCATGGTTATTTGCACAAAAACATTTCAATATTTTGTATTTGTGCTTTTACTCTTTTGTCTTTGATGAGATTATTAATGGTTTACTTATTTTTTTGTATTTCAAGTGAAGATAATTCTTAGATTTATTTTTTATTCTATTAATTTAATGATTTTTAACCTATTAAAGTTTTTTTTTTTAAGATTTACTTATTTATTTCAGAGAGAGTGAGAGTGAGTGAACATGCACGCAAATTGGAGGAGGGACAGAGTGAGAGAATCTTCAAGCAGACTCCCTGCTGAGCAGGGAGCCTGATGTGGGCTCAGTCCCAGCACCCATGAGAACATGATCTGAGCTGAAATGAAGAGCCAGTCATTTATCTGACTGAGCCAACCCAGATGCCCCTTAAAGTTTGTTTATATTTCATTCCTTCAATTTACTTTTCATAGGCTTTTTAATAATTTCTCAAGATAAATGTTTTATTCATTCATTTTATTATTTTATTAATTTTATTATTTTATATGTTAATGTGATATTTGAAACTATGGATTTTCCTCTGACAATGCTGTAGTTCTGTTATGTATGTTTGTTCAAAGTTTGCTACTCCAGTGTGAACTTGCATTTCTTTCAGAAGTTATTTCCTTATGCCAAACACACTTTTAATACTTGATTTTACTGGGCCAAGTTAATCTTAAAGTACGTTAACTACTTTGGAGTAGCTCTGTTTAATTACTAAGTAAAAATATATTTAAATAACATGATAGGGTACTGAATACATATGTGGGAAATATATTTTTTTCCCATCTGAAAGAATGAAGCATTTTTATTGCATGGAGTAGCAATAATAAAAAAATGAATAAATGAAGGTTCTAAGTTTGAATCATTAATATTCTCTTTTGCTTAGCTGGTTTGTATATCCTAGACTGAGAATAATGACTTCTATTCTAACTAACCTCTTAGTAATTTGAAAAATACAACTGGCTTGCTCCTGTTCCAGTTTACATGTAACCACAAGCTTGAGACTGACGTAACCTGCTGTGGTATAACAAAGAACTTCACAGTGCCTGAAGGCTGAATATGTCTATGGATGGATTCATAAAAAGTAGTTAAATTGAGTTTTATGGGAATTCTGAGAATAAGCCCGTTTTTCATGATACACAGTCACTTTATTCACCTTGGTAATGGCCTGAGGATCTAGAAATTAGAAGGGATTTAAAATTTTTTCTCCCTTGCAAAATTAGTTGGGTGGCTTATTTAGTGATTTGGTTATGTATAGGTTTAACATTAGAACAGAAAGCCAGAGGGATAAAGGGATAATGATAATCTTTGAGTGAAAGTTATTATATTGGTATTTCCACATTCAGTGCCATTGACAGTGTGACAGGATTGTGTTGATCTATGCTTTCCCGCCTTTTCTCATACACCCCTTTTTGTCCATGAGTGACCCCAATATGAGAAGCTACATAATAATAATAATTTATAATGGTAGAGCTAAGTTACTGAGTATTTATTATTTCCTGGTGTTTTAGTTTTTTTCATATTTGTAATTCACTTAATTCTCACAAAAAACCCATGAAGTAGGTATTATTGTGGTGAGCATCCCAAAGTTGTTCAGTTCCTAATCCTCAGAATTTGTGAATATGTTATAATACGTATTATATTCCATGGCAAGGGAAAGGGTTTCAGATGGAATTAAGGATATTAATCAGCTCTTAAAATATGGAGCTCATCCTGAAATATCTAGGTGGGGGCAATGTAATCATAAGCGTTCTTTACATGTGGAAGAGGGAGGCAGAAGGTCAGAGTCAGAGAGAGATTTAAAGAAGCTCTGTTGCACATGTGGAAGATAGAGGAAGAGGTAAGGAAGGAAGAGGTAAGTCAAAGAAGACAGGCATCTTCTAGAAGCTGTTAAAATCAAGTAAACATATTTTTCTCTCAAGCCGCAGGAAGGACACAGCCTTCCTGACAGCTTAATTTTAGCCCAGTGAGATCCATTTTGAACTTCTGAACTCCAGAACTGTATAATAATACATTTGTGTTGTGATAAGCCACTGAGCTCATGGTAATTTATTCCAGCAACAATGGGAAACTAATGTAATTATCATACTTATTTGGCAATGATAGGATAAGAAACAAAGGTTAGATAACTTTATTTTTGTTTTTGTAAAGCCAGGTTTACCAATAGTACAATTTACCAATAGTACAATTTGCCCTTTTTTAGTGTACAATTTTATGAGTTTTTATAAATACATGTAGGCATGAAACCAAAACCAAGATGAAGGTATAAAACATTTCTATCACTTTAATAAGTTCTTATGCCTCCTTTGTAGTTAGAACATCTTTTCACCCCAGCCAAGTTCCCAGAAACTGACCTTTTTGCCTCTATGATTTCTGCCTTTTGCAGATTGACATATCAATGAAATAATAGTTATGTGAATAGCTTGGCAATTCATATCCACAAATAAGTATATAAAACAGGACAAAAAGGTCAAAACCAATCATGGAAGGGCACAGGAAATTGATCCAAAGCAGATAACAACTTAAGAAGTATTAATTCCTAAAAACTTGTGAGAGGCTTTGGGTAAGAATAGCAGGAGTTCCTGGCCATTTCCCTGGGACTGCTCACATTCCGAGTCCCTAGTTGGATAACAGGATCTAGATTCACAAGTTGTGGCTGGGTACAAAAACCTGTGGCATTGCTGCCAAAGGGGACAGACTGAACCAATTCAGGGTAGGAGGCAAAACCCCTGCTTTACTGATTAACAGTGGTAATGGGTTCAGTTTGGAACGGGCAGGAAAATCTTCCAACCAGTTATTTCATAGGGAGGTGAGGGAGCCATGGAAGTGCTGAGATAAGCCATCCATGTGTCCACAGGCTGACTGGGAACCTATGCACGTACATGAGAGATCTAAAGGTCCAGGGGGAAAAAAAAGAAGGAGAAGAAAACCTAGGAAGACACAAAAACAGGCTGCAGCATTGATTGCATTTCTCAACCAATACAGATAAATCAGCAGAGGGTGGAAACTGCATGGTCAAGGTGTTTAAGCAAAACCTCAGTTTTGAACATTATCTAACCCCTTAGGCGAAAACAGAGGGCAATACCTAGGAAGCCAGGCTAAAAAATCAACATAAGAATGAAACCCTGAAAGAAGACACAGGCGACTTTGGAGCAGATAGAGTCTGCAGTTCAAATACAGACAAGGACTTTTTAAAAGTCCAATAAACCCAGAAAAAAAACAAAACAAAAACAAAAACACCGTCACTACAATAGATCATCTAAAAGAGAACTTTCAAAAAATATAAAGTGTGACTTATACTCAGTTACGGAAGCAGAAGCTGTAAATAAAAACTGACTCTGTATGGGTTCATTTGTTCAATTTAGCAGAGATTTAAATGCATCCATTATAAATACATTCACAGAAGTAAAGAAAATGCTATTCAAAGAATAAAAGTAAATTAGGATGACAATGAATTAGTAAATAAGGAATATTAGTAAAGAAGTATAAACTATATAAAAGGAAATAAATTCTGGGGTGCCTGAGTGGTTCAGTGGGTTAAAGCCTCTGCCTTCAGCTCAGGTCATGATCCCAGAGTCCTGGGATAGAGCCCTGCATTGGGTTCTCTGCTCAGCAGGGGGCCTGCTTCCCCCCGCTCCTGCCTGCTTCTCTGCCTACTTGTGATATCTGTCTGTCAAATAAACAAATAAAATCTTTAAAAAAAGGAAATAAATTCTAAAGTTGAAAATTATAACTAGAACGAGGGGACCAACAACAGATTTGAAATGGCAGAAGAAAGAATCACCATCAATGTGAGAATCACCATGAATTCCAACTATCTCCTATTTCCAACGAGGAGATAGAGAAGAGAACAGGAAAAAAAAAAAAGTTGAAAAAATAATAGCTAAAAACTTTCCAAATTTGATGAAAAATATAATGCCCCGGATCCCAGAAATTAGGAAAGATAAACACAAAAAGAATAACACCTAAACACACTGTCAGACTGTGAAAGCCAAAGGCATAAAAGAAAATCTTGAAAGCAGTAAAATAAAAATGATTTGCAACAATACAATTACTAACTTATTTCTTATGGAAACAATGAAGACCCAAATGCAGTATGGGATAAAATATGCTGAATATTGATGAAGAAAAATAAAATAAATGAAGAATTAAATATTATATATGTGTGTATGTGTGTATGTATTATATATTATATATAAAGCTAAAAATCATCAGAGAAAGTAATATGATAAACTAAAAATGTTATTCCAAAAGAAGGCAATGAAAGAGGAATGAGAAAGATAAGAGATACAGGAAAATAACACAGCAAAGTGTAAATCCAGCCCTAACAATAATTGTGTTAATATAAATAGACTAAACTGTAATCAAAGGCAGCGTTTTCAAATTGAATAAAAAAATAAGATTCGTCCCTATGCTTTCTGCAGGAGAAATACTTTATTTATATTCAAAGAAATAAATAGTTGAAGTAAAAGATGGAAAAAATGATATGCCATTCAAACAGTAACTCTAAACAAACTGAAGTAGTTATACCAATATCAAAGTAGAGTTTAAGACAAGAAATATTACTAGAGACAGAAACAGACTTTTCTAATTAATAAAGTGGCCAATACACTGAAAAGATTTAGTGACTGCACTTAAATAAATGTACTTAAACAGAGTCCCTAAACAAATGAAGCAAAGTCTTACATAATTATAAGAGAAATAGACAACTCAGTAATCATAGTTAGAGATTTCAATACTCCTCTCACAGTAATTGACAAGGCAACTAGAAAAAAAAAAAACAGTAAGATTACAGAAGACTTGGTTAACTCTATCACCAGCTTGACTTGACATACTGAGAACTTTTCTTCTGAGAACAGCAGAATGCACCCACTCTTCAGTGCCCAAGACCCATTGTCCAAGACAGACCCCATGCTAGGACATAAAACAAGTTTTAATAATTTCAAATGGATTGAAATCATATCACATATATTCTCCAAACACAACAGGATTAAATTAGAAGTAAACAACAGAAAGAAGTCTGTGGTTAGAGGAAAAATTATAACATTAAGCACTCATAGTGGAAAGGAAGAAAGATTTAAAATCAAATCTCAGCCTCCACCTTAGGATGCTAGAAAAACAGAGCACCAAATCCAGTGCCAATAAGAGGAAGATGAAAATAATAAAATCAGAGTGGAAATCAATGAAAGAGAAAAGAGAAAACCATTAGAGAAAAATCAATGAAACTAAAAGTTCTTTGTGAAGATCAACACAGTCAATAGTTATTTTGCTAGACTAATAAAAATAAAAGAGAGATAGAAGCTAGAGCAGAACTACAACATTAGATGTTGACCTTGAACTTACCTCTGTCAGATATAGATTGCAGATAGTGGAACTCTGAAGATAAATTTGGAAATCCAAGATTGTAGACCACTAGTGTCTCACACTTTATTTGGAATACTAGGTCTTGTTAGTGAAACAGATATTTACTATAAAATAATGACATGGAAGCAGTAGACAGAGAGGGCCTGCCATAATTCACAGCCTCTTTCAATGCCAAAGAACTTTTAGAAGAACATCTAAATGTTCTCTACGCCACTAAGAAAGGTTTGGAACCTAGCTAAGAAACGGTTGGCAAGAGGATTCTCTAGGGTTTGATGAGGGACACAAGAAGAACATTTTTCCTTTGAGAAAGTTGAGTTTCTTCATCCATAAGATAGTGTTAATCACTACCTACTTGCACTTACTTCTACCAAACAATAAGGTTATTTTAATACTTAAATTATATGAAATATGTGAAAGGCATCTATAAAAGTTCATAAGCACTATAGAATATTATTTATCTCTATTAATTGTTGTCTGTTTGTAGTAGGGGAACTTTTTGTAATTTTTCTACTTAATTTTCCTCTAGTTTGTATATTTTTGAAAGCTTTTCAAACTATTACAGATATTTGCTGTTTTATAGATTTCTTTTTGTAAAAAACATAAGCTAAAGTCTTGTTCATGTTAAGTCCTATAAAATTTTGTTCTCTTATAAATTTCTTCTGGATGTAACACATGAGATTAAGTTTATCGCTTCCTGAATTTTTTTGCCTTGGTCTTTCCCCAGTTACACTGATGAACTCTTCTTTTCCTTACCTCTTTAAAACCTACATTCAGAAAATTCATACTAAAATACAAATGTTTGCAAATAGCTTTAGGTGAGGGCTCCAATAGGTGTGTGGATAGGATGCGGAAAGGGATTGGTCTTATGAGACATCAAAGTTTCACACATTCTTTATCCAATCCCCAAATATTCTGATTCAGCAAGTCTGGTGGGACATTGGTATTTTTAAATAGAATATTTTAAAACCCTGAAGGACACTCTTGCTTACAACCTCTGATCTGAGGGATAAAGCATTCTGGAATGTCATGAGTCAGTCAGCACATATGGAGGGTTAGGAAGGGCATCCTGGCCTGTCTACTATCCTTGAATCATATCACAGATATAACTGCCTAGTTTCCTAAAACCGGTCAGCACATAGAGCCCTCTCCAATATCCGATGGGCTCTGATGTAACACGTGGAGACTTTGTCACCAGTGTTATCTTGAGAAATACAAGTACAGTGCACCAAGTATTTTACTGGGTGTTCTTTGTCCCCCATCAATGTAGTTATTTATCTTGGTGAGTGTTAATGTCCATAACCAGTAAACTATTAATGAAATATAAGTCAAAGTAAGCTATATTTTTATCACTCATTGAATTATGCTTTAATTCATACTTCACGTTATTTCATCCTCAGGGGTAAGATTTCACCATTATATGATTGAATGACTTAGGCATTCATGTTTATAACAATCTCATCCTAATGAGGCCTTTACATCAACATTTTATTCCTGAACAAATTAGAAATAGCAACATTTAACTTATTGTGATTATACTCAAGATGCAAATTTATGTAATAGACAAGGACTTATTTTTAAAATAGTCTAATTTCCAATAGGATTCAAAGACAACTCTTAGAAAGAGTTACCATATATGTTATATGTACTTTTACCATATAGATTAGCTACCAAATATGCCATTTTTTTCTTTATTTTTCTTCATTATTCTTTTGTTGATCTAAAATTTGTATGACACTGTAAAGCCTTGACCCCTGAGTGCTTAGTTCTCCCAGCCATGTGGATAATGGAATTTTAAACTGCATAAAATTTCTTAAACAAGAACACTTGGTTTTACAAGTATATGCAATAATGTCAGTTATTTCATAAAGTACACCTTTATTAACTGGCTTGTAAGTGCCAGGCACTGTTTCAGACATTTTCACATCCATTATTTCAATATTTTTTTCAGAGATGTAATTTAGTAGATTAACAAAACAAACAAATGATATTAGCCTCTTCTTTGGAAAGAATGCAACATGGTATCATGATGCTTAAGGAAATAGCTTCAGAAACTACTGTTTTAA
Source organism: Martes martes (assembly GCF_963455335.1). Lineage (NCBI taxonomy): Eukaryota > Metazoa > Chordata > Mammalia > Carnivora > Mustelidae > Martes > Martes martes. The sequence continues at coordinate 81,007,534 of NC_137889.1, forward strand.
AATGAAACAGGCCTTGTCACATTCCTTTTCTGAAATATCACCAAATTTTTTTTGTTGTTGGTTTGAGAAATAGTGAGGAAAGGAGGTGAAAAGAGGACAGAATTTCTCTATTTTCTTATTATAGACTGTCTATTCTGTGCTATATGATGCCAACAGAAATAACTTAAAATATCCCAAGTCCCTTAGAAGGTTGAGAGGTACAGTTTTGTAATGCTGTGAGGAAATGAGGTCTCATTCCAAGCTCAGCTGCCTGGAATGCAAAAGTGTTGGGTTACTTTAAAGTTCTCTCCCTCCCAATGCTCTTTACTACAAGTATCCCGAGACCACATCAAGGATGGGGCACAGGGATGGCTAGTCCTTTAGAGTCTGCTATGAGGTCTCTGGGCTGCCTTTGGTGTCAGGGTATTTGGGAAAAATTTCATCTGAATTTTTTTTTTTTAACTTCTGAGAGAACAGGAACAAAAGAATACATAATATGTCAAAACTCTTAAAATTCCTGCTTTCTTCCTCAGAGCCAAAACCTCAGAGTATCAGTGCAAAACTTCCACTTGAATCCCAAGGCCTTTGGAGGAGTTGATTCACTGAACACTCACATCTCTTTCCCAAGAGATGGTGTGGGAGCCAGGGCTGAGAAAGTTGGGACTCAACTCAAGGTCTGTTCTTACTAACTCTTCTTCTGAGACTTAAAAAAAAAAAAAAAAAAAGACAATTTAGGTATTAAAGGGGGAGAAAAATCCAAACTCTTTTGCTTCCTTGTGCGTTATAAAATCAAAGATCTAAAATAAAGGAGAAACTTAATAGATCATTTGTTCCAAACACTTACTTGGTATTAAATTGATAGTTTGTCACTTTTTCAGTGATAAACACTGAAAAAGTTTAAGGTTAGTGTTCTTAAATCTTAAAATTAACGTATTGTACTTTCTTTGTTTAATCTCTGATAATGTCAATTGCATATCTGGATGACTGCATTCTAATTCTTAAGAATTTAAAAGCTTTCTTTCTTTCTTTCTTTTTTCTTTTTTTTTTTTTTTTAGATTTTGACAACTATATAACAGAGCTTTCTAGCGTGGCATCCATTTCCTCTGCCATTCTCAGACTCATGCTGAAACTGGGGTTTTACCTTCTTTTCTGAAACAGCACAATACTGGAATCTCTAAGTTTTCCTTCTCTGGTTGTCCTCAGAATAAAAGGGCCATGATCTTTAGACAACAAACACCAAATTCTCTCTCTCACATTTTGGTCTGGGCTAGATTATTTTAAAATTTAAGATGAGGTTCATACTAAGATCCAGAGTGTCATTGTTACTCACATGTTGAATTGCTTTTGGTTACAAAGTCATATTTATATGATATGATATATTATTATTTTTAAAAAAATCAGCTCATCGCATCTTGTTCATCAAGAGACTGGCCTATATGTTGCCCGAGAGCTGGTCTGATTAGATGTGAATAAAAATGTCTTCAAGCACTGACTGAAGGAATAGAATTGATCTAGACACAGAAGAATTCAGTGAAGTCACTCATTTATTCAGTTAATCCAGGGGATTTATTGTCCATAATTAATCTAGATTTACTTAGTGATTAGATAAATGTGTAAGTAATGAAATGAAAAAGTTTAAGGTTAGTATTCTTAAATCTTAACTTACCTCTAGTTGTATCTGTGAAGGTAAATCAATCTTGACACATTAAAAGAAATGTTTAAAACAATCGTGAAAGTATATTGAAAATAAAACTTTTCCCCAAGTTTGCATCTCTGATAACAGATATGTCTTTGATCAAGTCTATTTAAAAAGTTTTTTGTCTTTTTTTCCTCATTTTGGTTTATCTATGACTTAATAAGAAAAGCCAATTTTAATTAAAACAAAAGCAGAACAAAAAACATTGATCTATCAGTATCTTTGGAAAACTTCAGGATTTTAATTAAAAGTCATTTTAGGTAGAAACAAATTTATTCTTTTGTGTCTTATTAATTTTTAATAAAGTCATTCTTTTAGGCTCTATAGATATATTCAGAAAGTAAATAATTTTGGAAAAATAATGAATTTGAAAAAGACTTAACTTAATCAGAGCTGACGTCAAACAAGTTCTCAAGTAAGACTACTTTTTCCGTGGATGGGGGTGAAAATAACAAGACTTGCTTACTTAGTTGATGCCATCAGAAAGAGGATCTGGTTTCTGTCATTTAAGACAAAACAGTCGCAACTAAGGTAGATAGTGGTGTTATAAGTGGAGGCCTTCCAAATACTACCAGCTCAAATTAAATCATTGGGCATTTCTATTGAAGTATCTTTGTGTTGAATTGTATAAGTAATTGCCTACTCTGTGTTTATGTTTAATCTTAAATCCTTTAATAAGTAAAAATTTTAAAGACAGTAATTTATCTGTTTCTCCCCCCTATATTTCTGATATATAATGGATAATTATATGTTGTTCTCTGAGGTGCAACTGTCTCTGTAGATGAAAAACACCAGTTTTAAAATACAAGGTTATAAAATGAGAAGTTAATTTATTAGTAAATTATTTCCTGGCTTCCACTTAGAGTGTCATGAATACAATTTATGAATGCAACGCATTGCTTGAATTGCCATGACAGTCCGTGAAGATCAGTTGTTCAAAGTTTGAAGTGTAGGTATATGATTGACATTTAAAAGGATTCTTTTGATTAATTACCTATGGGGCATCACAAGATAGTAAGTAAAACTCACTAATGGAAACTCAATAAAGAAGGGTTAACCATAGGAAACAAATAGTCTTGACTCAAGAAAATTTAGTAAACAAACTTTTTTAAGGACGTTTTCAGACAATTCCTCTGAAATGAAATGACCCTGTTTGTGGAATACTGAAAAGTCACGGAAATATTCTGTGTACTCTTCAAACTTACTGTCTGATATACTCAAATAAATTCCCATTTGTATTTAAGTAAGCTAAAGATAACGTTTGTTGCCAAATTTTGCATGCACATGAACAAAGATTGATTTCCTTAAACCAGACAACTCACTTATAGAGAGTTCAAATTCTACTGTGTATAGGTATATATATAACTAGAAATTGGTTGACATAGGGCTCTCACAGAATTCACATCTTAACTTGAATATCTAATGTACTTTGATGAGAAATGGATCAGACTCCTTGGGTTGTGCTGACCCCAGAGATGCAATCTCTGGAAAATTGATTTCTTGAGCATTTCATGTTGCTTGAGGAAGGGAGAAACATATCCCAGAGGAGAAAACAGCTCAAAGTGTATCAACTTTTAGAACTTTAGATCAATAACAATTTTTTGATTACTTTGTATGTATTTATATTAGAAGAGAGAGTTTCATGTATGCTGTATAACAAGCAATCACAGTATCTGAATAACTTAAAAAATCAGAGATTGAGTTTTCTGCTCACTCTATATGTATTTCAAGGAATTGTTTTTGGCAATAGGCCCCATCATCCCCACTCAGGAATGCCAGGTGTCAGGGTGTCTATCATTTAGGGAAGAGATCATGGTGCCCTGATTTTTCAAGCTTTCTACCTGCAAAAGGCACATATTCCATTCACTCCCATATCATGGGCCAATAGGAATCACATGATTATGTCTAACTTCAAGGGACGGTAAAGCATGATTTTACCACATGACTGAAAGAGGAGAGTAAGAAATGGTAATCAAAATACTGGTGAACAAGACTAACGATTATGACTGCCGAGAATACTGGTCACCAATTTTGAGCTCATCATTCTCTTTGCTGCATAAAAAACATACTTTCTCCCTCTTGTGGGTAAATAAAACTCCCTGGACTTCTCAGTGTTGCTGTTAAAAAGCCTAATCTTCTGAGAAAGGGAGATAAACAGAACATAAAGTTAGGAAGTGTTTGCTTTCACTTTTCCTGGAAGCATTTTACTCTTCACATATCATGAAAATTATTTGTGTGGCCATTTGGATTAGGGCCCTATGTTAAGCTTCAAGATGTCAGAGTGCCTAGAGAGCTCTCTTCCTAGGTATTTACATTCCTAAATCTTTGAAGTCCAGAGATGGACAATATCTCTAGGTCACAAAAGCAGGAGACATCCAGTGTTTGTCTGGCCCTTGGAAAGATGTATTTACATTCTCAGGATCCTTGCCATCTCCTCTCAAAGGAGCAAAGGCTTTTCTTTTGTTTTGTTTTTCTTTTTCTTCTCCTTCCCCTAGAGAGACAGAAACAGCTGTCTTTCTACTGGATATAAACAAAGAAAATCCATTGTTCTCCTTTCCTTTGGAGATACAGACTTCGAAGTTTGTGTCAGTAGAACATTTTGTCTGACTTCTCGTATCACCCCTGAAGTAAGAATCAGGGTATGAGGGATCACAATGCTATTATATACTTTTTAAGTGAATAATGATAGTCTGGCTCTGACCCAGAATACCTCCTCCTCATTTATTCATTCAGGATAAAATGAATAAGGATCAATATTAAAAATATAACACTTCTCTATGGGAAATAATCCAAAAGCCAGATCTAGTCGCGGCTGCAAGAGCGGGCCTCTAGCGATATGCAAGACTTGCCCCTCACGGGGCTGGGGGTTGCTCCATGAAGTCCAAGTATGGCACCCCTTGCTCCAGAAATTTATGAATATAGAAAGTATGCCTTGCATATGCTCAATACACAATACACAATGACTGCTCATGTTCAGGACAATCATGACAAACACATCTGTGGGAAAAGGGAAGAATGGCGTTCACGGAACCAACTTTTCCATACAACGATGACATTCTGCTGGGCAGCATATCGAGGACGCTTCCACCCCTCATACACTCACATGTTTTATGGTCTGAATGTTAGCGGCGTGCCATACCTATTGCTATACTCTTTGGACAAAGTGAGCTATCCATAGTTATGATGTCCATCCTGCAGCTGCAGCCTTCCCCATACATGGCCAGATACATTTAGCAGTTATTAAATATGTGTGATTAAATCTCAGCGAGGACCTACTTACTGAAGGCAAAGAATCACAGTTAGGATGATATACCTGTGGAATTCCCCATCTTCTCAAAAACACCTAATTTTTTACTGTTTGAATCTTTCACTCAAACTGCATTATATTGCCTGAAATGTACTTTTTCTATTGTGGGTAAGTTTTTTTTTTTTTTTTAGCAGTAGTAATAAATATATAAGAATTCTTACTTCTACATAAACACATCTGTAGTGGCAATCTGAAAAATGGAGCACAGTTTTAATGTCCTCTAAAAGCATCCTATGAGGAATGAGACTAAAATACATTTTCAAACATGCAGTCAAGTTGAATGAAATATAACTCTTGGAAACTAAGTTTAAAAATTTAAATCAAATTTTATAATGATTGAAGAAGTTAAGTAATAGGGCTACCCACCTCAAATTTTCTTTTGAATGAAACAATGTTTTATATGCATAGTGCTATGTATACTTGAATGATATCTCAATAATCACACAATATGTATTCATAAGAAGATATATGCTTTTAGGTTCGAAATAGCATTACTTAGAGAAATTCTCTAATGACATTCACATGAAATGTTCGCTGATAAGACAAATGCGATACTTAAAATTAACTTCAAATAGAAATGGAAGGTGTGAACACTTTGAAAGTCAAGTGGAATTTATGCCCCCCTCCTTCCTTGTCTGGTCTCCTTACATTCTTCTACTCTTTCCTTCCTTCCATTTGTTTACAGAGGAGACAATTGTTATTCTTATACATTCACTCTCTGAACAAAATTTCATTGAGTACATGCCACACAGCCTTTCTATTAAATAATATATTGTACTTTAGGAAGATACCTATTGAATTAAAAATTTGTTTTGAATTTACAGTCGATTCACAAAGTTCAAAATATAAGTGATATATACAAAGATATGCATTTAGCCATTTAGCTATCACCCCTGCCCCGGTCACCCTACATTATAGGGAACCATGTTTTATTATGCTATTGTGTAACCTTCCAGTGTTTCTCTATGTAAGCATAGGCAAATGTAAAGATATATTATTACCTTCCTATAAAAAGATATGACACTGTTATGTACTTGAATATATTTTTTTAACTTACCTATATGTCCTAGAGATTTTCCATTTCAGGGTACAGAATTTTCTTTGGCCTTTTTTTCCCCCTTTTTCCAAATCTTCACTTATGTCATTTTTATTTTCATATGTAATATGTAAATAGGTAATATGGAAAAAACTTTATATATGTAAAGTTTATTTAATCAGTCCTCTTTAGATGAATATAGCTAGTTGTCACTGACACTTTTGTTAACACAAAAGTACCACAAGAAAATAACCCTCTGTGTAAATCATTTCAGGTGTTCCTTCAGTATTAATTCCCATAAGAAAAATTGCTGGATAAAAGGGTAAATGCATTTTAAATTTTGTTAAATTTTGTCAAATTGTCCTCTATAGGAGTTGTGGTATTTTGTACTCCTATCAAGAATGAATGAAAATGCTTTTTTCCATATAACCTCCCCAACAGAGTGTTTTGTTGAACATTTTGGATATTGACCTAAATGATAGGTAAAAATGTTACTGTATTTTAATGAAGACTTCAGTTATGATGAATGAGGGTATATTTTTATTTTTTTATTTCTCAGGGTATATTTTTATTTAATTTTCAATAAATTGTTCATGTCTTTGCTTATTTTTCTATGAGCTGTTGGCTTTTTTCTTCTTGATTTCTAGATATTTACATATTTAGGGATTACACATTGCCTGCAACAAGGTTCTTTTTATTTTTAGGTATGAGAAATGTCTTTCTTTTTGCTTATGGTGTCTTTAGTATTCATTTTTCTTACAGTGGCATTTAACAAGACTTACTGATAGCTTGTTTGGATATTCTACCTGGGGAGCGGCAGCTACTCTTATACCCTTGACCCAAGAGCCCTTCTTCTCTATGGCGGAAGGTCGTCTTCTTCCACTGGGACGCACATGGAGCAGTGAGGAGGGAAGGGACACCCACCTAGCCAGCCAGATCAGCCTAATCAACCCTGGTGATCAATGGGGTGACAGATGTCGCAGTCAGATTGCCCTCACATCCAATAACATAATAAAAAAAATGGCAAAAAAAAACCCCACCCCAACTCACTGATAATTTTATCAAACTTACTTTAATGACCTATGCACTTTAAGTCATGTTTGGAAAGATATTCCTTCTCTACTCTGTTATCAAAAATTACAACTGTGGGGCACCTGGGTGGCTCAGCTGTTAAGCATCTGCCTTTGGCTTAGGTCAGGATCCCAGGGTCCTGACATGGAGACCCACATAAGGCTCCCTGCTCAGCTGGGAGCCTGCTTCTCCCTCTCTTTTTGGGGCTCCCTGCTTGTGTTACCTGTCTCGCTGTGTCTCTCTCTATCAAATAAATAAAATACAAAAAAAAAATACAACTATGTTTCTTTAATACCTTATGGTTTCATATTGTGTAGTTACATAATATTTTTCACATAATTTGTCTTGGATTTTCCAATTGTACAATTATATCAACTACAAAGAGTGTTAATGTTACTTTATTCTTTCATTTTTAGACTTCAAATGAAAAAAAAATCTTGTAGGGGCACCTGAATGGCTCTGTTGGCTAATAAGCATCTAACTTCAGCTCAGGTCATGATCCCAGGGTCCTGGGATGGAGCTCCACATTAGGCTTTCTGCTCAGCGGGGAGTCTATTTCTCCCTCTCCCTTCCACTCACCCTGCTTGTACTATCTCTCTCTCTCAAATACGTAAAATCTTTATAAATAAGAAAATAAATAAATTTTATACCATAATTGCAATGGCTAATGCCTCTAGCACCTTGCTCATTAGTCATGGTAATGGTGTTTTCATCTTGTTCCTACACCCAGTTTTGTTTCCCTATCTGGTGCACTGGATTCAGGGCTTGATGTGTATATGTGTGCACATGTGTGCACCCACGTGTGTTAGTGAACATTTCACTGATTTTTATTTTTTGTGGGTTTTTTGTAAATAAAAAAAATTAATAGAGAATTTATCAAATGCCATTTAAGCAATCAGGAAAATAATCATGTAATTTTTCACCACAGATCAATACAGAGAATTAGATGTAATAAAAGATTTTCTAACACTCAGCTATTTTTTTTATGCCTGCAATAAATTTCGTTTGTCCTTGATGCACTGTTATTTTAATGTGTTGCTAGTTAGCTTACTACTGTTTTAGTTAAGATTTTCTTAAATAGTGAAAATTGGTCAGCATTTTTTTTTGCTTATTTGCCAGTTTGCAACCTTTTTTTGTATTTTAATACCAATGTAACACACTTTTATAAGAATAATTTGCAATATTATTTTTAGATGTGACTTAGAATAGTTTGTTTTTTAAGTTTAGAAAAATGCTCTGTGAAACTGTCAAGGCATACTGTTTATTATTTTGGGGAAAATCTTTTATGTTTAACTTTTAGTTAGATTTTTTTTAAAGATTTATGTAGAGTCTGTAGCCAAGTTTGATACCTTGTATATTCCCAGAAAATACTTATTCATCCAAGATTTAAATTTGTTATGTTTAGAGGTAAGAAAGTTTTTTTTAACATTTTAAAATTATTCTGTGTCTATGTTTATTTTGTTCTCATGATCTCTCTGTGCACCTGGCTTTCTTCCTTCTTTTCCTTGATTATAATAATGAAGATTTGACCTAGTTTTGATTTTTATTACTTCTGTTGTTTTATTTTAATAAATAAATGTTGTTATTAGTTTTAATCTGCCTTTTCTCACTTTTTGTGTTCTACTTCATTCATTTTTGGCTTTATTTCTATATTTATTCATTTCTTCTTATTTTTTATGGTCTATATCTAAAATATATACTGTCTCCAGTATCAGTAATTTCTGGATATTTTGATTTTTTGGTTTACAATTTTTTGATTTAAAATTTTTTTTTCCTTAAAGATTTTATTTATTTATTTGACAGAGACAGTGAGAGAAGGAGCACAAGCAGGGGGAGTGGGAGAGGAAGAATCAGGCATCCCGCTGAGCAGGGAGCCTGATGCTAGGTTCAAACCCAGGGCCCTGGGGTCATGACCTGAGCTGAAGGCAGATGCTCAAAGACTGAGCCACCCAGGTGCCCTGATCTAAAAGTTTTTTAAACAAGATTTTAATTTTTAAAATTTAAACAAAATGATTTCTAAATAGAATGACTTTTGTTCCTTATTTTGTTTTAATAACTGAATTCATTTTATTATGGTCAGAGAATTTTTTGTATTATTTCCATATTTTTAGATTAATGAATTCTTTTATGACCCAATATATGATCTTTTTTGTGTGTATGGAATGGGCCCTTCTGCCTATTATCAGGGAAATATTTGCATAAATGCATCAAACCTATGTTAAAAAATATACTGTTTAGGTCTTCATTATTCTTGCATGTTTTTTTATCCATGCAATCTGTCTTTAATTGGTCGGTGGATTTTTAAAAATAATGTATTTTGTAAGTAATGCCATTTAACAAAATTGAAATATTTTGATCAAATGATTTTCACAGTTCAGTATCTTTCCCATTTCTTAGCATAGTTGCAATATAATGCAGATGTTAACTGGAGGATTTCCAGATAGTGTTTTAACTTGACCACAATTTGTTAAAGTCAAAGGTCAAAAACTGTCCTGTTGTCAAGGGGGCAGATTCTGGACATGGAATTCCCCACACAATGTTGCATTTGTAGTTTCAACACCAACTCTCGCTTGGTGAACATTGTCCTTCTCTCTAATGAAAGCCTATGAAAAATTTAGCAATTCTTTTGTTATTTCTCTAAAATGAACATAATGGCTTAAGTTGATGAAAGTTACTGCCATTGAGCACTATTTATATAAAATGAGACTCTGTCTACTTAGGGTCAAATTCCTTACATTCCAAAGACATGTGTGTCACTCTTTCCCCATGAAAGAATGCTTTTCCACAATTCATCAAATTTCATTGTACTTGTGTAAGTGGACACATCCATTATGCACAGTGAGGTCTCAAAAAGATGAAGGGGATGTCTGAGAAAAATGATGACTCCTGATCTCATACAAAATGTATGTCCTCTACTCAAGTTAAAGATGCAAATACAAAAACTATGCCTAGAGGTCACTGTGAAAGAAGAACGCAAGAAATGTTCTTTTGATGTATTCTTTTCTATGTCTAATCTTTTGCTTATTTAGAAATACAGGAGAGTTACTAAAGCTTATTTGAAGCAGATGCATTTGATTTTAGACAGTGAACATAGAACTTAAAAATACTTAGTTTTTAAAAACCATGTCCCTACAAATAAATAATAACTAAAAGCTCTTTAGTAGCTCAATATAAAAATATGAAAAGAACATGGAGCTCTACATCCCAGAAAGGAAATACACCTGGCTTCATAGAAATCATAGAAAAATAATCATAGAAAAATCTAACATAATCTTGAAATATAGTGTCATGATCCTTTATAACATTGTAGAAGTTCTTTTTTAAGAAATCAATTTCAGTGATGGTTAAGGGTGTTGTGCAAAGCCATTATGATGAACTGCTGATGGGATTGTAAACTGTTGCAACACATTTGTGAGGAACTATGGGTAAGTGTGTAATGGCAAAATACTGTGACCCAGAAGAGCATTTCTTATATTCAAAGGAAATACCAGGAGATGAGTACAAATCTTTAAATACAAAAATATGACAGTTGACATATTATTTATGAGAAAGGCATTCAACCTTTTCCTTTGACACAAACTTAATGTTCAATAATAGGCAAAAATAATTTGTAGCATATTGATAATATGGAAAATTTTATAGTTATGTAAAATTAGAGTTTTTAAAAAGACTTTATTTATTTTAGAGAGAGAGAGAGTATGTGTGAGAGTATGCACGAGCCAGGGGAAGGGTTGAGGGAGAGGTTGAGTGTGGAGCTGGACAAGGGCTTGATCCCGGGACCCTGAGATCATGAACGAGCTGAAATCAAGAGTTCGTTGCTTAACTGAATGAGCCATCAAGCCACCCCCAAATTAGTATTTTTGAAGGAAATTTAATAGCATGGAAAATTATAGTATAACACTAAGTAAAGTGAAAGTTAGCAGCATACTTCTATTTGCATATTTATCTTTATATGCAGAAATAAATGTACAGAAATATTTTTAGGGACACATTCTCACACACACATAAAAACTGATATTATTGGAAGTAAAACTCTAACATGTTAATAGTAGGGAGATATTATTAGACGAAAGGATTATGTGATTTTAATTTTCTTTTTTTATTTTAAATATTTTCCAGTTTCTTTACTAAGTATATGTGAGTAAAAAATTAACTATGGATTTTTATTGGAGGAAGCTATTTCTACTTAATTACCTTTAATTCTAGTTCATCACCAATAATTTTTGCAGGATTATCAGAATAGCCAATGATTGCTTTATTGAATTCAGCTTCAAAATGCAATGTTTCAGTGATTGGTTGCAGATTCATACTTCTAGCTTCTCATCTCTTCCCTTCTTTCCCAGTGATTAGTTCCAAACTCCATTCTGAAGCACCATGTGTGAAACTCTCTTCCCTTCATAAAGTTTAAGTAAACATATTGCCAAGAAATGGAGTAAAAAAGGTATAAAGATATCAAGCAGCTATCCCAAAAAAAGTACTAGGTACTTTTATTGGAATGAAATATGTACAGAGAAGGGTTTAATCTTCAAATGCACCTTTTACTAAAAGCATAGATTGAAAATTAAGTGGAGAGCTGCATTATTGTGGAATTGTTTAACTGAAGTGGTAACGTCGTGAGAATTTTCTCTTCAGTTTATTGAAAACGATACTGGGCTGAAGATTTGTTAGAGCTGGTACTTGCACCATGTCAGATTGAAATGTACTAGCATATTGTAATGCTGCTTTTTTAGTAGCATGTGATTGGATGCATTGATTACTTCAAGATAGCAGAGGAGATCTGGTAGTCTTAAGTACACACAACTTTAAACTGTTAACTCTCCTGGGAACCATATGTGTAATGACACAGGAATGATGGATCAGCAAAGTCAGACCCTCTGCTTAAGTAATTTTTGATCTCTCAAAAGATTGGTGAGGTGGGTGTGTACCAAATAGCTTCGTGGATATAGCACACATATGCTTGATTTAATCCTCCTCTTGAAAATATTGAGGAATATAGAGGATCATTCTGTTAGGTGGATCTAAGTACATTTGTCCCTCAAACAACATGGGGGTTAGAGGCACAGACCCCCCTCACATAGCTGAAAATCCACATATAATTATTATAAATGTTTTTATTTAAATTCCAGTTAGATAACATACAGTGTAATATTAGTTTCAAGTGTACAATATAGTGATTCAACATTTCTATACATTATTTTGTGCTCATCATAATAAGCATACATATTGAATTTCCTTCATCTATATTACCTATCCCCCCACCCAACCCCCCTTTGGTAACCATGTGTTTGTTCTCTATAGTTAAGAGACTGTCTTGATTTGTCTCTTTCTCTCTCTTCTTTCCATGTGTTTATTTGTTTTGTTTTGTTAAGTTCCACATATGAGTGAAGTCATATGGTATTTGCCTTTTTGTGACTGACTTATTTTGCTTAGCTTATACTCTCTAGCTCCATAGTCATCGCAAATAGCAAGATTTCATTATTTTTAATGGCTGAGTGATATTCCATCATCTATATACAACATCTTCTTTATCTATTCATCAGTCAATGGACATGTGGGTTGTTTCTATAGTTGAGCTAATGTAGATAATTTTGCTATAAACGTCGGGGTACATGTATCACTTTGAATTAGCATTTTGTATCCTTAGTATAAATACCTAGTAGTGCAATTGCTGGATCATAGGGTAGCTCTATTTTTAACTTTTTGAGGAACCTCCATACTGTTTTTTCAGAGTGGCTGAACCAGTGTGCATTCCCAACAATAGTACAAGAGCGTTCCCCTTTCTCTATGTCCTCACCAGTTCTGTTTTTTTTTTTTTTTTGTATTGTTGATTTTAGTCATTCTGACAGGTGTGAGGTGATATCTCATTGTTGATTTGATTTGTATTTCCCTGATGACCAGTGATGCTGAGCATCTTTTCATATGTTTATTGGCCATCTGGATGCCTTCTTTGGAGAAATGTCTATTTATGTCTTCTGCCCATTTTCCAACTGAATTATTTTTTTGGGTGTTGAGTTTGATAAGTTCTTTATATATTTTAAATACTAACCCTTTACCAGATAAGTCATTTACAAATATCTTCTCCTATTACATAGGTTTTCTTTAAGTTTTGTTGACTGTTTCATTCACTGTGTAGAAGTTTTTTATTTTGATGTAGTCCCTATAATTTATTTTTGCTTTTATTTCCCTTGCCTCTGAAGACTTGTCTTAAAGGAAGCTGCTATAGCCAGTATCAAAGAGGTTACTGCCTGTGTTCTCCTCTAAGATTTTGATAGCTTCGAGTCTTACATTTTGGCTTCAAGTCATCCATTTTGAATTTATTTTTGTGTATGGTGCATGAAAGTGGTCCAGTTTCATACTTTTACATATTGATCTTCAGTTTTCCCAACACCATTTGTTGAAGAGACTGTCCTTTTCCCATTGGATATTCTTTTCCACTTTGTTGAAGATTAGTTGACCATTGAGTTCACTTCCTTGGTTTGGTTTCTTCCTAGGTTTCTTACTGTTTTTGGTGCAATTGTAAATGGAATTGATTCCTTGATTTCTCTTTCTGCTGTTTCATTAGCGATGTACAGAAATACAAGAGATTTCTGTACATTGATTTTATATCCTGTGACTTTACTGAATTCATTTATCAATTCTAGTAGTATTTTGGTGGAATCTTTTGGGTTTTTTTTATAGGGAGTATCATGTCGTTTGAAAATAATGAAAGTTTGACTTCTTTGCTGATTTGCACACGTTTTGTTTCTTTTTATTGTCTGATGTAGTGAGGACTTCCATTATTATACTAAATAAAGTGGTGAGAGTGGACATCCCTGTCTTGTTCCTGACCACAGAGGAAAAGCTCTCTTTGCCCAATTGAAGATATTAGCTGTGGGTTTTTCATATATGGCCTTTATGGTGCTGAGGTATGCTCCTTCTAAGCCTACTTTGTTGAGGATTTTTATTATGAATGGATGTTGTACCTTGTCCATGCTTTTTCTGCATCTGTGGAAATGACCATATGGTTCTTATCCTTTCTTTTATTAATGTGATATATCATGTTGATTAATTTGTGAATATTGAACCACGCTTGTAACCCAGGAATAAATCCCACTTGGTTGTGGTGAATGATTCTTTTAATGCACTGTTGGATTTGATTTTATACTATTTTGTTAAGAATTTTTGCATCCATGTTCATCAGGGATATTGGCCTGTAGTTTTCTTTTTTAGTGGAGTCTTTATCTGGTTTTGGTATCAGGGTAACGCTGGCCTTATGGAATGCATTTGGAATATTTCCTTCCCCTTCTAATTTTTGTAACAGTTTGAGAAGAATAGGTATTAACTCTTCTTTAAATGTTGGTAGAATAAGTATGTGAATTCATCTGGCCCCAGACTTTTGTTTGTTAGGAGTTTTTTGATTACTGATTCAATTTCTTTGCTGTTTATCAGTCTGTTCAAATTTTCTATTTATTTCTCTTTCAGTTATGGAAGTTTATATTTTTCTAAGAATTTGTCCAATCTTTCCAGGTTGTCCAAATTATTGGTATATAGTTTTCCATAATATTCTCTCATAATTGTTTGTATTTCTGTGGTGTTGGTTGTTATTTTTCCTCTCTCACTTGTTATTTTTATTTACTTGTCTTCTTTCTTATTTCTTTTTGATTAAGTCTGGCTGCAGGTTTGTCAATCAATTTTGTTAATGTTTTCTGTGAACCAGCTCCTGGTTTCATTGATTGGATCTATTATTTGTTTTTTTTTTTTTGTTGTTGTTGTTGTTTTTGTTTTTGTTTTTGTTTTTGTTTTTTAGTTTCTATATAATTTATTTCTGCTCTATTCTTTATTATTTCCTTTCTTCAGCTGGCTTTAGGCTTTATTTATTATTCTTTTCCTAGTTCCTTTAAGTGTAAGGTTAAGTTGTTTATTTGAGATTTTTCTTGCTTCTTGAGGTAAGCCTGTATTGCTATATATTTCCTTCTTATGACCACTTTTGCTGCATCCCAAAGGTTTTGGACAATTGCGTTTTCATTTTCATTTGTTTCCATGTATTTTTGTAATTCTTCTTTGATTTCCTGGTTGACCCTTTCATCATTTAGCAGCATGATGTGTAGCCTCCATGTATTTGTGGTCTTTCCAAATTTATTCTTGTGGTTGACTTTTAGTTTCCTAGTATTGTTGTCAGAAAAGGTGCATGGTGTGATTTCAATCTTTTTAGATTCATTGAGGCCTGTTTTGTGATCTAGTATGTGATCTGTTCTGCAGAATATTCCATGTACATTTAAAAAGAATGTGTGTTCTGCTGGTTTACATGTAATGTTCTGAATATATCTTTTAAATCCATCTGGTCCAGTGTGTCATTCAAAGCTATTGTTTCCTATTTATTTTCTGTTCAGATGATCTGTCCATTGGTGTAAGTGGGGTGTAAAACTCTCCTACTATTATTGTGCTTTTATCAATGTGTTCCTTCATGTTTGTTGTTAATTATTTTATATATTGGGTGCTCGCATGTTGAGAGCATAAATATTTACAGTTAAATCTTCTTGTTGGATCGTCCCCTCTAAGATTATATAATGCCCTTCTTTGTCTTTTCATTCCAGTCTTAGTTTTAAAGTCCAGTTTGTCTGACATAAGTATGTCTATGCTGGCTTTCTTTTGACACCATTTGCATAATAAGTGTTTCTCTACCCCCTCACTTTCCATCTGCACTTGCCTTTAGGTCTCAAATGAGTCTCTTACAGACAGCATAGAGATGGGTCTTTTTTTTTTTTTTAAATCCATTCTGACACCCTACATCTTTCGATTGTAGTGTTTAGTCCATTTATATTCAAAGTAATTATTAATAGATATGTACTTAGTTCCATTTTATTACTTGTTTTGTCATTGTTTCTTGAGATTTTCTCTGATCCTTTCTTGTCTTTCTCACTTTTGGCATATCCTTTGCACTTAAGGGATCCCCTTTAACAGTTTCTTACAGGGCTGGTTTAGTGGTCACAAACTCCTTTAGTTTTTGTTTGTCTGGGAAACTCTTTATATCTCCTCCTATTCTGAATGATAGTCTTTCTGGATACAATATTCTTGGCTGCAGATTTTTCTCATTCAGCACTTTGAAAATGACATGCCACTTTCTTCTGACCTGTGAACTTTCTGTTGAGAAATCTCCAGCTAGCCTTATGGGTTTTCCCTTGTAAACTAAGGATCTTTTTTTTTGTCTTTCTGCTCTTAAGATTTTTTTTTCTTTATTACTATACTTGCAAATTTAATTACAATAGGTCTTAGTGTTTGCCTGCTTTTGTTGATTTTGATAGGAGTTCCCTGTGCCTTTTGGATCTGGATGTCTGTTTCCTCCCTCAATTAGGGATGTTTTCTGCTATTAATTCTTGAGATAAATTTTCTTTTTCCTTTTCTCTCTTTTCATCTCCTGAGACTCCTATAATACGGATATTATTACGTTTGATGGAGTCACTGAGTTCCTTAAGTCTTTTCCCATGTTCCATAATTCTTTCTCTCTTTTGTTTGGCTTCACTATTTTCCACTATTTTGCCTTCTATATCACTAATTCATTCCTCTGCTTCTTCCAGCCTGCTGTTCATTGCATCAAGTCAGTTTCCAATCTCATTTATTGCATTCTTCATTTCAGATTGATTCTTTTTTGACTCTTTTATCTCTGTGGATAGGATCTCCCTGATGTCTTCTTTCCTTTCTCAAGTCCAATGAGTATCTTTATGATTGTTGCTTTAAATTCTCCATCAGACATGTTACTTTTGTCTCTTTGCTTATCTTTTTCCTGTGGTCATATCTTGCTCTTTCATTTGGGATAAATTCCTCCATCTTGGCATTTTGTCTAAGTCCATCTTCTTCTGTATATTAGAAAAGCCAGTTATTTCTTCTGTTCCTGAAAGTAATGGCCTTATGAAGAAGTCATGTAGTGCCTAGTGTCTGAGGATTCAGGGACTTTCTCCAGTGCATATTGTGAGTACTATGCTGTTGTGTTGTGGTTGCTTTATCTTTTAGGCCAATTGTCTACAGAGGCTTTCCTTGCCTGTTGTGGGCAGTGTTTGGTCCCTGGCCTGAATATGGCAAGTTTTAACTAGATATGCTTTGATGTAGTTGTGAAGTGAGACCTGACAATACCTCCACCATAACCAAGGCACTGCAAGAACTTTCTGGTTGGAAGATGTGGTGTGGGTAGGGGTTCGTGGTCTTCTGGGGGAGGCACCCACCACTCTGGAACTGAGGCAAGCCTGACTGAGAAGAGCAGTTTCTTTAGAACACAAGGGTGAAGGAGGGGGTAGGAGCTTAGTATATAGAAGTCAACACTGAGCTTTTCCCTCAGGTAGCTGTGTGTTTATGCTGAAGGGCAGGGGAGGGAAATGACACCAGTCAGCTCTTTTGTTGCTGCGGAGTAATCTCTGAGAACAGTGATTCTGATGAAAACAGTGATTCTCCTAGAATGGCAAATAATCTCCCTCTTTGTTCCCAAGGCATTTCTCAGTTCTGTGTTCCCACTCTGTCTGCCTCTGGGTTTTCTGCCTGCCTTCTCTCCAGGAGCAGTGCAATGTTCTCCTGCCTCTATTTTATCCAAGACTGCTGACCTTTAAAACTCCATGCTCTAGAGATATCATGTGGGCAGTGGTTTGTGCTGGTCTTCCACAGGAGGAGCCTACCATACTGGGACTGAGGCAAGCTTGACTGAGAAGGGCAGTCCCACCCAAGCAAAGGGAAGGGGGTTTGGTGTGAGCAAAGTAGGGAGCCAGTGTCAATGCTGTGCTGCTTCTCACCATGGCTCCATGATTATGCTGAAGGATGGTGTAAGGAAGTGGCACCAACCAACATCTTTTTCCTGAAGAGAAGTCTCCATAGACACTGCCTCTCATCCATGTATAAGTTTTGACACCCCAAAAACTTAACTCCTGGTAGTCTACTGTTGACTGGTAGCCTTACTGATAACACAAATGGTCTGTTAACATATATTTGGTATGTTATATGTATTAGGCACTGTAATCTATAACCTTTCAATAAAGTAAGCAAAAGAAAGGAAAATGTTATTAACAAACTCACAAGGAAAAGAAAATACACTTACACTACTGTATTCTATTTATTAAAATACATCCGCATGTAAGTAGACTTGTGCAGTTGAAACCATATCGTTCAAGGGTCAGCTGTACACTATTTTGTAGTATTGTCAATTTCAATGTAGCTCCTTCAATTGTAGGATTTCAGGCAGTCATAGTTTATCATTTAGTTTGCCATCATATTTAAGTTTGAAGCATTGTTAGGGCTAAAAGTACATACCCTGACAAAAATAGTAAACATGCATATTTATTCACTTGCCTTTATAGTAACCCTTAGCTAGCTTTATTTCTGACATATATGTGTGATTACTTTTTTCTCAGAAAATAGTACATTGGGCACTGACTGGTACTCTTTAATGCAGGACTTATCAGATTTGGAACTGAAACAGTGATAAAAATATTCATCTGATTTAGTTATTATTTAACTCTTATAACACAAATATTGTATCATATGTTGTACAAAACCAGTTTTAATATTTTTCTAAAGTTCTGCATTTGTGACCATCTTTGTTTAATCCAGAAATTGAAATAATTAGATGTTTCTAAGGTACCTTATTTATCATGCAAAGGTATAGCCATGGACTCTCAAGAAGACAATAGTCAACCTTCCATAAATTCTTCATCATTTTAATATTTACAATCTGTAAAAATAAGATTTTTCTTCTTAAGTATAACTTCTACTATTTCAAAATTCAGTATATTAGATTGTAAAAAAGAATCTGACCTTATTATTGATGTTTGGCTATTGACAGCTTTCAAGCTCCACCACTCACTTTACCCTACATCTGGGTAAACTTATAAGAAAATCCAGTTTATTTCCTCCTTTGACACCAGCAGAAAGATTGAACTACACAAACCTTGGTCTGTTTGAGGGACTCCTTGCTCCACCTCCATTGCTTCATTGCAGTAAAAGTTAATCTTGAATCCTTTCCCTGCTGTCCTCAAGCCCTTTTCAGACCTGTCTGGGAGCCTGATCTTCTTTCCCTGGAAAGCTTTGTTATGTGAGTAATAAAACTTTCCATGCACTCTTAGTGTGCATATAGTAACACACCATCTCTACATATGAAACAAATTTGAGTGGAGATCCATCCTTCCTTGTGGACTGATCCAGGTATAAATTCAGGGGGTTATACCCACTTATAAAAATAAGAGATCTTAGAAATAATTCTAATTCCTCTTCATAAAAAAATATTTAGGTATTTGAAATTCATGATTGCTTCTCTGATTCTCTCTTCTTCATTCTGCTTATGTCCAGTTTGTTTTATTACTCTCAGGATCTAATAAACAATTTACCCTTGAGCATTTACTTAGGCTTCAAATTTTCCTAGTCAGATAATAATTCAGATAAAGCTTCTTTATCTTTTTGATAACTTTCCCCTCCAAGTGTTACGTTAGTTCATTCTAGGTGTTAGTCTTGACATAACTGGACAATCATCTGTACTGATCTATTTGTGTGGCAATGCATTACTATTGATGACTTATCCTTTATCTACCATTCTTTGATTGCCAAATTGGTGTACCTCCCAGATGGTTCCTTTCACCCCCACCTACTACATCTCTGAAGAGGTGATTTAATGCCATATCCAAAACCTTCTTGGCTTGCCCCACAGAGCTAGTAAATTTGGTCATTTGCTGAATGGTAGCATCATGCTGAACTCCATATGGATCTGGACTGGATCTCAATTTATGATATAAATCTAGTCCTACAAATCCCTGCTCCAACAGATAGGATTAACAGACTAACTGGAACAAAGGAGAAAATCCCATTCTCTTTTCTTAGTTTTTCCATTAGGGGATTATGCATTGTTTGTTATGTAACTCCTAGAAGTAAGCCTAGGACTTGTGGCCACAAGATGATCAGTTGCCATCAATGGAAATGAGACCTTGAAACTTCTACTTTGAAATCCAGCACTGTAAAGTTTTTTCCCCATTATATTTTCTTGTCACCTTTGTCATAAGTTAATTATTATTGTGGGTTTATTTCTGGGTTCTTTCTTTTGTTTCATTGATCTGTGTGTCTATGCCTTTTTTATTTTTTTAAGTAAGCTCCATGCCCAGAATGGAAGACAGTGGGGGGCTTGAACTCATGACCCTGAGATCAAGACCTGAGCTGAGATCAAGAGTCAAATGCTTAACTGGCTGCCACCCAGCAGCCCCATGCATTAAAGAAAAAAAAAAAATCTTTTAGTTGTAGTTTTGGTGTAATCCCAGGAAGGGTTAAAATTAAATATGTATGCCCAATCCCCTGTCTTTACCTAGGCATCTACCTCTTCGGCTGCTATTCTTCAATATGTCCTAATTTGGAATCCACAAGAATACTCAAAGCTAATAAAGATTCACCATGACCCAAGATTGTGAAAATTTCAGAGACTTATTCATGTATGATGTAGAATGTAGGTGATTACCACAAGCCTGACATTAACCTTGGAACAAAAACTACCATTTATGGTTCTTGTCACACTCAGAGCTCATGAGGAAGTTCATAATTCTGAATTGAACTGCAATCATGACTAACTGTAATTGTAAGTCTTGGGAATTTTGGAACCAACGGCAAGATAGCTATTATAGAATTTTTGTATCTTCCCTAAATTCATGTATTAAATCCCTAACTTGCAATGTTATGGTATACAAAAGAGGTGCAGCTTTTTGGAACGTAGTTAGGTTATATTAGGTCGTAAGGGTTGAATTCTTATGATGGGATTAGTGGACTTTTAAGAAAAGAAAAAAGAGAAATCATTTCCTCTCTTTGTGTGTATATCCTGAGGAAAGGCAAAGTGAGGGCACTATGAGAAGGTGGCTGTCTGTAAGTCAGAAAGAGAGCTCTCAGCTGGAACCAAATATGCTGACACCTTGATCTTAGACTTTCCATATTTCAGCACTGTGAGAAATAAATTTCTCTTCTTTAATCCACTCATTCTATTGTATTTTGTTATGGCAGCCTGAGTAGACTTAGACAGTGGCCAGCCCTGCCTGTGAGGACACTAATGATAAAACACATCATTATAGCCTTTCCTAGTATTCCTGACTCTTTGGCTGAGCTTGCCATGCTGGACTTCAGGGGATAAACACTTAACTATAAGCAGCATCTGGATATTAATTATGGGTAAAATTTGAACTCTGAAAGCCAGGTAGGCTTAAAAGAGTAGTAGAGAAGTGAGAACATTTTTGTCCTTACTCTTCTAGCTGGTATTTTAAGTCACGAGACTATTTTTTTTTTTCTTTATTGAGGTACACTTGACAAATAGGATTATAAGATATTTAAATGTACATGATGATTTGATACATGTCTACATTGTAAAAGGAGTGTTCCCATAGAGGTAATTAACACTTCCATCACCTCACGTATTTACCTCTTTCTTCCTTCCTTCCTCCCTCTTCCTTCCTTCCTTCCTTCCTTCTTTTCTTTTCTTTCTTTCTTTCTTTCTTTCTTTCTTTCTTTCTTTCTTTCTTTCTTTCTTTCTTTCTCCTTCCTTCCTTCTTTCTTTCCTTCCTTCCTTTCTTCTTTCTGTAAGAACATGTAAGTTCTACTCTTTTAGCAAAGTTCAATTATACAATACAGTGTTATCTACTATAGTGATCATGTTACATTTTAGATCCACAGACTTTATTCATCTTATAACTGAAAGTTTGTACCCTTTGACCAGCTTTTCTTATTTCTTCACCCCCCCTTACCTAGCAACCACTTTTCTACTTCCTTTTTCATGAATTCTGTGTTTTTTGTTTGTTTGTTTGTTTGAATCCCACATACAAAAATACTATGAAGTATTTGTTTTTCTTTCTCTGGCTTATTACACTTAAGCTAATGCTCTCCAGTTTCATCTATCCATGAGGCTATGAATGACAGGATTTCCTTTCCATTTTTTTTTCAAAGTATGGCTACATTTATATAACTCATATTAAAAAAAAAACAAAACTATTCATCCATTGACAGACTATGGTTGCTTCCATACTTCGTCTACTGTAAATAATGTTCTATGAACATAAGAGTACAGATATCTCTTTGATGGGCGCCTGGGTGGCTCCATTGGTTAAGCCTCTGCCTTCGGCTCAGGTCATGATCTCAGGATCCTGGGATCAAGGCCTGCAACAGGCTCTCTGCTCAGTGGGTAGCCTGCTTCTCCCTCTCTCTCTGTCTACCCCTCTACTTGTGATCTCTCTTTCTGTCAAATAAATAAATAAAATCTTTAAAAAAAAAGAGTACAGATATCTCTTTGAGATAATGATTTTGTTTCATTTGTGGGAGAAAAACAATCCTAAAACTTATATCGAACTATAAAATGTCCTGAGTAGCCAAAACAAATTTAAGAAAAAACAAAGCAGAAGGCACCATACTGCATGATTTCCAACTATATTATAAAGTTATATTCAATAAAACAGAATGGCATTGGTATAAAAACAGACAAATATAAATCAATGGAACAAAATAGAGAGCCCAGATATAAACCACACATATATGTTCAATTAATTTTTGATAAAGGAGCCCAGAAAATACAATGGGGTAAGGATAGTCTTTTCAATAAATAGTGTTGGGAAAACTGGACAGCCGTATCCAAAAGAATGAAACTGGGCCATTATCTTACACAATACACAAAAATTAACTCCAAATGGATTAAAAACCTGAATATAAGACCAGAAGTTATAAAACTCCAAAAAAAGAGGAGGGGGTAAACTCCCTGACAGTGATCTTAGCAATGCTTTTTTGAGGGGATTTTACAACAAAAGCAAAGACAACAAAAACAAAAACAAACAAGTGGGACTATATCAAATTAAAAATCTTTTACACAGCAAAGGGAACCATAGATAAAATGAAAAGGGAACATATCAAATGGGAGAAAATATTTACAAGCCACATATCTGATAAGGGTTAATATCCAAAATATATAAGGAATTCATATAACTCAATAGCAAAGAAACAAACTACCTGAATGACCCAACTAAAAAATATGCAAAGAACCTAAATAGACATTTTTTCAAAGAAAAAATATAAATGACCAACATGTACTTGAAATGACACTCAACATCATTAATCACTAGGGAAATGCATATTAGAACCACAATGAGTTATCACTTCACACTTGTTAGGATGGTTATTATCAAAACAACAAGGCATAACAAATACTGGCAAGGATGAGAAGGAAAAGGAACCCTTGTAAACTATTGGCAGGCATGTAAACTGGTGCATCCACTATGGAAAACATATGGAGGTTGCTTAATAAATTAAAAACAGAACTACCATATGATCCAGCATCTCCACTTCTGGGCATATACACAAAGGAAAGGCAATAAATACTTTTAGTGAGAAGACGGGAAAATGCATCAGGTAAAAACTTTACCATTGCAAATACTCACCCTGGGATTAATGCTATGAGAAGGATATTTACTAAAAAAGGATATATATGCAACTGTCATACTCCTAGTCACAAAGTTGCATTAAAGAGCTGTGTCATTTTAAAGAATAGCTTGAAGGAAATGAGACCTGAAACCAGACTAAAATGAGTCAGAGTAAGAAGGATATAATAAAGGGAATCCATGCAGTGTAAACCATTGTGATAAGCAGTTTGGACCTGAAAGGAAACCTGGAAGGGGAAGCAGCATAAATGAGAAGGAGAGAGACTAGGGCAGGGTTATTTTTTCCAGAATAAGGAATGTGAACTTGTTTTTAAAAGGAAGAGAAAGATCCAATAGAGAAAAGAAGTAGAAGGTAAAATAAATGGACATAATTAAGACAGAAAATTCTCAGAGCAGACAGGAAGGGAGGGGATCCTAAGTACAAGGGAAGGGATTAGCTTTGAGTAGAAGTAGGAATCCAATGAAAAGAGATACGTGGTTCAAAATAAACGATGCGGAGTGGAGGGAATTTGAAGGAATTCATATCAGAAGGTATTTTCTTTTTTAAATTGGAGACTTGGTTACTTGCTAGGAGTAAGAAGACTGACATTAGATTAAATAAAGTTAAAATAAAATTGTAAAAACTGATATGGAATGGGAAAGAGATATGAATGAAATTTTAAATAATATACTGTAGAACAGTACTGATGGACAAGACAAGAATCTGATCTTTGCAGCGCTGGCAAGACATTTGTGGGGGTAACTGCACATTTTCCCATCAATTTTGGTGAGTCTACTGCTGAGCATCCACTTAAAAGTGTTTTGAGAACTAGACCTTTATAATAAATAAGAATTCAGTGATAAAGTGATTTATGAAGGTGATTGATTATCTATTTGCAGTGTGCTCTTGAACATGCTAAGTAGACTTTCCGAAGCTCCATTTTTTAAACTATAAATTTTAAACTATAAATGGGGGTAATGATAGTACTAAATGAAATACTTTGCTATTTTATTCTATTAGCATCTTTATTGTTTCCAGAGTCTAACAAAAAATAAGTTAGCATGGGATGTAAAGCTAAACTTTCAATGGAAGAAATATGAAAGACATATTATCCGAAGGTCATGTGACATGGGAAACTGCCATGATAGATTATACTTTCCAAAGATGATCTCCATGGTGTCTCCCACCTGCATGATCTGCTGGCAATGTCTTTCATACTCCTTCCAAAGAGAGATTAGATTTATATCCCATGCACTTGAAACAGAGAAGACTGCCAGAGTGTTTTTTTTTTTTCCTTAATTTTTAAAAGACTTTTTTTATTTGAGAGAGTGTATGTGTATGCATGGAACACTTGAACACAAGCAGGGGGAAAGAGCAGGGGAGGAGAAGAGGGAGAAGCAGGCTCCTGGCAGAGCACGGTCCAGGGATCATGACCTGATCTAAAGGCCTGATTTTTAAAGTCCCAGGTATTAAGTCCCATTGATTGTAAAAACATGTGAAGGCCAGGTCCCTCTGGCCTTCAGAGTCAATTATTTTTTTTTAAGATCTTTAATTTATTTATTTGACAGACAGAGATCATAAGTAGGCAGAGAGGCAGGCAGAGAGAGAGGAAGGGAAGCAGGCTTCCCGCTGAGCAGAGAGCCCGATGCAGGGCTCAATCCCAGGACCCTGGGATCATGACCTGAGCTGGAGGCAGAGGCTTTAACCCACTGAGCCACCCAGGTGCCCCCTGAGCCAAATTTTGATAGGGATTTGTTCTCCTAGTGTGTGCTCTGGCCAGGCTGGGATACCCAGTGTGAGATACTTACTGATATGATGATTTTTCTACCCTATCTCAAATTTATCTCTTAAAATGTTTCCTCAATAATTGGGAATATTTCATTTATTGCCACATTGCACTTACTGTCTTAAGAATGGGATATTTAATTTCTAGAGTTGACAGTAATTTTCTCCTCATATTTATTGCAGAAATTAATTTTTTTAAATTTATGAGGGTCACAATTCTCACTTTCTCTTCCTTATTTCCATCTCTTTTTGGAGAAATGAATCTAAATTTCATAAATGAGAGTGACAGCAAGAGTATGAGGCATTGCTTTCTGCATCAGTACAGTGATAAGAATCACCGGTATTTTCCTTAAGCATAAGTTTACTTGAAGTTACCTTTATATATTTTTTCAAATTAATTCAATATTTCTATCATTTAGAGATCATCATGGGTTTCTGTTTATTCTTGCTTCTTAAACCTCATTTCTTTAATCTGATTTTTATCACGTGTTTGAATCTTTATATATTGGTGGGATTTCTCTGCATTTCAGTATGGTCAGTTTAATGACTTTTTAAATTTATGCCAATTTGGTTCTTTGCAATCAATCTTGCCTCATTTGGCCCAACTTCATGAAGCACCTAATCTCTCTGGTGCTTTATTGAGCCAAATTATGATGATGGGCATGAGGATGATGGTGATTATGATATGAATTCTTCTTTCCCCCCTTTTTTTTCTTCTTCTCTTTGTTCTTTTTTAAGGATTTCATTATAGCTGTTTCCATATTGTGTTCAGTGCTAAAGGAGTTACCTATAATTAAAATGTCTGTACTCTGTGTATCATAAAAATCATAGTCTTAATTAGCCATAGGAAATATGTATTATCAAAAACAAAAGAAAAGAAATTTTTTTCTAGTTTCCCTTCTCAGATGCCTCCTTCTTTCTTATTGAAAGTGGTTCCAAGATCAACTTGTGAAATGATTGACTTTGCCTTTGACATTCCCACAGATTGCACACATTCTGTTTCTTCCATTCTGGGTATCAGCTCTTCTCCCCACCCTTTCCAGGTCTCAGGACACAGGTCTCTTTCTTAAAACTATAGAAAATCTTACTCTTAAATGATTAATTCACACCATATTATAAATGACTATGAATAGCATAAAACCCCTTTGGAAATACTTTCAAATGGTGAAATAGCTAAGGAAATGAAGACCTCATTGTAGATTTACCAGAAAATGGTGAAAGTTTTTGAATGTGGCATTAACTCTTTTTGATGGTCCTAAAATAACAGTTGTAGGTAATCAAGAATTTTTTTTCAAACTCACATCTATTAATTTTCTGACATTTGCTTATATAAAGCCATTTTAATTCAATTTGGGTCTTAATTGGTTTGTTCATCTCTAGACATCAGGGACAATGTATGTAGTATCTTCAAACTGTTGCTTTTCAACCTGTAGGATTCTCTTAAGTATAGGAAATACTTTTCATGTAAACAGTGGCATAAATGTAGCTTAGGTCTTCAATGGTCTTTTATGTGTTTTCTTTGTGAAAGCAGAAAGTCAGCACCAGGATGTAGGATAAGGAGAAACATGTTTCTTATACTGCACATAAATGAAGTCATTTTAATTGTAGTTGCCTTGCCCTGGGGTTACCCCTGCAGAAATCATGTCTTAAACAGTACTCCATTTCCAGAGGGTTAGAGAGAATATGAATTACACTATGGAATCCTTTTTCAGCTCTTATGAGTTCTATTCCTTCAACATTGCTTAATCTGGGTGCTAAATGTGTGTGAATAGAATGGTTACAATTTGGTTCAGTGTTGCTAGAATCACAGTGGCTGTGATTCTACTTTGCTGACCTCTTGGAAGCCGACATAAGTCAATGGAAATAGAATTTTGGTCACCTTTTGTTACCTTTATCTATTAATTCAGTTACATTGACAGTTTCCCCAGGATACTATTAAGGGCAGCATTATTTTTTCACGTTTAATTCTAGCACATGTGAGAAAGCAGTTATTCATAATTTGGTGTTTATTGGTAGAATGTATCTCCTTGTTTATCACATTAAGAATTTGGAGACTCCAAGTATTTTGACACTGTCTTGGGTGTATTATATGAACTTAAACATAGTTTGTTAAATGAACAATGGAATCCCCATTTCACCATTCCTAGTTGTATGACCTATCTCCTTCTTCATCTGTAAAATAATAATAGTTTCTACCCATTTGGGTGGATTAAATGTTACTATGAGGAAAGCACTTAGAAAAGTGCCAGCCTATATTAATAGTAAATGCTGCTTTTAGCCATCCAGCACTTATCAGCACTCCCAAAGATAGCTCCCACACTCTTGGCCATACCAGCAGACTATAACTAGAGCAGTCATTCTTAACCTTGGCTTTATATGGGGAATCTTGGAAGGTTATAAAAAAGACTGATGCCAGGGCTCCCACTACTAGTGTGTTTGATTTAATTGGTTTGGGGTTTGACCTAGGTACAGGGATTTATAAGAGTTCCCCAGCTGATCCTAAAGTGAAGCTAAAGCTGAAGAAATACTTGACTAGATGTGTGAATAGAGGCTTGTCTGCCACTAAATCTTATGGCTTTTCCTCAGCATATCTGAAAATCAGCAATAATATACCAAAATCATTCTGCTCAGATTCATAGCTGCTTTTATGCTAGATGAAATCCAGATATATCTTTATGATCTCAACATTGTTTAGGCCTGGACTAATGCCTTTTGGCCCAGGGAATGTGGGTTGTGAAATGTGTCGTAGTGTTATCTTTGTGAGATATGAACAGCCTGAGTAATAATGAATTTTGCACATGTATATATTTTTAAAACAATGATTGCATATTTTCCAAAATTCTTTGTAGGAACTACTGCTTTGAATTGATACCAAGGAACAGAATGGCTAATACTCTAAACAGGCATTTATTTTGCTATAAGAATTCTTTAAACATGATGTCGGCAACTGACAAGATGAAAAGTGGTTCTGTGATTTGTTTCCAGTCTCAGACTTCTAGAACCACTTGAATATTTTGAAATTCCCTCCCACATCCTGTAATTGTACTCAATCAGAACTGAAAAGAGCTCAACAACTTGAACTTGATCCAGGGGTTAAAATACCATACTTTTTCTTTTTCACAATACAGTTAAGGATCTGAAAATAAAGTTTACCAAGATGTATTAAATATGATTAGGAGGCAAATTTGAGATTCAAACCCATCATCATACTGAGTTATAAATTATCTCCTCAAGTAAAAAGAAATATTATGTATCCTTCACATGCCTCTAAACATCAAGCACATGGAATAAAACAACATAAGCATGGATTCTTGGAAGCACTTACAATTCCAGACCATTTGGGTCAGTCATTAAAATCTTTTGTGCTCTTAATGCCTTGTAAAGTTATTCTCAAGCAATGTTCTGAGTAACTATGACTCATGGTCAGGGGACCTGGCCAGTGGAACTTCTCAGTATGGAGTGTTTTCTGTGGCATAGGGAAACTTGTACCGTCTTTCAGTATATGCACTTTGAAAGCAACACAGAGAAAAGTCAGATGGGAAACACATGTCGATTTCATTCAGAAAACATGAATCTTGTCTTAGATTCAACATCAGCTTTGTATCAAGAAAGAATGCAAGGTTATTAAATGACAACATAATCTCACTTGAAATATATAAACAATAGTGTAAGAGCCCACAAAAATAGTTCAGCTGAAACATTTTCTAATTGCTCTTAGTAAAAAAGGAGTAGCCTTGAAATTAGATAGCTTTCAGAAAACAGATTACATTCAAAGACCAGTTTCCATTTTAGACACAGCTTTATGACTATAATATTTATTATGAATTTATTCATTCAAGAAATATTTTTAGAATATCTACCAGGTGTCAAACATTATGGTAAGGAGTTGGGACTTAGTAGTGAACGAGTCTAGCAAGTTCTCTGTAGTCATGAAACTTACTAGGAGTATTAGAGAAGCACCAAGAGGAAATGATTATTATTTATGTAGTTATAAAGCCAACACAAGTAGATCCACCAAAATCTAGGAAGAAAACAAATACTCATATAGCACTTAATATGTGTGAGACATTGTTCTAAACATTTACCTAAAACAGCTCATTTAATCTTACAACAATCTGTGAAATGAATTTTGTTAATATCTCTCTTTATGTGTGAGGAAAATAAAACACAGAAAGGCTAAGTTAATTGCCTAGGGTCAATCCAGCCAGCAAGTTTTGGAGTTGAGCTTCTCTTCATTCCAGATGGTCCGGCTCATGTTTGATACTTTGAACTATATTATACGTTAGTGTTGCAATTATTGCACATTAAATTTTTAAGAGAAAGCATATTAATTCAAGTAATTTCAATACAATAAGACCTTGGTGTTCATTATTTGTAGTAATAGTACAAGTTAAAGAGAAAAGAATGATAAGAAACATGATTCGAAATTAACAAAGTAGGAAGAAAATACCTTTATATGCTATGCTTTAACATTTAAAATATTTTTAGAAACAGTTTTATCTTTTCAAATGTGCATATAATTAAAATTCATTGTAGAAAATGTGGCAATATAGAAAAGTAAAAGGGAAAAATGTCATCAATAATCAATCTCATTATCCAAAAATGACATTTTATTTCCGTTTGGTCTTTTTTGTGTATGTATGATTTACATACATAATTAAGACAATAGAATGTAATTACAAATCAGGCTCATATCCTATTTATTGCATCTATTACTATAACATGAACATATCTAATGGCATGAGAAAGCTATTTCTAAAACTTATTTTTGAAAGCAGCTCTCCATCCCATCTTTTGAGAAGAGAATTCTCTTCCACATGATCCCTTAATGCCAATGTTATGCAGAACATGATATTTAACTAAGCCCACTTGGTGGCTGGAGATTTATGTGTCCTTTTTATCTTTAATATGTCCAGAAGGATCACCTGGGGAAAAACAAAAAAACAACAACAACTAAATTTTTGCTTAACAACTATATAAATGACTTGTATCAAGAGAGCTGTCCAGGTCTCTCTAAAATTAAATAAGAGACCATCCTCCAGAAGAGGAAATCTTCTCAATGTAAGGAAGTGCATATGTATCCTTTGTAACATTATGAGGCTACTCTCTGTTTTCTGAACCCCGGGTCAGCTCCTGAGCGAGTGAGATAATTGTGTCAAAACACAAGTACTTTTGATTCCTAGGACATGCCACCCTGAAGCCTCATGTTCCTGTAGCTCACCAGCATTTTACCATAGCACATGACTTAGTTGGTATGATTCCAGTGTATTGTTGGAGAAAATAAACAATGCTGCATTGTATATAATTATCTGGGAGACTATACCTTTGACAGGGGAATTATCCGCTGAAAGATGGATGGTAAATGCTGCCAGTCACCAGAGAATGTCTGAAAGTATTGGCTTGGTTCTAAATGATTCTTTAAAGAAAACTTCCGTAGAACAAACAGAGAGGTCATATAGTTTGAATCCCAAATTGTGTTAGCAAAGCGTGGCTCTTGTGGATGAGTGGGCACCTTTTTTTTTGAGGTCAAGGAGAGAGAAGAGTCAAAAGACACTGAGAAAAGAAAGCGCAGTTGCTCCAAAACCCACTGCTACCAGCAGCACCTCCAACAATGACAAAAATGAAATGACCAATTCCAATTATTATAGAAGAGCAGATGAAATTGAAGGGAGAGAGCAAAGGAAGAGAAAAGGAGGCAAAATGGTGGGAAATATGCACCGGTTCCACTCAGTGGTTTTAATTGAATATATTATCCAGTCTGGTTGGTGACTGTGTTTCCAAGGACTGAAAGTTGACCGTTAGGTGTTTTGTTAGAGATTGTGCAACTTTGAAGTATGGTATATCTTTATTTTCTGTCTTGGAACAAAAGAACTGGATAATAAAAATCTCTGTCTACCTATTAAGGTCTTCATCAGGATGGAATGTATCTTAGACAATGTTGAGGATTATTTTAAAATAATAATGAAGACTTTTACTAATTTAAGGATGAATATATCTTTTTGCGATATTCTCCGATCAATTTATGTCCTTTGTATTGTTTTATGATTAGTACATTTATCATGAGTTTAAAAAAAAGCTATTTACCAGTACAAAATGGAAAGTGTTATAATGATGTATAGTTACTGAGTGATTACATTGTGTCCAATGTCGATTTAAAAGACTAATGTGAATTTTTTTCATTTAATTCCCATGAAAGTTCTGTGAGTTAGGTGGTGTTACTATACCATTTTTTAGCTGAGAAAACTGAGCAAAACCAAGTCTGATTTCAGAAACTATCCTCTTTATATTCATGTTAAAGGAAAAGAAAAACAAGCCAGAAAGAAATTGAATTTCTTTAAATATACCTTATGATTTTATTAATATTTCCAACATTCATTCAGCTAATATTTGTCAAGTGCCTTCTTGGTTCAAGGTACTGTATTGTACTGCTGTTATTATGGTGACTAACACAAATGTAGTTATTGAACTGTGAGCAGGTCACACATAAACTAAAAAGTAGACTGAAACTAAGTGCATAGCATGGCTCTGGAAGGAGAGTTTTTAAGGCAAAGAGTTTTTCCTAGCATACCAGTAGAAAATCTTACTGTTTTTAAGTTGAGAACAAGAGTCTGCATGGGGTGCCTCAGTGGGTCAGTCGGTTAAGCATCTGACTCTTGATTTCAGCTCAGGTCATAATCTCAGGGTCGTAAAATGGAGCCTCACATCGGACTCAGCACTCAGTAGAGAGTATGCTTGAGATTCTCTCTCTCCCTGTACCTCTCCCCCAGCTCTCTCTCTCTCTCTCAAAATAAATAAATCTTAAAAAAAGAATATTAGAGTCTGCATTAAAGTTGTGTTCACATGCATATCTGCCACATGAAATGTGTAGAGAGATCATTAAAAACCAATTGTTTGTTAATTTTGTATGCATTGTAAACACAGGTTTGGGTGCCCTAGGTCCATTTTAATTTTTGCAGCATAAGCCTCTCCATAAGGAGAGATACCTTAAAAACATATACATTGGATTTATAAGGCTTTTATTCTAACCTTAGTTTTGCTAAAATGTTGACTGTTATTAGACAAGTTGTAACTACTTTTTGACACCAAGTATTTCATCTACAAAATGATGATAATACCTATTACAGATTCTGGAGAAAATGATGACTTAAGTTTTTGGTAAATTCTCAGCTCTGTGGTAGGGCAAGGAAGACAAACAGAAATGCCTTTGTCCACCTTGAATAATTATTACATAGGAGAGCCTAATCCATGATCTCAAGTTAATAAGAGGGAGCTACCTGAATGGGCCTAATTTGAAAGGTTACAGGTTTAAGAAGATAAAGAAGATTAGGAATGGTAGGCATATTGCAAAATCAAGTTTCACTCTAGGAGTATTTGTTTTCTTAAGGATGTTGAAGTATGGGATAAAACCATGGAGACAGAGTGATGAATTGGATAAGCTGTTTACCCGTTGTGCCAGAGGGGAAAGGAAGAAGATGAGGAGTGAGGCCGTTGAGCCGTGAGCAGGTCGCTCATAAACTAGAAAGTGGACTGAGTGCATAATATGGCCCTGGAAGGAAAGTATCTTAAGCCAAAGTATTATTCCTGGAATACTAGTAGAATATCTCATTGTTTTTATATTGAAAATGGGAGTCTGCCTTAAAGTTGTTTAGTTGGGTTCATATGCTTGTGATTTTCTGAAGCTCATAATAAGTGTACTAGGAATGGCTTCAATGTTATAGTTTACATCAGAAAGTAATTAACATCATCACGGTGGTCAGTAGAGATGTTTCAATGTCCATAAAATATGTATTTTTTTCACTCTATTTGCATCATTTTGTTCTTCTGGTTATGCTTTCTTAGGGATAACTTGCAGAAGATAAATCATGCCCTAAATTCATAGCTCTTATTCTAGATCTCTTTCCTACATCATTTTCCAAAAAACCATCCCCAGGTGGAGCAGGATTTTCTTCTTTTGAAATATTAAAACTTTTTGTTAAAACTGAATTTGTAAATGTCTACAACTTTTGTAACTAAAATTGGTGGTAGTAGAAAATGTATTTGTAAGTCATATTATATATCGATGGCAATTACATTTTGTTTGTTTATAACTAAAAACTAATGACTTCATAAAAAAACACTTTTTTTTTTTCTGGACGAGGGCAAAGTAGTAGTGATGTATATCAAAGTGTGGAGCGTAGGTAGGGAACATCACTATTACCTACTAAGTGGTTAAAAATTTAAATTCATAGACTTCATTCTAGTTCTACTATATTAGAGACTCTATAAGTAGAGCCCAGAAATAGATGTTTTAGCCAGTTCTTCAGGTGATTTTAATACAAACTAAAGTTTGAGAATGTCCAGTTAATACCATTTCTACTCAGATTCTCTCTTGGCCATATGACTCCCTCGATGTAAGGTTGTGAGGTCAGCCAGTTCCTGGAACTACTCTACTACTTCTACAGAAGTACCCAAGCTTATGTGGAATCTTTGGCAAACAACTAACCATCTCTAGCTAGCACTAATATTTCACAAGAAAAGTTATATTAGGAGAAAATAAGTTTAAAAAGATACTAAAATTTTTATTTCCTCAGCAGTCAACCCCATTTCATGTTTGTTGCTTTAAATTTAAAATAGAGTGACAATTTATTTTATATTGTGGATACTGTGGAATTTTTTTTTAACCGAAAGCCTTGATAGGGAAAAGAAAGTTTCAATAAAGAGGATATGTTCTGAAAGTAGGAGACCTGAATTTTTATTTTATTTCTGTCAAGTGCTGAGTGACTTAAGAAAAGCTTCAGTTTCTTTAAGATTGAATGAAAATAACAGCTGGACATGGAGATTACTTTGAGGCTTGATGGTTTCATACTTTCTAATGTTAATGTTTTAGAATTATAATTAAATTCAATAATAGAAAATAAATATATATTAGGCTGTTGATTTTATGCTCTGCAAAGGTATTTCCCAGGAATTAAAAAATATATTTAGTGGGGGCACCTGGGTGACTCGGTTGATTAAGTGTCTGACTCTTGATTTCAGTTCAGGTCTTGATAACAGGCTGGTGAGTTCAAGCCCTGCTTTGGATTCCATGTAGGGTGTGGAACCTACTTAAAAAAAAAAAAAAATTAGTGATAGGGGAAAAAATTACCTAAACAACTGAAAACAAAAAATATATGATGTTATTGTCTTTTTATAAATTTTACATGATTAATTTATGAAAAATTTCAAGTATCAAAATAAATAATTCACAATTTAGAACTATTCCTGGTCATATTATGAGGTAGATCATAGAGCATTTATTTATTACACTTTTTAAGTTTTCCTCATTACTGAGGATATAGTAATAAAGAGGAATAATAATAATTCCAGGTACTAAATATATAGTAATAAATAGTCACTGTTTATTACTCAGACAATGTTCTGGAAGCAAAGGACCTGGAACTATACTGAGCAGAGTCACATAAAATGCATATTTGTTAGATGAATGAAACACAGTGTTAAAAATGTTAAAGCCAGTAGTTTAAATATGACTCAAAGAATATCCCCCTAATAATTCCCTAAAGTGCTGTGGCCAGAAATTTTTCATGACTTATATAACTATCAAAAATATCATCTGCGGCAATCACCGGTGTAATAAAGAAAAATAATAAGAGCTCAGAAAAATCTCTGAAAAGTTGTATCAGTGAGTCAAGTGGGCAGTGATTGTATGTGGAATTTTAAAACCTTCTCCATGTATTAAATTAAAAAGAATAAATAAGCCCAATTTGCAAAAGAAAAAATTAACAGAAGTAGAAGAATCTTGTTTGTGTTTATGAAAATGCAAGATAAATAGAATATATTTGACAGAAAAAGTATAGCTTCAATTCAAATATTTTTTTAAAATGTAGCTTCCATTAAAGAGTAAAATGAAAATATATGAGTGAGCAAATTTGAGAGATTTGAATAAAAATTTAGTTCACTTTCTTACAAAAGTCAAATCGAACCATTTTTTATCACTATCCATTGAGAACATTATGTTTCTCTTCATATCTCTTTTTCAAATTTTAATATTAAATATTTTTACAATTTGGCTTCCCCATTTTCAGAATAGATACCATATGTCCTTTAATTTCCTCTCTCTGCTCATATTTCATATGTTCTTTGTTCTCATATTCCTGTTCCTTCAAATACTATTAAATAGCACAAAATGAGCTATTTAGAAAATGAAAATCAAGTTTATCAGCATATTTTTCAGGATACATACTTTTAATAATTGTTTCTTTTTTTCAGGGAATTTAAACTTTAATATAATATAAACTTTGTATTGGAAGTACATTCTAAAGGTCATCCTAGTGTTAACCCAGAAAATTTCTAGGAGAAAAAACACTTTTTAATTGTCTAAATAAAAAAAGCATTTTTTTATTGTCTATTAAGAGCAAGAAATCTCACTTAAACTTTGCCAAGCTCAGCATGATAATCTAACACACTGTGCCACTCTGCTTTGTCAAAGAAAAAATACCCTGCAACTTTAAAATTTTTTTTCTGATTGTTTGGTTATAGGATAAAAAATTTATAGGGCTATATTAGACAAAAGAAACAAATTATGAAGCTGTAACATTAATTACTAATGACAGAAAGGCAAATGACACACATATGGAAAAATATTTCTTCTCCTGAAGTACTTAAAAATCATCTATTAAAGATTATGACAATTCAAGATTCTTTTTTTTTTTTTTTTTTTGAGAGTGCATGTGTATGTACAAGAGTAGGGTATGGTGGGGGACTAGATCTCATGGCCCTGAGATAGTATCAAGAGTCAGATGCTTAACCAACTGAGCCACCCAGGGGTCCCAAGATTCAAGTCTATTTAATTCAAGATTGTTTCTCAAGGATAACACAAGAAAATCACATTAAATTAATATTCATAAATATATTTGGTTGGACAGTTTAAATTCTACCTTTATATCTAAGAAACTGTAATTTGTGAAAAAAGTTTCTCATCTTCAACATAGTCTAACTAATTAAAAATATTCTAACATCATATGACATAACATATGTAGTTCACAGTCTACACAGTCACTTTCTAGTTTTTCAGTCTCTCAAAGAAATCGCGGAAGACCATAAATCTGCAAGCAGAGACCTCTCCAAATAACTACATTAAGTCTTCTGTAATGATTAAGAATACTATTCTTAAAGTACATGATCCAAAGTAACCTTGATAATTAATTTAAAAATTGAAAAGTAAAAAATGAAATTTGAAAATAAAATTTAAATTATCTACAAAATTACCATATATACAGAAATATGCTATAAGATGCCAGCTAAGGCCACTTTATTAGAAGTTAATGATTTTAGAGGATAAAACTTTGGCAACTATCCGGCTGCTATTTCTTGCTATTTCCTCTTTAAATGGTTGATATAGGTTAACCTTGTTATTAAGCCTTATTAGTGTTCTTAAGCTAAATATACACATTTTTCATTATAAAATGCCTTGTAAAATTTGACAATTTATTAATGCTACTTGATATTGTCAAAGAAACCCCTAAATTTTAAAAGGACAATATTTAAACTGTAGATTTAATGACTATGTAGGCTTTAATAACAGTGAGCAAATAGTTTAATACTATCTAATGACAGCTATGACCAGTGGTTATAAATTCTAAATTTGTTACTTTTCTTGAAATAAATGATACAATTTCCTATGCTTAATTTTTACAAAGATTGCATCACGTATAATGGATGAGTGCTCACCGGCATTCATTCTCTAAGAGTTTAGCGATGGTTCCAGACCACCTCCACACTGTCATTTGTTCACATATCCATGGTAACCGCTTGGCTTGCGCTGAACTACATATTCAGCTACAGCCATAGAAGAGCTGCAGTATGAATAAATCCCATGTGGTGTTTTTAGGGGGATGTCAAGATAGATTCTATGTTTCAGGCATTTTCTATTATATAATGTTTCACTTAGAGATTCCAATGCTGCACAATTTAAGACCCCCATATTCACTGTTCTCCCTCAAAATAGACATTAGCCATCATCTTCCTTAGGAAAACTGGACTTACCACCAAAGGAAATGCCATGCCCTCATTTATACTCTGCATACTCTCTGTGAAAGCTTATTTCAGAGCACCTAGTGATTCATTGAATCAATCTATTCATCTTGCTTATTTTTTTCACCTTTATTGAGATATAATTGACATATATCGCTGTATAAGTTTAAAGTGTTATCTTACTAATTAACTTACCATATCTATTTCCCTTATGTAGACTCCTGTGCCCCATGACATGACTTTTGCATATTCAGCTACTTGCTCCACACCCAGCACATCTAGTCATTTATTTAACAACAATGTGTTAAATGCCTACTCAGAGGTAGACTAGGGTAATGGTAAAGAACTCATCAGTTGTGTGATTATGGGCACTTGCTTTACTACTCTTTGCCTCCCTTTCCTCATTTGTAAGAGAGTGTAGTACAGCATTTATTTTGCAAGGTTGTTATCAGGATTAAATTGTCAATGAATGTGAAGGGCATAAGGTAAGTTGTGCAAAAAATGCATAAATGTAAGCTATTGTTATTACTACTGCTAGTCTGGAACTATTCTGGGCCCTGGTGATATAGCAGTAAACAAAAATAGCAGGAGTGGAGGAAGACAGATTAAATAAGTAGCAGATAATTTAGATATACTTTAATTGCAATTGAGATTGCAAGGACAATGGAACAGGGTAACGGTATGGAGAATTTGGGGGGAGCAAAAATAGATTGGGTAATCAAGCAAGGCTATTCTGAGGAGGTGAAATCCGAGTTCATACATGAATTATGAAAAGAACCAGTTATAGAAAACTCTGGACTGGAAACAAACTTTGCATATACAAAAAATAGAAAGAAGCTCAGTATGTGTGCAGCTAGATAAATGTTTAGTTAAATGAATTATTGGAAGGCTGAATGCATTATCTTATTTGAACATATTCAAATGCAAACCCAAAGAGATTTCTGGATTTATTTCAACAATTGGTTTATATTTTCTATGACCAAATGTTGTGGTCTATCGAAAACTAAAAAAAAAAAAAAAAAAATTATTTTAAAGATTTCTGAATCTGAACAATGTAAATTGGTGTACAATAATCGTAATTTCCTGGATATTTTTAAAGTAATACTGTCTAACAAGTATTAAAGGTTTTACAAAAAAATGTTCCAAACTCATACCAATAAACTGAATTCTCAGAACCAACTTCTGAGTATAGCTATCTTATGTCGTGAGGCACAAAGAAGTTAAGTAACTTGCCCAAGTCTCAAAGAGAGTAAGTTGTTCAGCCTGGGCTAAACCTTACCGATCTCTTCTTAACAACAGTAGAAACCTATCCCCCTGGCAAATTTGGACAAAATTTACTCTTCTGACTTTATACATTAGAATGGTAATTTACTTAATTTGGTATGGTGTGTACTTACATGTATGGACATGCGTGTTTTGTAATGGCCCTCGGAAAAAGTCATTAGCATATATTTAAGGTCACTTTGTGAAATACATGAGGACTGGTACAAAAGATGCTCTGAGAACTTTCCGAATCCTCAGTCAGGTTGGAGGGATCTGAGCACAGCCCTTGTAGAGAGGTGGATGAAAGTGCTCTCTGGGTTGTCAAGTGTCAGGGCTGCAGCTGATAAACTGAGCCACTGTTCTGTTTCTTTGCTGTGTCAAATTCAAGACCAATGAACCAAATAGGGTTCATCAATTTCCAAAGAAAATGGTTCTCTGCCTTTTTTCTTTTCTTTTCTTTTTTTTTTTTTTTTTGGTCTCCCAGGATAAATATTTCTTATGACACCTCTGACATGGTGAGAGCCCTTATAGGTCATCAGTAAACAGATGGGGTTGACGGATGAAATAGCAAGTCGACTGGACAGTCTTCCCCAAAGCCCACAGCGGCAGGCCCTGGGAGACCCAATGAATCTCTCTGTAATCTTTGGTTAATGGCCAATCTGAAGCTTTTCTACCAAAACAAATAAATATATGTCTAGAAAAACTCGTATTGATTTTCATCTGGGAGACATATTAGGCAGGAGGAGCTGCTTGAGGTTTGAAAGGGACAACATAGGGGGAATAGTGAAGACTAAGAGACGATGTGCATCCTGCAGGGAA
The DNA here is from genome assembly GCF_963455335.1 of Martes martes. Taxonomy (NCBI): domain Eukaryota; kingdom Metazoa; phylum Chordata; class Mammalia; order Carnivora; family Mustelidae; genus Martes; species Martes martes. The sequence continues at coordinate 81,046,876 of NC_137889.1, forward strand.
CCAGCAGTAACAGAGCCAGAGGTAAATACAGGTATCCCCTCCATTTCGAGAGTTCATACTATGCCACTTCACTTTTATGAAAGACCTACTTAGTGCCTGTTTTTGCCAAACCAAAAGAAATCTGAAGAGGATTTTCACTTTCATCAAAGAAAGGTGACAAGCCAAAGTTGCATTCCATGCCCTGTACAGAGGCAGCCGCTGTGGTCCCACCAGGCTCCTTCCCTGGGAACTCAGGTGTCCTGAGTCAGCAGGAGGCTCCACAGTTCTGAATTGTGTGTATAAGCATCTGTGCTTTAGCTTGATTTATTTTGTGCATCCATTAGCAAGATGTGTCCTCCAATATCAGAAAAGCCTATGAGAGGTTATTTTTGGGAGTCTGGGAATGCTCAAAAATTTTTCTATATAAATTAATGGTAATTGCTTAGCCTTATGTTCTTTTGGTTTATGAAAGGTTTCCTAGGAATGCTTTTCTTCCGGATAGTGGAGGAAACCTGTACCAGGACAGCTGCTTATGAGCTGGACAGTTTGTTTTTGAGGAAAAGGAATGGAACGTGTGTGGTCCTCTTAAGTTTTGTTTTGCTTTTTTTTTCTTTTCCAGAGTAACAGTCTCGTTTTCTCCCAATCAAAGTATTTAATTTAGTGAAGTACATTATTTCTAAACTTGGGGTAATAATAGCAAAATAACAGAAGAGTAGTAATAACAACAAGGCAATAGTAACTACCAGAATTTACAGCTGAAATAGCTGAATTTGTAAAGACCCTAAGTAGATATTCATGGTTGATAAATACTGCTGTTGTTGATGTTGTTAGTTGAGGGCTTATTATGAACACCTTCTACTTATTGAGTCTCACCAGGCCTTTTTTTTTTTTTTAATATTTTATTTATTTATTTAAGAGAGAGACAGTCAGAGAGAGTATGAGCAAGGAGAAGGTCAGAGAGAGAAGCAGACTCCCCGTAGAGCTGGGAGCCCGATGCGGGACTCCATCCCGGGACTCCAGGATCATGACCTGAGCTGAAGGCAGTCGCTTAACCAACTGAGCCACCCAGGCGCCCCTCACCAGGCCTTTTTTATAACGTAATTTCTTTTTATTTTCTCTAATATAGTCATAACAGACTTATAAGCAAAATCAATTTCTCATCTTTTAGCAAACGGCGTTAAGCTTTAGAAATATTAAATTAATTGAACTAAGTTGCATAGGCAGGAGGTCAGAATCAGACTTAGATTGTTTGTGTCCAGGGCCCAAAGTCATTCTCTTACTTTGCATTGTAAATATTTAGCTGAAGAGTGGGATTCTAATTGAAAAGCAGAAAATAGAGCAGTGAATGGATGGGAATTAAAGCATAAATAGGCTGAAACTTCATTTTTCTGTTAATCCACAGTTTTCCTTCTCTTGGCATTATTTCTATCCTAAATATTCACAAACTTTCCAGTTTTACCTTTAGGACTTGAGCGATTTGAAGTGTCCTCATAAATTATAGGAAACGTCAAACTTTAAAAATGATCCCTTGTGTTATCTTTCACAATAAAAAATTATGGTAATATATCCAACAAATGAGAAGCCACTGAAATGGGAAATAGGCTTACAAGTTATTAGTACCTGACTCACAGGGTTTGAGTCACAATTATTATCCTTTAAGAAAATTATGAGACTTACAGACTCAGTTTCCACAATATGCACTGTTTGCTATTTAAATTGGATATTCTTAAATTCTGTTACAAAATAAAACACTTCCAGCAATTGTCAAGACATAAAACGGTTCCTGGGTTCATGATATGTTACCCATGGTATGAGTTTTCCAGAATTAATGAGGAAGTAGTGAACTTCTTAGTTTGTTGCTCTGATACAGCTGAGGGAAAATGCTGGGGTACAATGAATGGGCATTCAGCCAGCAGGCCATTTCCTAATAAAAACAGTTAGCATTGTGGCATAAACATATGAAAAATAGCTTATAAAACACCATGCTAGAACAATGGGAAACAGAGGATATGATATTTTTTGTAACATCCCCATTTAAAAATAAACGTTCTTTGTTTTGGTTCCCCAAGATAATACCTAAAACAGTTTTGATAATCACCATTTGTATTTATGTCATTCTACCTCATAAGCATCAGATAGGATAGCTACATTATGCAAGACATTTAAAACATAAGTTTAACAGAGCGTTGTCAGCTTTAAAATACTCGTGTTTATGGGCTTTTGGGAAATTATTATTTTCAGCCAACTTAAGTACTTACTGAAATGGGAGTAAATAAAAAGAAAAGTAAAAATTCTGGAGAGGCTTAGGACAGAAAAGCACACAATGTTTAAATATCATTAGGGGTCAATACTCAGTGAGTGTCTGCTTGATGGAAAAATATTACAAATAAGCATAGTGTTATTTAAGAATTATAACTTTTGACTCAGAAAAGAAGTGATACGCTTCATTTAAAAAATGATTTTAGATGGGGCGTGTGGGTGGCTCAGTGGGTTAAAGCCTCTGCCTTCAGCTCAGGTCATGATTCTGGGGTCCTGGGATCGGGCCCCGCATCAGGCTCTCAGCTCAGCAGGGAATCTGCTTCGTCCTCTCTCTGCCTGCCTCTCTGCTTACTTGTGATCTCTGTCTGTCAAATGAATAGATAAAAATCTTTAAAAAAATGATTTTAGTTAAAATAAGTAAATTAATTAAAAAATGATTTTAGAGAAGGAATACTCTTTTTGGAAATGACAATGGAACTGCAACTGCCAGTGTCTTGTTACAAATTGTTTTAAATCCTACATGCAGGTTTCTCCTGTGTTATCTCCAAATAGAGCACTCCTAGGAAACCTTTCAAGCATAACACAAAGAAGAAGTTACCAGTAATTTATTCAGAAAAACTTTTGAGCATTACCAGACCTAAAAAAATAAACCCTCTTAGGCTTTTCTGTTGTGTGGGACACATCTTGCTAAGGGATGCACAAAATCAATCAAGATGAAGCACAGATGCTCATAGATAGAGTTCAAGGTCACCGAGCTTGGTGCTGAGATGCTGAGTGTGGTTTCCAAGGAAGGAGCTTGGCGGGGCCACGCTTGCTGCTTGGGACTCCCATTGCCTGGTAGAAAACAAATGCTGAAAGCTATTTTTGCTCTTCACCTTTTCTCCTAAAAGCCAAAATCCTCTTTGGATTTCTTTCGGTGAGCAAAAACGGGTACTAAAAATACGTCTTTCGTAAGAGTGAAGTAACATAATGCTAACTTTTGAAAATGTGTGTGTGTGTGTGTGTGTGTGTGTGTGTGTGTGTGTGTTGGGGGGGGTATGTGTAGTAATTTTCTCTAGAAAGCCAAAGCAACTAATAGAGTATACAAAACAGAAACCCACCAGCTAATTAACGGAATCTTGTTATTTTATCTGAGTGACACAACAGACAAACCAGTCATTTTAGGTGTCAACTTAGAAATGGTAATGACTTTGGAAGCGCATTCATTCATCCATTCAGAATGTTTGGCAGGGCTTTCACAAAGGAGACAACATGTACATTAGCCTTAAACAGAAGTAAATAGAAGTTTTCCAGGCAGGAAAGGAAAATGGACATTCCAGTCAAAAGCCTTCCAAGAGCCAAGTTTTCAAAATGTGAGATTTGGTTACGCTTTGGGTGACTATGGCATAAAATTGTGGACTAGGGAGGGAGAAGTAATTTGAAAAGGTTAGTTGGGATTCATTTTTATGTTAAAAGTGAAAACAAATTCAGTCTCAAATACCTTTAACTGAAAAGATAATTAGCTTATGTTCTTGACAAATCTAGGGTTAGATAAGTGTAAGCTTTCAGTCTCTTTTCAATTCAGAGCCTTTCTCAATTAGCAAGATCTGGTTTCTTTCTCTGAATTGCTCAGCTCTGCTTCTTGTCTGTTGGGTTCCTATTTTGCTAGACACACGCCTTACCATGGTGTGTGCTTTCTGCCCTATGTTCCTTTCCTGGTTCAAATCTGGAGGGAAAGAGAGTGAACTTTTTTTGACCACTCCCATGCTTGACCTAGAAGTTATGATTGTTGGATCCATTTCATCAGGTTCCCACTTCTGCTCCAAAACTGCTGTGTATCATTGGCCAGATGTGTGCTGATACTCTCTTCTTGGAGCTGAGGATAGAGCACCCCCCACTTGAATAACAGAGGTCATGGGTCATGGCAGTTGAAAAATAACAAAGGTCCATAATACTCTGTCCTTTTGGCCATCTATCATAAAACAGCCTTATTCTTAAAATCCCCATTCCCAGTTACTGTATCCAGGTCCAGATCTATATCTCTGGTTAATTTCAATTCTTATTCATTAGACCCGAATATAACTCCTCATGGGCCAGCAAACTAACAGGAAATTTACCTCTATACAATAACCTATCATTTGTAAAACAAAATGACAGAGAAAAGAAATATTTGTAATAAAACTTCTATTGGATGGGGCAAATGAGAAATAAATACAGTGGCCAAGAGTTCATACCACATATAATATGTGGTTAAAAAAAAAAATAGCAAGCGTTCTTTGCCCTGTTTGCTCTGGTATTAGAAGGAATTGTTTTGTTAGTAGCTTTGAATCAGTTGGCCTGATTCTTCTCTTCTGGGTGGCTTTCCTTATTTATTTATGTATTTATGTATTTATTTATGTATTTATTATTTGATTTATTTAGGTTTTCCTCATTTTGTTTCTTTTTTGTTGTTATTCCGGTAATTAAATGGGAGATATACATATGGAGTATGCCCCATCCCCTTCCACTGTGATATGATTAAGAATTTGGGATATGCCTTAGAGATTGTAATTATAGCTGTGTTTTTCTAGTGCTGATGGGACAACTCTTAAAATTTAAGTGTACTTTCAATATATGTATTCCAAACAATTCCATGGACTACTACTGAAGGTCAGAAATCTCTTCAAGGTAGTCCTTTTTTTTTTTTTTTTAAGATTTTATTTATTTATTTATTTATTTATTTATTTAGAGTTGGGGGCAGGGGCAGAGAGGGAGGGAGAGAGAGAATCTCCAGCAGACTCTGCATTGAGTGTGGAGCCTGACATAATGTGGGGCTCGATCCCTTACCCCTGAGATCATGACCTGAGCCGGAACCAAGGATCAGATGCTTAACCCACTGAGCCACCCAGATGCCCCTGTAAGCAAGTCATTGTATTAGAACCATGTCCCATATTTTTCTCTTAATATCCTCCAGACACATTGCTCTGCCCATCCCTTTCATCTACTTGTCTAAACCTTGCTTCTGACTTGGGACAGTTTACCACATTGACTCGGGTGGGAGATAGAACCAGTCTGACTCTTGCTCCCAACTACACATTATGTGGCATCTTTCAGGTAGGGTAACAGTCCTCTTTTCTAAGTAGTTTAAAATAGGAACTTCTTTGGAGGAAACTGATGAAAACGGCTTCTCACAGGTTTTAATATTATTTCCTTCTATTGTTCCTATTTCCCTGCTTTTGCTGGCAGTAACTTTAGTTTGGAAGAAAGAATTCAGCTTTCTAATCTTTTAAATTTCTCAGTGACCTTGAATAGGTCTCAGGCGAGAAAGGTATTTCTCAGTAAAGCCACATTTTCTTCCTGGCTGCATTTAAGTAAACCAATTTCAACACAAGCTTGTCTTTTTCTTATAGGACTTATAGAGAGCCATAGAAACAAGAACCACATTCCAAAATCTCACATTTTTCATATCGAGACCAGGAATGCTGTTGTCTCAGTAAGGATAAATTCTGAGCACCAAGCTAAAATGGGTGTGTATTTGCCTATCCCTACCCTCTACAACCAAATTACAAATACTATTATCTGTCCCCAACAGAAGTGGGAGAGTTCTCCTCTCTCCTTGATTCTGTCAGTTTTGAATTTGCTGTCAGCCATTGGCAATGTTCCAGTCTTGGTGCTAGTTCTCATATCTTTTGATAAGTGAGAGAAAATACAATCCAGGGTACTTTGTCACAAAGAAAGTGTATTAACTCACAACTGAAAAGTCCAGGGCTTGCTTGATCTTGGGGGATGTTAACAGGATCAAGTTTCTTTTGTTCATGTTTAGATTCATGATTTTGTGTTGATTATTTATTACTTATTTATTTAAAGGTTTTATTTATTTGAGAGAGAAAGAGAGAGAGCAGGGGGAGCAGCAGAGGGAGAGGGAGAAACAGACTCCCCTCTGAGCAGGGAGCCTGATGCAGGACTCGATCCCAGGACCTTGGGATCATGACCTGAGCCAAAGTCAGACACTTAACTGACAGCCACCCAGGTGCCCCGTGATTCCTTTTTTGTGCCATTTTTGCTAAACTGGAACCACAGTTGTTGGTTTTTTTTTCCCCCTATGGTTTTGGATAAGGGTTTGCCACAAGTGGAATGCAGCAAGCTTTAGAAAGTGAAGCTGTAGGCATTAAGTTCTGAAGGTAAGGTAAGGTAAGATGTCAAGCGATGTTGACTGCACATGTGGATTTGTTGTTTTACTTTATTGATATGCGACAGCCATGTAGCCTATAACTCTTTTATCACCTGCTATACCTTATCTGTCAGCTTCTCAGGGTCCAGGCAGAGCATACATGGAGTGTCATTGAGAAATGTATCAGCTTCTTCTTCAGGGAACCTACGATGTCAAGGTTAGAGGAGGGAAGAGATAGGCTCGGGTTCTGGTTTGCTCTTGTGCACTCCAGTTTATTTTTGTGGTTTCCAACAAGAACTCATAGGTCCCAATTTTCTCTCATTCTCTCCCCTCATTTCATGCCAAGTTTTACTTCTTGAATATCAATTTCAAGCCTATTACCAGACATAGAGGCAATGTCCTTCCCATGGATTTCTTCAGCAGCCCTTCTCAGTTGTGTCATGTCTTATTTTAGTAATAAATCCCTTATGCCATATTGCTTGTAGTTGTTCCATTCCCTGGTCAAACCCTAACAATACAGATAGGTTCTCTTTCTGTACTCCCAATATGGCAAAAATAACTTCATCTGACATCTTCCCAAGTTCAAGCCCTGTGGAAAATGCTTGGATCTTTTTTAAGTACAAGGATTCTTATTGGATCATCTTGGCTTATTATTCATTTTCTATCAATGTCTGTGAACAGGAAGAGAACACTGTGCTTATTAGTTAAGTCTGTCCATATTTCCACCCCTAAATTAATCACTATGGTCTAGGGAATTCAGTGTATTTATTGGTTAATTCTAAGTCACATGTTCTTTTTCTAAAAAAGTGGGTGCACTGAAGTCTTTTGATTTCCAAAAGACTTCAAGATATTGCTATGAGAGAAAGAGAGAAAGAGAGAGAGAAAGGAAACTCAAGATGTTCATTATAGGGTGGACTATAATCTGTGGTGGTGGCCTTAAAGTTCTGGACATATTTTATAGTAATGGAGAATCATTGAGAATTTCTAAAAGTAGGGGCTTACAGAATCCAATAGACTGCTAATGTCTCAATGTTCAGATCAATATATCATTTAGTTTTGTTTTCTCCACTCTAGCATTGTGCCTACAGCATAGTTGTTGCTCAAAAAATCATCGGATTGTTGAATATTATGACCTATGTTTTTGAAAGATGGTTAGATACTACGTGAAGTATAGATAAGTGGGAAGTAACTGAGCCAGAATTATGGACTTGCCTGGATAATAGATCCAGATGGAAAGAGGACACTAGGCTGGAATTCTGGAATATGCAAATGTTAAAGGGCAAAGGAAAAAGTGATAATAAAGGAGAATGACAAAAGTAAAAATGTATAAAGGAAACTTGAGTAAGTTTTTTTGTGACTTCATTAGACTAATACATGGACTAGCACTCAGGGAAATTGAATGTTTATCTGCTTAAGCAATTTTTGAATGCATTCATGGCAGTGCACAACTTTGAACAAATAAATCAGAAATTTTTTTTTATAGGAAGGAAGTAAGTTTGAATTAATAACAAAATAAAAAAACTTCAAAGGCAGGGACTGAATAAAACACGTCTGTTCTTAGGCGAAAAAAAAGTTATATGAAGATTTGACAGTTTACAAGTTTATCATAGGATGTCTGTATGAGTCCAATTTTCACTAAGTGTATTTTAGGACACTCCAATTTTACTATTTATGAGTAACACATTAAAATGTCTCCTAACAAGAAACACATATATCATACATAAATCTGCTAGTCTTTCATAGTTACTTCTGACTTTTAGAATTCATCTTTTTAACCAGGGCCACCACCTAAACAGAAAATCTTAGGGAAATTTAAGGTCTGTGGTTTGTATTATAGCTTTTCAGGAAGATAGCATGATGATGTGTAATATCTTTGTAGTGTCTTATAAATTTTATCACTTATGGATATAGTGATCTATTTTCTCATGGCTTGACTCTGTAATTACAGACTTTAAAAGCAAATCATGTCATGACCAGTCCAGGAATTTCAACCATAAAATGTCAAGTATCAATTATAAAATTCAAAACATTATATAGATATTAACGGTATTGTTTTGTTCTTAGAACATTGGCAATTATGCACAATTATTGCCATGCTGCATATTTTCAAAATCCCTTTAGTAAGATAATGCCTGCTTTAGTGATAACGTTTTATCTATCCTTTGTTCTTTCTGCCCAAGGTATTAAAAATTACCAGCTCCCAGAATGGCTTTTTTTTTTTTCTTCTAAGTTTTGGTTAAAAAAAAAAAGTCCAAAAACATACCAAAACAAAAACAAAAACAAAAACCCTCCGCCATAATAAAGCACAACAATTCAAAGAAAAGGTAAAGTGCTAGTTAGAGACTATCCATGAAATAGGATCAGGTTAGTGAAATATTTCAGTGCCAAGCATGTCAAAAGAATTAGTGACTCATAGGCCTTTCCTTCACATAAAATTTTCAGGTCAGTTCTTTTAACACACACATAAAAATAAAAATCTGATACTATGTAATATAAAATTCAAAAAGTGAACCATCTGCAAAACAAAAGAAACAAAGAAAAATTCAAGCTTATCAATCTGATATTTGAGATTTAAAAAAATAAAACCTTTAAAGATATCATTATAGGGGCACCTGGGGGTGCATTTGGTTGAGCATCTGACACTTGGTTTCAGCTGTTGTGATCTCAGGGTAGTAAGATCAAGACACTGGGGAGTCTGCTTAAGTTTTTGTCTCCCTCTCCCCCTGCCCCTCACACCCCCTCAAATAAAAAAATAAATCTTTAAAAATAAAATAAAATAATCATCATACATGATGACAAAACATTGGAGACTATAATAAAAATGAGAACTCTACATTACAAAACTGATATAATTCTTTCAAAGCCAAATGTAATTCAGTGATTAAACAATAACACCAAAATGAACTCAGTGTCTAAATTAGGATACCCAGAAAAAAATTATAAATCACACTTAAAAGGAAAAGAAAGAGAAAAAAAGATGAATGGAGGAAGAAAAGGAAAAAAAAGGAAGGAAGGAGTTAAAATAAGTGTATTTAAAAAAGAAAAAAATAGTGCAACTGCAAAGGAAATGTGAGTTAATTCTTTGGGAAAAAATAGAATGTTAAATTTCTGGAAACTGTAATCATGAAATGCGAATTTTCCATGAGAGAGAAGGAATATAAAACATACAAGTAGGATATTAAAATTATAAGATAATACTGTATACTCCCCAATGCTAATACATTAAACAATTTCTGTGAAATAAATGATCTTGTGGGTAATAACAAACTTCTAAAGTATGCCAAGAAATAGGAAGTAAAATGAGAAAGTGCACATTGAAATATTATTTCCACATAAAACTCTAAATAAAAACAGATGATTTATTACAAATTTACAAGGAACAGATTTAACATTTCCATGCCAAATCATGTGGTCAGGAGTATAGAAAAGGGTAGAAAATTATCCAATTCAGCTTTTGAAGGTAATATTGTTCTGAAAGTATAATCATTTTTATGATATTAAATGTGAAATTCAAAATAAAATCCTAGCCAATTGTATAAAACAGACTGTTAAGGAAGTAATTTCTATTTTCAAGTACCTTTTTTCCACAAGAAGGTAGTTAAAAAGTAGCAACATAAGATATTTTATATATATATACACACACATATATATTCAATAAAAAAGACTTATTTCAAAAGAGGCTAAATGTATTTGATAAGATTCAATATCTACTACTTGTCAATCTCTTAGAAAATGAGTAATAGAAAAATCCTTTGTTTCCCGTCTGTACCCCTAATCCACAGCGCCACCCACTTTCGTGGTCCTTTCTGTATTCTGCAGTCACTAAGACCTCTATTTCAAACATCCTGCGCTAGCCCGGCTTTTTAGACTTCTGGTTCCATTTCTCTACTAATTCCCAGGACAACTATTTGAATTAATTCAGATCTTAAATCCACTTATCCTACCACTACATCATTTTGGTCTCCTTACCCCCATCTTCACTTACATTTAGCCTAGTTTAGATTGCAAAGTGAATCATCAGACTCCCTTGTAAACAGATTAATCTCCATTATTATCCTCTTCATCTCTTGTAATAACTGTCATTTCACTCTAAGTTAACCACAATCCTCAAAATGCTCTCAACCCGTCTGATAGTCGTACTCAATTTCCCATGATCAGGGACGAGTACGTGACCCTCGATCTTCTTTCCACAAAATTCCCCGACTACCTCCAGCAAGACTTACTGTTAGAAGATGGATTGATTAGAGGCAGGCTCTTCTGCTCATCTAAAAATATAAAAGCTTAGCTGGGATTTGTTTCCCAAATTCTACCTTCTACCTGTTAAAATGGTAGATATGTCCTTGCTCCAACCAGGCCAAGATCTCCGCCAGAGTTTTGTCACCCACACACACAAATCTAACAACTTTCTTCACTCTACTTGTTAAATTAGGAGTACCCCTGCTGTGACCTCAGGTGGTATCTTCTGTTCACCTGAACTGAATCTCTTGGGCCTTCTCAAGGGCTTATCTCCTGCCTCTGTGTGAAGCACCCTTTCTTCCCACCTAACTGGTTCATTTTCATAGGTATACAATCAGCCTTCAGGTTTATTCAGATGGGTAATAGACCCCTTTAAAAACTATTTGTTTTTAAAGAGCAACCATGGTCACAAAAACAAAACTTTGGCCCATATTAGTCTAGTTTCTCTGTATCCACTTCAGCAAGCTACAGTTAATTTTTCCTACTCTTTGTCATCAAATTACTACCTCCCATTGATTCTTTGTCCTCCTCAAAAATGCTTTTAATGTAGTTTTTTGAGAAAGCAACACATGACTATGGTAAAGATTCAAGTTGTACTAAATATTAAGCCGTACAAAGTAAGCAATTTTTCTGTCATTGATCTTCAATGCTCAGGTTTCTTTCTTGAAGTGATTTTATTTTGTTATTTTGCACAAAGTATAGCACACTTTGCTTCTCCGCTTAATGATTCATCAAGGAAGTCTTTCGTGGAAATGTATGTAGGTATGCCTCATTCCTTTTTACAGGTTCATGGTTTGCTATCTTCCATAAATGCCACTCTGAAAGTCTTTGTAATTATATTTTATGGCATATGTTTATAGGATAAACTCTTAAAAGTGGAATTATCAAATAAAGGATATGTTTATTTACAGTTTTGATAGATGTTGTGAAATTGCCTTCCCGGGGGTTGTACCAATGCATGTTCATACCAGTGCTGTATGAGAGAGACTTTTTTCCCATGCCTTCCCTAACTCAGTGTATTAGGAAAATTTGCTTTTCACCAAGAACATTAGTTGAAAACTCGATAGTCAAATGTAATTTTTAGAAGTTTTATTGAGGAATAACTGATATACAGAGAACTGCTCACATTTAATGTGTATAATTTGGTGAGTTTAGATATATACAAACACCTGAAGACCATCACCACAATCAGGGTGTAGACATATCCAACATCTCCCAAAGGTTCCTTGTATCCATCCCCTCTTTTCTGTGTTAATAACACATAATAGCAGACGCACCCTCTCAACATATTTTGAAGCACACAATACTGTACGGTTAACTATAGGTACGATGTTTGTACAGCAGATAGGAGTTGTTCAGTGCGTATAAAGTTTCAGTTATGCAGTCAGAGTGTAAATTCTAATGTACATTCATTTTATTATGATTGAGGTTGAGATCTTCGAAATTTTACTTCTTTTTTCTGTGAACTTATGTGTACACATTTTAAAAAAGTGGGTCGCTGATAATTGTACAACTTATTTGTATGGACAGGACAAATATGAGCAGAATTAGCTTATTATCATATATGTTATTTAAAAATCTAAGTTACTGAGTTTATAGTTTGTTGTTTTTAAATTTTTCTTGCTATGGAGAACCTTTTAATTTTGATGAACTCAAATTTATCAATATTTTCTTGAATGGACTCTGCACCATGACTAGAAAGGTTTTATACCATGCCTAGAAAGGCATTTTAAAATAAAGAAAAAAAGAAAATTTTTCAGTATTTTTCTTCCACATTTTGTAGTTTCAATTTTTTACTTATAAAAAATTGCTTTTCCTGAAATTTGTAAACATTGTAAACACTGAAAGAAGGACTCTAACTCATTTATTTTCTCCAGATTCTATCCAATTATCCTAGCACCATTTTAAAAAAGATTTACTTATTTATTTGCGAGAGAGAGAGCATGGGCATGGAGGAGCATGTGAGAGGGGCACAGAGAGAACATAAGTCCCAGGCAGACTCTGAGCTGAGTGGAGAGCCTGACTTGGGGCTTGATCTCATGATCCCAAGATCATGACCTGAGCCAAAACCAGGAGTTGGTTGCTTAACTGATTGTGCCACCTAGATACCCCAATCCTAACACCATTTAATCAACACCTACTCTGCTCACCTACCTCACTGATTTAGAATGCTACTTTCACCAGTAACCAACAATTCATATATATTTAAGACTATGTATGGTTTCTCTGTTATATCTAGTATTTGTGGCCAGTACTAACATTTCCTCTTGTTTTATAACGTTTTATTATCTTGTATGACTAATCTATGCTCATTATTCTTCTGCCTCAGATTTTCCTGCATATTGTTGCAAGTTAATTTTTTTAAAGATTTTATTTATTTATTTGAGAAAGAGATCACAAGTGTGTAGAAGGACAGAGGGAGAAGGAGGAACAGACTTCCCGCTGAGCAGGGAACCTGACCCAGGCTCAATCCAGGATCCTGGGATCATGAGTTGAGCTGAAGGCAGATGCTTAACCAATTGAGCTATTTTTTTTTTCTTTATAGACATTAGGGTCAACATAGAAAACTTCATGAACAATTCTGGAATAAATTTATTGGGATGAAGTTAAATGAATAAATTATCTTAGGGAAAAGTGATATACTTATGATAAGTCATTTCATCAAAGAACAAACACAATAGAAATTTCAGCTTGTTTAATTTCTCTTTTATAATTTGGGTAGTTTTACTTAATATTTTATTAATATAGATTTTGTGGAGTTTTGTTAGACTTATTCGTAATTTGATGTTACCTGGAATTTTAAAATAATTTTACTTTTCAGCTAATTATTGTTCCAATCACTGTTTCACTCAAATGGTTTTTGTCCCTCCTAGTCACTGAAATGTTCTTGTCAAGATAGCCCTGGCCTCTCTTTTGTACAATCCAGTGGTCATTCTCTATTTTGATTTCCAGCAGCGTTTGACCATATACTCTATCTATCTTCCTTAAAAATCTTCCCTCCTATGGCCTCTTTGATATAGTATTTTCTAGATTGTTAAAAATTTAACTCACCAGGACCTTTCTCTCTATGTACTTTGCTGTTTCTTCCTCCTCACCTGACTTTCAAATGTTGCAGTGGCCTTGTGTCCTTTAATCCTCTCTGGCTACATCCTCCCATAAGTGACTTCATTGGGCCTTCCACATGCTTTCTTACCTATTGTATTTCCGAATCATTGTTAGAGACTTTAAATATTGAGGACTATCATCTATAAAATTATGTTTCCCTGGGGAAAAATGCCCATTAATCTCCAAAAGAACGCATATACGTGCTTCTTTAAAAAACTCTCAGAAGGGCAACTCTTCAGACATATATGAGCTGCAATGTTCATATTTGAGATAATACAACTGGCAAATGATGCAAAACTTGACTTTGTAGCAAAAACCACAAATAGTACAACTTTTACTCTGAAAGCCCTCCCAACTAGTCTAAAGTCCCTAGCAAGGGTCATGGACAATTTATATCATCCTCACTTTTCTCTTAATTAACCAAGATTTATACTGCAGGAAAAGCTCTTGCTGCATTTCTATACTACAATAAAAACACATGAACCCATGACTAAGCTAAGGAAAAAAAGTTATCTTACTTTCTAAAACAAACGTAGATGGCACTATTCCCTGGGTTTTATAATCTAGAACCCTGTCAAGATTTCTGTCAAAGACTGATAATCATTTTGTATCTAATAATTGCTTATACCATAGTTTGCAGGTGTATTCTGACCTGTTTCAAATGCTACTAGGTAGCAACTGTCACATAAGAGTGTTCAACAATTTACCCTGCAACAGAAAGAGCAAGTGACTAATCTTAGTCCAACTATGACTACTTGATTTCTCAGAAAACAAAACAAAACAAAACAAAACAAAACCTTTATCAGGAAAACCTCATTTAGCCTAAGTAGAGGAAGAGAAAACAGCCCCTGACATCTGGGACTAGTCTGCTACTATCAGCTAGGCTGGTGCATCAGACAAAATGCCTCTGTGACCAGGATAAATCAAGACAAAAGCAAGATCTCTAGTATTCATACCTGAGCATTGAAAAAACATAAATGCTACCTAAGCCTCAAAAGAGCGAACTATTCCCTGGTCCCTAAGAGGAGTGCCTGTTGCTGGTTCTCCACTTACAGATTCAGTTTCAGTCTAGTCTTCTTTCCTGATAAATGTATGAGGATAAACAATCATATCTAAATAAGTAAGTAAATCAATCAATCAATCAATAATCATAGACTTATTGCTGCTTCCTGCATCTCATCCATAGCAAAACCCCATTTCCTCAAATCCTCCCCAAAATCATCTAACATGGACTCAAATTCATTTAATTGTGACGTTTAGTGAAAATATTTTAAATTAATAAACTAAGGAATGATAAGGAGCTACTAGTTCTTAATAAAAATGATGAAACCATAAGGAGTTTATAACTATGTAAGGAAAGTGACTGCAGTCATCTCATGCTCAATAGAAGAGAGAGAAAATTATATCATTTTCAATGGGAATAAGCATAATCAAATGCTGAGATTGTTGTATTGATAAATTAATTATTGAGGAAAGACAAAATTGGTGCATGGCATGGGTCTCAACTCAAGATTTCAGTAGTAATTTTCAATATGAACAGGATTTCTATCACTTTTATGACATTTTGTATCAGGGTTTTGTAGTGTTATTTGATTTTTCACATGCTCATTTCTTTTCATATGAACTATATTTAAAAATTATTGAAGTCTAGTATCTCATCATGTATTTTCTTTATCATGTTTTACACTTTAGTACAGGGATTTTTGGCATTGATTCATTTTAATATTATTTACTGGTTCATTTTAATATCTTTTAGAATTATGTTAAATTTATTCAAAATTAGTGTTTTTTTGCATGTGTCATGAGTCAAATAGACACATATGATACCAAATGATCAAACTGAAAGGGAGAACTAACCATGTTCAGTTAAATATTTTAAATGCATAAAATAGCAGAAAGGAAGTGTTCTCTGCAATTATACCAACTAAAGACCGTTCTATCATTAAGAATATTCTTTCATGCAAAATGAAAATCAAACGTGGTTGAAAAAAATTTATTCAGAAGTCCAGGATCCATTGAGAAACAAGTACCTTTATCATTTTTAAGATTTAATGAAATATTGGCTTATTTGGTCTTGTCTCTTTCCTGGCTAACAAGCTGCTTTTTCTTCCACACTCATGCTGTTTTAATTAATCCTACCAGTTGCAATAGCTTGATTTTCTGGAGAACAAAATGAGCTGTTTTGTTCTGTAAACACTTTCTGTGGCTGCTTGGACACATGAGGAGATGAATAAACAAATGATAGATCCTTTCTAACTAATAGTGCTAGTTTACCAAGCACAGACAGAAGATGAAAGCGTCTTTGTTTTGGTTCCCATCTTTTCTTCAGAGAAAATGCCCAACCATGACTGTTCATTGTTTATAAAAGTCTCAAGGAATTAGTTTTTTTCAGAGCTGATGATTGTTTTTTGAAAAGGAAATGTGAGAAAAAAAGAATGTAGCTAAGAGACAAAAGTACTATTTTGCTGCTGTATTGTTGTATTTAAATCTACAAATCTCCAATACAGTTCCCTTCTTTATATTGCTTCTGGTAAAAACTTGGACAATATTTTCCTCATCAGTTTTTTTTTTTAAAGATTTTATTTATTTATTTGACAAAGATCACAAGTGGGCAGAGAGGCAGGCAGAGAGAGGAGGAAGCAGGCTCCCCGAGGAGCAGAGAGCCTGATGTGGGGCTTGATCCCAGGACCCTGGGATCATGACCTGAGCCGAAGGCAGAGGCTTTAACCCACTGAGCCACCTAGGCACCCCTCCTCATCAGTTTTTGTCATGACCACTGTCTACTCTGCTTTGGTTTTCTTCTATGCTAAGACATATGATATACCCTCTGATGCTAAGACATATATTAAACTGACATATATTTTTTAATTTTCTGACTTTAAATTCTTCGATATAACTCCCAATAATAATTCTGGCTTTGTATTGACATTGTCTAAACATAGAAATACTGGGCATTGAGTTCTTTCTGGTCAATAAATGGGAATACACTTCAAATGCAAAAATAATGGTGATCTTATATGCTGTATTAAGGTATTAGGACTGTATTCTGTAGATGAATGGAGACTTATTACAAGTATTTAAGTAGTGGAGTAAGTAAAATAATGGATCTGTGTTAGCATTCTGATATAGATAGCCTTTTCAAGGGGACTCCTATGAAGTCACTACAGGTGGCCATAGTTACTATGGGTGACATAATCAGGGCTCTTTAAAGTGAGGAAAAAATTCAAGAAATGTTTATAAAATAAAAGGAGCAGGGCTTGGTGATTGGTCATTTGGGAACACGAGGGGAAGAAATAGTCTCTGTTTTCTAGGTTATGTCTTATTTAAGAAGCCTTCATGGGGCACCTGGGTGGCTCAGTAGGTTAAGCTTCCAACTCTCGATTTCAGCTCAGGTCATGATCTCAGGTTCCTGGGACTGAGTCCAGCACCAGGCTCCACACTCAGTGGGGAGTCTGCTCCAGGAATGTCTTCCTTTTCCTCTGCCTCCCCTTTTACCCCCTACTCATGTGTGCTCTCTCTCTTTCTCTCTCTCAAATAAATAAATTTATAAATAAATAAATCTTTAAAAAAAGAAGTCTTCAAAGTAATATTATTTCTATTGCTTCTTGCATAAATGGAAAACCTGTTATGATATCCAGAGGTTTTTATTCTTAATTTTTTTTTAATTTTTAAGTTTTTCAATTTCTAAATGGACCAGCCAGTTTTAGGCCTTAAACACTTCTACTTGTATAAGCACTTTTTGTTTCTCCTTTAATTTCTAAATTCCAAGGAAAGAAGCTACAACATGGACAGGATAATCAAGAGGCACTAAACGAAGTCAATATTAGAAGGGTGACATTATAAAACAAACGTGATTTTATTTTGTTAACTGATGACTAGTGTTCGGTTACACTTTTTGTTTTATTTTACAAAGAAACAGCTGTGAAATTTGATGTTTTCTGGGATCTTAAAACACACTAGAATAAATACTGATATAATACTAAAGAATTAGGACTTCCAATGCATTTTCATATGGATTTCAAAAATGTAGAATGAGAGTAGGGTATATCACTCACAAGCAAAATTTATTATAATTTCAGAATCCCCTTCTGATGTTGAAAGAGTGGATATTCAGTCAATAAATCTGTGAATATGTATACACAGTAAGTTGAGAATTTAAAAATGTAACTCATTATTGAATTTTCCTATTAATGTATTTAAAAGCTTAAAAATACCTTCAAATGTTTTCTAGTAGCAGTAATAAAATTATAAGTTATTTTTTGCCTCATTATTTTTTAAAGATTTATTTATTTATTAGAGAAGGGACAGTGGAAGGGCAGAGGGAGAAAGAATCTCAAGCAGAGTCCAAGATGAGTGCACAGCTGGGGATGGGGCTGGATCTCAGGACCCTAAGATCACTAGCTGAGCTGAAACTTAAAAGGAGTTGGATGCTCAACTGAGTGCTCTACCCAGGCACCCCTATTTTTTGTCTTTATAAACATTCTTGTTTCTTAGAGACCCAGAAAATAACTCCATATTTAAAGAGATACAAATCTGTTTCATTTTTGCTGCTCTAGATGAGGAAACAAAAATCATTAAGAAATATCTAGTATCTCTGAAGAAATAGAAATCCCACAGAAATTCTCAATTGACTTATTTCCTAACTATTTCATTAAAAAACTGAAACAACCATATTTTTTGGAAAAATACCCATAAAAGTATAGAGTTTCATTTCTTGAGAATGCCTGAAGATGTTCACTGCCCACTGATAACCAAATTAAAGAGGCAGTCAACTTTCCAATAGATGACAAAATAGTGCAGCATTTTGTTCCAAGATGATGCAAGACCAAGACTTTAAGATTCACCAAAACATTTGGGGAAAGCACCGGTCCTTTGTTATCTCTAGAACTTTTACTGCTCTATTAGCCTGGATTAAGAATCAGCATTTGAATTCATGCCTTTTCTGTGATCTTTGCTGCCCTCTACTGCCTCATACTACACTTCTTTTTCTGCTTAAATCTACTTAGTCTATATCCAATTAATGTAATTATTCTGTATTTATGGGAAACCAGTCTTTAAAGATTTCCAGTGTACAGGCAAAACATCTACCTTGTCTTAAGGTTAACCTCACTGGTCTAAGGAATAAATTGGATAGATTATTCGCCATAAATGACAAAATTGCTGAAAAGAGAAATATTTCAATTTATTATAACTAAAGTGTAATTTGATATACCATCTTAAGGGATGGAGGCAATATAAAAATATTTAGTAGAGTCATACAAAATTCTCACATTTTATGCCAAATAATGCCATGTTAGATACAATAATTACTTCAGAAAGTAACCAAAAATTATGAACAAAGTCCAACTATTGTTACAAGGATGTTAGTAACTTTGAAATAAATAACCAAATGAAATTATAAATTAAGGGTGTGTAATATGAGTGAAATGGAGAAGTCCTGTATATATATACTGATATATCTGTGTGTATACACACACACACACACGCACACACGTATAGATATATAGATAGATAGATATAATATAAATATAGATATATATACATATAGATATATGTATATATACAGATATACACCTATATATACAGATATACACTGTATAAATATATTTATATGCATGTATATTTATAAATATAAATGTAAATTATATATATTATAAATATATATTTTATATATAAAATTGTGTGTCATGTTGCTACTAAAAACAGAAATATACAGATTTCATATGATAATAATCATGATTTCTCAGCCACATAATTATAAAATATAGAATTTAAAGTATAAAATTAAATAGTATGTAAAAATGAAGACAGTAAAATTCAGAAAGGGGTTTACCACTTGTATGTGAAAAGTGAATTTGTATTTTTGTGTAACCAATTTGCTTTTACTGTATGGATGAATAATTATGCATGAAAAAGAAATGAAAGTAAGTGGCATGTGCATGCATGATAAGGCTTGGTGAAATATTGTTTAGTATTATTTCCATTTAACCTTGCTTGGATCACAGCTGAGGTTTATAGATTTAGTGTGCCAGGCTGAATAGCCACACGGCTATTATGAAAAATTCATGGTCTCAGGCAAGATTTCAATCACTGCCACATCTCTCAAGGTGATAAATAGAAAGCCCACCTTTACCCACACAGATGCCCCAGATGGTGACATCTATAATGTGATGCCTAAAATGACTTAAGGAAAAAGGGAAACAAACCTTATCTTTGGTGAATTTTAGAACTTTTATTTTAATCTGGTCTACTGTCAAACTGTTTCTACTAGTTTAATTTCAGAGGTCATTGTTAAATTCATAACACCACCAAACTCTTCAAACTATTTTAAAGCCAAATGGATGACTAGCTGAAGTTATCCTTCTGTTCTATTTTTTGAAACTTACACCTCCATGATTCTAGTATTTTCTCTTCAAAATATTCATCTATGATTTATTTGTTACCACCTTCTCTTTCTCCCTGAAAGTGGCCACCTCTTAAGGTTTTGTTCTGTCTTTCCATTTCTATCTCTCTGTTCTACTCTCTCAAGCCTTAAGAATTATCTCCTTGACTGCTTTTCTCATTCCCATTCTGCATTTCTAGTAGTTTCCTGCACACAGGTCGCTGTCACCTTCAACACAAAGTGTAAAATTAAGTTCCTCTCAAACATACTGGGTGGGGGGGGGATGGTAGCGATCATTGAGTTCAATCCCCTTTTAGGTTAAAAAATTGAGGCTATGCTGAGTGAAATAAGTCAAGCAGAGAGAGTCAATTATCATATGGTTTCACTTACTTGTGGAGCATAAGGAATAACACGGAGGACATTGGGAGACACGGAGAGGAGAAGTGAGTTGGGAGAAATCAGAGTGGGGAAGAACAATGAGAGACTGTAGGCTCTGAGAAAAAAACTGAGGGTTTTGGAGGGGAGGGAGGTGGGAGGTTGGGTGAGCATGGTGGTGGATATTAAGGAGGGCAGGTATTGGATGGAGCTCTGGGTGTGGTGCATAAACAATGACTCTTGGAACACCGAAAATAATAAATTAAAAAAAAAAAAAGACTGAGGCTACAGAAACAAATTTACTTAACCAAGCTCACACAGTAATTGGGAGTAACTGCCAATCAATGCAGGTTTCTTCCTACCACACCAAACTTCTTATTCGCTGGCTAATTTCAGATTTCCTCTCCCGCATGGTTCTTTCCAAAATTATCTTCAGTCACCCAGGTATGAAATCAGGATTTAAAAAAATTATTCTTCTTTGCTCCAAAATCTGGTCATACTGTTCCATTCCATTGACCCATTGATTATTTTTTGCAAAAACATCTATACCTCTTTTAAAAATTTTTCAGTCAAATCAATTAATATCAAGAGTTCTACAAAGTCTATAACAAAAACTACTGGGCCATATCTACATTTCTTTCTCATCCTTGATTTCTGTCTTAAGAGGCAGATGGTCTTGAATTTTTTACCTTTTTTTCTCCCTGAGTTTCACCTCCGTGTATCTTTAAAAATAGGTATATGCTATTATTTTTCAATTTTCTATTTTGTTATGTAATTACTTTTTACTTCCCTCCTTGAAAAATAAGAATTTATCTCTCTAAAGTATTAACAATCTTCCCTTTTCATCTCTGAACATCTTAATGTAATTATTTCAGTTTTTGGTTAAATAAACATTCAGCATTTTCATTACTGCTTTTAAATAAAAGTTACTCAAATCAAATCATTTAAGTATACTATGATTATGAGTTCTTCCCTGTGTAACTTCTGGTTTTCCCAGGAATTAGTACTTGTTTTATTTTCATTTATTAATTTTTTTCTGTACCTATTACCGTTTCATCTACAAACACTTGGAGAGAAAAGTAAGTCCTTTCTCAACACATGAAACCTATCAGATGATTCATCAATTTTGTTTTATTCTTAGAGTCTTCCTTCCTGAACCCTTCTGTAACAACTGACTTCGATGTATTGTTCTCTAGCTGCTGCATAGCTGCTCTTCCAGGCTCTCCTTTCTCTCTGATTGTGGGAGTTTCTTATACCTCTCTTGTAAACTTGCTACTGGAATTCCAAGTTTCCTGCTTCTTGGTTATTCTTTCATTTTAATGAAGTCAATTTTGCTGTAGTTTCTTGAGAAGAAGCGTATGGGAGATAGTCGGTTTTAGAGCTTGCCTATATGAAAAAGCTTATTCTCCTTCCTCATTTGATGATCATTTGTGTGAATTCAAAATCTAGATTGAAAATTATTTTTCACAGAACATTGAAGGCATGATTCTGTTTTCTTTTCAGCTTCAAAGTTACTGTTGAGAGGTCCGAGACCATTCTGACTGCTTGTTTTTAACCTATATCTCACTTCCCTGAAATTCTACAATTCTGTGCTTTGCTGTGAAAATCTTTTCATTCATTGAGGTGGATACAAATCATCACTTTGATCTGTAAATTCAGAAATTTCAGTCCTGGGTGTTTTCTTATTTCTTTCTCTATGATTTTTTTTCTTTCAAATTTTCTTTTGTCTTTTTCTGAGATCCTATTATTTGACTGAACTTTAAGCTTAAACCCCTAAAATTTTATAGGTCTTACTTAGCTTCCATTTTGCCTTTTGGTTATACCTTCTGGAGATTTCCTCATATTTATAGTCTAACATTTCTATTTAGTTTTGTTTCTGCTACTATATTTTTATTATCTAAGAGTTTTTACTATTTGAAATCTTTCCTCTTATTTTAACAAAGTCTTCTCAGTATTGTTAGTTTATGGCTTGTATTTTACATATATATATATATATATATATATATTTGTATAAGGCTATTGATTATAGGGTTTCTTGAATGCTTTCTCCTATTTCTGACATTGCTTTTTCTCTTCTACCTTGTTTACTCTCTTTGTCCTCTTTATTTCTAGTAAGTGGCATGGCTTTCCTAATCCTTGGCTGATATTTGATGGTTAAAAGTAGAGCCCTAAAAATAGATTAGAAGCTTTGTGTACAATTACAAGTCTTATTGACCAGTGAGCTTTTCTGTAGGGTAATTAGACAGAAATCCAGTTGTTTTTATCAAGGAGACTCTCTCTCTCCAGCTGTCAAGTGTTTTTCCTTGAGCCACTGAGATTCCAAAGAGATGAGCCCCTTAGCCCTCCACCTGTGAGGGAAGTCTGGTAGGTAAAGCTGTGGAAAAGTGAGGAAAGTATTATATGGGTTTTATCGTTCAGGGCATGGACCTTCATGGAATTCCCTTGATCTCAGTATGGCCTCCCACCCTTGACTTTGGTGTCTCTGGGTTCGAAGTCTTTCTAGAGAAGTATCCTCAGTTTTCTGTTGGGTGGGGACCAGTTTTAGGATCTGACTTATTCTCATATAGAATTTGAGGGGGTTATTAAGGTTTAAAGGCTTCTTAAGAAGAGTTTTAACAACTCGTCATATTGTCTGCCTGTTGTACATGGCATCCTTTACAGAAACCTGATGCCTCTAACTCCTGGGTCTTTCCTGGATTCCAGAGCATGAATTCATTAGTATCTTGACTCCCAATCTGGCAGACAAAATATTTCTTCTTCATCTTGTCTTCATTTTCTGCTATATATCTTTCAGTTTTCCTCTTTGCATCTCAATTTTGTTGTCCCATTTCTGATTTTTCATTTGTAATTTATGTATTAAAAAAAATCTCTGTACTGATTTTTTGTAGCATTATAAGATGATTCTACATGATTCACTAGAATTCAATAACTCTCTTTTAAAATATCTCATTTCCATTGCCTCAGATCACCCCTTACACTTAACATGGGGATAATTAGATGCGTTCCTAACTAACTGATTTCTGTCTCCCATGTTTTTTTTTTTTCAACTAATAAATCCTGATAACTACCATCAAAGAAACATCCCTAAGATATCACTCTGATTTTATCACTCTCCTGCTCAAAAAACTCCAGCTCTTTTCAAATGTCCAAAAAAGTAAATTTCCAACCCATCGATCATATACCCAAATTTCTTATATTTTACCATGTTTCAATATGAATACTTTCATCAAAAAAATAACTTTACTCATTGTCTTCAGAAAAATGTGCATGTATTCCCATTTTTAGGAAAATCCTGCTCATTTAATCTTACTTATTCTTCTACTTTTCTCCAAGAAGTATTCTGATTCTCCAAAACAAACAAACAAAAATCTTTACACCAGTTTACATCCTATTCCTTTCATTATAACATCTGCAACACTTAGTTTTTTGAAGATATTTATTTATCTCTACTATATTCTAACTTGCACTTAATACATATTAATCTGACATATTTATTGTTGTATAGCCCCTTTCAAAGCTGATAATACCTACTATGTGTCAAGTCCTGTGCTAAAATTCCTTCAGGCTTTCCTTAGGTAAAGACAAAGGCAGGGAGGCAGTAGTTTCCAGAAAGAGTGAAAACTGAGAATAAGATCCCAGTTATCAGCTGGAGTTGAGAAAGGAGACTTCAATTTCTGAGAGGATGGAGAAAAACAAGCCACCTTTCCAGCCTTACAGGAAATGAAAATAAGACAAGGACCCATTTCTATGGTTTGTATCCACAAGTGGATGAAGAATAAGGATGTTGTTTCCTTTTCAGTCAAGGGACAAGAGGTCAGCACCTTACTAAAAGCAAGATGACTTGGTATAGAATTCACTTGCCTTACTTAATGGAGTCTTTACGTCTCTTTATCTTAGACAGGGTTGGTCCACAGCTCAAAGAGTTATTGAGCCTGTATGCCAAGTGGTCTAGCATTTGCAGAAAGGGCCTATTGTAAGTTAATAAAACACTTAGAACTGTTGAAGAGTAGGTCTCTCTAAACGTCAGAGGAAACTTTTTAACTTCAGGATGTAAATGTCACTCTCATTCCAGGAAGAATTCTATATTCTTCTCTTCACAGTTTTCAAGGACAGATTTCATGTACTTAAGAGGGTTACTTTGTTATTTGTTAGCTTTTCTGTTAAATTTACATGGTAAAGAAGTTTTCTATGTCTAATCACAATAGTCTTGTTTCATTTATTCTATGATTTTACAAAATCACACTTTTTTTTAAATTTTTTTAATAATTTTTTTAAAGATTTTATTTATTTATTTGTCAGAGAGAGAGAGTGAGCACAGGCAGACAGAGTGGCAGAGGGAGAAGCAGGCTCCCTGCAGAGCAAGGAGCCTGATGTGGGACTCGATCCCCAGACGCTGGGATCATGACCTGAGTCGAAGGCAGCCGCTTAACCAACTGAGCCACCCAGGCGTCCCCAAAATCACACTCTTTTATGAATAAAAAACTCCACCTATCTATAAATTATTGGAATATAGGACTATGTTACTCATCTTTGATATTTCACCATATTAGTATATTGGAAATGCTAAGAAGAAGTATATATAGCGGGAAGGATAATACTTTCAGCATCAGGATATACAAAGTTGGTTTTTTTTTTTTTTTGGCAGAGATCACAAGTAGAGGCAGACAGAGAGAGAGGAGGAAGCAGGCTCCCTGCTGAGCAGAAAGCCCGATGTGGAGCTCGATCCCAGGACCCCGGGATCATGACCTGAGCCGAAGGCAGAGGCTTTAACCCACTGAGCCACCCAGGCACCCCCAGGATATACAAAGTTTTATATCAACAATTCTGCCTATAACTTTGTGACTTTAGTCAACTCCTTAAACTCTTGGGGTCTCAATTTTCTTATTTGTTAATGCAAGATAGTTTTCCTCAAAAATTAGATGATTGTAAGAATTAAATAAGAAGTATATAAAAATGCTTTGTGATCACTAAAGCATTTTAAGCACAGAGCTTTCAGGTATTAACTGAAATGAACAAATGAATGAATGCACTGTGGTTGACTCCTATGAGTTATTTTTTCTCCAGCAGCTATACAGAAAACACTTTCGTACTTTATTAATGGTAATGTAATATGAGGTAATGATTAAAGGAGTGTTCAAAGATGATCCTTCCCAGAAAATTTCCAATCATGTCCCTGACAATATGCCTAAAACACTCTTATTTTCAATTTTTTGTACTAGATATTTGAGTCTTTAGGAGGCACCTGTTGCCATAAAAAAAAAGGCAGCATAGCAGAGGTGAATTAATAATGCATAAACATCCATTTACATATTTGTACAGATGAATACGTCAGTAGAGAGTAGAACTTAAAGAAAATTCCTAAGAAAGATATGAAAGTTAAAAGACCTATGCTTCTTTAGAGTAAAAATGCACTATGATTCTGGGGATAAGCAGAAAATGGGATTGTGAACATATGAATTGCTCTTACTCATTATTTTGCCTCGTTTCTTTCCCAACTTCAATTTTAAGGAGTAACTAGGCATTCTTTCTTTCTCTCTCTTCATATTTTTGTTGAACTGACTGGTGTAGGTCTATACAAAGGAGTTAAGACTTCTTTGAAAATGTGGGAAGAATACTCATCTACTGCCTACAAATCCTTGGCAAGCTCTCAGAAGAAAATATTTGTGGTAGATATTTTCTAGTTTTGTCACATAATGATGTGCAATAATGATTAAATTTCCTTTTAATGAATCAAACAAAAAAGCTTACCAAAATAGACAAAATCTAGATAGACATGAATACAATGCATTATTCTGTGTAATTTATTATTTATGCTATGTAGTTTATTATTTTTGAAAGATATATAAAACTCCCACAATTTTCAATACTTTCTGAGAGTTAGAAACCTAAGGAATCAAATCATAGTCATTCTTGGATTCTGGTCTGCTACCTTGCTCATAGTATCAGTATGAATTCAATTAAGAGAGTATGTAAATAAATACTCCACTATGTCATTTAATATACAAGTCAACTATCATTCATTAGGCACCTGTTAAATGCAAAATACTCTTCTAGGACTCATTTGTGTAACTGGGTGTAGGTGCATGGGACAGGGGTAGGAGTAGGGAATGAGTAGATTTCCCTTTCAGATATTTTTTTGAGTGTACCCATATGCTTGACCTTCTATCGGGTAACTCAGATGACCATTTAGTAAAATCTCTGCTCTGATGCAGCTCATGCTATAGTGGAGAGAAAATGATAAGCAAAAGTAGTAAGTGTAGCACATGCTAGATGTTGGAGTGCTATGGAAAAAAATAAAGCAAGCAAGGGGATAGCCGGTCCAGTCAATTCCAAATAGAGTAAACAGGGAAGGCTTCTCTGAGAAGGATTAAAAACCTAGGAGGTAAAAGAGCCAGCTGTGAGGATACCTGAAGGAAGATAATTTGAGACAGAGTAGATAGCAAGTGCAAAGACCCTGAGGCCAGAGGGTGCGCCAGATTCAGGTTCCAGAAAAATGGTTAAGGCAACTAAAGCAGAGATGTAGAGAAGGAGAGTAACCACATGATATCAAAGAGGGGGAAAGTAGATCATGTAGACCACTCAAAAGGACTTAAACTTTTGTTCTGGGTGATATGGAAAATCATTAAAAGTTTTAAGCAGAGTAGTGACATAATTTGGGCTAATTTTTAATAAGAAAAATGAAGTAGGGTGTCTGGGTGGCCTCATTTGGTTGGGCGACAGCCTTTGGCTCAGGTCATGATCTTGGAATTCCAGGATCAAGTCCCACATCAGGCCCCTGTTTGGTGGGTAGTCTGCTTCTCCCTCTGACCCTCCCTCCTCTCATGCTCTCTCTCTCTTAAAAAAAAAAAAAAGAAAGAAAGAAAAATGAAGTAGGAGTTGGTGAATGCTCTCTTCTAATTGACTCACCTAAATTTTTTTAAAAAACCAAGAAGAAAATGCAGAAGCAGGAAGTGATTGCTTGTACAGCTATTAATAATTTAATCAAGAGTTAACATTGATGCTTGGTAGGGGTGAAGGTGGTAAGATATGGTCGGACTTGTAATGGATGAGGGTACCTCTTATAAAATTTTCTACTGAAAGAGTGTGGCATGTGGAAGAGGGGAATTAAAAATAAGTCCATGCTTTAGAGCCTGAGCAAACGTAAGGATGACATTGTGATTAATAGTAATGAAGAAGGAATGAGTGTATCAAGCTTTAGGAAAGATTAGGAAGTTCATTTTGAGCATGTTGAGAGGATGAATAGACTTCCAAGGAGAATGTAGAGTAGGCAGTTGGATGCATGAATCCAGGATTGAGGAGAGAGGCTGAGCTAGAGTTATTCTGGAAATATAATATTTGGGAATTTCATATTTATATAATAGTTAAGGCTGCATGATATTACCACAGGAAGGAGTATGCCTAAGAGAGAACAAGCTTAAGGTTTTGGGGAGGTGGAGAAAGTAGCAAAAGAGACTGAGATGGAGAGGTGAGAGTGGGAGGAGGAAAACCAGTGTGTCATCCTACTGGAGCTTCCATGAGGGGCAGTCATCAGCTGTGCCAAAAGCTTTTGACAGCCTGTGTAAGATGCAGACTGAGTACTGACCTCTGCATTTAGCAATGGGAAGCACTTTGATAACGTTTTCAAGAATAATTTTGACAAAGAGGATAAAAGTCTTATTGGCATGGGTTCATGAGAATAAGAGGGGAAGAATTAAGGAGGAAGCAACTGCATATTTTTATGCTGATGAAAATGATCCAGCAGAAGGAGACAAAATGATGAAGCAGGGGAGAGGAGAATTGGTGAAATCACATCCTTCAGTCAGGGAGAGGTGACAACATCTTGAACACAACCTCAGGACTTAGCATTGACAAGGAGCAGATACGATTCTTCTCTCAAAATAGGTGATATGAAGGGTTAGACATACCTACCTGAAATTTGATGAAAAGATGTGGAGATGGGAGTATGTGGATGCTCTTTTAACTGCTTCTATTTTCTTAGTAAAATAGGAAGCATGATAGCAGCTTGTACTCTCAAGGAGTTTAAAATATAGGAAGGAAGGATTGCCTGTGTGGCTCAATTTGTTCAGCATCCTACTTTGGTTTTGGCTCAGGTCATCTCAGGGTTGCGGGGTCGAGCCCTGCATTGGGCTCCATGTTCAGCGGGGAGTCTTCTTGAGATTTTTCTCTCCTTCGCACCCTGGATGCCCACTTGTTCTCTCAAAAACAAACAAACAAAAAAACAAAAAAACAAAAAACAGCACAAATAAATAAATAAATAAATAAATAAAATGGAGAAAAAGAAAGATATATATAAAGAGACAGGACCATAATAAATCAAGGCTGAATTTGATCAGGGCTGAAACAGATGTATCTGTTGCGTTGAACAAGCAGGACTCATGGGATGTTATCATAAAACTTTATTTTTATCTTCCTTTATATTTATTCCAGCAGGCCTGTCTTCCCACTGGGTGAAAATTAAGTCAAGTCACCATAATTTCCCACTCATCTTCATTAATAAGGATCTTCAATGAATAATTAATTTGCCCATTATTATTAATTAATAATCAAAACTTAAACCTTGTTTAAAGATAAAATACTCCACTTTACCAGTCAGGCCTATTATAGGTTGGCTTCCATTAGTGAAAAAGATGCCACATTGGGTTTCTTTTCAGTTTTCAATTCTTCCCGCCACCCCCCCACCATCTCCACAGTGCCATTTCTTTTCTTTTCTTTCCTTTTTTTTTTTTTTAAAGATTTTATCTATTTATTTGATGGAGATCACAAGTAGACAGAGGGGCAGGCAGAGAGAGAGGAGGAAGCAGGCTCCCCTCCGAGCAGAGAGCCTGGCTCGATTCCAGGACTCTGAGATCATGACCTGAGCTGAAGGCAGAGCCTTAGCCCACTGAGCCACCCAGGCGCCCCTCCACAGTGCTATTTCTAACCCTTTCAGTGTTTGACACTGGGTAGGGACAGGATGGAAGACAGAAGAAAGAGCAGGAAAATTCTTACTTAGTTAACATTATCCTGAGCTGACATTGTGTAGTGTGAGCCTGCGAGATGTTTGAAGCTTACTTTACTTCTCTTAGGGAGCTTGTAACTCTCTGATGTTTGTGATGCATTCTCTCTTGCTAACTACTGGAATCTCATAAGGTAAGTGGAAATCAATTGTCTTGTGGCTTCAGCTGAAGCTGAGACTAAATTAGTTCTGTTATGGTATTCTATTACATAAATGGCTAATCAAATGTTATTGTGTTTAGAGGAGCAAATGAGGAAGGTAATTTTTACTCAGGGACATGAGGGCAAAAGGAAGAGTCTTTGAGATGGGTGATAGTATTTAACTGTACTGATATGCATAGCAATTGGCACTCACATGTCTTACAGCTCTGAATAAGTAGCAACAATGGCTTCCCATGGGTTACCATGTACTCTACCATCTAACTGCACTACCTCAGGTACACGTGACTGAACAAGAGATCAAGTCTTGAAATAAAGGTGACTACTGATGAGGCTGACATTTGTGAGTTCTCTGTCCAATATAGGTTCTTTTATATGGGATTCTATCACCAGTCAAGTTACATTCAAAGAATTAAATAAGGACTTTCAGAATGAATCAACAGATAGTGTGGAGTGAAGAAAAAATGAGACCAAAAGGTATTGATTGAAGAGAAGCAATGGGATAAAATAAACCATGAACAACCAGGTATCATAAAACAGAGCAGAGAGATGCTAAGATCTGCTCATTTGAAGGAATGTTACAACAGAGGATGCAGAGTTGCTGGATCATCAAAACATGAAACACACTGCTCTATACCTTTATTTCCAAGGTGACCATGGGTTTATAGCTGCACAGACACCGCATAGATGGCAAATAGAAGCTCAAGTTAAACACACTGCAGCTCAAGATAACCACATAGCCAAAGCTGTGTACACAGTCTCTCATTCTCCATCCCACACTGGGATCCTCCATCATTCTGCCCATCCCAGGTAAAAAAGGACCACCAATCTCCAGTTCCCTAAATCTAAACTTATGGACTTACTCTTTGTTCCCTTTTCTCCTATTCCATCCAATCCACCAGAGCTCACTCTGCACAAGTCTCAAATCAAGCCCCTTCTCTTCCTTTCCACTACTACCACTCTTTTAAACCACAATGATTTTCTACCTATAGCTTTACAATAGAATTTCTGTTTCTACTCCCCCTATACCTCACTTCGCAATTCAATCTCCATTCAGAAACCAAAGGATCTTTATGCAAATGCAAATTAGGTCATTTTGTGTATTTTATAAAACCCTCTTAAGGCTTCTAATCATACTTTCACCCTTTGCCTACAGCCAAAGATTTAGCCCTTCTTACTCTACGACCTTTATGGCCACCACACTGGCCCAGTTCTTGTCTCTCTAGCTTGCCGAGACTACTTTTGCCACCATGTCTTTGCATGGCCCATTCCCTGTATCTGGGTTGTTCTTCCTTCTAGTTTTAGCATGGCTGGATCCATCCTGACATTTAGTTTTCATCTTAAATGTTGCTCCTCAAAGATTCGTTCAGTCACACCGAATCTTAAGTAACTATCATTTCACTGTCTGCCACATCACCCATTTTAAACCTCTAATACAACTTTGATTTTCTTTGTGAGTTTGTTTGTTTGTTCACTTAATTTTTGTGTGTGTGATTTGTTTATTTTTGGTTGCTAGCTAGTTAAAAAGTGAGTTGCATGGAGGTAGAGACCTTGTTTGCCTCTGTCATCACTGTAGCTTTGGTACTCAGAATCGAAATGGGCACAACTTAATCTCTCAAAAAATCTGTGATGTTTAAATGCTTCTCTCTAAACCACGTATAAATATTTTTCATGAGACCCAGCTGCGTGACTCTTGAGAATATTCATTGACTTTTTCCCTTTCCATTTACATTTATAATAAATTTTTGGTGATTGAGGTAAGCTTCAGTATGCTCCTATTTCTTGCGTCTTTAATTTTGCCCAATGCTCTGTACTTTCTTTGAACAAGGAACCTTTCATGAACAGTTTCCTCCACCCAGCTCACTGCCCTTAAGCCCTTTTGATGTAATCGATATCTATGCATGTGTACTTTATCAGTCTAGATGTTATATTTTTCATAAATCTTTACTGAACCCTCAGACCCGGGTTAGGTCCTGTAGTTATGAACTCCCAGAGAGCCACTCTGTGCTCGTACATTGTATGTAGCACTTGCCTCTCCATCATGTAATTCCCGGTCATGTTTTGTTTCGTCTTCTGCCAGGCAGACTAGAATGTAAGCTGTTTTATATACTTTGCATTGCAATCTCAGTTTGTGGCACAACATACCACTGGAAACAAAACAAAACAAAACAAACCCTCTCAGTGTCTGTAATACTTTCCTGTGAAGTGGGTAGAGGTGCTAACAGTAGTAGGTTCTTTTCTGAAGAGTTAGTAAGAACAATTGGAACCCCATGTGAAAAAGTAAAAGGGCCCTCTGGGAGGACTGAGGCAATATCAAAGTCATCACAATTCCATCCACATTTTCTACCACAAACTAAGGGTCCATTTATAATTATTCAGAGAATGAACAGATTGAAATCTATTTATACCAGATGAACAGCATTGAAGTATACTGTGGAAAGTAGAGCGGGAAACCAATCTCCAAGAAAGCAACCGTGTGAGGAAAGATGCGAATATTTAAAATTACTGAAGGAATGCATTACAGCATTATATGCTAGTCTCAAGTCTTCCACCTACCCCACAGATAATACAAACGAACAAAACAAAAATTCAAAATGATGGGGCACCTGGGTGGCTCAGTCAGTTAAGCAGCTGACTTCAGCTCAGGTCATAATCTCCGGGTCCTGGGATTGAGCCCTGTGTCAGGCTCTCTGCTCAGCAGGGAGTTTGCTTCCCTTCAACCTCTCCCTCTGCCCCTCCCCCTGGTCATCTTCTCTGAATCTCTATGTCTCTCGGTCTCTGTCTCTCTCTTGGATGAATAGTGAAATCTTTTAAAAAATTCAAATTATGACTTATCTAACAAAACGGATTATTGGTCATTGATCATTGATAAAACTATTGATAATCTAAACCAAGTAAATGCTAATATTGCAATTTTTAGTTACTTGCACCTCAAATTAGTAGGCTTTATGCTTTATATTATTGATTATTTCCATAGTATACTATGTTTATATAGTATGTTTGTATACTATGGTTTATGTCTCATCGCCATGGTTTATATCTCATCGTCTCTTGTTCTCCTTGTCCTTAAAGGCTTTGAGGAGCTTCTGTGGTCAAACACATGAAGCGCTATTACCTTCCCCTGACTCTGATCTTTAGTTTAGATCTGATAACTAAATTACTTTTGCGTTTTCATCTAGAGCCAGTGGCAACCCTGCCTACCCCTGGCTTCTTTTGCTTCTATTTTCGTCTTTCCCTGTGGAGGACGTGAAAGCTGCTCAGCCCAAAACCTGGGTCTCTGCTGGACATACTTCCTGATGTTAACCTATTCTCTCTCCACTGAGCTTTGGATTACAGCCTATACTTGGATGGATTTCCAGTTCTTACGTTATTATCAACTAGTTCAGAAATTCTATTTCATCTTGCTACCCTGAAGCTGGGTATCATTTAAGAATGGGCTTGGCTAAAAGAAAAAAAAAAAGGCTTGGCTGAAAGTCACTGAAAATTCTCCTCACAGCAAATTAAATAGAATTTATTTTATTTATTTTTTTCCCAAATAATAAGAACCCTGGAGATGGGCAGGCCCTAATTCTGCTTGAGGACTCAATGTATCAGAGCCAATATTTCTAGACTTTTCCATCAGAGTTGCAGAATGGCCACCTCAGCTCTAAAATTTCAAAGGCAGAAAGAAAGACTTTGCCATTTGCAAATAATTACTGTTTTACTTGGTTGCCCCCTGTTGTCTGTATTACTTTATAGTTTGAAAAGTTAATTACATATAAAATGTTTAAATACAAGTGGATAGTTATACATTAAATCAAAGTTTTATTAGACAGCTGTTTGCATATATGTGTATTATTTCTTTAATATAATGCTATAAAATGTGCTCTCATTTACAGGTTAGATAGCTGGTGTTTTCATTTAGTCTCTGAATCTGGATTTTTCAAATCAGCAGAAAATTGATTTTAAAAATTCCTTCCAAGGGATAAGAGTATAATTAGCCTAAGAACAATTTGTTCTAATGACGAACTGACACCAGATAAGATATAAAACTTGAAAGACATGTTAAATTTATGTCCCTTTTGATTAAAAAGAAAAATCTGTCCGGACACATATTCAATATTGGCACACTCACCATTCTTTCCATTAATTTATTTATTGGATTTATGAAGAACTTCTCCTCTACAAACTCAATTTAATCACGTTCAGCTTTGTGGCTGACATAGTTCATGTTTGTCCATCTAAAGGGATCAAACTTGGTCAGGTTTGATTTGTAAGAACACATTTCCCTGTTTTCCCTTCTCATACAAACATCAGTAACTGAAAGATAATGAAGAGTTAATGTACTTCCAAGTGATTCTAAGCTCATATTCCAACATCCCTACATTCTGATTAATTGTTCCAAACGGCAAGGTCTCCACATGGATTTGGGTTGTGAACTTATAGTATTTAAGCCTCTGATTTGCATTTTCTTCACTTTGTTTTCTATTAAATCTGCTTATAATAACAAATGTCATTTCTCCACATACATGCTAACAAAAATCTGCAAGGCAAAATGGCAGATTTACTAATTGGTGGTTTACTTCCTCTCTGTAGTTAAAAATACATATATATTTACATTCTCTGAAGAGAAGAGATGATATTTGAATTGGTGGCTTAAATAGATGAACTTGAGGCAGCCCCCTCCTAGCTCTTTATGGCTTAAGTAAACAGTGCAGGGACTCCAGAAGTTTCCAGTAGATAATAGAAGGATTTGATGTATGAGAGGGTCCATGGAAAGGCAGAGGCCTGAGTGGGAATTAGGACAGGGTGATGCATGGGACCTTTATGATCAGAAGGAAGTAGCCGGATCCATGGGCTCTAACAATAGGTGCCACCAGGTCATTCTCAAGCAAGAAAGAACCAAAACATTTAGAAGTCACAGGTTTAGATCACATACGCTACTCTGCAGCGGAGACCAGATAGGGTTGAAAATTGTGGGTTTCTGGTTCTCTTAAGGGTGGCTTTTCAGTAAACACATCAGAGTTTATGAAGTGTGACCTTTTCATTAGTGGAGAAATGGTGGTGGTATTGAGAACATCACAACTGGTATGCATCTCTAAGAAACAACATTCTTAGATTATGTTTTTCAAATGAGGCTCTAAACTCTTAGTTATTTGGGACACTCAATTTCTGGGAACAAATGACATGGTACTGAGTAAGAGATGGTCCTACTCTCTCATGTAAACATCGAGTCACCTGAATTTAAAAAGATCAGTGCAGTTACAGAAACATAATAACCCATAAAGTCATTGTGCTAGCCCCTGCCTATCCCTCTCACATGCATCTTCTCAAACATTCCTACTACAAATAAGGGCATGGGGATGAAAATCTATATTGCTTACTATAGAGCACTGATTTTTATAGATGAAAGTTTATATCGCTTATAATAGAGTGATGATTTATGTTACATGTTGTTAAAGTGTCAATTACAAGTCCTTTATCCTAGTCTAGAGAACTGTTTTGGAAACGAACACTTAAATATAAAAAATAAAACATAAATTAAATGACCATAGTTGGTGACAGTTCGCTAATTTGCTTTTCTCTTTGTCTTAGTATTTTTGTTTCTTGTCATTAACGCTCAGAGGGTAAAAAAGGGAAAGCACTATGTTTGCTCTTAGGGGATTTAAGTAGTAAGATTTGAGAGTTGCTACTCAGGGTGATCATATAATTTTTTACACAAATTATTTCACTTTGAGAACAAAAGTGAGTGTTATTAAAAATCACACCATGTAAGAGGCTTAATATGAGTTTCTTTTTGGTAGAATGAGGTTATTTTTACACTTTAGTCCTCTGGTTACTTTTATGGAAATAGAATACAAATATGAGTTTCTTATAGAGTGGTGACATATGGTCTTTAAAATTTTACTCAGGGGGTCCTGGGTGGCTCAGTGGGTTAAGCCTCTGCCTTCAGCTCAGGTCATGATCTCAGGGTCCTGGGATTGAGCCCCACATCGGGCTCTCTGCTCAGTGGGGAGCCTGCTTCCCCTTCTCTCTGCCTGCCTCTCTGCCTACTTGTGATCTCTTTCTCTGTGTCAAATAAATAAATAAAATTAAAAAAAAATTTTACTCAGGGCACTGCATTCTCAGACTTTGTCCAACATGTTTAGATTTAATATGCCAGTTGAAATTTTTGTGAGGAAGAATTCGTAATTACTACAAACAACTTTGTAACTAATTATGATTTTAATTACCCACAATTCACAAGTTCTCCTTCACCTAATAAAATTATGTTGACAGAGAGAGATGAGGAGAGGGAGGAAAGAAGGAAGAAAAATGAAAAGTAGTAAAGAATAAGGCATGTAATAAAAGAATCTAGGTACTTTTAAATGATTCAGACAAAAAGCACAAAATTTTGGTCAAATACAAAGACCATATTTTCTCATGGTGAGATGAAATCGCTCTGATAACTCAGCAGGAATATTCCTTGTCTCTTAGTGAAGCGTAAAATGGTGTCTTTTGCTTTCCAGATGGTGGGAGCCTCCAAATGTTTAGTTCTGAACCACTAGAGGGCAGTGGAACATTGGGTAGAAAACAGTCCTTAATAAAGAACAGCCTCTCCCAAACCCAAATAAGTCACACACCATTAAAATACGGAAGGAAAGATAGAAAGCATAGGGAGAATCTGATAGAAGAAAATATGTTATAATGCAAAGACATTGCATTTAAGTATTCAAGGGAGGGAAAGAAGGGAGGATTATTTCAACATATCCTGAAAAGCATTGAAACAGACATTCTCACAATTTTTAGAGAATTAATTATAGGGACTGTAAGAATTTATTTAAGTTGAGAATTATAAGGGTCTTTTTTTCATTTTTTGAGCAAAGTCCAATTATACAAAATGGATTTTTGAAAGTCTAAGAAAAATGTTGAAAAAATATAATGAGATGGGTTGCAATTGCAAATGTACAACATAGCTCCGGCATTTTCAACTCTTTCCTGTGGTGTATTTTGTTAATAATAAAAGTCTTGATATGGGTCTTCATAGTTGAAACATTTTTTTTAAATATGTTTTTACCTTTCCCTGGATGAATAGTTCAAAAACCTAATTTTACCCTAGATCAATCAGGTCACCAATAACAACTGAGTTTCTATTGTTTTAAGTGATTTAAATTCACCACATAAAATAAGATAGGATTATATATCTTAATAAAAATGGTTTATTTCCTCTCTTTTTTCAAGGTACAAGTCATTTTTGTGACTGATATGTTCTACTGTATCATCCTTAAGATTCAGAAATTTCTCAGTTTCTAAATGTATTTTTAGTATCAAGGCATCTGTTTTTTTTTAGTATGGCATATGTTTGAGAGAGTTATAAAGATGGCATTTTGTTAGGGTTTAAAAGGAATCTGGTGAAAAGACTTGCACTGTTAGGGAGAAATTGCAGTTCCCATCTTTAGGATTTAAATTGTTTATATGTTTGCACTTTTTAATTCAACCATTACTTAAAAATTAAGATGCTACTGGGCACTCTTAAAAAAAAAGTGTTAGTAGATTTTTCAGTCTGATTCAAATTCAGGAAGAAATAAGAATAGGAGGGAATTTAACTGTTTGTATTCCTCGTTTTAAGTAGTAGCTATATTCTTCAAAAGATGTTTGTCAATTGGTTTTTTAAATGGAATCATATTTTTATTGACTCAAAAATTTCAGAGGTGACTTATCTCTGTCTGTCAGTGACTTGTCTTAAACTTCTAAAATGGAAACTTTTCCTGAAAAAAAAGAAGGAAGAATTTCAAGTCTATTGGACAAAACAGGAGTGTTTGACATCCAGTTATTTGCTAAGGTTGTCTCTCCAAAGAATCTGGAATATGTAAATATTTGATATGACAAATTAACTGGAAGAGATGAAAGAAATTTAATAGTTCAGTCACATATATTTTTAGATAAAGTTCCCTCAAATTTATAGCTTCCATAATTTCAAATGTCACTCTAATATTTTTTTTGAAAAACGAAACTAAAATCTTATGAATTTAAAATTCTAGCGTCGTGGCTCATGTATACACTATTCAAAGCAAAGGTGTCAAGTATTGAAAAAGTCATTGTAGTATTAAAGCTGAACTGATTATGATTCAGAAGACTTCTTGCTCCCTTTACATAGGTGGCCTCAACAATGGAATGGGTGTGTGGGTGTGTGTGTGTGTTGGATGTGGGTCTCCCTAAAAAATTAACTCAAAGGAAAGTAAATAATACTGTATTTATTCATGTGATAAGTCATCAGTTAGGTATTTTACCACCATGCTAATATTATTTCTACAAGGAAAAATCATATCAACAATGAGCTACAGTATTGTATTTATACAATTCAAGGAATTTTAATTATGCTTCTTCTTTATGCAGAGAGTGTATATTTTCTTTGGGAACATGCAATACATACAAGATAAAATACAAGATACAAGTCAGTAGAAATAATCATTACATCTATTGATGGAGGAGTTGTTCTTTGTAAGTGTTGACTTCTTTAACAGCTTTATAAGGTACTGCTTTATCCTCATTGTTCAAATAAGAAAACTGAGGGACAGAGAGATCAATTAAATGACCCGAGATAATACAGCTGATTGAGCCAGAGGTCAAAACTAGACCCTGTGGCCCCAGAGCTTGTGCTCACAATACCACACTGACTCTTTTTACCTTGTTCAAGACCAGAAGGGGTGATAATAACATGCAAGTCCATGCCTTGGCTCAAAGTGGTAGTGGCAATATTCACCATCAGAATGGTTAATGATTGCTTTAGTATTTGGGGGAAGAATTCATATTGGCTTCCTTTCAACCTCTTGACCATATTTTAATTGGTTTAAGTTGAATTAATAGTTTAGTGTTTGTGTTTCTTTCTCATGAATCTAATTAAAAAATTCTGAGGTTTCTCACATCTATCCATTTTGAGAAGGACCCAATACTGTCTGGCATTTTAACTAGATAGATTACAAACATACTTTTATTATAGTTATAAAAATGAAGGAAAGGTTTTTAGCTTTTATTGACTGAAAAATCTTGAAGAAAAATGTCTTTATTTCTGTGTAACCATTAATCAAAAAGAAAGGTAAAGCTAGGCTTCTTTGGATTATTTAAGTCACTGACTGTCTTATGATAACATGATAGTGGACTTTTTCATTGCTTAATTGAGTTTTGTGGATCTCAGAGGTCAACATGATGAAATCATTCATTCAAAAAATTCTTTGCACAATACAAAGTATTGTTTGTTATCGTTGTTTGGTATAGTTATTTAGTATAGTTATATAAAAGGAAAGTTTCTTTTTGTTATTTGGTAGCCTACATTGTTTTTATGTAAGTCAAATTTGTGCAGTAATTATCAACTTAATTTGGTTTTATGTTGATTGACTGGACGAAAAGTAGGAATAATGGAAGCAGTTGTGGGTCAATAAATAAAGCTGTGGGAAAGATTTATTTTTTTCTCATTCTGTGCCGTGAACATTTTACATAAAATTTACTATTTGGAAGGTATTTTTTTTCTTACCTACTATTTTTATTTTTCAAAAATCCAGGTTTTTTTTTTCTTTTTACTAATAGAAATTTAGAGATATATGTACATTGTAACCACAGAAGCGATATAGCACTGCAAATTGCTTTCCACCCCTGCTCTCTGTCCTGACCTTCCGGATCTTACTTAACATGTGTTGATCTTTTTTTTTTTTTTTTCCTGACAGATCTATTTTCTAGGTTTTGTACATATAGTCACTGTAAAAACAATGATAAATACAATACTTATCCCACTCACTGATTTTTCTCACTGATTTTTTTTTAATGCTCTAACTTCAAGCTCTAATTTAAGCTCTCTTCTTGGGGGTTAAAGATTAGGGAAGACATAAAGAAAACATTTTTCTTTACCTTTTAGACCCTCTTGATTTCTTAAGCCATGATGAAGTTTAAAAATCTGATTACTTCTTAAATAATTTAATCATCAAGTCATAGTTATGAAATCTGTTTATTTCCTAAGATATTTCAATATTTGCAATGGAAAGAGTGGGAACAAATGAGTCTCAAAGTGTTTATTTGGAAAAATAAAATCTTAACTCCCATATTGTGACTCACCTTCCACTACTAAGCTTGGAGATCCTAGGTGTGATCTTAGGAAGGTTTTTTATTGTCACTCATGTGCTTCCATTGAATCTGAGTCCCAGCAATGTGGGTCACTGATGCCTCAGTGGTGGTGTGTAGTGTTTGCTGTTTGCAGTCTCTGCACTGACATCTCTCTCAAACCACATACACCACCATTGTGTCCCATGTAATCTACTTCTATTCCAGGTGCTGAGACCAGTGTTTTGGGAAAAAAAAGAATGATTCAATGGAATCCTCTCAAATGGAATCAGCTACCAGGGACCATCTTCATGGCACCAACATTTACCTACATAAGAGTCTTCTCTTCCCCCATTTACCCATAATTTAATTATCAGTATTTAAAAGTGACAGGAAAGAAACTTACAAGTGCTGTGATAGGGAAGAACTGGAAGACTGGGGCTGGATAAGTAACTTGGGAAGGTCTCCATGAGGGTTTAATATGTATACCCAACCTCAAGATCTGTCTAATGTATATACATCTATTTGATTATTATTTGGTTTCATAAGAGCATTCAGTAAGTTAAACACTTTTATGAAAGTAGCAGGATATAAATAAAAGTAGCAGAAACTGCTAGCTATCAAACTAGTAATACAGATATGAGTATGAGATTTGAGACTATATAAAGAAACATAATTTGTTAAGTTTTTTTCTACTTCAGTGTAGATAATCCCAGTTATATGACCAGCAGGTACTTGCTATTAAAATCCAACAAATCCTAGATCTAGAGTATTTACTCATAGTAAATATTTTAGGGTTTCACTGATCTATATAAAGAGAAAGGAAGTAAACTATAGAAGTAAACATATAGTAAACATAGAAGTAAACTATGAAATGGAGCAAAGGGGATTTATACAACTTCATTCCAAATACCAAAAATATGCCTGGAACAATGCTAAGATTTCAGGTGAATAATATATATTGAATGTGCTTTAGCATCATTAGGCAGGAAAAAAACACTGCATCACCATTGCTACACTAGAGTGACTTACCAGCCTTCTTTATGCTCAATTAGAAGTTTCTAGAGCACAGAAGTTGTCAGATCTCCCAGAGAGGCTGAAAAGGAGAGCAAAGAACACAGAGTCAAACTTCTACCATGTTTGGCTAAGTCATTAATTTTAACTGCTTTGCAATCTGAGGTCTGTTGTGAAAGACTGAAGAAGTCAGAGAGAAGCAGTAAAATAGTATGAACTAGTTAGAAAGAAAGTAGGATTTCTGTGATACACAGTGGGCTAACTAGGATGAACATAGTTTAATAAATCTTGGCTGCTTCTGGAGAAAAAAGAACAGAAACATTTTTTGGCAGTGTTCTATATGATGGACGATATTGGATAATAAAATAACTAACCTCCTAGGGATTTCACAAGATGCATACATCAATTATATTGCAATGTAAAAAACAAATAATCTCCAATGATGGAATTAGGACTCAAAGACTTTATTAATCATCAAGAAAATGTGATTATTTATATAGGATATGTAAATTCATTTAAAAAACTTTTTGATTTGCTTTATGGAGATTCTGTAAAAGTAGAGGGGGGAAAAAAGCATACCGTCAACCTCTTTCATATTCATTTACATTTGTCCTTCAGTTCTTGGACCACTAGTTAATGGCTTTTTTCTCCTTTTTACCCATGTGTTCAAAGGTCCTACTGATATCTGGAAAATAACCTATTTACGAACATGATTTTTAAAATGGCAATCCATTAAACTACATAGTCTTATCAATGGTTAAACAAATGAAAGAATATTCTTGTTATTAATTACATAAAAATGGATAAAATGATAGCTTATAATACCCATCTGCTTGAAAGTGGGGAGGGGAAACTTTGTTCAGTAGAGATGCCTCATCTGAAGAACTTACTGAGGAAGGAACTGCTGCAGACTTTACATTTATGATTGTTGATAGGATTCAGTTTCTGGAGGAGAGTGAAGCTGAAGGCTTGACTTCCTGGTGGCTGTTAGCTGGAGACCACCTTCACTTCCTTGGCTAAGTGGTCCTCTCCATCATAGCAACTTCTAAGTAATCAAATAAGAGAGAGAAGGCCTCGTAGCAGGGCAGAAGTCACTATCTTATGTAACTTAATCACAGACAAGATATCCTGCCATCTTTGCCATATTTGGTTGGTAAGAGGTCCCACTGACACTAGAGTGGAGGATATCACACAAGGACATAAATAGCCAGGAGGTAAAGGGCATCATTGGAGGCCATCTTGGAAGCTATATTCACCAAGTGCCTTTCCTGCATTCACCACTTCTCTGTTTCCTGATGTCTTTACATGCTAGATCCTTATAAGAAAAGACCCAAAAAACCAAAAAATTGGCCATATAATTTCTATTAAGAAATGAGTAATTTTATTTTTCTCTTTTTAAAAATGTACAATGCTTCATTCTACAGAAAAATATGAGGCTACTGATGGTACATTCAGTGAACAACACTACAGAAAATATAAAGGAGTAGATTGTCAAGATGACATAGAAGAAAAATGAAATGCATTTTTATTCAATATGTAAGGTTTCATACAGGTGTTATTGCTGCCCAGAGAATTAGGCTTTGATTATCTAGGAAGTTTTAAAGCAGTAAGAAAAAAAATGACTGTTTACATAGTTCTCCCTGTCCTTGAATAAAATGTGTATCATTTTTCAAGGGAAACAAAATCTTTCCTCGTATTTATTCTAAAATAATATATTTTTGTTTGGTTT
Organism: Martes martes; assembly: GCF_963455335.1. Classification (NCBI taxonomy): domain Eukaryota; kingdom Metazoa; phylum Chordata; class Mammalia; order Carnivora; family Mustelidae; genus Martes; species Martes martes. Next base: position 81,089,287 of record NC_137889.1, read on the forward strand.
GGTTTTTAATGGAATTATGTGAAGTAAACCCAGAAAAGTCATCTAAATTTTTTCAACAAATGAAGACACCAATTCTGATAGGCTATATTTGGTATTTTTTTCCTGATGAGATGCAGAGCCTACTTTAAATACACATATTACTGGGGAGTAATTCCAGAGAGGCCAATATAACAAGGTCCAATGAAGTCAGTTTCTCATGGCTCAGTTTGAGCCCTGAAAATAATTGTGTCTATGTAGATTCTAATTCTTTTTTTTTTTTAAGATTTTTATTTATTTATTTGACAGACAAAGATCACAAGTAGGCAGAGAGGCAGGCAGAGAGAGGAAGGGAAGCAGGCTCCCAGCTGAGCAGAGAGCCCAATGTGGGGCTCGATCCCAGGACCCTGGGATCATGACCAGAGCCGAAGGCAGAGGTTTTAATCCACTGAGCCACCCAGGTGCCCCAGTAGATTCTAATTCCTTTAAAAAATTCCAATACATGTTATTTTTGCTAGCTGGGTTTGGGGAACATTTCAGCAGTGGACAGCTGGATGTTTTGCTCTTTAACTTAGGCTTGCTGTGCAGATCTCTAGTGTGACAGTTAAGGGTGATTCATTTGTTTTAAGGACCACATGAAGGTAGCAAAGTTGACCTTCTTTGAGAAAATAGAAGAAATAAAAGTATACTTTAATTTGTTTTCCCTAATAGGATATTTGTGACAGTTAAGGATGATTCGTTTGTTTTAAGGATCACATGAAGGTGGCAAAGTTGACCTTCTTTGAGAAAATAGAAGAAATAAAAGCATATCTTAATTTGTTTTCCCTAACAGGAGACTCCTGGAAAAGGCAATGGATATGCTAAATCAATTAATCCATAGTGGTAACATTTTAGGTAAGATAACATATGACTAGGATCTGTTATTTTGTGAAGAGATGAGTAATCAGGTGCTTTTCAATCCATAAAGCTTTCTCATGAAGTCTTGTCTGCTAACAAATTTTTTTTGCTGAAGAACAATTGACAGAATCAACTACTTTCTAATCTATTATATTTACGGCTATAGGGAAAACAGAGGAAGCAGAAAAAGAAATAAAGCAGTCTTTGTTCTGGACACTAAAAATATTGATAGTAACAGTATAGGAGAAAGATTATATAAGTTAATATTTGAGTCTGCATTTCAAAAGTGAAATAAATTTCAATATAACGAGAAGTATTTTTGTCTTTGGTTTAGATTCTTCTGGTTAATATTTACTCAAGGCAGAAAGATCAAAATTATGTGGTCTTCTTTTTTTTTTTTTTTAAGATTTTATTTATTTATTTATTTGTCAGAGAGAGAGAGAGAACACAAGTAGGCAGAGAAGCAGGCAGAGGCAGAGAGAGAAGCAGGCTCCCTGCCTAGCAAGGAGCCAGATGCGGGACTCAATCCGAGGACCCAGGGATCAGGACCTGAGCCAAAGGCAGTGACCTAACCAACTGAGCCATGCAGGTGTCCCAAAATGATGTGGTCTTCTGAAAGAGTTGTAAATAGAGTGACATTATGTGTTTTTTAAATTATTATTATTTAAGGGGAAAATAAAATTAGTAACTGAATTTTCAAAATAAAATTAGTAACTTGAAAATTGAGTATGTAGTATTTTCATATTTATTTTAAATTTAAGTAGAAAATAGATGGACTATATAGTTTACTTGTTGATTGGTGGAATTCATATATTTCTTTTTTGTTTTTGAACATACTATCAGTATCATGAATTTTACCAACAAATGTTTGCTGAGTGTCTCCTATGTGAAGATAACTACAACAGGTCCCTGAATCAACTAGTAGTTCAACAAACAGAATTCTAGTTAGATAATCAGGCTATTAATATAAAATATATATTTCTCATATATTGTATTTATTATATAAACATAATATATATTAGTAAGTAATAAATGTCAAATAAGATATGGTATAAGTGCTGTCAAATGTGATGATGAGAATGGAGTGGAAGTAAAGTCACTATGGACTGAAGTGGTCAGGGTCTCATTGGTTCTCTGAAAAACTATCTAGACACAACACATACCATAAATAGGCCATTAAAATCACATGAAAAATAGGGAACAGGAAGAAAATAGAGTCCATATATCCCGTTTCCCTACCTGTTCTCTATAGACCAAATCATAGAATGTCATTGGAGTGAGAGCTGTAGTTATCTGAATGGCATAATATTATGTACTTAAAAATGGTCTTTTCATCACTAAGAGCCACTTCTAATACTAAACGTGTCTTTTGGTAAGGAGAAATATATTACTGCTTTAAAAACAACAGGTATTCTCTTTTGCTATGAATCAGGACTGAACAAATTGAAACTGGTAGTGCATCAGGGCTGAAGCAGGGGACCATCACTTATAGCTTAGTTGTATTTTTGCTACACTGTTTAGATTTTGGAATAAAGGTATACGATTAAAGAATCCTGGTGAGCAGCAGCTTTCAATGACAGAATGTGAATTGATTTCATGCCTACTCTTCAGTCAAATGATACAGGGGTCAATACTTCTCCATTTTGAGAAGTTTTTGCATGACCTGGGAACCCAAATAAAAAAACAGATAGATGTATAAACACTTACAGGGTTAGTCAAGTGGGAATATATCTAGCAGGTTATAATGATACCATAAGGGCATGGTTGATTTTCCAAATGCAAGGACAGGAAGACCTTCAGGAAAGCACTCAAATGGGGTTCTTTGCTACGAAATCATTTAAAAATATATCAACTGCTTACTGTGTTCATGGTATTGGAAAAAGGTTTCTATTTTCATATTCTTAACTTAATAACATGAATTTAATATTTGCATAGTACCTTACCATAAATAACATCAACATTTTATCTTATTTGTCACAGGAATCCTCCAAAGGAGGTGTGCTTTATTTGATCATCTTTATCAATTTAAGAATGAAATAAATAAGTTAATGGAAGCAAAGTTGAATGAGTTATTTGGAAATGCTTTTCTTTTTTAGAAAATTTATAGCTTTTGCTTTATCTTCTTTATTTCTGGAAGGAAATCTGCTTCCTTTTGTTATTTCAGGGTGGTTGTGCTGGTTAGAAATTATTGTTTGCTTAGTTGTTCCCCAAGGTACACTTCTCTTTCCCACCCAACTTTTGGCTCATCAGGGCATGTCAGACTGATTCTACTTGACTGAAAAGCGTTGATGAGCAAGGCTTCATCACCTCATTTAGTTTCCCAGTGAAATGTTTGCTTGGGAGGTAAGTAGCCGCTGTCAGCCCCCTGTCAGAATAAGAGAGAATAAAACATTCCAGCTGTTTACCCACTGCCATTCTGGACCCAACAGGAAGAATAAAAATAAATGTTCTCATTTTAAATTGCCTCAGGAAAAAGCCCAGAGCATTATTAACCTGGTATTATATTTTCATGCAGTCCCTACTATTAAAACTTCAGGTCCCTGTAAAACATGATTCAGGAGCTCATGTTAGTTTCTCATAGAAATACTTTCAAAGTATAAAATTTCAAGATTGGCTCAACATTCTTTAATAAATTGAACACTGCTATTAATGTCATAAAGAGATGAAAATGACTGATCTATGAGAAAATAGCAAAATCATTTAAAATGTAAAACCTGGTTAAAGCAACAATTAAAAACAAAATATATTTTATTCAACTTCATAGGCAGTGTCTCTTCACCTTGTAGATAAAGAGAGAAATGATTATTTGCGATTACTGTAAAAAAATATGTGTGATAGAAGCAGGAAGAAAATAAACAGAAGACTGAGGCATGTCAGGTTCGTGCTGGAATATTTTGAATGCTCACTAAATAATTGAACAGATTCATAAAATCATGGGTAGCATGTGTGACTTTAAGGAGAATAGATGTTTCAAGTGGGGTGAAGTAAAATAACTATGCGCAGTAAGTTGTACCATCTTTCTAACAAATCTCATCCTTCTTGATCCCAATTGTTTTATTCGTACAGGTGAAACCATATACTTGATTTTGGGAATTCTGAATAATTTTTCTATTATGTCTTTTCTGTTTTAGGGGAGGATTTTCCCCCCTCTGTCTCAATTTATGTTCTGTTTTTGAGTAGGCAAAATTCTTCCATGTTGCCAATTAATTTTTGAGATTGTCATGGATACAGTTTTCAGTCATTCATGAAAACACTTAATGTTCTTATTCATGGTTAGAATCCATTTTATCAAATCAGATCCCGTATTGTTTGACTGCCCTTACTAGATCCATGATTCTTCTTTTTCCTATCAGGCTTTCTTTGGATAGACTTAGGAAGTGGAATTTAATATTTTTAAATTCAAATGGCAGTTTCTGATGCTTAGCTTCCATTATCATGGGAAAATAATGAGGGAAAACAACAACTTTGGCTCTTATATCCATAGCAGAAGGTAAAGGGGACAGGGAAGGACACCATATTTCTGCCTGGATGTTTATAAATAGTCATGCTATTTGTTGTTGAATACAGACACCATATAGAAGTTATTAGTGAGATATAATTAAATGATGCTATATACTGATCAAAAGTATTAATCAGGATTTAGGGCTGAATGGTTAGAAATTATATACCACATCAAAGAAAGAATGTCTTCCCCAGAACTTTAAAAGTACATTGAAGATCAGTGGTAAAGTTACGGTATATGTCAGGAAGAGAGAGAAGGTGGTGAATGATTCTTGATAGTTATCCCAAAGGGTGATAGACTTTGGCCTATGAACCTCAATTTAAAGATAATTGATCTAGTCATTCGGCTGAAGTTGTCTGCTCATTAGCCCTTAAGTTTGACAATTCATCTATGAGTGACTTCTGAGTTTCTAGCCCTCAGAATCTCCACACCTGAAATTCCCCTTTCCATGTCTCAATGTTATTCTCTGGAAGGATAGTGTTTGCCAGTGGAAGAGATCTGGCAGATAGGTTAGTGAAGTGTGATTTCAAAATTTGTTATAAGCTGCCAAATCTGTGCCCTGAGTGAAGGCCAAGCTTTCCATAGATGAAAGGAAATTCAATTGGCTTTCATCCCGCTTCCCCTCAGGCAAAAACTGCCAATTGAGCTGTTTTGGTTTAAAACGGATGTCAGACTAATTTTATCTTTCTTCTTCTCCTTCTTCTTCCTTTTTTTTTTTCCCTTAGTTGTGCTACTTCTTTGTCCAGCTCAGCAATCTCATGTTCCTATTTCTGCATAAGACTGCAGTTTAGAGTGAGGAAATGATGGTCTTATCAAAAGGACAAAACATTCATTTGGAAATATGGGAAAAGTCATTCTAATCTAGCTGTCCTCCAGTCTCTCTTTTACTTCCAAAGAAATGAAAATTTTAGCAGAACATTTGGCTTTCAAGAATAAAGACTACATTTTCCAACCTGTCTTGCTACTTAGGTGAGGTTTGATGACTGGGTTCTAGCCACAGGAGTTATAATGGGAAGTGATCCGAGGTAACTTCTAGGAACATCACCTCAAAACCACCTGGAGGGGGTTCCTGGGTAGCTCTATCAGTGAAGCATCTGCCATTGGCTCAGGTCATGATCTCAGGGTCCTGGAATGGAGCCCCGGGTCAGGGTCCCTGCTCCACAGGGAGTCTGCTTCTCTCTCTCTTCCTTGCACTTGTTTTCTCTCGAGCAAATAAATAAAATATTAAAAACAAAAAAAACTAAAAAGCAAAGCAAAATGGGAAAAAAAAAACCCAAAAAACAAAAAACAAACCACCTAGAGGACACTTTTTGCTTCTTGTCTCTTCCTTTTCTAGTCTGTGATTTGGAAAGTGGAGTTTTTGGTTAGGCTGCCCCAAAATATGCCACTTTGGCATGTAGATTATTTTAAACTGAAGACTGTTGAGGCCCAGTAGACTCAGGAAGAATTTTTAATCTCCCCCTTAACTCCCTAAAATATTTTAGATTGGGGGGTCTATACCAGAAAGAGATCTATTACCAAAGTAATTTTTTAAAAAGATTTTGTTTATTTATTTGAGGGAGAAGGACTGAGGAGTAAGGAGAGGGAGGGGGAAAGAATCTCAAGCAGACGCCACGCTAAGCACACAACCCAAGGTGGGGCTTGATCTCACTTGTCTGAGATCATGACCTGAACTGAAACCAAGAGTCAGATGCTTAACCAATGGAACCACCCAGTCACCCCCAAAGATAATTGTTTACAACAAAAAGACGTCTCTGCATGGCATGAAAAACATTTATTTAGCAGGCATTTGTTTTTACTTGTCTTCTTGTGAATTGTCTTCCTCCTCTTTGAAGCCACAGACCCCTACACCAATTTTCTTTAGCTCAGAATACATATAAGCTTCACTTGCCTAAGTGCCTGGGAGTCTCAGGTCTTTGTGGGGCTCCCATACATACATAATTAAATTTGTCTTTTCTCCTGTAAATACATATTATGTCAATGTAATTATTAGATCTGCCAAAGAACCGAGAAGGGAAGAAGGGAAAATTTTTTTTTTCTGCCCAACAGAAGCAGGGATATGATGGCAGAAGTTCTATGACTATGAAGGCCATGCCTAGAAAGGAATGAAGAGAAAGTTTTAAGGAGTCTTAATGTCTGAGGCCTTTTTTTTTTTTTTTTAAAGATTTTATTTTTTTATTTGAAAGAGAGTGAGAGAAGGGAGAGAGAGCACAAAGGGAGAGGGAAAAGCAGACTCTCCACTGAGCAGAGAGCCAGATGTGGGGCTCTATCCCACGACCATGAGATCATGACCTGAGCTGAAAGCAGATGCTTAACTCACTGAGCCACTCAGGTTACCCCTGTCTGAGGTATTTTTTTTTTTTAAAGATTTTATTTATTTATTTGACAGACAGATCACAAGTAGGCAGAGAGGCAGGCAGAGAGAGAAGGGAGGAAGCAGGCTCCCCGCTGAGCAGAGAGCCTGATGCGGGGCTCGATCCCAGGATGCTGGGATCATGACCTGAGCCGAAGGCAGCGGCTTTAACCCACTGAGCCACCCAGGCGCCCCACCCCTGTCTGAGGTCTTTATGGAACTTCTTTGTTGGCTTTACATGACTATGAAGTACTCTGTAGATGACCTTGACTATCCTGAAATTGTGAAAATTCAGACTTACACATAAGGGGAAATTAAGTTTCTGACTTGTTAAAATAATTATATTTTGAACTTTCTGTTATTCACAACTGAAACTAATCTTACTACTTTAAAATGGTTTGTTTTGTTTAAAAAATTTTGTTTAAAATGTTTTGTTTTAAAATAATTAATACTTTAAAAATTTAGAATAGTTTTAATTTTTATTTCTGTGCTCTAATTGGTTAGGTGTAATTAAGCATGTCATAGATACACATAGACTTTTTTAAATTACAGTTTGAAATCCTACTCTAGAAACATTATGGAACTTTAAGGGATGTTCTTAAAATACATATATTTTCAAAGGCAGATTTATTTAAATATGACACAAATCTAGCTTCTATGTAGTAGTTTGATGTAATCATAGAATGCCTGACAATCATATAATACTCTATAAAATCGCTAACAGTAAGAATTTAAATAATACTATTTAACTTAATTAAACATTTTTACTGAAGGTAGGGGTTTTTATTTGGAATCCTAAAAATCTCTGATATGGATAACAATGTTTATATTAGTAATGGCCAAATAAAATTTGTAAACATCTTGCATGAAGTACAAACTAGAAAAAAATCTATTTTAGTATGTTGGTTTCACTAATTTAATTTTAATCAATAAGCTTCACTTTCAGCTAACATGGCTATATGAACTCAATATTTGTGTCCCCAACTATGATGGTATTTTGAAATGGGTCCTTTAGGGGATATTTAGAGTTTGAAAAGTTTGAGTATAGGGTCTTCATGATGATATTGGTGACCTTATAAGAAGAGGAAGAGAGATCTTCCTGTTTTCACACACACACACACACACACACGCACACACAGGGAAAAGACCGTATGAGAACATAGCAAGAAGGTGAACATCTGCAAACCAGGAGAGAGATCTCACCAGAAGCCAACCATGGGACATGTTTGATCCCTGATCTCAGACTACCATCCTCTAAACCTGTGAGAAAATAAGTATCTGTTGCTTAAGCCATCCGGTTTAGGGTATTTTGTTATGGCAGCCTGAGCTGACTGAGACAGTAAGTTATTTGATAATAACCTACATGTCATGGCCATTACGTGATAATGAGAATGATGAGTCACATCAGCGGGAGGCTTGTCTTTGGTCTGCCATTACTTGTTGGCACGTTGTCGTACACACCACTTGCTAAATTCTTCTTTCCATCATCAGGGATTTCATAGGCAATAATTGGATTATATGCAGTACCATTATTTTCAAGTATCCTTGTTGTTTTTTTTTTAAGATTTTGTTTTTTTATTTATTTGACAGAGAGAGGTCACATACAGTAGGCAGAGAGGCAGGCAGGGGGGTGGGGAAGCAGGCTCCCCCCTGAGCAGAGAGCCCTATGTGGGGCTCGATCCCAGGACCTTAAGATCATGACCTGAGCTGAAGGCAAAGGCTTTAACCCACTGAGCCACACAGGCGCCCCTCAAATATCCTTGTTTTAGACAACCTTCTCAGACATTGACTTTTCTGTGATATCTGAACTCTGTGTACTGTAATGCATTTCTCTAAAAAAAATTCTTCTAAGTTCTTTCTGCCATAACTTTAGGCATGTCTGCCTTAGGCACTCAAAGTGACAGTAATTCTTCAGCCAGTCCTCTCCAGCCTTCCCAGGATGTATCTGCTATGGTCTCCTTCCTCCCTCCAATTCTTTCCTTAACTTTGGAGTACCCTCTAGAAATCAATATAAAAACAAATGTAGCTCCTACCTGCTTAAATATTCTTCATTTAAAAACTCTGTAAAAATGCATGAGAATGCTTTGTGTTTTTAATAAGCTTTTATGGCTGTGATCTAAAAACTCCAATTAAATGTCAACCAGGAAAGAAAGGTGAAGATATCATAAGGGATCATGTTCCTAATGCTGCTTAATTATGATGTTTTATTCATTGGATCATTTTACCTGGAATATATTTATAACTTAATATGTGGTTAATATTTAAAAATAAGCTGATTAGGCCAATCTTAGTTTTCAAAATTATAAAGCATTGTTACAATTTGGTGACATTGACATTTTGCAGACTTGTTTTTCAAATGGTAACAAACCACTAGAGGGTCATGTTAGATAAGTGGATGATGACAAAGAGAATTCAGTCAGTGTCTCACGAGTATTCTTATTTTTGGCCACAATATCAAGATGTTGTTAATGAGATGTACTACTCAAACTTGCACACGCTTCACTGACTATATTGCTTTAGGCATTAATTCAATTTTTAAAAGATAGCATAATACAGGAGTCATGTTACCCTGCTGTGATTTTTGACAACTCTTAAGTCAGCTAAACAAACCAACCAAAAATGATTGTGTTGCATTTTACATGAATTTCAGAGTATATTTAGAGCAGGCAAGTTAAAATGTCAGTTTCCTTGTCTACTTTCCTTTTGATAAAATGTTTTTTGACAAAATATCACATGCCCTCCTAAGTAAGACTTTTATAATTTTAAGCAGCTCTTGGACTTAACTCTCTCTCTCTTTCTAAATTTTATTGATTTATTTTGAAAGAGAGAGAGAGAGAGAGAGAGAACAAGAGAGGGGAAGGGGCAGCGGGAGAGGGAGAAGCAGACTCCTCGCTGAGCAGAGAGCCTGATGAGGCAGGGCTCAATCCTAGGACCCCAGGATTGAGGGTCCTAGGACCTCAGGATTGCCTGAGCCAAAGGCAGACCCTTAGCAAACTGAGCCACCCAGGTGGCTCAGGCTCAGCTCTCTTAATGTGAGAATGGCCTGATATGTGTGAGTCTTTATGAGTCTTGAAAACAAATGGAACTAGATTAACATTTTCGGGATATTTTACAAAAGAAACTTTAAATTCTTTGGAGATTCAAGTTAATCATCTTTTACATTAAAATATTTTCATGTTAAATTAATTGTGTTTAAATGAATGTCTGAATTTAGTATTACTTCTAAATTTAGTATTATTTCTGTTATTTAGCATTATTTCTAAAAGTTCTAGTTATTTGATTTCTAATCAAATACTTTGTAAGAATTTTCAAATATACAGCTTTCTTATTATGAAAGATATTTTCCATTGTTTGTGATTAGCTAGTCTTGTAGTTTGTTATGAAAGATAAATAGAAGGAAACAGAAAAATTTGGACTTCTTTCTTGAAGATGATTTTCTGCTCTCGAAAATAAAACCAGTTTATATTTTGTTATACATATATGCAGTTTACATAAGGTTCAAATAATTAGTCTGATTTTATTTTTATTTTAGTCATTTGTCATGAGTCAAATGATAACTTCGCACTGGTCAAGCTGACACAGCCAAGTCACTAAGCTTGTTTTCCTCAGTAGAAGCAAAGTTGAATCAAAAATAATTAGATAAAACTCTCTGACACACACACACACACACACACACACACACACACACTCATATCCCACACAAACCTCCTCTATTTGGTAATCAAAGTAAAGAGAAACTTGCAGCCCAGAAAGTATTACTTTAGAGGAAGAGGGACCAGGAAGGGAGAAGCTGGCTTTACTCTGGACAGAAGTTCCATGTTATTAAAAGATCTGAGCTCTAAAGTAAGCTTGAGGTTGGTCTTCTTGACGTGTTATAAGCATCCTGTTAGGATGATGTCTAAAAGCCCAACACCATTCCTCTGCTCACCTTAGAACAGGAGAGATGACTTGGCTAGGAGTGTGATTGTCCAGAGGAAACCTAAACACTGTCTTTTTAGCGGTTCTGTCTTAATGGGAAGAATGTTTAGAGACATGAAAATTTGTACCCTGGCTTATGCAGTGTTTTTTTCATTTTTATTTTTCTTTTTTGTCTATACATCTGGTGAATGAGTCACTGCATTTTTTAGACCCATGTGTTAAGTACTGCATGAATCTAATGAACCACACGAATGACTGAAGTTCGATACAGACTCAATGCACATCAAAATCCACATAAAAACCTAAGAAATTACATCAAAGCCCTTTGTGGTTATTTCTATGTTAGCACAGTAGGAAGCATTTATATAAAATATCCTAGATGAACTTTCTTTCCAGATAAAAGAGTTTGGAGGAAAAAAATGGGGTGGGTTGAAACAGCCTAGATTACTTTTCCTATCTCTCTACAATTTTCATGTTAATTGTTACATCCTCATTTAGTTTGAATCTTTGAAAATATGACCATAGTTTTCATAGCTTATTATATATCTTTATGGTAGTACATAGCTGAATATATGTTTCTAATCCTTAAAAATACTCCTAACAATCCCTTTTAATAGTCTAATTCCATTTATATAAAGAATATCACTTTTCAAGCAATTATGAATTAGAATGCACTGATGTCTTAAAGTATAATTTACTGTAAACTAAGAAGCTAGATTCAGAGAAAGGTCAAAGGGGGCATTTTCCAGTGTTCAATTTTATGCTTTGGAAAAATTAAACAAATTAACAATCAGTATTTAAGATTATATTTACTTTACATTTCTCAGACACAAATCTACGTATGAGTAACTCAAAGAAACATTGGTTTTATTATGGTTGATTGCTGGTTATTTAAATGACCAACTTGAGTTAGCAAATAGTTTGTTCAATATACTGTAACATCATCCATGACACAAGATTTAAATACATTTTGCCATAGTTAATTTGGTTAGATCCACTGACAATAATGTTAATTGAAAATTTGGCAGATAACCAGGAAAAATAATCAAGGTTAACTAGACTAAAAAGAAAAATGCACACAAAATATTACAAAGTAGTGTTCTTTTTTTCATACTGAAACAATAATTTTTCTAAATAAAGGAGCAAATACTTTTCTAAACATAGATATATTAAACTTCACATCACAAAATATATTATTGAATCATATTTTTATAAAAAATGCTGATGTGTCATAGTCTTTATTTAACTCAGAGATCAACAAATTCTTTTTGATAAGGACAATGTAGCAAATATTTTTTACTTCGTGGACCATGCCATCTCTGCCACAGCTATTCAGTTCTGTCCTTGCCACTTAAAAGCAGTCACAGACAATAATCAAATGAATTAGTGTTGCTATGTTCCAATAAAACTTTTCTTTTGGATACTGAAACTTGAGTTTTGTATAATTTTCACATATCACAAAATAACATTATTTTGATTTTCCAACTATTTAAAATGCAAAATCCATTTTTAGCTCATGAGCCATACAAAAACAAACAGCAGGTTAATTTGACCCATGAGCCATAGTTTTTTGACTCCTGATTTAAACTATATGCTGACTTTTATCATTTTTTTTCCTTCCAGTAGTGAGCTCGGTAGAAATTTGTTATTCTTCTTTTAATTTTTTTCAAAGCCACATGATTGATATCATATCGTATTCAAAACAGGCTTACATCATACACTACAAAAGCCATGTAATGTGAAAGTTTCACAAAGTATCTTATCAGATTTCTCAATATAAAAGGATTATTCATATTCCCAATGGTGTTCTTTTTTATAGCAGTATTATATATATATATTTAATTAATTTATTTATTTTAATAAACATATAATGTATTTTATCCCCAGGGGTACAGGTCTGTGAATCACCAGATTTACACATTTCACAGCACTCACCATAGCACATACCCTCTCCAATGTCCATATCCCTACCACCCTCTCCTGTCCCCCCTCCCCCCAGCAACCCTCAGTCTGTTTTTTGAGATTGAGTCTTTTATGGTTTGTCTCCCTCCCGATCCCATCTTCTTTCATTTTTCCTTTTCCTACCCCCTCAACACCCCCACATCGCATCTCCACTTCCTCGTATCAGGGAGATCATATGATAGTTGTCTTTCTCCAATTGACTTATTTCACTAAGCATAATACCCTCTAGTTCCATCCACGTCATCGCAAATGGCAAGATTTCATGTCTTTTGATGGCTGCATAGTATTCCATTGTGTATATATACCATATCTTCTTTATCCATTCATCTGTTGATGGACATCTAGGCTCTTTCCACAGTTTGGCTATTGTGGACATTGCTGCTATAAACATTCGAGTGCACGTGCCCCTTCGGAGCACCACGTTTGTATCTTTAGGATATATACCCAGTAGTGCAATTGCTGGGTCATAGGGTAGCTCTATTTTCAGTTTTTTGAGGAACCTCCATACTGTTTTCCAGAGTGGTTGCACCAGCTTGCATTCCCTCCAACAGTGTAGGAGGGTTCCCCTCTCTCCGCATCCTTGCCAGCATCTGTCATTTCTTGACTTGTTCATTTTAGCCATTCTGACTGGTGTGAGGTGGTATCTCATTGTGGTTTTGATTTGTATTTCCCTGATGCCGAGTGATGTGGAGCACTTTTTCATGTGTCTGTTGGCCACCTGGATGTCTTCTTTACAGAAATGTCTGTTCATGTCCTCTGCCCATTTCTTGATTGGATTATTTGTTCTTTGGGTGTTGAGTTTGCTAAGCTCTTTATAGATTTTGGATACTAGCCCTTTATCTGATATGTCGTCTGCAAATATCTTCTCCCATTCTGTTAGTTGTCTTTTGGTTTTGTTGACTGTTTCCTTTGCTGTGTAAAAGCTTTTGATCTTGATGAAACCCCAAAAGTTCATTTTTCCCCTTTTTCTGTTGTCTTTGGCGATGTTCCTAGGAAGAAGTTGCTGCAGTTGAGGCCAAAGAGGTTGCTGCCTGCGTTCTCCTCAAGGATTTTGATGGATTCCTTTCTCTCATTGAGGTCCTTCATCCATTTTGAGTCTATTTTCGTGTGTGGTGTAAGGAAATAGTCCAATTTCCTTTTTCTGCATGTGGCTGTCCAATTTTCCCAGCACCATTTGTTGAAGAGGCTGTCTTTTTTCCATTGGACATTCCTTCCTGCTTTGTCGAAGATTAGTTGACCATAGAGTTGAGGGCCTATTTCTGGGCTCTCTATTCTGTTCCATTGGTCTATATGTCTGTTTTTGTGCCAGTACCATACTGTCTTGATGATCACAGCTTTGTAATAGAGCTTGAAGTCTGGAATTGTGATGCCACCGACTTTGGCTTTCTTTTTCAATATTCCTTTGGCTATTTGAGGTCTTTTCTGGTTCCATATAAATTTTAATATTATTTGTTCTATTTCTTTGAAAAAAATGGATGGGATTTTGATAGGGATTTCATTAAATGTGTAGATTGCTTTAGGTTGCATAGACATTTTCACAATATTTGTTCTTCCAATCCATGAGCATGGAATATTTTTCCGTTTCTTTGTGTCTTCCTCAATTTCTTTCATGAGTACTTTATAGTTTTCTGAGTATAGATTCTTTGCCTATTTGGTTGGGTTTATTCCTAGGTATCTTATTGTTTGGGGTGCAATTGTAAATGGGACTGACTCCTCAATTTCTCTTTCTTCTGTCTTGTTGTTAGTGTAAAGAAATGCAACTGATTTCTGTGCATTGATTTTATATCCTGACACTTTACTGAATTCCTGTACAAGTTCTAGCAGTTTTGGAGTGGAGCCTTTTGGGTTTTCCACATATAGTATCATATCACCTGCGAAGAGTGATAGTTTGACTTTTTCTTTCCCAATTTGGATACCTTTAATTTCTTTTTGTTGTCTGATTGCTGAGGCTAGGACTTCTAGTACTATGTTGAATAGCAGTGGTGATAACGGACATCCTTGCCGTGTTCCTGACCTTAGTAGAAAAGCTTTCAGTTTTTCTCCATTGAGAATGATATTTGCAGAGGGTTTTTTGTAGATGGCTTTGATAATATTGAGGGATGTGCCCTCTATCCCTACACTTTAAGAGTTTTAATCAAGAAGGGAGGCTGCACTTTGTCAAATGCTTTTTCAGCATCTATTGAGAGTATCATATGGTTCTTATTCTTTCTTTTGTTAATATATTGTATCACATTGATTTGCAGATGTTGAACCATACTTGCAGTCCTGGAATAAATTTCACTTGGTCGTGGTGAATAATCCTTTTAATGTACTGTTCAATCCTATTGGCCAGTATTTTAGTGAGAATTTTCACATCTGTGTTTATCAGGGATATTGGTCTGTAATTCTCTTTTTTGATGGGATCCTTGTCTGGTTTTGGGATCAAGGTGATGCTGGTCTCATAAAATGAGTTTGGAAGTTTTCCTTCCATTTCTATTTTTTGGAACAGTTTCAGAAGAATAGGAACTAATTCTTCTTTGAATGTTTGGTAGAATTCCCCTGGGAAGCCGTCTGGCCCTGGACTTTTGTTTGGAGATTTTTGATGACTATTTCAATCTCCTTACTGGTTATGGGTCTGTTCAGGTTTTCTATTTCTTTCTGGTTCAGTTGTGGTAGTTTATATATCTCTAGGAATGTATCCATTTCTTCCGGATTGTCGAATTTGTTGGTGTAGAGTTGCTCATAGTATGTTCTTGTAATTGTTTGTATTTCTTTGGTGTTGGTTGTGATCTCTCCTCTTTCATTCATGATTTTACTTATTTATGTCCTTTCTTTTTTCTTTTTGATAAGTCTGGCCAGGGGTTTGTCAATCTTATTAATTCTTTCAAAGAACCAGCTCCTAGTTTCTTTGATTTGTTCTATTGTTTTCTTGGTTTCTATTTCATTAATTTCTGCTCTGATCTTTAGGATTTCTCTTCTCCTGCTGGGTTTAGGCTTTCTTTGTTGTTCTTTCTCCAGCTCCTTTAGGTGTAGGGATAGGTTGTGTACTTGAGACCTTTCTTGTTTCTTGAGAAAGGCTTGTACCGCTATATATTTTCCTCTCAGGACTGCCTTTGTTGTGTCCCACAGATTTTGAACCATTGTGTTTTCATTATCATTTGTTTCCATGATTTTTTCACAATTCTTCTTTAATTTCCTGGTTGACCCATTCATTTTTTAGAAGGATGCTGTTTAGTCTCCATGTATTTGCATTCTTTCCAAATTTCCTCTTGTGATTGAGTTCTAGCTTCAGAGCATTGTGGTCTGAAAACATGCAGGGAATGATCCCAATCTTTTGATACCGGTTGAGACCTGATTTATGACCCAGGATGTGGTCTGTTCTGGAGAATGTTCCATGTGCACTAGAGAAGAATGTATATTCTGTTGCTTTGGGATGGAATGGTCTGAATATATCTGTGATGTCCATCTGGTCCAGTGTGTCATTTAAGTCCTTTATTTCCTTGTTGATCTTTTGCTTGGATGATCTGTCCATTTCAGTGAGGGGAGTGTTAAAGTCCCCTACTATTATTGTATTCTTGTTGATGTGTTTCTTTGATTTTGTTATTAATTGGATTATATAGTTGGCTGCTCCCATGTTAGGGGCATAGATATTTAAAATTGTTAGGTCATCTTGTTGGACAGACCCTTTGAGTATGATATAGTGTCCTTCCTCATCTCTTATTATAGTCTTTGGCTTAAAATCTAATTGATCTGATATAAGGATTGCCACCCCAGCTTTCTTCTGATGTCCATTAGCATGGTACATTGTTTTTCACCCCCTCACTTTAAATCTGGAGGTGTCTTCGGGTCTAAAATGAGTTTCTTGTAGGCAGCATATTGGTGGTTTTTTTTTTTTTTTATCCATTCTGATACCCTGTGTCTTTTGATTGGGGCATTTAGCCCATTAACATTCAGGGTAACTATTGAGAGATATGAATTTAGTGCCATTGTATTGCCTGTAAGGTGACTGTTCCTGTATATTGTCTCTGTTTCTTTCTGATCTACTACTTTTAGGGTGTCTCTTTGCTTAGAGGACCCCTTTCAATATTTCCTGTAGAGCTGGTTTGGTGTTTGCAAATTCTTTCAGTTTTTGTTTGTCTAGGAAGCTTTTTATCTCTCCTTCTTTTCAATGATAGCCTAGCTGGATATAGTATTCTTGGCTGCATCTTTCTCTTGTTGAGTGCTCTGAATATATCATGCCAGTTCTTTCTGGCCTGCCAGGTCTCTGTGGATAGGTCCGCTGCCAATCTAATGTTTTTACCCTTGTATGTTACAGACTTCTTTTCTTGGGCTGCTTTCAGGATTTTCTCTTTGTCGCTAAGACTTGTAAATTTTACTATCAGGTGACGGGGTGTGGACCTATTTTTATTGATTTTGAGGGGCGTTCTTAGCATCTCCTGGGTTTTGATGTTTGTTCCCTTTCCCATATTAGGGAAATTCTCTCCAGTAATTGTCTCCAATATACCTTCTGCTCCCCTCTCTCTTTCTTCTTCTTCTGGAATCCCAATTATTCTAATGTTGTGTCGTCTTATGGTGTCGCTTATCTCTCAAATTCTCTCCTCATGGTCCAGTATTTATTTGTCTCTCTTTTGCTCAGCTTCTTTATTCTCTGTCATTTGGTCTTCTATGTCACTAATTCTTTCTTCTGCCTCATTTATCCTAGCAGTAAGAGCTTCCATTTTTGATTGCACCTCATGAATAGCTTTTCTGATTTCAACTTGGTTAGATTTTAGTTCTTTTATTTCTCCAGAAAGGGCTTTTATCTCTCCAGAGAGGGTTTCTCTAATATCTTCTATGCCTTTTTTGAGCCCGTCTAGAACTTTGAGAATCGTCATTCTGAACTCTAGATCTGTCATATTACCAATGTCCGTATTGATTAGGTCCCTAGCCTTCAGTACTGCCTCTTGTTCTTTTTTTTGTGGTGAGTTTTTCTGCCTTGTCATTTTGTCCAGAAAAGATTTGCTTTCTCCCCCTCTGGAATTCTGCTGTTCTTGGTGAGTGAAGTTGGTCTTGGCTGGGTTTCTTGTTGACCTTCTGGGGGAGGGGCCTGTTGTAGTGATTCTCAAGTGTCTTTGCCGCAGGCAGAATTGCACCGCCCTTACCAGGGGCCGGGCTAAGTAATCTGTTCAGGTTCGCTTTCTGGATCTTTTGTTCCCTGAGTGCTTTCCGTAGAGTTCCAGAGGACAGGAATGAAGTTGGCAGCCTCCCAATCTCCGGCCTGGAGGAGCCAAGAGCTCGGGGTCCTGCTCCTCAGTGCGCCCTCAGAGAAAGGCGCCCAACCGCCCCCATCTCCCTGGCCTCTGGTTGTGCTTGGAGGAAAGCGCTCAATCGCTCACACTTGGAGAAAAGTGCCCAGTTGCTTCCATCTCCTTGGCCTCTGGCCACGCTCCGTGCTCACCCAGCCTGCGACCAGTTGAACGTAACCCCAAATTGAAAGCTCACTCCTCGGCTCTGTCTCTGTAGCCAGCTTCCATGCTCTAATACCTGCGAACTCTGTGACACTCAGACACCCCCGGTCCTTCTGTGACCCTGCAGGACCTGGGGTTACGCTGACCCCGTGTGAGCTTCCCCCCAGTTTAGCCTCTGGAGAGATGTCCCTCAGCAGAGCAGACTTTTAAAAGTCCTGATTTTGTGCTCCGTTGCTCCACCACTTGCTGGGAGCTGGCCCCTCCCCCCATGGTCTATCTTCCCGTCGCTTTGGATTCACTACTCCACAGGTCCTACCTTTCAGAAAGTGATCGATTTTCTGTTTCTAGAGTTGTTGCTCTTCTTCTCTTCAATTTCCCATTGGATTTGTAGGTGTTCGCAATGGTTAGATAAGCCATCTAGCTGATCTCCTGCTACCTGATGTCATCTCGGCCTGCTACTTCTCCGCCATCTTGACTCTTTTTTTTTTTTTTTTTTTTTTAATTAAGTGAAGCACTAGCTGATTTGGCACCACTGTGATGTATGGAAGTTTTATTTTTGAAGGGAGTAATGAGGCATGCAAATAAGGGAATAAACATTAACAGGCCGGCATTACACAGCAATTTAAGAAAAAAATAAAAGAAAGTTGATTTACACTGGTAAGGAAACCAACATAAATTATAATTAAATTATTTGAAAATTGATTTTCAACATTTTACAAATTTTTAAATAAGAAGTAAGAGCAAGAGTTTCTAATGATGAAATTTGAATTACAACATATGGTTAAAATAAAAGAGAAAGTAAATCCTACTATTGGAAATAAAAATTAAAGCATTCAAGTGCTACTGCAGAAGATAATTTACCAAAATTATTAGGAAATTTAATATCCCACATAAAAGTTTCTCTGGGTAAAATTCTACTATTTACTAACTTATCATAGTTTTTCTTTATGCATGCGGGATATGTTCTAAGACCCCTGGTGTATTCCTGAAACCATAAATAATAATAAAATTTATACTATACACTGTGTTTTTTTCTTATACATACCTATGATAAAGCTTAATTTATAAATGAGGCACAATAAGAGATTAATTGCAGAAACTCATAATAAAAGTGAATAATGATAACTATATGTTGCAATATAAGTTATGTACATGTTGTCTCTTGTTCTATCTCTTTTCAGAATATGTTATTGTACTTTACTCACCCTTCTTCTTATGGTGATGTGAGATGATCAAATGCCTACAAGATGAGATGAAGGGAGGGGAATGACAAAGGCACTGTGCTGTAGATTTAGGTACTACTGATCTTCTGATGGTATGTGAGGAGGAGGAGCATGTGCTTCCAGACCCTGGGGATGGCAGGTAACTCAAACTGCAAGAAGGGAAACCATATATGAACGTGGCTGCCATATTTCTTCTTTTTTCAGCCACACAACTCAGTGTGGGAGGTGAGCCCTCCAAGCAAAATACAATTCAGATGAAATGTAATCTTGAAAAGGTTACAAACCTGGGGCCTCCAGCAGTTTCTATAGATTTTCACCTGGTGAAAAATCTATTCAGGGATTTAATTTGACCCCACAGAAAGTCATAAATTGTACACAGTTTATGCTGCACATTACTTTAGATTATTTTAGTATAATTCTAGAAATTAGAATCTCATCATTCTTAGTGCTAAGTCACTCAAATAGAGAAAATATTTATGTGGATGGCTGAAAGTGGTGGGAAGGAATGTATTCTTTCATTCAGTGAACAAATTGTTGGTCCAGATTATCCTCTATCATTAAAACCTCCTTAGACTTAGACTCATACTCACACACATGAAAGTTTAGGTTCATGGAACAAAGGAAAAAAACATACCAGGTTCAGCTTGGTGCTCTCTTATGGACTGAATTGTTTCTCTTTCACATTTATGTGTAAAAGCTTTAATCTCCAGTGTTATGGTATTTAGAGATGTGGCCTTTGGGAGATAAATAGATTTTAGATGTCATGAGGGCAAACCCCTCATGGTGAGATTAATGTCTTTATAAAGAGGGACACCAGAGAGATTGCTCTCTCTCTTTCTCTGCCATGAGAGGACACAACAAGTAGGTGGTCATCTGGAAGCCAGGAAGAGGGCTCTCAAGAGACAGCCTATACTGGTCTTCTGGTCTTGTACTTCCCAATCTCTAGAACTGTGAAGAAAATAAATTTCCGTGCTTAAGTCCCCTGATCTATGGGGCCTTGTTATGGCACCCTGAGTGGACTAACACATAATGTCTTTCAGATTTTACAGGTAAGAAAGAGCTTTAATTACAAATTTCAGCATGATTCAGGAAAAGGAATTGCAGGACTCTTAAAGTTCTTACTTATTCCCATTTCATGTCTGTCTGTAGTTTAGTTTAATAGGATTGACTAACTCAAAATGAGTCCCTCTATCCAGTACCATTTACTCACCTAGATACAGGGTATACATGAGGCAACCGAACAATTATACATTCAAAACTTTTTTCACTGTGTCATGGTTTTATTAGCTGTCAAAACTTTAAATATACTTTCTTTTCATTAAAAAAGCCCTACATTTATTTTTAACTATGTCAATGTTGAAAAACAAGAGTACAAAAGTAGTTATGAATTTCCTTTTATCCCAAGAAAATGTACAATCCCACAATGCTTTTCAGAACTTTTGAACACCTTACATTTTAAAAAATGATGTTAGCCCGCCCATTTTTTTTTTTTTTTTCACTTATAATTCTAGGTTCCGGTCATCATTAATTTTGACAAATACCTACTGCTCAGGGTCAAAATACAAGTCTGGTGACCTGGAAAACAAGTTTTTCTCATTCTACTTAGACAAAGCTAAGGACATAACTACATACCTGTCAAAGAATTAGACTGTTTTGTCAACAACAGAAAAATTATTTTTTTTTTCTAATTGATAATAAAGCACAGAAGGTTTTATCCTTCTAACAACAAATACCTGTAAAAATAAAAATATTGAATCAGCCATTCTAGAAGGCAAAATTCAGATGAAGGTAGTTTGTTTGCCTGGTCATCTGAGTGTTGATTTCAAGATATAATTGAGAAAATGTTTGAAAGAATAAAGGCCAGAGTGGGAACATAAGAATATTGTGTTGTAAACAGATGAAGCAGCTCTGAAGAAAGTCTCCTAAATTGAGGTTCTCCTCCGCCTAGCAAAAACACTAACCATTTAGCGAACCTTGAGAACAGAGGCTTAAGATCACCACATTTCATTTTGCAACTGAAGTTACCACTGTTTACATCGCCACCCCCTCTCCTTATTTTCCCTCCATGCTGCTTTCTCCAGGATCGATAAGTGGTAACTAATCTATTCCCATACTCTTTCTTTTGCAAAACTGCTCAAATATGACAAAGGATAACCATGTAGGTAAAGGCTGCCTCTTGCCTGCAGAGACTGTCATACTGCATGGTTTGTCTAGCGTATTGCTAGGAATTTGCAAGGACCCTGGCAATCTGAAAGGCATATGCTAATTTAGGGGAAAGAAATGAAGCTGTCTTGTGAGAGGACTCTAAACTGTTAAGTCTGATCCTTCTTAATGTGATGATCTGTCTTATAAAATGTCAACACACAACCAAATTGAAGGCAGGCTTTCTCAAGCATCAGCATGAATCTGAGTAAAATAAACAAACAGATAAAAAAGTAATTTTTGTTTGTTTTTTAGAAAAGGCTTATATGGGGGCACCTAGGAGGCATAGTTGGCTGAGCATCTGACTCTTGATTTGGGCTCAGGTCCCAATCGCAGGGACCTGAGATCCCAGCCTTTATTGGGCTCCGCACCTAGTTCAGAGTCTGCTTGAGATTCTCTCTTCCTCTCTTTCTGCCCCTCCCATTCATGCTCTCTTTGCCTCTTTCTCTCTTTGAAATAAATAAATAAATCTTAAAAAAAAAAAAAAAAAGGAAAGAGAAACTTGGTTTGGAAGGAAAGAAATGATCAAAATTTGTGATTTTCTTGGAGTGAAAATATCATAAAATTAAATTATTTTAATGGTTTATTTTATATAATCCCAACTCAAGTTAACTGATGAGATAGTGTTTCAAATGTTAATGCTAATGTTTGATTTCAGGAGAAAATGATATATTTTTAAAGATTTTATTTATCTATTTATTTGAGAGAGAGAGAGAGTAAGAGAGAGTATGAGAGGGGAGAAGGTCAGAGGGAGAAGCAGACCCTGCGAAGATGGAAGCCCGATGTGGGATTTGATCCCCGGGCTCCGGGATCATGACCTGAGCTGAAGGCAGCAGCTTAACCAACTGAGCCACCCAGGCTCCCCCTGATATTGTATTGTTAAATGAAACATGGTGCAAAAAGGTATGTGGTTATTTTTATATTTGGGTTTTCTAGACTGAATTTACATTACTGTTCTATTCAACAATCCTACCAATGCAAATTATTAAATATGGATTATGCAGGCAATCCTCAATTCATGGACAAGATGTGTGGGAGCTGGATTACATTTTCCCATTGAAATAATATTATTCATGGTATTCTGTTTCCAGGACTTCCATAAAAGGTTATATAACTTATAATTTATATGTTATTCATAATCTAGACCAGTGTTGTCCAAAATAACTTTCTGCAATGGTGCAAATGTCCTTATATCTGTGTTGTCCAATGAAATGTGACTATTGCAACTGAGGAATTAAATTTTTAATTTTAATTAATTGAAATTAAAATTTAAATAAAAACTTTAGTACTATAAAATATTTTTACAGTAAACAAATCTATTTTGGTAGGACTACATTTCACCTTTACCTTTGTGTTGTCTGAGATATTATTTTATTTTGTTTTATTTTTAAAGATTTTATTTATTTACTTGACAGAGAGAGATCACAAGTAGGCAGAGTGGCAGGCAGAGAGAGAGAGAGGGAAGCAGGCTCCCCACTGAGCAGAGAGCCCAATGTGGGGCTCTATCCCAGGACCCTGAGATCATGACCTGAGCCAAAGGCTGAAGCTTAACCCACTGAGCCACCCAGGTGCCTATTATTTTATTTTAGTGTGCATTTGGTAAGTGTGTGCATTATTTCTCTTATTACTCATGAACACATCTCCAGTCTGGTTTTAGTCAGTGGATTAAATTAGTTTGAATGATTTTTTTCTGTTATTAATATAATCAATTATGATTTTTATTATAATGAAATTAAATTATGCTGTTAGTTAAAAAGAATAAGCATGGGCAAAGTTTTAAATTAAAAATGCATGTGCCCTGGAGCACCTGAGTGGCTCAGTCCTTTAAGTGTCTGCCTTCAGCTCAGATCCTGATTCCAGCATCCTGGGATCAAGACCCAGTATAAGCAGCTGGCTCTCTGCTCAGCAGGGAGTCTGCTTTTCTCTCTCTCTCTGCCCCTCCCCCGTTTGTGCTTTCTCTCACACACTCTCTCTCAAATAAATAAAGTCTTAAAAAAAATGCAGGTACCCTATTGGTGCAGAACTGAAGAGAAATACAGAAGCTACTACTACTGCCAGATAGTATAGAGAAAAAGAAACTAGAAAAAGTTATGTTGCAAAGTTTACAGTGAATCCTATTTGCAATTTGTCAAGACAGAGCAGAATTTAAAAAGTGTTTATTGTGTACAAAAATAATGGGATAAAGTGTACAATAGATTTCAGTAAATACCTAATGGATTTGGTAAGTCAAAAAGAATCAACAAAATTAGTCACTTGAAATCAGAATTAAATGTCTAGAAAACATTAAAAAATTGTTTTCAATAAGAGTCAAGTTATACTTTGTCAAGCTATAAAATGGTTTGATTACTTGCATTAAAAAAAGAAACACTCTTTTAGATATAAAGATGTTAAATAAATGACTTTTTTCAATTATAGAAATTCTGGTAGAAAATTATAAAGAAATGACTACATAGAATTTTTTAAAAATTAAAGATTTTTAAACCATTAAACATTTGTCTTTAGAATATGAAATTTTCTGTTAATATCAAATATCAATTCTTCCATAGTCAGACAAGTTTTAAGTATTTTTCTTTATTTTCAGATGATTTGTGTGACACGAGGCATTGCATGGTTAATTCTCTGGACACAGTTTATTTCTAAAGGCTTCCAAATTTATGAAGAAATGCTATCAGTTTGTGGCCTAAAACATTCAAGTGTGGCCTAAATATTTAAAAATCCTACATATTCATCAAATAAAAATGTTCTGCTAGTATGAAAAAACTTGCCTTCAGTCACGGTAGATGATGGTCTGGCTATATGAGGTAAAAAATCAAATTTTAAAGTAAACAATGGATTTTCCCTTTATTTCTTGGTTCAATGGTATGATATAAATTGAAAGTAATTGTGAAAAATTTTTCCCAGTTTTTTGAAGCAGATTCTTTAAACAGTGTCATGTATGGAGTTGCTAGAATCATTCATTACATACAAAATGTTGAAAGAAATAGAAGACAATGGGTAAAATGATCTTGCATTGTTGCTAATGTTTGTTGGTTTGATCATGAAAGAGTTTTACAAAGATACACTATTTCATCATTCCAGTTCAGGATTTTCCTAAACAAAAATAATGTTTACCAAATGTTTAGTTGTCATAGACAAACTGTGAGTGTGATTTTCATTTTTTCACCAATATATACTACATTAGAAGGAGATCAATTTGAAATCCCAAAGGAAAAGAAAAGCTTATTTGTGACTTTGCTGGACAGGTATGAATCTTCAGTTGAAATTGAAACTTTCCATAAATACAAATCAGTAATAATTATATTACACAATTTTCTAACATGAATGCAAAAATTTTTCATTGTAATTAATAGTGTTATATAAATTTCTAAATATTAGAAGAAACATTTGAAGAAAATTTAATTGATATTAATAAATTTAGGGTTGCTTTCCCATTTTAGCAATTCCCATTTGGGTTTTATGTTTATAATACTGAGTTGATCCATGAATATTTAATATACTCAGAAAGACTTGTTTTGAAGCTGAAGTGCTTTCACTCTGCTTAAATTGACTCTAAAAAAGACAAACTAGTTTTGTTAATATCAAGGACAATATTAAATGAAACTGAGTTGTACTCAATTCAGTATTAGAAAAAATATTAAAACTATTACAAATATCATCACAATCAAAATTTCACTGGCATTTTTCAAAGAGCTGGAAAAAACAATCCTAAAATTTTTATGGAACCAGAAGAGACCCCGAATTGCTAAGGAGATGTTGAAAAAGAGAAACAAAAATGGGGCCTTCACATTGCCTGATTTCAAGCTTTACTACAAAGGTGTGATCACCAAGACAGCATGACACTGGCACAAAAACAGACACATAGACCAGTGGAACAGAGTAGAGAGCCCAGATATTTACCCACAACTCTGTGGTCAAATAATCTTTGACAAAGCAGGAATAAATATCCAGTGGAAAAAAGTCTTTTCAATAAATGGTACTGGAAAAATTGGACAACTACGTGTAGAACAATGAAACTCAACCATTCTCTTATATCATACACAAAGATAAACTTGAAAAGATAAAAGACCTCAATGTGAGGCAGGAATCTATCAAAATCCTAGAGGAGAACATAAGCAGTAATCTCTTTGACATTGGCCACAGCAACTTCTTTCAAGACATGTCTCCAAAGGCAAAAGAAACAAAAGCGAAAATGAACTTTTGGGACTTCATCAAGATCAAAAGCTTCTGCACAGCAAAGGAAACAGTCAACAAAACAAAGAGACAACCCACAGAATGGGAGAAGATCTTCACAAATGACACTACAGACAATGGGCTGATATCCAAGATCTATAAAGAACTCCTCAAACTCAACACACACAAAACAGATAGTCAAGTCAAAAAATGGGCAGAAGACATCAACAGACACTTCTCCAAAGAAGACATACAAATGGCTAACAGACACATGAGAAAATATTAATCATCATTAGCCATCAGGGAAATTCAAATCAAAACCATATTGAGATATCATCTTACACTGGTTAGAAAGGCCAAAATTAATAAGACTATAAACCACAAGTGTTGGAGAGGATGTGGACAAAGGGGAACCCTCTTACACTCTTGGTGGGAATGCAAGTTGGTCAGCCAACTTCTTAATTTCCTTAAGAAATTAAAAATGGAGCTACCCTACGACCCTGCAATTGCACTGCTGGGTATTTACCCCAAAGATACAGATGTAGGGAAAAGAAGGGCCATCTGTACCCCAATGTTCATAGCAGCAATGGCAATAGTCACCAAACTGTGGAAAGAACCAAGATGCCCTTCAACAGATGAATGGATAAAGAAGATATGGTCCATATATACTATGGAGTATTATACCTCCTTCAGAAAGGATGAATACCTAACTTTTTTTATCAACAGGGATGGGACTGGAAGAGATTATGTTGAGTGAAATAAGTCAAGCAGAGAAAGTCAATTATCATATGGTTTCATTTACTTGGGGGAGCTTAAGGAATAACATGGAGGACATTGGGAGATGGAGAGAAGTGAGTTGGGGGAAATTGGAGGGGGAGACAAACCATGAGAGACTGTAGGCTCTGAGAAACAAACTGAGGGTTTTGGAGGGGAGAGGGGTGGAGCTTTAGGTAAGCCTGGTAGTAGGTATTATGGAGGGCACATATTGCATGGAGCATTGGGTATGATGCATAAAAAATGAATGCTGGAACACTGAAAAGAAAAGAAAAGAAATAAAATAAAATAATATAAAACTATTAGAAATATCAAAACTATTAGAAAAACTGTTAAGATATTATGTTCCTTTTACATATGTTTGGAATGCACTGGGTATCGGAATCATTTTCAACAATGAATGTTAGAAAATATAAATACAAGGGCACTTTTTGGTTTAGTTGGTTAACTGTCTATTTATTTTTATTTCTGCTCAGGTTGCAATCTCAAGATTGTGAGACGGAGTCCCATGTCAGGCTCTCCACTGGGTGTGGAGACTGTTGAAGATTCTCTCCCTATGCCTCTGCCCCTCCCCCCCTCTCTCTCTCTCAAAAATAAATAAATAAATAAATAAATAAATAAATATAATTAAAAGAAAATCTAAATGCAGGTCATGTAGTTTAAGTAGAAATTTAGCACCAGAATTGAAATATGCTGTAAATGTAAAATGCATATTAGGCTTTGAAGATTTCATATGAATGTGGGATGTAAAATATATCATTAATAATTTCATATTGATTAAATATTGAAATTATAATATACCAGATATATTGGGTTAAATAAAATGTATTATTAAAAGTAATTTCTGCTTTTCCCCCCTTTTTAAAATGTGGCTATCAAAAAATGTAAAATTACTTCTGTGGCTTCCATAAATTTCTAACAGACAGATTTCTATTTCTATTTATAGATTTCTATTCTAGACTCCTATCATAAATAAAAAGTGCTATGGGAAATTGTATTTAGGCCTTCAGATTCCCATGGCAAGAACTTTTCCTTTCTTTGTTCAGTCAAACACTCTTCAAGGGCAAGATCTATGTGTTCACTTCTATAGTTTCAGTTTCTGATAAAGTACCTAATATATGATATAAAATCAAAAATATTTTTAAGGAGTAGAGAAATTATTAAATGAGTGAATAATACATGAATGAACAGTCAGTTAAAAATGTGATTTTTGTAGTTGCAGTCGAAGTGACTCAATCTTTGTCTGATGCTACAGATTGGGAGCTTGTTCTCCTCCAGCTCCTCTTTATTCTGTCTGTCTGTTTAAGTTCCCAGGGACAAATGTTCTGACTAGGTTGATCATATGTCCCAGTTGGCTTAGGAGGTTTCTACACTTGTTTTTCTGTTGTTAAATAGCTTCTATTCAACCACTGGTGAGAGAAAGATTCTTGCCCTGTGCTTCTGGGAATGTCCAAACATGACACCTGACACTGGGACAAAATTGACAGCAATTTGTTGGTCACATACACTCAGCCCAGTGCAAGAGAATATTACATGCAGCACAAGACCACTCTGTTCTGAACTTGGGGACTGAGTAAACAATCAGGGACTGTGGGAAGCAGTCTTTGTCATGTCTAGAGTGTGGGTGCTCCCTGGTTCCAGTGGAAGGATGCAATTGACTGAATAATTCAGTGGACTGGCAGGCAACTGAAACCAGGCATAGGCAGGAACTGTGCCTGTTCCCCCTAAGAAGGAGGGTGATATAGCCAGGGGACCTAATCCGCAGGAACAGAATAGGAAGAGGCTTGGGTAGGGAACCCAAGGCCTTCTGATTTCACTGAATGTCAAGGCAGCACATAATTTGGAGCCTTAATTTTAAGACTGATACAACATCCTGCCTCTCCTATCAAAAATGCCCTGATTTGGATTAAAAATTATGTGGTTATCCTAGTTATTTATGATTGACATTCATAAATTTCATTGATTTTTTGGCCCAAGGTAGGACAAAATGAAATCTCCATATGTCTAAACTGCTCTACTTTCTAAAGCAAGTATATAAGAATATATAGGTTTTGGAATATTTACTCTTTTACAATTAATGAAAAATAAATAATTAATTAAATGTTTCCACCCTCTATTCTTGCCTTTTGATGTTTATCTTTTTCTTCCTAATACATAACATTTCCTTTCCTCATAAGCATTAGCAAAGAAACAAAGATGCACTAAGTTGATAATAATATTCTTTATGGACATACATACCTATAATAAGACTTATTTGTATTTTCTTAGCAGATTGTGATTTAAATAATCAATTGGGCATTTTGTCTTTAAACTTTAAAATGGGGTCATGGATTATCTTTTGGAAAGCAATGAAGAAGATGGGAAACCGATGAGTGGGCAGGGGTTGGGGGCTAAGGAGGAACACAGACTTTTTTTCGCTCTTCTTTCCCTTTTGTGATTAGGGATCACACTCCAGACTATTAATGAGGAAAATAGGACAATTCAAACTACTCTGAGGTAAATGTGACATAAAATGAAAGAAATAGAAAAACATACTGCTTCAAGATAGTCTTAGTAGTAGTAGGTCTCGGTAGTTAGTAGGTGTCAAGAAGTCAAAAGTCCTGATATACAAAACATGAGGGGCACCTGGGTGGCTCAGTTGGTTAAGTGTCTGCCTTTGGCTCGGGTCATGATCTCAGAGTCCTGAGATAAAGCCCCACATTGGACCCCCTGCTCAGTAAGTGGTCTACTTCCTCTCCCTCTGCCCAGCCCCCTGCTTGCACACTCTCTGTCTCTCAAATAAATAAATAAAATCTTAAAAAAAAAATACAGGGCACCTGGGTGGCTCAGTCTGTTAAGGGTCTGACTCTTGGTTTCGGCTCAGGTCATGATCTCACGTTCGTAGGATCAAGCCCCATGGGCTCTGTGCTCAGTGCAGATGTGCTTCAGATTCTCTCTTCCTCTCCCTCCTTCTCTCTGTCTCTATCAAATAAATGAGTAAAATCTTTTTAAAAATACAGAATATGAAAGAGAATGGGGGTTTCCTTGTGGGAGTCACTAGAATATGAGGGTATTTTTAACTAATTGTATATAAACTGTCAAGTTAACAACATGAAACATGTCTTGAGTTCTGCGAATGACATCATTACATGGATTCTTTAGAAATTTGTTTCTGTGTTAGTAAGAAAGTAATAGCATGTGTAGTCTTAGACTATTTGAATGTGAAGTTATACAGAACTTGATATTATAGTATCCTTTAACTAGGATTTTGTGTATTACTATTTTTTAGAAAGTTATACCTGAATTTTAGTGTATTTACAAAAGAAATAAAATATAGTGGTCTGCTAAATATCTTTAGTAGCATTTTAACCATAGAGAACAATTAAGACTTTCTCCAACACTTACATACTCGACAAATTCCCAAGTGTGGAAAGTCCAATTCTTTCGTAAGACCATGCATATGCTTGCCAGCTACATACATATGGGACAGCTGCAAGATATAAGCACTTATTATGGTTACAAAGAAGTAGGAAGAGTTAAGTTGTCTTTTCAATTTAGGGATAACTTGAATGTTTCAAGTTTAGATGGTTTGGAAGGTAAAAGATGTCTTTGAAAAATCAAATGAAGGTTGGAAAAGGAAAATTAAGATTGATTTCAAACCATGTATTTAATTCATACTAGATATCAAATACCCTTGTACTCACTATATTTATTAACTTATTTAATCTTGCAAAAATCTGTATTTACAGTTGAGGAACTGCAATTAATTAAGATCAGTTTGGAGGGGCCTCTGGGTGGCTCTCAGTTAAGTGCCTGACACTTGATTGTGGCTCAAGCCATGAAATCAGGGTGGTGAGACAGAGCTCTGAGTAGAGCCCAGAGAAGGGCTCCACGCTCATCGGGGCATCTGCTTGAGATTCTCTCGCTGTCACTCTGCACCCCCATCCCTGTTTGCCTGTGTGCATGCTCTCTCTCACAAATAATAAAATAAAATAAAATCTAAAAAAAAAAAGGATTAAGTTGGAGAATAGAGTTCTATTAGGACAGGTATTTGTGTAATTAGGAAGAATGACCGGCTCAATATACATTATTGAAGATTAATGTTATTTTAATTTTCACCTTAAACATATTCCAAAATAATTTTTATTTGTGATAATAAACTATTTCCTGTTATTTAGAGTTTTTTTGAAATGTATGGATCAATTTTTATTATGAAGCATTAATGTGTAGAAAATTTTAATACTGTTACAGAGATACAGATGCAAATTCCAGTTGCCTTGAGACATCTACTGCAGTATCTTCATCCAAATCATGAATTTTGCCAGGAGCAGTTCAAAAACACAAACATCAAACTCTGCATCTCTGATCTTCAGCGAGCTGAAAAGAGAGATTATAAACATTTTCAAATTTGTGTGATTAGAGAACATTTTCTAGACTTGAGTGAATATCCTAGCATTAAAGAGTTGGACTTGAAATATTTTAATACAGTTATTTACTGATTTTGTTTTTAGCCTCACTCACCTCATTAAAAAAAAAAAAAGCCTGAGGATGTCATAATACATTAAATTATCTCATTTTCTTATATTTTGAACTTACCTCATAGCCTTTTTTAGAAGGTACATTAGACTATATATTTCTCAATTAAGAAAGGGCATGCCATTATTATCACATATATGACTTTGACTACATAATTTTATTAGTGTTAGTGCAAATATATAGAAATATTTGGAGGAAAATATTATATATTAGATGGTCCAGGTACCCTCGTGTTTGTTGTTTGACTTGCCATTTGTATCAATTATATTTAAAGGAAATTAATTGACTAGTTTATTGCACAACTTAACACAGAGACAGTTTTACTAGCAAAGCTAAGGATTTATGGCACCCACAGCAATGCCATTAGAGGGAGGGAGGAAAAGAGAAAGCTGCTTAGGAAGTAAGAGAAGATGAGCAAACAGCTGGCAGGGAAACAAGCAGGCCCGGAATGCCTCAGTGCTAGACTGGGAAGGGAATATGTTTCACTCAAATTGCGTGTTGGGGAGGCATTTACAGTAATTCAGTCTGGCCCCAAACAGTTTATCTTCAGGAAAAGTGTAGAACGTGTGATGATGTGATAAAGAAAAAGTTGAGTCAGGATTTCTTTTTCCCCCAACATATTTAAAATCTGTGGAAATTCCTTTCAAATCCAATTGTGTGTCATCAAGACCAGAAATTAAAGAAGGTTTGATTTATTACCTAATCTCCAAATACACAGTAACTTCCAGATGAAAAGAAAGATCTATTAATCAGTTTCAGAAGGCCAGCTCATCTTTTTTGATAAAAGGACTTAGTGTGAAATTTTTGTGTTATCAGGTCTGTGCAATTACATGAATGGTGTAGAGATGTTGTTTAATTTTTTTTCCTGAATTATAAAATATTAACAAAGCGAACCTCTTAAAATTATTTTCAAAATTCTTTACCTTCTGCAAGTGCCAATCAATTGGTATTTCTAAGGGTAAGACAATGAATCAACTGGATTCAGAGAACATGAATAAAAGCAAATTCAGACAGTGTGCTTTAAT
Organism: Martes martes; assembly: GCF_963455335.1. NCBI lineage: Eukaryota > Metazoa > Chordata > Mammalia > Carnivora > Mustelidae > Martes > Martes martes. Next base: position 81,121,230 of record NC_137889.1, read on the forward strand.
CTTGAAATAATTTATCATTCTTTTCTACGTTTAATATAGGAAATGTATAGAGCATGAAAGAGAAATTAGGTGTGTTTTAAAAATTTCATATTCAAAGCTATACATATTTATAATAATATGTAATACAATTTCCATATAGAACAATTCATCATTGATGTATTGTTTTCTTATTGATTGACTACTAAGTGAGTCCCCTAACATACTACAAGCTGGAGAGAGGACACATTTTAGATATTCCTGTAACTAACTCATTTGTGCTTGAAAAAACAAAACCAAAAAACCCTACCTTAATTTAGTTCATTCCATCATCAGATTGTATCATATTTTCTTGAATATAATATAGAGCACACATTTTCTTTTCTAGTCTTGGCCAATGCCTGTCTGAATTTCTTGATCAAGCTAATCACCTCTATCATCACCTCACCAGGGCAAATCCTGATTGATGTTAAGATCTAGGAGTTGGGTCCTGGAAAAGGTAAGCCCTGTTCTCTTACAGGCTTTCTTGAAAACTGTCATTTTTTAAAAAAATTTCATTCAATTTGTTCTTATTTTATTTTCTCAGAACTAGAGTATAATTTGGGGTATTTAAAATAGAAATTTGGATCAGATAAATTTAAAGCCCAAGAGAGAAATAAATAATATTTATCACCTATCATTTATTTAACTTGGATTGTGTTCCATGCAGTAAATAAATTAACTACCTTTAGAAAATGTAGTATAAGCAAAAATCATTCTGCACTCTGTAACATAACTGTCTTCAAGTCTGTAGATCTTGGGCTGGTCCCATACTGCGATGATAGTAACTGACATGATTTTCTTCCCTTTCAAATTTCTTTAACTAAAGACACTGCACATGGCAACTACTTTCTTGACAGCTGCCTAGACTTGAGTTCAGGGCTCAGGGAGACCAACAACTCCTATGTTCTACCACCATCTGGAAAGTCACCTCGACCCACTGCCTTTTTTCTTTCCCATTGTTTGTCTTGATTCATTTCACCTTGGTGTATAAACCTGCTTCTTGAATGCACAACTCTACAGCTATCTGTGCTATAATCATTCAGTCACATGGGGTTTTCTCAGTTAGGCTCTCTGTATGTTAGAGCTAAGTCATTCTTTTCCCCAAATCAGAGACAATCAAATTATCTATCTTCACAAAGATGTGACTTATGAGTAGAAAAACTTAAAAAATTTACTTCTAACACGTGTGTTTTGGTTGAACAGGTGTTTATTTAGTTCTCATTCCACATTAAAATCCCTTTTTAGAGTAAGTGAAAAAAAAAAAAAACAACAACTTCCAAGTTGTAAATATAAAATGAATAGCAATGAGAAGAATGAAAATCCCATCACCTCGGAAATAGTGAATACAAAGTACGAATAGTCAAGCTAATTAAAACCCAAGCAATATAAGGAAACACTCAAAGGATATATACAGCGGTTGCCTGGTGGGATGTGGGGAAGATAATCAGACAGAAAGGGGGGAAGGTGGTAGAGGGACTTTTTTTTTTTTTTTTTTTTTACAATGTACCTGATTATGTTTTCTGGATTTGGAACCATACAAACGTACTAGTCATTCAAAAAATTTTAAAGAAATAAAGCAAAGCCAGACTGTCTGATGGGACATGACCTTTCCTTTCTTCACACTGTCTTTCTTTCTGTTGGCAAGTTCATTATTGTGACGACACTGAGTTCTCAGTCTCTGCATGTTTGATCAATGGTGGAATTGGGTTGTTCTAAGTGAGCCTTCGCTGTGTTAGAAAAGCATCAATATTCTCTGCAACAGAAAGAGATGCTGGCTGTGGAAACACAGCAACCTCATGTCAGGGCAATAAAAATAAAAAGTCAAGAGAGCATGAAATGTCTCTGTTTGATGATTTTGAGTTCTTGAGAGAGAGAAGGGAACCAAGAAAGTTTTGCCTAATGACATGCACAGAAGTTTCTAGAACCTGGATCTTAAATGCTGGATCCGTTCCCTCCACTAGCTTCCACTAGGCGCTTACACTCCCACTCTATCCCTAGTGCTTTAAAACAAGTCTGTTGTTAATGAGCCTAATCTGGCCTGCTACCTCTTTTTATAGACAAACTTTTATTTTAACATAGCCAGGCTTATCTGTTTGCATATCATCCATGACTACTTTTGCACTAAAATGGCAGAATTGAGTAGTTGAATAGAGAGACTATGTGGTCTGCAAAACCTAAAATATTATAACCTGGGCCTTTACAGAAAAAAAGTTTGCTCAGTTCTGCCCTAATAGAATAAAATTTTTCTCCACAGCAAGGCATCACCAAGCGATAGAGGTCATTAAATCACTAGATACAGACTCAACATTCCGAAATAGGCTTCCACTCCTCAGAGTCTAGAGATGCTATCCCACACACAAAAGGAAGAAAGAAAGGAAAGAAGTGAGGGAGGGAGAAATGGAGGGATGGAGGAAAAGAGAACAGAAGAGCATTGTGTTGGTCCAGGTTCCTAAGAGACAACCTCTGTGATGGAGATTTGGTTGCAGGGAGGAATGCTGCTAGCAACAGTGGTGAAGGAGTGAGGGGAGCAAGACTGAGAAGAGGTGGAGGGTGAACTCAGTGCATAGCCTCCATTCCTGCCCAACCCTGACTACTCCATGATATGCCCCTTGTGCCAACACCAGAGCAACCATGATACAAGCAGGGCAATGTTAACTGGCTCAGTCATTCTATTTACTTGGTGGTTTATACCTCTCCAGTCATGGCTGCCATCTGGTTAGTGATCCAAGGTCTTTGCATTCTGTATCCATAGACCTAGGTCCATCCTCATGTGTCTTCCACAATTTCCTTGCCTCAATATTCTAATCTTCTACCAAGCCCCTGCCCAACTAGCCATAGCATTAAGCACTGCCTTTGAATCAAAATATATTTTCCTTGAGGCTAATTTTCTTTCTACAAAGCGGATGACCAGGTGAAATGATAAAAGCCTCTCCCATTGGGAGGATTTCTCTTCACTGTTACCTTTCAGTTTCACCCTGGGGGAAGGAGGCCATAGTGCAGTCACAGTCCATTCTAGATTTATAATCGCATACCAAGGCAACTCATTCCTTAACCCAGCTCAGATTGGTAGGCCCTCATTATTTACTTTTTAAGGACATCCCATATGGCAATAAATATGAGCTAAGGGGAGGCGCTGCCTTTTTACTGGTGCAGTGAATGGTGTTTAGAAAGGGTTTGGGGATTTGCTTATGCAGCTTTCTTGTGATTTATGTTTTGTGCCTGACCCTACGTGTACATGATCCCATGTGTACATGACCCCACATGTACAGTCCCTATGTTGGGATGAACTGCTACTGGGTCTGCATGACCACACACCTTTATAGGTTTGGTGGAACCTGGTTTCTAGGGGCTGTTCTGGCTACACCGTCTCTTCATGTATCAAGATCAGAAGTTGCATTTCTACCAAGACCCAGAAGCAGGTCAAGAGTTGATATTTAAAATGCCATAATTCTGCTATAGACTACCCGGCCCAGCTAGAAAATCCTAGGCACCTACACTGTGATGTTTCTCTTGGGGTTTTCCATAACTTCCATGTGACGTCTTTTCCCATCACAGATACCTGAAAACGTTTTATCTGTCAGCTCCTCTGGAGAAGAAGCGGTGCAGCTTGAAGTACAGCCTGATCCTACCAAAGGGTCCTTTCCTGTTCTGAGTGCACTGAAAGATGGCTGTCTTCCATAAAATGGTAAATGGGCCAGAACCTAAAAAAAACTGTCCAGCATTGTGCTTTCTTTCTCAAGGTAGAAGGGGGATATACAATATATATATTTTTTAATTTTGCAGTGAATGTCTAGCTATGTCCCAAACCACTGAACCCTAAAACTCCACTGATCTGGTGGGTCCTTACATCATCATCCAGTTTATCTCCCAGCCTCTGGAGTGCATTTGTATCTTATCAAGTCACATTATTAATGTTTAGCTGCTTCTGGCTCATATAATCTGATTAGCATGATGTCATTGATGTAGTAGACACATTTAGTGTTCTGAAAAATACCCAGATATATGGCAGAATGTGCTTCTATCTATTCACTAAAATAGTATGTATTTCTTAATTTGTAAAGTAGGTAAGACATTATTACAATGACAGTTAATTTTCAAATTTTCTATAGTATAGTTGAATTTCATTAAAATATACATATTTATTTTTGCAAAAAGCCTTTTGAATCCAATAGGAACTGTAGTTAAGCACTACCAACCATAGACTCTGTAAGAGGGTCCCTTCTCTGAGCTCCACATTTTGGAGGTTCACTGGCTACAAACTACCTTAGAGGCTGAGGAGTCTGCATGGCCATGGGGAATATCCACATGGATAGCACCTTTCCCTGACTTCTAGACATCCACTCCAGGTTCTGGGATCTTGGAATTTCTTATCCAAACAGCCCTGAGCACATTTCCAGACACTTTGGGGGATCTGTCTGCGTCTTTATTCTTCTTCTTTGTCCTTTGAGAAGATTAAAACTCTGGCATTTTCTTTAAAATAAAATTGTTCAAAGAAAAACACAACAAAATACTTAAGAAGATATTTTACTTGACTTCCAGTTGAGAGGAGAGGAGCTCTCTTTGTTTGAAACTGTAGTGGAGATGTCTATTCCAGTTCTTCTGTTTCAGAGGACATTTCCCCTCACCTTACTTAGGAACTGAATAACATTCAGTGCTTGACTGCACATCTGGGTTCCAGATGTCCCTGCGTGTTCAATGTTTTCCTGGAGAAAGTAAACACTTAGCCTGACCCAGTCCTTATGAAATAGAGATAGAAAAATATCAGGGCCAATATGTGTTGGTTGATATTAATGTCATATAAATAATACATAACATGCATTACATAAATGTGTTAAATAGTTTATATTGATTGTGGTCATCCTCGTTGTTTAGAAATTTATATATTAAGTTTTATAATTACATGATAATTTTTAAACACGGAGAGCTCTTATTTGGGTTGCTTGGAATAGTTTCCTTTACAGAAGCATGCACAAGAACATTAAAAAATAAACTTCAATGTTGATGATGATAATGCTGATTGAGGAAGATATGCTTCAGTATTTTTTGCAACACTCTTCTAGAAGGTGTAATTATAGCAGACAAAGAGCTCTATTTGAAAGAATGTGATGTGTTCCTTGTAACTTGCAACAAAACTATGTAATTATTCTCACAGTTATTTAAATTTAAGAATTTGTTCCCTTGAAGCCTGAAAACCCATCTGTGCCTGAGTCTCATTTCCCTGATGTTAAATGCCATAGCACTCAATATTGGCATCTTTTAACCGGCAGAAGCTATATTCAAATTATAGCAGTTTGCATTAGCTGCAAGCTTAAAACCATCATTTATATTCCTTGAGTTTTTCTTAGTTTGTTTCCCGAATTTTACATGTATATCCAGCAAACTCACTTTATCTCTTCCATGAGACTGTTTCTCTGATTCCCTGATTAGTTTCACTTCCTGGACCTAAATCCTAAAATTACCTGGAGACCAATTGGCGTGATTTGTAAGCAGAAGGTACACAACATCAAAACATGATATGACAACCATACTTTATTCATTTTCTTCATGTCACAACGGTTTGTAAAATCTTGGCCAAAACCACCCCCCCCCAAACAAAACAAGACAAAACTCCAAACCCAAAAACCCCTAGCCTCATGCTAAGGTACTTCAGGGCAGACGTTTCTCATAAAAGAAATCAAGCTCTACATTCCTCCTTTAATCTAAAGATTCTTTATCAGTAAGTTACAGCTCAGGCTACTGATGACAATGTAAGGCTATCCGGGGGTCTGAGTGAAGTCATGGGGAAAGATTAGAATGACCATCAATGTGTGCTGCTTTGAATTTCCTTCCTTGTCCCTATTCTCAGTATCCAAAATATATGTTTCTACTATGACTTGGACAGAAAATGGCAATTACTCTGCTGAGGTATTTGTATTTTCTCAAGATGTCCCATTCTTCCTTACTTGCTCCCAATTCTGTAAGATGAGATTTTTAGAAAATGCTCACTTCTTACATCTCCTACCCTCCCTGCCCTTTCTCCCAAGGAGAACTTTGGAGGGTTCCAAATCTGCCCCCTGCACCCTAGTCCTGTATTTCCATAAGTGGTTCCATACTGTCAGATTTAAAATAATATTAGCACTTCCACTCTATTATATTTCATCTCTTTTAAGGATTTTATTTAAATGTCTGTTGTCCACTCCAAAATAGACTGTTTTTGTCCCTTTCGGATTTATTTGTTTGTATTTTCTCCTTATAAGTAGAAATTGTGAAAGACTTTGAAATGTACAAGGTACCCTGACAAGCATTTTCCATCTGGGTCATCTCTGGCTTTGTCTTTGAGTGGGCTGTTCTGTAACTCTACAGAGATAGATGTTAATTTATAGAAAACTGGAAATAATGCAAAAAAAATTTCTATTCATAGAAATACAAATTGCATTTGATGGAATGCAATTAATCATCGTCCTGAGAATATTGACTAGTTTTGCCAGTTTTTCATTTCTTTGTTAAATTCGTTTCAGCATTCCTTATTTGACTCTAAATGAGTGCTACTTTGAGTTCTATTTTTAACCATATGACATAGTTCTGTTTTTCCTATTAGCTAAAAAGTAATAATGATTAATTAAATAAAACTTTTAACACATGCTTATTTATTGGGTGGGACGGAGGGAGGGCCAGAGGGAGAGGGAGAGAGAGGATCTTAGCTGAAGTAGGCCTTGATCTCAGGACCCTGAGATCATGACCTGGGCCAAAATTAAATCAGATGCTTTACTGACTAAGCCTTCCAGGTGCCCCAACATATGTTTATTTTAAATTGATAAGAGATTCATGATTTTGCCTCGTTTGGAGAATCTTTTTTTTTTTTTATTTTTTATTTTTCTGAGGTTTCAAACTGGTTCTATAGAAATTTAACCCATCCATCAGGAAAAAAAACAAAAACAAAACACACACAAAAAACAAACAAAAAAAACCCCCCAAAACCCCCAAAACTACTCCAGGCCTCTCTACTGGTGTCCATCATCTTTTTCCTGTACTCAGCTGTTCATACAACCCAGTTGCAGTTTTAGTCAGGAGTGACAGACAGCTTGGAGTTGGGGGTCAAGAGAAGGGAAATAATGGCACTCCTGGGTCTTCAATTATTTGTGTTTCAAAGGTGGATGATTAGTAACACCACAAGGAAAATGTATAAGATTAATAGCTTTAATAATTGTTGGCCATTCCTTACTATAAACGAAAATGGAATCAAGTGTGAGGCTGGGGAACTTGCATATAGAACATGGAGCTTTAAGACATCTTGAAGGATTATGGGGTTGGATTCCATGCCTAGATGTATTTATGTGTCTTGAGTAAAAATCAAGAAATCATCATTTAAACATGCTTTGTTCAGTTTCAGTTTTTAACTTTCATTGACAGGTCATTTTTTCTTTTTTAGACCTATATTTTTCCTTATACTTCTTGAAAGATTGGTCATGCAGATTTGATCACTGAGGAAAACCACTCCAAAAAGTTACTCATTTTCAGAAATAATATTTATTATATCCATGTGAATTATCTAAAAAAGGCCCTGTATCAACTAATGCTTATTTATTTTTTTAAATCCACATATATTTTAAATGTACTATTGGATCCTATTAGCTAGGATCTTGTTGAGAATTTTGGCATCCATATTTGTCAGGGATATTCGTCTGAAATTCTCCTTTTTGACAGAGTCTTTGCCTGGTTTTGGGATCAAGGTAATGCTGGCCTCATATAATGAGTCTAGAAGTTTTCTTTTTGTTTCTATTTTTTTGAAACAGCTTCAGGAGAATAGGTACTATTTCTTCTTTAAATGTTTGGTGGAATTCCCCAGAGAATCCATCAGGTCCTGGACTCTTGTTTTTTGGGAAGTTTTTGATCACTGTTTCAATCTTGTTACTGGTTATTGGTCTACTCAGGTTGTCAATTTTTTCATGTTTCAGTCTTGGTAGTTTATAGGCTTTCAGGAATGCATCCATTTCTTCCAGGTTGCTCAATTTATTGGCATATAGCTGTTGATAATAATTTCTGATAATTATTCTTATTTCTTTGGTGTTAGTCATTATCTCTCTCCTTTCATTCATAATTTTATTAGTTTGGATCCTTTCTCTTTTCTTTTGAATAAGTCTGGCCAGTGGTATATTGATCTTATTAATTCTTTCAAAGAACCAGCTTGTTTTTTTGTTAATGTGTTCTACTGTATTTCTGATTTCTAATTCATTGATCTCTGTTCTAATGTTAATTATTTTCCTTCTTGTGTGAGGGTTAATTTGTTGTTGATTCTCCAGATCTTTAAGGTGTAAAGACAGTTTGTGTATTTGGGATTTTTCCATTTTTTTGAGTGAGGCTTGGATGGCTATGTATTTCCCCCTCAGGACCTTTGCAGTATCTGTAGGTTTTGACCGATGTGTCTTTGTTCTCATTGGTTTCCATGAATTGTTTAAGTTCTTCTTTGATTTCCTGATTGACCCAAACATTATTGAGCAGGATGCTTCTTTAGCTTCCAAGTGTTTTAATTTCTTCCAAACTTTTTCTTGTGATTGGGTTCCAGTTTCAAAGCACTGTGGTCTGAGAATACGCAGGGAAAAATTTCAGTCTTTTGGTATCAGATGAGACCTGATTTGTCACCAGGTATGTGGTCTATGCTGGAGAAAGTTCTATGTGCACTCAAGAAGAGTAAGTAGTCTGTTGTTTTAGAATGGAATGTTCTCTATATACCTATGAGGTCCATCTGGGCCAGTGTGTCCTTCACAGCTCTTGTTTTTTTGTTGATCTTTGGCTTAGATGATCTGTCTATTGCTGAGAGTGGAGTGTTGAAAAATTTTTAAGGAACTATTTAATATTTCCAACAAATCAAACTCTATACCAGATTCCTTTCATGACTTTGAAATAAAAAAACAAAAACAAAAAACAAAACAAAACAAAATCAAGGATTCAAGATATCCAAAACTAAATTTCCAAGTGTTTTCAAAGCAAACTTTATTCAGAAGTCTGTTTTCTGCCATGAATCACTTTCTTTACCCTCACTACATCTTATCACCTCTCCCAGGCTGCAAATTTAGTGGAAGAAGATTCTATCATTTCTTATAATTTTTTAGAGTCATAGAAAGACAGGGTTTGATACCTGTATTTATCACATAAGAGCTGTGCCCTCTGCTCTGTGAACTGGGGCAAGGAATGTAACCTTTTGAAGTATATGACATGGATAAGAATAAGTGGATTGTACAACTGCTGTGAAGATCAAAGAAATTGTATAATGTTTGGCATTAATGTTGGCTATTATTACTTATATGAATCACATGGCAAGTGCTGTCAAAGATTGAATTAATATTGGGCTGGCATCTAAAATGCTGTGAATATTTGAAGCTGTATTGTTCCTTGTCCTCAAATCTCATTAGAGTAACTCAGAGGTATATCAACTTGAAATCATTTCAAGTACATAGTACTTATAACTAGCCATCTGGGTCAATATAAATAAGACACTGTTGCTTATGAGTAGTTTAGAGTTTTATGTTACTACACTAATTGGGCTCCACAATTTTAAAGCATATTTATGATTAAATAATCCATGTTATATCTCAGTGTCATTACAAAACTGAGAAAATCAATGATTTCTAGGCTATTGATTGCAATAATATTTCTTATGCAATTTTTAATGTCCCATATGAAGTTCTTTTGAAAATATTAAGACTTCTGGTGCCTGGGTGGCTCAGTGGGTTAAAGCCTCTGCCTTTGGCTTGGGTCATGATCCCGGGGTCCTGGGATCGAGCTCTCTGCTTGGTAGGGAGCCTGCTTCCCTTCCTCTCTCTGCCTGCCTTTCTGCCTACTTGTGATCTCTGCCTGTCAAATAAATAAATTAAATTAAATAAAAAGAAAATATTAAGACTTCATTTGGTTTGTATAGTCTACACTACTAATTACATACTCAATATCCCTTTGACCCTACTTTTTAATAGAAACGAGGTTTTAGGGCACCTGGGTGGCTCAGTGTGTTAAAGCCTCTGCCTTCAGGTCAGGTCATGATCCCAGGGTCCTGGGATCGAGCCCCACATCGGGCTTTCTACTCAGCAGGGAGCCTGCTTCCTACTCTCTCTCTCTCTCTGTCTGCCTCTCTGCCTACTCGTAATCTCTGTCTGTCAAGTAAATAAATAAAATCTTAAAAAAAAAAAAAGAAACCAGGTTTTACTCAGTGTAGTAATATACAGAGTTTAAAAATATAAGAAAGCCACTTCCACAAAATATCAGTAACCTGTTGCTAAAACAAAATATTCTAAATAAAATGTACTATATTTAAAAACCCAACCAGTATTGCAAGTGTAATCAAGACACAGTAAAATGCTTACATATGTACATGTATATATGAGTGTTTAAGTGTACATAAAAAACTATTAGGTTATAAAATGTTTGGAATACCACATCCTATTTAAAAGTGCTATTAAGGAACAGCTTTTAAAAATGCATTTACGGGGTGCCTGGGTGGCTCAGTGGGTTAAAGCCTCTGTCTTCGGCTCAAGTCATGATCCCAGCATCCTGGGATCGAGCCCCGCATCGGGATCTCTGCTCCGCGGAGAGCCTGCTTCCTCCTCTCTCTCTCTCTGCCTGCCTCTCTGCCTACTTGTGATCTCTGTCTATCAAATGAATAAAATAAATTCTTAAAAAAAATTAAAAAAAATGCATTTACATGGGATCTTTAGGATCAACAATATGGGAGATACATCTTTTAAATTATGGATTCCATTTATTAATTTTCAGTGTATGTATTAAAATGTCTACACATGATTTCCATAGTTCCCAATTTGTGTTTGGATTCTAACTCAAAACTATCTTCACATTTACATATTACCATATATATTTATTTTTAGTATATACATTTAAAAAAGTATATACTTTAGCTTAAAAATATATTGAGACATGCATATATCCAATAAGCTTGCATATTAAAGTCCTTCTTTATAAGAGCTTTGGAATGGAGGTGATACATGTGAAAATGTTAACAAAGCTGATATTCTTTAGAACATCCTTGTAGTTGCTTCTTTAGTCTCTTTTGCAGCTAGAAGTAGCCATGTGACTCAGTCCTACCTAATATGATTTCAACGGAAGTTTACCAGGTACGTTTCCAGGAAAGTTGTTGTTGTCATCCTAATAAAGGTGTAAAGTCAGTGGGGGACATATCTTTTGGCTCTCACCTTTTTTCTTCTTTTTCTTTGGAATGCCCTGGTAACTGTCTGTGGGGAAATCATATGACAATTACAGGACAAATCTGGCAGAGCACATAGAGAGAGGTTCTTTTGCCTTTGGTGAATTTCTTTTTTTTAATTAATTATTTTTATTAACATATTTTTATTAACATATAATGTATGTATTTTATTAACATATAATGTATTATTTGCCCCAGGGGTACAGGTCTGTGAATCGTCAGGCTTACACACTTCACAGCACTCACCATAGCACATACCCTCCTCAAAGTCCATAACCCAACCACCCTCTCCCTACCCCTCTCCCCCCAGCAACCCTCAGTTTGTTTTGTGAGATTAAGAGTCTCTTATGGTTTGTCTCCCTCCCAATCCCATCTTATTTCATATTTTCCTTCCCTACCCCCCAAACTCCCTACCCTGCCTCTCAAATTTCTCATATCAGGGAGATCATATGATAATTGTCTTCCTCTGATTGACTTATTTCGCTCAGCATAATACCTTCTAGTTCCATTTACATCATTGCAAATGGCAAGATTTCATTTCTTTTGATGGCTGCATAGTATTCATATATATATATATATATATATATATATATATATAATATTCTTTATCCATTCATCTGTTGATGGACATGTAGGTTCTTTCCATAGTTTGTCTATTGTGGACATTGCTGCTATAAACATTTGGGTGCACATGCCCCTTCGGATCACTACATTCATATCTTTAGGGTAAATAACCAATAGTGTGATTGCTGGGTTGTAGGGTAGCTCTGTTCAACTTTTTGAGTAACCTCCAAGCTGTTTTCCAGAGTCTTCAATGACTTTCTTGAGAAGCTATGTTATTTTCACATATAACTCTGAATGTCTTTTTACATGAGATCATAAAAACATTTTTTAATTTATGATATGATTTTTAGGTTATTACACATAGTCAAATGAAGTTCCAGGTAACAGGACTGTTTTCTCCCATTCTGTACAAGGGTTTCTAGCCTTGGAAGTTCGAAGAGGAGATCTTAATTCTTGATTCTTCCTGTATTCTTCACCAATTAAGTATTTCTCTTATGAGGAAACATCCTCAACAGAGAAGGTATATAGAAGGAAGTTTGGAGTAGTCAGCATGCCGGGAGAGATGTCTACCTCGGTAGGTAGAGCAGTCAAATCAATTCTGGTGACAAGTGTTAGAGCCACGTTGATCTCTCAGTCCATTGAAAATCTTCCTGCAGATGACCTCTTTTGTCAGACAGATAGAAAATTGACATCTTGCTTTAATGTTTTCAACTATTGTAAGAGGACTGTGTTGTTTAAGGTAACTCTAGCTATTGTAACAAATAGCTTGAGACTATAATAAGCATAGTGCTTCCTGGCCTGAACAACAACAACAACAGAAAGAATTTATTTAATGCTCATTCAGCTGTCTCAAACAAAGATACCTGGTTAGCAGGTGGCTTTCCTCCATTTAGTGATTTGTAGAGATGTTTCTTCCATCTGATGGCTGCACTTTTCCATATAACCTTGATGTCATTTGCTCCCAGGAGGGTGGGGAAGGAAAAGGAAAAGAAAGAGAGTATGGAGAAAGAACACCTGCTTCTTTTAAGTTTGTGTTAGGAAGTGATACACATCACTTCCACTCATATTCCATCGGCAACACTAAGTCACATGTGAGAGCGAACAGAAGCAAGCATGCTGAAAAGTGTAGTTCCTAGCTTGACAGCTAATTTCCAAGCAAAATTTCTTTTTGTTTTTTAAAAGATTTTTATTTATTTGAGCGAGAGAGAGCACATGCACAGGAGTACAAGAAGGGGGATGTGCAGTTGGGGAGGGAGAGGGAGAATCTCAAGCAAACTCTCTGCTGAACATGGAGCTGGCTGCAGGGCTCAATCTTACAACCCTGACATCATGACCAGAGCTGAAATCAAGAGTCAGGCGCTTAAACTTCCGTGCAACACACAGGAAGCATGAGTGGTAGTAGACAGCTACCAACTAATTGTGGTCAACAATATTAGACCAAAATTTCCTTTATAGTGGTCCTTTAAATTATGGTTATCTAATTCTCAGGTAAAAAGAAACATCAACAATGAGAAAGACTTTCATGTATATGACATAATTTTCTATTGTAAGTTCATAATAAATTACTGATCTACAGAATAATTGTTTTCATTTGTTAATGCATGATGTTTCCTCATAATCTTTATGCAGCTAAAAAAAAAGTTTCACAGTCAAACTGATAAATAGAAAGAAAATGGAGTCATTTCTTAATTAATTTTATATATAACGAACTTTGGGTTTTATTCTGTGGGTGGCTGAGTATATGGCTCTAAAAAGGGAATAAACTTGAGATTTATTTTATAAAAATAAATTTTTTTTTTTTTTTTTTTTTTTTTTTTATTTATTTGACAGAGATCACAAGTAGGCAGAGAGGCAAGCAGAGAGAGAAGGGAGGAAGCAGGCTCCCCATTGAGCAGAGAGCCCGATGTGGGACTCGATCCCAGGACCCTGAGATCATGACCTGAGCCGAAGGCAGTGGCTTAACCCACTGAGCCACCCAGGTGCCCCTATAAAAATAAATTTTTTAAATAGATATGAAGGAGACCCTAAAGCTGTAAATATTCAGTTTGTCAGTTTCTATTGATGCTGATTTTCATGGGCACATAAAGTACTGTGATTATTATTATTTTAACAAATTTTACAGTGTTGCATAAAAACACTTTGGGTTAATTTTTGTAAATTCTTGGTGAACAAAGTTTTGATTTTATTAGTCCACAAATTTCTTCTTTAAGGAATAGCTCTTTTCAGGCCCAAAGAAGGAATGTCTTCTTAACATGTCAATTCTTCTGGCCTTGATGGTATTTTAAAATGCTATGGAAATTGAAAAGCTGTATTTGGAACAAACACATCCATTTTAAAACTCTAAAACACAGATAAGAACACACTTCTTTTTTTTTCTCCCTATGATCCTTCTGCTTTAAAGGTTTTAAATCCATTATTGAATTCTACATTGTGTTCTTATAAATTTGGGGATAATATTCTGTCTTTAGATATTCAATTTCTTATCTTCCATTGTGGCAATCAATTTGGTTGCAAGAATCCAATAAGGAAACACATTATTTGTATAGGAGTGATGAAAAACAATGCTGATTTTTAACAAAGTTTTAAATCTCCCTTTTTAATGTGCTAATCTTTCTGTCCATCACTAAAAATAGAGGAATTTTTGTCCAGCAGAGATATTTTGTTGTTCTGGTAAAAGGCGGGCTTATATTGTGATTATTGAACTTGTGTCAAATATTAAACTGAAAAATATATGCAACTGAGATCTTAAAGAATTTGGGGATTTGGAGCAGGCTATCCTTTGAGCACTGCTGAATTTGAGGACCTTAAATTTATATGTGAAGAGGGATGACAACAGAATAATCCTCAAAATATTTTGCTGTCAGTGAAATCTGTATGTGAGGAAATAAAGAACAACATGAAGGTTGTATGAATGCTTTTGATGCCCTTCACATTTTGCCAAATACCAAGAGGATCAAGAACATTAGAACAAGTGTGGTTCTTGTTTTTGGAGTTTAACAATAAAATTGAAGCAACAGAGTGACTCTGAAATTGAGACTACAGACACTTTTTTTTTCCCCCTTATCTGGTATATCCCTTAAGGCCATGATTTTTGTGAGCAGTGCCCTTCAGTGTGAAGTCAACAAACACTACCTTAGGTCTCTTAAGACCTACAGAACGTATATGCTCTTGAATTAAAGTACAATTTTGGGGGGTTAAATACAGTAAAGGAAATACATCGACAAATATATGAAGCATCACTTTTACTGTGCTCCATGAAGAGACATCAGGCTTTGCAAAATTACAGATCATTTGAAATATGCATAAAACATCAACCCAGGTTTTTCTTCATGTGAGGATATTTGGCCTTCTAGAATCCTGTCTGATACCAGTTTAAAAAGGCTGTTGAAGGTACAGGTACACTTTTTTTTTGTTTTGTTTTTACACTTACCTTTAAATGAGAAAGCCCTCATTAACCTCTATTTTTCAAATGAGAGAATTAAGGATATTTTGATAAATTATGAAAGGACACTGAGCTAGTAGGTGATAGATCTTAAGATGAGTCTACCTAAAACCCAATCCTAATCTGCTTCTTTGAGGTGAAGCTGCATGTTTTACTACCTGGAAGATGAGTGCAGGGAGCATAGTGATCGATACTCTCTTTTCCACGTATGGGGTCAAATAAAAATTTCTTTTTTGTTTTAATTTAATTTTATTCTTCTGTGTTCCAAGATTCATTGTTAATGAACCACACCCAGTGCTCCATGCAATACGTGCCTTCCTTAATATCCACCACCAGACTCACTCAACCCCGACCCCCTCCCCTTCCCCTCAGTTTGTTTCTCAGAGTCCACAGTCTCTCATGCTTCATCTCCTCCCCCAACTTCCTCCAACTCACTTTTCCTTTCCTTCTCCTAATGTCCTCCATGTTATTCTTTATGCTCCACAAGTAAGTGAAATTCTATGATAATTGACTCTCTCTGCTTGACTTATTTCACTCAGCATAATGTCCTCCAGTCCAGTCCATGTTGATACAAAAGTTGGGTAATCATCCTTTCTGATGGAAGCATAGTATTCCATTGTATACATAGACCATATCTTCTTTATCCATTCATCTGTTGAAGGACATCTTGGCTCTTTCTACAGTTTGGCTACTGTAACCATTGCTGCTATGTACATTGGGGTACATATGACCCTGAGAAAATTGGATAGCTATGTATAGAAGAATTAAACTTGACCATTCTCTTATACCATACACAAAGAGAAACTCAAAATAGATAAAATACCTCAACATGAGGCAGGAATCTATCAAAATTCTAGAGGAGAACATAGGCAGTAACCTCTTTAACATTGGCCACAGCAACTTCTTTCAAGATATGTCTCCAAAGGCAAAAGAAACAAAAGCAAAAATGAACTTTTGGGACTTCATCAAGATCAAAAGCTTCTGCACAGCAAAGGAAACAGTCAACAAAACAAAGAGACCACCCACAGAATGTGAGAAGATATTTGCAAAGGACACTACAGAAAAAGGGCTGATGTCCAAGATCTATAAAGAATTCCTCAAACTCGACACTCAAAAAAATCACATCAAAAAATGGGCAGAAGACATGAACAGACACTTCTCCAAAGAAGACACACAAATGGCTAACAGACACATGAAAAAATGTTCATCATCACTAGCCATCAGGGACATTCAAATCAAAACCCCATTGAGATACCACCTTACACCAGTTAGAATGGCCAAAATTAACAAGACAGTAAACCACAAGTGTTGCAGAGGATGTGGAGAAAGGGGAACCCTCTTACACTGTTGGTGGGAATGCAAGTTGGTCAGCCACTTTGGAAAACAGTGTGGATATTCCTTAATAAATTAAAAATGAAGCTACCTTATGACCCGGCAATTACACTACTGAGTATCTACCCCTGAAATTTCTTTCATTTAAAATTTTTTTTTTCCTTTTAGATTTTATTTATTTACTTGACAGAGAGAAATCACAAGTAGGCAGAGAGGCAGGGAGAGATAGGGGGAAGCAGGGTCCCTGTTGAGCAAAGAGCCTGATGTGGGGCTTGATCCCAGGATCCTGAGATCATGACCTGAGCCGAAGGCAGAGGCTTTAACCCACTGAGCCACCCAGGTGCCCCCCCCCAAATTTCTTTTAATTGACTCCTTATAAAAATGCAGATCACCTGCTCTCAAGTTATATTGGTGCTTCTACTGGATATTGGTGCTTCAAGTGTGAGTGACTTGAATATATAGTTATAGCATCTTAAAGATTAATCCTTATCTGATACCTTTTATTTAGTATACCAGTACCCTCTATAACTTTTCTTGATTATTTTGTTTTGTTTTGTTTTGTTTTAGAAGCTTCCAGAAATGTTGACCATATTCAGTAATCTTTTCTGGTCTCAGTTTAGAAAATAATTTCAACACCTGGAGCCAATTCTGCATTCTTATACATTTTCCCTGTTGTTCTTAGGGAAATCAATTAAAAGAGTAATTTAAAGAACAAAACTTTGGGTCAGATGGCCAAGGACTCCCCTCCTAGCTTGCAAACAACTTTCAGAAAATTAAAATTAATATTTGTGGAAACAAATTGCCCAAATGGTCCTCCTTAAGGGAATCTGGACTGAGGAGAATTAATCATCTTTCCCACATGGCATATCTAATGTCACTCTGAGGATCATCATTCTTCCTGTCAGCCAGAAGTTCATGGGGCAACTGGGTGGCTCAGTCATTAAGCAGTGGCACCCTTTGGCTTGAGTCATAATGCCATGGGATCGAACCCCAAGTTGGGATTCTTGCTCAGCAGGGAGCCTGCTTCTCCCTCTCCTGATGCTTCCCCTACCCGTGCTCTCTTTCTGTCAAATAAATAAATTTTTAAAAAAATATTTAAAAAAAAGAAGTTGAAAAAATCATGGTTATAAAAGAGCATGTGTGGAAACTTTTTACTGGCCATGCCCAGAATTAAGATTAAAACTTTCAGTAAAAGTGTATTGGTTAGAATCTAGTCATGGCTATTCTAAAAACAGAAGGTGGGAAATAGAATTTAAATGTTTGAACAGAAAAGGGGAGACGAATATAGAGTCTGGTGGTCAGATAGCAGGATTTACCATAAAGAAAAATTGTTGCTTTTTTAAAAAAGCATTTTTAGTTATACATTTAACAAGAAATGTAGTCTTCTTATGAATAATCAAAGCATTACAGATAAATGTTGAAGTTCCCTTTGATCATTACCACAATTTCTCCTGGTCCTCCCCCAGGCATAACTGCAATATGAAGTTTATTGTCAATTCTTGCAGATTTAATTCTCTTTAATATGAGAGACACAATCATTTCGGGAATCTAGGTCAAAGGATGTATGGAGTAGCTTGTGTAATAAAAGTGATTACATAAGTGGTTACTAAATGCACCCACTCTTCTAAGAGTTTGGCATATACGGACTCACTTAATCACAGCAATGAACCATGAGGTAGGCACCATTATTACCATCCTTATTTTACAGACGAACAAATGGAGCTACAGAAAACAATAAATTGTTGAAGCTCATATAATTAATACCTTGTAGGTCTGATATTGGACTATGTGCCAGTTTCTTTCAGAGCCTGTGTTCTTTACCAGTATACCCCACTTCCTCTGACTGAAACAATTCAAGATGAACTCCAGTCATAAAGGAGTAGTAAAGACTGGAACAATCCTCAGGTTGTCAATGAATAGAAAACTGGAGAAATGTGGAACAAGGGTTTTCAGACATGGGTCAACAGACAGTGGATACTTGTGATTCCTAGGAGAAGGAAAACAATTGAGGTGTTCTGTTTTTGTTTTTTGTTGTTTGTTTTTCTTAAAGATGTTATTTATTTATTTGAGAGAGAGAGAGAGAGAGAAAGCAAGTACAAGCAGGGGCAGGGGGAGGGTACAGAGGGAGAAGCAGACTGCTCACTGAGCAGGGAGCCCAACACAGAGCAACAGTTGAATTATTAAGTCTTATTAGCTTACTGGCTGGAGGATATATTTGTACCGTGGCACAGAAAAAGGAACCCAGATAGAGGCCACTTTTCTCATGAATAGTATGAGATATAGATCAGAGTTCAAGGAGGGTGAAACTGCTAGAATTTGTGGGGACAAGAAGAAAAATCTGTCAACAGAGAGTTTCAGATATCTCTATGAAAATTTCTGTTGAGTCTTTGAACACCATTCTGCATATGTGTAGAGTGCAGTATCAAAAAGTAATTCCAAGGAAAGAATGATTATCAGGGACCACTGAAGCCTAAACTATCCAGAGCTCACACAGGAACAAGAATCATTTCTGTTTTCACCAGAGTGAGAGACACTGTTGGCAACAAAAGGTTTTCAGCACAGACCTCCAAAAGGACCTGCTTTAGTGCAGCTTAACAAACAAAAAAGAATACTGAAGATCTGTCCTTTAAAAACCTTAAAAAATTGGTTCAAAGAGAAAATGATAGCAAATCTTACATTAAATCTGAATAAATACTCCAATACATAGGGGGTGGGGGAGGATGGCAAACAAAACAAAAAACAAACAAACCTCTAAAAGATAAAAATAGATCTGCAAGCTACTTTATTGCCTGACAGAGCCAATTCCAAAATTTTTCAAAAAATAAACAAGATCTAACACTCTGTAGCATAAAATTTATGAGGTCAAGTATGCAATCTAAAAATTACTAGACATGTGAAGAAGGAAGAAATGTGACCCACAATTGTAAGAAAATTGTCTGCAGAAACAGACACAGAAATGAGAGATGATGTATTTGTAAAAAAGAACATTAAAACTACTTTTCTTAATATGCTCAAATTAGATATACTTAATATGCTCAAAGAAAAAAAAACAGTAAAAAGAAGAAAAAAAAGTTAAAAAGAAACAAATAGAACTTATGAGTTAAAAATCAGTATCTGAAATAAAAATTTGATTGGATGAAATTATAAGTGAATTGAATTCTGCAGAGGAGATGATTCTTGAACTTGAAGACATAGCAGTAGAAACAAACCAAAATGAAGAGATCAGAGAACAATAGAGACTAATAGTAAATTGATAGAGCCATAGCATTTTCTGGGAAAATATAAAAAATGTAATATAAATATAATGTGAAGTTCAGAAGGAAAAAAGTTAGGAAATATTATCTGAAGAAATAGTAAATGATTCCCAAATGTTGCAAAATTATAAACTTACTGATACAAAAGTTCAGTGAACTATGAGCAGGATAAATACAATACAACAATACCAAGGAACATCAAAATCAACTTGCCAAATACAAGTGATAAAGAAAAATCTTAAAAGTAGTCAGAGAAAAAATGTTATATTATATTGAAGAGTAAATATAAACATGACAGAATTCACACCAGGAACCATGTGACCCAGAAAACAAGGAAGGTATGTTTTTAAAGTACCCAAATCACCCCCATCAATTTAGGTATATATAGCAAAAATATCTTCCAGAAAATTAAAAAAGAATAAAGATTTTTTTTCAGAGAAGTTTTTCAGAGAAATAAAAGCTAAGAAGTATTCTTTATCAGCACAACCTCACTACAAGAAATGCTAAGGCAAGTTCTTCTGTCATAAAAAATATGACACCAGGTAGAAATTTGGATCCACACAGAGAAATGTAGAACTCCAAAAATAGTTAAAATACAGATGAATATCAAATGCATTTTTATTATTTTATATGCTTATAAAGATAGTTGAATATCAAAAGCAAAAATAGTAACCATGAATTTTGAAAGTATAATGTTAATAAAAGTAAAATTTATAACTAAAATAACATAAAATATAAGTTAAAACCACACCGTTATATTATTTCACACCCACTGGAATGGCTAAATTTAAAAATACTGACTTGAGAATATATAAAAAGTGATAGAATGTATGGGATTACCTTTACAGGTAATAAAAGATTATAGAGCCCGAAGACCAGTCTAAACCATGCCTGGACTCCTGACTCACAGAAAAAAAGAGAATAAAGGTATGTGTTTTAAGATGTTTTAAATTTGTAGTTATGTTGTTACAGAGGATTGGTAATTAATACAAACCTGGTACCAAGAAGCAAGTGACAGATCATGTTCACACTGAACTGGAGCTCTCATACATTATTTGTGAGGATATAAAATGATACAACTTGAGAAACATTTTGCTCTTAGTATTTTCTCAAGAGAAATGAAAGAGGAATATCCACACAAAGTCTGGTACACAACCAAGCATCTGTTAATAGTTGAATGAGGGGTAAGCAAACTATGGCATATCCTGTGGAATACGGCTCAGCAATAAAATGGAATAAACTACTGGTACATGCTATAAAAGCATTATCCTGAATGGAAGAAACCAGTCACAAAAGAGCACATAGCAAATGTTTCTACTTATATAAAGCTCTAGAAAAAAAATTAATCTTTTATACCAGAAAATAGTTCAGTGGCTGCTTACAGCCTGGAGTGGAGACTGTAGTCTAGGAAGGAACAACAAAAATTCGAGGTACTATAACAGTCTATAATCTTGATGGCTATGGTGGTTAAACCATGTAGTCAGTTGTCAAAATTTATCATACCACACCCTAAAAATAGGTTTATTTCATATGTGTAAATAACAGTAGTTGCCCCTTCTGTGTGGTTTTGCTTCATGAGGTTTCAAGTTACCCAGGTCAAGCACGGCCCATCTGAAAGACATAGTCTTCCTTGTGACGGATGGTCAAAAAGTCAATAGTTGCCTAACTCTATGTCACAATGTGTATTTCAGTCTCTTCACTTCATCTTGTTATGTGAGTATTTTATCATCTCACATTATCACAAGAAGAAGGGTGAGTATAGTATGCTAAGAAATTTTGAAAGAGAGACCACATTTATATAACTTTTATTATAGTATATTGTTATAATTGTTCTATTTTTATTAATATGTATTGTTCATCTTTAACTGTGCCTAATATATAAATCAAACTTTATCATGTGTGTTTATATACAGGAAAAAGCACAGTATACATTGGGTTTGGGACTATCTGCAGTTTCAGGCATCCCCTGGGGGTCCTGGAACATATTCCCCATGGATAAGGAGGAACTACTGTATACACAAATAAATTTTATATTTAAAAGAAAGAAAAACGAGGTGAGGAGTCAGAAGGATCTGTGATAGTTTTTGTGTTGCCATTTACACTAAGAATAACCTTGGGAAATTTCTTAACTAAACCTCAGGTTCCTTGTCAATAGAATGAGGGCAATAAGAACTTTCTTGCCCAGCACATAGGATTAATTAATATGTATTACCTGAGTAATTTAAACTGTAAATCTTGTGAAAATATAGTTTTTTAAAGTATTTCTTCTCTCATTTCCTGGCCCCAAAACCATTCTTACAACTGAGTCAAGAATGCATTCTATTGGAGTAAAAACAAATTTGATTTCTCTGTATCTATTGGCATCCTCCAAAACTAATTTTACTATACAGACAAACTTGTGAAAGTTAAGATTTATAAAAATCAAATATATGTTTTGAGAATCAGAAACATGGACTTTAAGGTCAGTCAATTTATTCAACTTTTGAACTCTAACATTTATGTGCTGCTGTGATTTACAATGGATTTAGCAGAAAGAGAATGTTTAACCTTATATCTGAGTATTTCTTTTCTCTTTTATTATATAATGCAAGTTAAGAATTGTTAATCATTTAAAAAATGATATAAACATCCTGTTCAGAGGTGCTAAAGTTAAAAAAAGGATGACTATTAGGCCATCTCTGACAAAAGATAAAATGCAATCAGAGACAAATGTGAACTATTTCTATTTCTTTGTTTTGTTTTAAATTTGTTCAAGTGGTATGCAATGTGCTTTTCATTATCTGAGGCTTGAGGGAGGAAGCAGCAACCAGATATTGTGTGTCTCTATAGAAATGAGTGAGGTTTCATCACAACAGCCCTAATATTTCATGGCCAAAGGTCAGCCTAATATATCAGTTAGAAAGGGTCATGATGGCCTTTTTATAGTAAAAAAGGTAATATTTGGTCAAAGACCTCTGGAACGTCTACTATGTTTCCAGATGTCTTGGCAATAGCTTTCAAATAACCATGATTTTTGCTAACCCTAACCTAATTTTATTAGTCTAGACATTGAGATAAAATAGGACTCATAGACTCTTCTAAACTGGTTCCTCTGTTCTATCAGGTGTGAGTGCACTGTCTCTTCTTTGCCAGTTTTTGCATGTGATGGTTTCCAGGAACTCCTTTCCAAGAGTGAGATCATGCCTGGAAAAGCAACTGCCAGAGGAAGGTGAGAGACAGATGGTGGCCTGACAGTTATTCTTTCCAATTCTATATTAGGAAATTACATAGAAAAAAGTCTGCATTTCTAAATATATGTCTAGTAAAATGAAGTTCGTGAACTTCTTTTATTCTCTCAGATGACCAATAATTAGGATTTTGTCAGAGTATCAATAAATCTAAAAATAAATATGGAACTCCTAAAGAATTGCATTATTCAATATTATAAGAAAATTATTATAGCAAGGAAATTGTTAATATAGAGACAAGAAAAATGCAATTTATAGTACAGGACTCAAAATAATGGATATTTCACAGCATTTCCTGTGACCAGCAGACAGAACTTACAGAGTTCATGCAGTCTATAGGGTTGAATATTTTAATCTGTGTTCTTCCTGCACTTTATCTATTTCTTCTCTTAATCTTGCACACATTATGTCTTCTCAAAAAGAAGAGGACACTGAGAGGACAATTAGAAATTCTATTATAGAGGAAGCAAATGAGAAAAATGTGTGAAATAAATTACTTTGAAGGTTAATAGAAACAAAAAACTCATGGTAGAAGGGAAAATATCTGGTTTCTAATTTTAAGTATACACTAACTAGCTAGTTGACATCTGGTTTAGGTTGACCTCTATCTCCAAAAGATAAGGATGATATAGCTTTGAAGCCTGTATCACAGAGGTTTGTAAATGACAAAATCCATGTTTTTTTTTTTTTTTAAGATTTTATTTATTTATTTGACAGACAGAGATCACAAGCAGTCAGAGAAGCAAGCAGAGAGAGAGGAGGAAGTAGGCTCCCTTCTGAGTAAGGAGCCTGATGCGGGGCTTGATCCCAGGACCCTGGGATCATGACCTGAGCCAAAGGCAGAGTTTTTAACGCACTGAGCCCCCCAGGTGGCCCAAAATCCATGTTTTAAAATCTGTCTGAAAGAGATAGGAGGTACACATAATTAACATAAGAGAAATCTCAAGGGTTTCTAAAAGCAAATATTTTTTAAAACCTTGTCAAATCTATGCCTTTATTGTGTCTTTTGGTGCATGACCATCTACCTAGTCACCCAAGCCAAAAATATGTGATCGTACTTGATTCCATACCCAATTTTAAATCCATGTTAATAGTATTTAAACAGGGCTAATGTAGTCTGGTAGGCCAACATGTGAAGTTAGGCAACATTGCCTTTCTAAGAGGTTCTCAAGCTATTCTGAGCCAACTAGCCTTTCAAATTTTGTAGCTTATTAGCTTACATGGCATGAAAAGTAAAACATAAACTGAGTCCATTCATTAATGTATTTGGGACTTAGGGCCTAATGAAAAATCATTTGAACATGGTATGCTTTGGATTTCAGACCTGTTTGATAGATAGGATTCTAACTGAAGCTGAATGGAAGGGAGAAACAAGATCTTTAAAAAAAAATGAGTAAGCTAAAACCTTGGCAATGTCTGTTATAGTAAGGCACTACCAGAATATTGCAAGGAAAAGTAGTCCCCGGTATAATGTGAAATATACTTAATATATTTCCTGCTCACTTAGCCTTCTCACTCCTTACAGGAGCCAGCATGTAAAACTGGGTTTAATGACATGTTTAATAATGCTGTGGGAAGTGACAACAAAAGACAGAAGCTTTGGTTTAATTGAGATGCTGTTATCTTTAGGTCTCAACAGGAAAAGTAGCTTCTACCTTAGACTCTAAAATTAACAGCTATATTTAATTTACATATTTAACCACTATGGTCACTCCTCCTAAGCCTTTGGATTTGAGTATATTCTATTTGGGAACACTACTTCAGGTGAGCCAAAAGAATCCCACACACTGGGACTTACTGGCTAGGGAGAACTAAGACACAGCAATTGCACTTAGGTATCTCTTGAATACTTGCGCTCATTTTTTATATCTCCTGGCATTGATGTAGTTTAGACACTTATCTCAAATGAATTCTTCTCAAGACTTACAACTGACAGAATGTTCTCTAGTCCTGTCCATTCCGAGTCATTCTCTACTCTGCTGCCGGAGTCATCTTTATAACTTAAAAATTTGATCAAGTTATTTAGCACTTTAATGACTTCAGTGGTGGCCCCTGACTTATAAAACAAAATGAAATCCCTTTCCAAAAACCATGAAAATGTGTCTATCCCTGACTTCTGCAATTCTCTCTCATAAATTGAACGTGTATGTAGAACACATATATGTGGGTGTATGTAGTGTATATACACACCTGCATATATACATACAATTGTCATTTTTCAAATACTTTCTGAGCACTCACTGTTTGCGTTTTTCATTAGAGGAGCTTATATTTCCATCGACAGAGATAAATAATAAACAAACCCTCCCCTAAAACATTTAAAATAAGTAAAGGTAGCAATGTGTGCTGAGAAAAATAAAAGAGGGCATGAAATAGAGTGACTAAAGTGGGGATAGGGAATGAGGGCTACTTCAGAATGGTGAAGGGAGAGCCACCAGAGGAAGTGATTGATGTCCGCGGTAAGACTTGAAGTAATCCATTTACACAAATAGCTGGAATAAGAAAAGTCAGAGAAGAACAAGTGTAAAGTCCCCCCAAACTGAAAAGGCCAGAGTAGGTGGAATATAGTTGAAAAAGGATGGAGAGGATTGGTTTTAAGTTAAAGTGAAAAAGTCAGCAGGTTCAAATTGTGTCTAATAAATATTCTGTTAACAAGAAGAATAGTAACAATAATAACACTATGTAACATATGTAATATGTCAAATATTATTTCAAAGAAACATTAACTCATTTAATCCTAACAATATCTCATTGCAAAGGTACTGTTATTAATCACTGTTTTTCAAATGAAGAGACTGAGCCCAGGTAAACAAATGGCTTGCCCCAGATAACATAGAAAAAGTCTTATCTAGTAAGTGGTAGAATCTGTTATTAAATAAGCAGTCAAGCTTTAAAATTGAATCACCGTTCTATACCATATGTAGACATTTGTCAGACCTAATAAATCTTTTGATTACTTCTAAGTGCAATGAGAAGCTAATAAGTGTCAAGCAAGGAAGATAAGAGTTACCCTTTAAAAAAGTGTCCTCTGGTCATGTATGTGTTTAAGATGGAGTACTTGCAAAAATGGAAGCAAAAGGGATCAGTCAAAGGACAAATGCAGTCATTCAGCGAATAGATGACCATGTTTTAGACTAACTGTTAGCAAGAAAGCTCATGAGAATTCATCAAATTCCAATGTTCATCTTGAAGGTAAGGATAAAAGATTTTCCAGTTGATGAGAAGTAGAGACTATGAAATAAGATTATCAAGGAAGACTCTTAATTTGGGGTCATTGGATATGTAGACGGTGAGCCCATTAACATCAGAGGAGAAGGAAGTAAGTTGGAAAGAATAAGAAATAGAGGATTTTGGGGGCACCTGGGTGGCTCAGTGGGTTGAGCCTCTGCCTTCGGCTCAGGTCATGATCTCGGGGTCCTGGGATCGAGCCCCACATCGGGCTCTCTGCTCAGCGGGGAGCCTGCTTCCCCTTCTCTCTCTGTCTGACTCTCTGCCTACTTGTGATCTCTCTCTCTGTCAAATAAATAAAAAAACAAAAAATCTTTAAAAAAAAAAAAAAAAAAGAAATAGAGGATTTTTGCTTTAGAAATGCCAAGCGTGGCACACCTATTAGATATCCAAGTGGAAACTTGAGGTAGAGAGTTGTAAATAAGTATTTGGTCCTTAGATGAAGGCTGAAACTGAAGATATAAATTTGGGTATCATTAGCATATGGATGACATGTTAAGCTAAGAGGCCAAATGAGTTTATCACCTTGAAAGAAAACACAGTCATCATTCTGATTTATTTGCTATATCCCAAGCATTCCATGATCTCTCATGCCTTTGGGTCTTTGCAGACAGCTAGGTAATAATTTTCTCTGCAAAATAAATCTAATCTTACGTATCTTATCTCAAGTCTTACCTCTTCAGTAAAACTTTTCTTGATTACTTATGAAGAATTAAAGACTAGTGAAAACATTTATTTTATCCATTCATCCATCTGTCCAACCACCCACCCACTCACGCATGTATTCATTCATCTATCCATCCACCTAACGGGCTTATGAGCCGGGTTATGTTAAGCTAACCTATCGTTGGAGAGTTTGCTAGTCATTTGGGAATGCCACAGTAAATACAAGGTACTAAGTCCCCATCTTTTGGATTTCTTTTTTAACTATGTTTTTTTTTAAGAGTTTATTTATTTATTTGACAGACAGACATCACAAGTAGGCAGAGAGGCAGGCAGGGGTGGGGGAAGCAGGGTCCCTGCTGAGCAGAGAACCCGATGTGGGGCTCGATCCCAGGACCCTGAGATCATGACCAGAGCCGAAAGCAGAGGCTTTAATCCACTGAGCCACCCAGGCGTCCCCATCTTTTGGATTTTAAAAATCTGTATACATTGTCTAGAACCACATTTTTTAAACTTTGAGTTGTAACATAGTAGATCATTAAAAAAATAGGTCTTGATCAGCATGAAAAATAAGAAATAGGAAAAATAAAATAGAAACTATCAGAATGCATCATGTACAATAATAAGTATTGCTTTGCGAATCATCCCCCCCACCCCAACATATGTATCAACTAAACTGAAACATAATGTTTATTTCTTTTATTATAGACAATGTTTTAAAAAGTTTGAAAGACATTGTACTAGACCACTCATCACCTTGCTTATATATCTTTGCCTCATTTGACTGAACTCTGTGAGGAAAGAACCAGATCATTTTATAAAATGTTTTATATTTGAATCCTCAGAATATAGCTTCTGATGTAGAACAAGTAGGCAGCAAATGCTTGTGGAAAGATGATGGGATGGAGAAAGTCAGAGAAAATGGGGTATTGGAAGAAGGAGCACAAAATCATCATTGAAAGTCAAATTTGGGGGCATCTGGGTGGCTCAGTGGGTTAAAGCCTCTGCCTTCGGCTTGGGTCATGATCCCAAAGTCCTGGGATTGAGCCCCGGCCTGCTTCCTCCTCTCTCTCTGCCTGCCTCTCTGCCTACTTGTGATCTCTGTCAAATAAATAAATAAAATCTTAAAAAAAAAAAAAAGAAAGAAAGAAAGTCAACTTTAGCAGTCTTGAGTGGTTAACCAAACACTGAGAGCTCCTGCGTTATGATAGGAAGATCAGTACAGAGTAACTCCAGAAATGGATATATCATAGAAACTGACTGTACCACAGAATGAAAGGACACCAGGATATCAAATAAAATGAGTCTTTTAAATGTCTTGTCTTATACTGGCTGTTATAAAAGACTGAATTTTTGTCTTATAATACCAATTCCATTTCTGTTCTGAAAAATAAATAAATATTAAATTGTTGTTACTTACTTGGTCCCTAAATAATTGATGGAAATTTTATCTTCTGTGCCAGTATGCATCTATGATTTGTAGATAACTTTTACATCCTTAGTAATAATTACCATTCTTAGGTGAAAGAAGTCTACTTAAAATAGAATGCTTGATCTCAGAAAATAAAAAAATCAAACTAGGGTTACTTTATGACGTGGACATTCTGTTGCCAGGACGAATGGTAACAGTTTTTTTATCTTGATTTAGTCCTTGTTTTCAATTCTTTCATTAAATCCAAATTTCAAGAAATAGGCCATAAATATGCATTTTTAAAATTTAATATTTTCCTGCATAAAATATTTATTTCCTATGTCTTTTGAACTGGAACACTGTTTGTTCATATGCTTTTATATTTAAAACATCATCTTGACCACGATCTGAAAGTATAGAAAAATATTTGTAGGCTACTTTATTTTGCCTGGTGACTATTCTCTTGAGAGCTTTTAAAATAAAATATACCTATTATTTTCACAGTATTCCTAGCAAAAAAAACTGGGTAAAAGAAAAAAACCCAGCTCTGAATATATGAGGGGTTTGATAATGGGAAGAAGGAAAGAAGGGGAGGGAGAAAAACAAGATGAGACGGAAAGGAAACCAAAGACGTAGGAGTTTTGGGGCTGGAGGAGCAGTGAAAAGCAAACTTAATATCTACATCTTTCCACTTCTTCCCACTTCTTCCCAAACAACAGCAATAATAATAAAGTCTTACCTAGAAAAAAAATAGGAAACACCCTTAAAAAAAGCATGATCTTGCTTTAACAGTTCATTCCTAAGAAAGTATTCATATGAAATTGCAGCATGTTAAAACTTTTTCTAATTATAGAACAAAATAATCATTCTTTAAAAATTGGATTATAAGGGGGCACCTGGGTGGCTCAGTTGGTTAAGCGTCTGTCTTTTTGGCTCAGGTCATGATCTCAGGGTCCTGGGATTGAGCCCGGGTCAGGCTTTGCTCAGTGGGGAGTCTGCTTCTCCTCTCCCTCTGTGCACTCTCTCTTTCTCTTTCTCTCTCTCTCTGTTTCTCTCAAGTAAATAAATAAAATATTAAAAAAAATAAAAGTAAAAATAAAAATTGGATTAGAGGTATTAGCAAGCACAACAATGGTGACGATGGGGCATATATACACAATAGGGGCATGGGTGTGCTGGGGAAAGAAAACTGTATTCTTACATCTCCTTTTTTCCAGAAGACAACTATTTTATTTTGGCTAAAAGTCCATAAGGCAGGGAAGGAGACTAAGTGAACTGCATGCCGAGATGAAGCAGGAGTAGGAGGTTTCAGGTATACAAAGTTAAAATGACTGTCTCCTTCCCTACTCCTCCTACCCAGACATATTTGTTTATATAATTACATAGCATGTTTGGCACATTGATTGGTAATTAGGTGGCACTCAATTAATATTAGATATTATACTGAATGGATTAAAATTAAGGGACTTGGTGCAACTCCCTAGAAGGTGGAGAGAGGTACCTGAGTACAATGGGCCAAATAATGGTCTCCCAAAGATGTCCACATTATAATCCACAGGACCTGAGATGTGTTTTGTTGTATGGCAAAGGGGAATAAGGTTTCATATGGAGTTATGGTTGCTAATTCGTTCATTTTAAAATATAGAGATTATTCTGGATTAATTGGTGGGCCCAATGTAATCACAAGGATCTTTAAAGTGGAAGAATGAGGTGGGAAGATCAGAGTAATATGATTAGAGACAAAGCAACTGTTGTTTTGCAGATGGAGGAAGGGGAGAGGATTTAAGGAATGTGTGTAGCTTCTAGAAGTTGGAAGAGGCAAGCAGACAGATTCTCCCTTAGAGACTCCAGAAAGTTAGCCCTTTAATTTTAGCCCAATGGGACTTGTGGTAGGCTTTTCACTGGCAGAACTGTAAGATAAGACATTTTGTGTGGATTAAAGACACTAAATCTCTGCTAAATTATCACAGAAATAGAAAACAAATACAGTGAGTAAATAAGCTTACAGAAATCAGCAGAAATGATTTTGCTAGTGATATTCAGGCAAAGTGTAAACAGATCCGAGGGAATGGTAGACATATCATTTAAAGTTTTATATTCATTTAAAAATTAATTTCAATATAGTTAATATACAGTGTTGTATTAGTTTCAGATGTACTATGTATTGATTCAGCAGTTCTACATATTATTCAGTGTTCACCATGATACATGTACTTTTAATCCCCTCCACCTATATCACTCATACCCCAACCACTTCCCTTCTGGTAACCATCAGTTTGTTCTCTAGTTAAGAATCTATTTTGGGGGGTGCCTGGGTGGCTCAGTGGGTTAAAGCCTCTGCCTTCGGCTCAGATCATGATCTCAGGGTCCTGGGATCGAGCCCCGCATCGGGCTCTCTGCTCAGCAGGGAGCCTGCTTCCTCCTCTCTCTCTGCCTGCCTTTCTGCCTACTTGTAATCTCTGTCTGTCAAATAAATAAATAAAATCTTAAAAAAAAAATAATCTGTTTTGGGGCACCTGGGTGGCTCAGTGGGTTAAGCCTCTACCTTCGGCTCAGGTCATTATCTCAGGGTCCTGGGGTCCTGGTATGGAGGCCAGCATCAGGCTCTCTGTTTAGCAGGGAACCTGTTACCCTTACCACCCCCTGCCTGCCTCTCTGCCTACTTGTGATCTCTCTTTCTCTGTCAAATAAATAAATAAAATCTTAAAAAAAAAAAAAGAATTTGTTTCTTGGATTGTTTCTTTATTTGTTCATTTATCTTGTTTCTTAAACTCCACATAAGGTTGAAATCATATGGCATTAATCTTTCTCTGACAACTTATTTTTCTTAGCATTATACTCTGTAGGTCTATCCATGGTGTTACAGATGGCAAGGTTTCATTCTTTTTTATGTCTGAGTAAAATTCTACCTTCTTTATCCATTCATCTATTGATGGACCCTCAGGCTTCTTCCATAATTTGAATGTTGTAAATAATGCTGCAATGAACATAGGGGTGCACACATCTTTTTGAATTAGTGATTTTGTATTTGGAGGCAAATACCAGTGGTGGGATTACTGGATCACATGATAACTTTTTAAAATTTTTCCACAGTGGTTGCCCCAGTTTGCGTTCCCACCAACAGTGTAAAAGGGTTCTTTTTCTCCACATCCTTGCCAACCCTTGCTATTCTTGTGTTTTTGATTTTAGCCATTCTGACAGATGTCAGGTGGTATCTCATTGTGGTTTTGATCTGCATTTCTCTGATGATGAGTGAAGTTGAGCATCTTTTAGTGTGTGTGTTGGTCATCTGTATGTCTTTGGAGAAATATCTGTACATGCCTTCTGCCCATGTTTAAATTGGATTATTTGTTTTTGTATGTGTGTTGGGTTATATAAGTTCTTTATATATTTTGGATACTAACCCTTTATCAGTTATGTCATTTGCAAATCTCTTCTCTCATTCAGTACGTTGTCTTTAATTTTGTTGATTGTTTCCTTTGCTGCAAAGAAGCTTTTTATTTTTATGTAGTCTCCATAGTTTATTTTTGCTTGTGTCTCCCTTGGCCCAGGAGACATATCTAGAAAAAAGTTGTTATGGCCAATGTCAGAGAAATTACTGCCTGTGTTCTTTTCTAGAATTTTCATGGTTTCAGGTCTCACAGTTTAGGTCTTTAATCCATTTTGAATTTATTTAGTGTGTGGTATAAGAAAGTGGTCCAGTTTCATTGTTTTGCATGTAGCTGTCCAATTTTCCCAACACCACTTATTGAAGAGAGTGTCTTTCCCATTGCATATTCTTGCCTCCTTTGTTGCAGATTAACTCACCATATAATTGTGGGTTTATTTCTGGGCTTCCTCTTCTGTTTGATTGATCTGTGTGTCTATTGTTGTGTCAGTGCCATACTGTTTTGATTACTACAGCTTTGTAGTATATCTTGAAATCTGGGATTGTGGTCTCTTATTTTATTCTACTTTTTCAAGATTGCTTAGGTTATTCAGAGTCTTTTACGGTTCCATACAAAGTTTAAGATTATTTATTCTAGTTCTGTGAAAAATGCTGTTGGTATCTTGATAAAGATTATGTTAAATCTGTAGATTGCTTTGAGTAATACTGACATTTTAACAATATTTGTTCATTCAGTCCATGAGCATGGAATGTCTTTCCATGTTTTGGTATCATCTTTAATTTCTTTCGCCAATGTTTTATAGTGTTCAGAGTACAACTCCTTCTTTCACTTCTTTGGTTAAGTTTATTTTCAGGTACTTTATTATTTTTGGTGCCGTTGTAAATGGAATTTTTTTCTTACTTTCTGCTACTTCATTATTAGTATAGAGAAATGCAATGGATTTCTGTATATCGATTTTGTACTCTGTGACCTTATTGAATTAATTCATTAATTCTAGTAGTTTTTTGGCGGCATCTTTGGGTTTTTATGTACTGTATTATGTCATCTTCAAATAGTGAAAGTTTCACTTCTTCCTTATCAATTTGGATGGCTTTTATTCCTTTTCTTCTCTGATTGCTTCTAGTACTAGAACTTCTAGTACTATGTTGAATAAAGGTGGTGAGAGTGGACATCCTTGTCTTGTTCCTGATCTTAGAGGGAAAGCTTTTAGGTTTTCACCACTGAGTGTGATGTTAGCTGTGGGTTTTTAATACGTGATTATTATGTTGAGGTATGTTCCCTCTAAACCTCTTTTGTTGAGGATTTTTATCATGAATGGATGTTGTACTTTGTAAAACACTTTTTCTGTGTTTATTGAAATGATCATATAGTTTTTATGCTTTTTTCTGCTGATGTGATGTATCATGTTGATTGATATATGAATATTGAATCTCTCCTTGCATCCTGAGAATGAATCTGTCTTGATCATAGTGAATGATTTTTTAAGGTATTGTTGGATTTAGTTTCTAATATTTTATTAAGGATTTTTGCATGTATGTTCATCAGAAATATTGGCCTGTAGTTCTCCTTTGTTGTAGTATCTTTGTCTGGTTTTGGTTTCAAGGTAATGATGGTTTCATAGAATGAATTTGGAAGCTTTCCTTCCTTTTTATTTTTTGGAATAGTTTGAGAAAAATAGGTATTAAGTCTTTTTTAAATGTGTGAGAAAATTCACTTATGAAGACTTCTGACCCTGGGCTTTTGTTTGTTGGGAATTTTTTGATTACTAATTCAATTTAATTGCTGGTATTTGGTCTGTTCAATTTTTCTATTTCTTCCTGATTCAGTTTGGGAAGTTTTATGCTTCTAAGAATTTATCCATTCCTTACAGGTTGTTCAATGTTTTGGCAAATGGATTTTTCATAATATTCTCTTGTAATCCTTTATATTTCTGTGGTGTTCATTGTTATTTCTTCTCTTTCTTTTCTGATTTTGTTTACTTGACTCCTCTTGTCTTTTTTCATTTGTTTGTTTTGTTTTGTTTTGTTTTGTTTCTTTTCATGAGTCTGGCTAAAGGTTTATCAATTTTGTTGATCTTTTCAAAGAACCAGCTCCTGATTTCACTGATCTGTTCTATTATTTTTTTAGTTTCTATTTTATTTACTTCCTTTCTAATAATTTTTAAAAAATATTTATTTGAAAGCAAGAGAAAGAACATAAGCAGGTGGTGGGGCAGAGGTATAGGGTGAGAGAATCCACAAGCCACCTCCCCTTTGAGTGTGGAGTCCCATGCTTTACCTGGTCTCAGGAGCCTGAGATCATGACCTGAGCTGAAATCAAGAGTTGGCTGCTTTACTGACCGAGCCACCCAGACACCCATCTATTCTAATCTTTATTATTTCCTTCCTTCTACTAGTTTTGAGTTTTGTTTGTTCTTTTTCTAGCTCATTGTGGTGTAGGGTTAGGTTTTCTATTTGATATTTTTCTTGCTTCTTGAGGTAGTCCTCTTTTGCATTACACTTTGCTCTTAAAACAGCTTTTGCCTGATCCCAAAGATTTTGGACCATTGTGTTTCATTTCCATTTTCCTCCATGAATTTTTAACTTTCTCTTTGATTTATTGATTGACCAATTTATTGTTTTGTAGTGTCATTTGAAATCCATGTATGTGTGTTCTTTCTAGATTTTTTTCTTGTGGTTGATTTCTGGTTTCATAGCATTATGGTTGGTAAAGATGCACAGTATGACTTTGATTTTTTGAATTTGTTGAGACTTGATTTGTGACCTAATATGTGATCTATTCTACAAAATGTTCCTTTGGACTTGAAAAGAATGTGTATTCCGCTGTTTTAAAATTGAATATTCTAAATATATCTGTTAGATTTGTTTAATCCAATGTGTCATTTAAAGCCACTATTTTTTTGTTGATTTTCTGCTTAAGTGATCTATCCATTGATGTAAGTGGGATGTTAAAGTCCCTACTATTATTGTATTACTATTGATTACTTCCTTATTGTTTGTTTTATAGCAGCTTTATTTATTTGAGTCCTCCCATTTGGCTGTGTTAATATTTACTATTGTTATATATTTTTCTTGAATTGTTTCCTTTATTATTATATAGTGTCCTTTTTTGTCCCTTGTTACAGTCTTTGTTTTAAAGTCTGTTTTGCTTGATATAAGTATTGCTACCCCATTTCCTTTTTATTTCCATTTGCACGATAAATCCTTTTCCATCCTTTCACTTTCAATTTGCATGTGTCTTTAGGTCTGAAATGCATTTTTTGTAAGCAGCATATAGATGGGTCTTGCTTTTGTATCTGTTTTGTCACCCTGTGTCTCTTGATTGGAGCATTAAGTCAAATTATATTCAAAGTAATTACTGATATGTACTTATTGCCATTCAGTTACTTTATTGTTGTTTTTGTATTCTCTTTCTTCTTTTCTTTTGCTGGCTTTCTTTAGTGATATATTTAGATTCTTTTTTTCTTTATTTTTTGCATATCTATTACTGGCTTTTGATTCATGGGTACATTAAGTTTGTATATAACATCTAATGCAATAGCAGTCTATATTAAGTTAAGAGTTGCTTACATTTGAACATTCTTTCCTCTTTGCCCACCACCTCTATGTTTTAGGTACATGGTATCATACTTTGCATTCTTTATTTTATGAATCCCTTCACTGAATTTTATAGATATACTTAATTTTACTGCTTCTGTGCTTCCTACTTTCCTTACTCCTATTTATGGTCTTTGCTTTCCACTTAAAGAGTCCCCTTTAACATTTCTTATAGAACTGGTTTACTTGTCATGAATTCTTTTAACTATTATTTGTCTGGGAAATTCTTTTTTCTCTTCTTATTTTCTGAATGATAGCCTTGCTGGATACAGTAGTCTTGGCTGCAGGTTTTTTGCTTTTGTTTTTGTTTTTTCCTTTCAGCACTTCGAATATATCATGCCATTCCCTTCTGACTTGTAGGGTTTCTGCTGAAAAATCAGCTGATAGCCTTATGAGATTTCCTTTGTATGTAAGTGTTTTCTTTTCTCTTGCTGTTTTTAAAATTCTGAATTTACCACTACTTTTGCCATGTTAATTATTATATGTCTTGGTATGACTCTCCTTGGGTTGACTTTTGGAGAGCTCTCTGTGCCTCCTAGACTTGGATTTCTGTTTCCATCCCCCAGACTTAAGAAGTTTTCAGCTATTATTTCTTCAAATAAATCTTCTGCCTCCTTTTCTCTCACTTCTCCTTCTGGCATCCCTATGATACAAATGTTATTTCACTTGATGGTGTCATTGAGTTCCCTAAGTCTATTTTCATTTATCATTATTTTTTTCTCTCTTCTGTTCAGTTTGATTGTTTTCCATTACTTTGTTCTCTAAGATGCTGATCCATTCTTCTGCTTCCTCTAGTCTCTTTATTGCATCTAGTATATGTTTAATTTCAGTCATTGAACTCTTCATCTCTGATTGGTACTTTTATTATGTTTTCCATCTCTTTGTTGAGGATTTCACTGAGGTCCTCCACTCTTTTCTAATGTCCAGTGAGTATCTTTATGATCATTGCTTCAAACTCGTCATTAGACATGTTACTTATCTCCATTTAATTTAGCTCTCTTGCTGTGATTTTGTCTTGTTCTTTTATCTGGAACATTTCCCTCTATCACCTCATTTTGTCCAGTTCTGTGTATTTGTTTCTATGTATTAATAAAGTTAGTTATGACTCTGCCCTTGAAAGTAGTGGCCTTATGAATAAAGTTTTATATTCCCAAAGGTATGGTAAAACTTTAAAGGTTTTTAATTCATTTGTGTTCTATTCATTTCTAAGGGTTAAAAATTGGATTTAAACTTGATGCAATCTGTCATAAACTCCTACCCTGTCTCTCTTTCACTGTTTCTGCCCTCAGTACCAGCACCATAACTAAGTATGCATATGCACATATATAAACATTAAGCACACAAATACACTTTAATTTTTTTTCATATTTGATGACACTGTTTTTTTTTTTCTTTTCCTCCTAGATATTCCTCTCTCACCACTCATTTTTTAGTTTATCTTCCTTAAAATTCTTATTGTTGTGAGGAACAGAAACTCTTTCACAGTAATTCAAACACTATGGGCTAAGTATACCACTGACTTTTATATTTACATGTCTTTATATTTAAAATGGGTTTCTTGGGTACCTGGGTGGCTCAGTCAGATAAGGCTCTTCCTCAGGTTGTGATCCTAGATCCTGGAGTCCCAAGATTGAGCCCCTCACTGGGATCCCTGCTCGGTAGGGAGTCTGATCTCCATCTGTCCCTGATCACACTCGTGTTCCCTGCCTCTCTTGCTCTCTCCCATAAATAAATAAATAAATAAATAAATAAATAAATAAATGTCTCTTGAAGACAGCAGGTAGTTGGGTCTTATTTTTTGATCCACTCTAACAATCTCTTTTAATAGGTGTTTAGACTATTGAGTTCATAATGATATTGATAAATTGGATTGATACCACCCAGATTTGTTACTCTTTTCTGTTTGTTATCCTGTGTTTTGACTCTATTCTTGTCTTCCAAGTCTGTTGGTTTTTTTCTCCTTCAAGTATCAATTACAGTTCTTTTTAAAAACCTTTTTAGTAGTTGCCTTAGAGTTTGCAATATACACTTACAACTAGTCGAAGTCCACTTTCAAATAACACTATACCACTTCATGTGTTATGTGCGTATCTAATAACAAAATAATGCTAATTTTCCCCTCCTATCCCTTATATCATTGCTATCATTCATTTCACTTATATATGTGTGCATATATACATAAGCATATATATAATGTATTGTTCTTATGATTATTTTGAACACGTTATCAGATCAATTAAGGATAAAAAATTAAAAATTAAATAAAAAGAACAAGAATAAAAAATTAAAAAACGTATTCCTTTTCAGATGCTCTTCCTTCTTTTTGTGGATATAAGTTTGTGACCTATGTCATTTTCTTTCTCTCTAAAGACTTTCTTCTAAGATTGCTTACAAGGCAGGTCTACTGGCAACAAATCCTTTCAATTTTTGTTTATCTGAGAAAGTTTTTATTTCTTCTTCACCTTTAAAGGATAATTACATTGGATATGGTATTCTGTGTTGCTGTTTTTTTTTTCCTCCCAAAACTTTAAATATTGTACTCCACTTTTGCCTTGTTTGCATGGTTCCTGATTAAAAAAAGTTGGGTATAACTGGTATCTTTGTTCCTCTGCAAATTAGGTGTTTTTCCCTGTCTGGCATCTGTATCTTTGATTTTTTATAGTTTAAAATTATATATATTGTGTGTATGTATATGTATGTGTACGTGTGTGTGTGTGTGTATGTGTGTGTGTGTATGTATGTGTGTGTGTGTGCGTGTGTGTGTGTGTATGTGTATGTGTATGTGTGTATATATACACACACACACACACACACACACACACATATATATATATACACACACATATATACATACATTTTCCTGCTTGTTATTCTCTGAGTTTTCTAGACCTGTAGTTTGGTGTCTGATTTTATTTTGGAGAAATTCTCAGTAACTATTGTTTTAAATATTTATTCTCTACTTTTCTCTTTTTATTCTTCTGAAATTTCCATTATGCATATATTATACCTTTTGTAGTTGTCCCATCATTCTTGGATATTTCAGGTCCCCCCCCCATCTTTTTTGTCTTAATTAGTTTTGTCAGTTTCTACTGAGATATTCTCAAGCTCAGGGATTCTTTTCTCAGTTGTGCCCCATGTCCTAATGAGCTAATTAAAGGCATTCTTCATTTCTGTTATAGTGGTTTTGGTTTCTCACATTTGTTTCTGGTTCTTTCTCAGGATTCCCATCTCTTTTCCTACATTGCCCTTCTGTTTTTTGTTTGCTTGTTTGTTTGCTTGTTTTTGTTTTTGTTTTTGTTTTGCATGTTGTCTGCTTTATGCATCTTAAAAATAGTTGCTTTAATTCCTGACCTGATAATACCAACACCCCTGTCCTACTCAAATCTGGTTCTGATGGTTGATTTGTCTTTTTATTTATTTTTTATTATTTTTTAAAGATTTTATTTATTTATTTGACAGAGAGATACACAAGGAGAGAAGGAACATAAGCAGGGGGAGTGGGAGAGGGAGAAGCAGGCTTCTGGCTGAGGGTCTCCAGCGCAGGACTCTGGAATCCCCACCTGAGCCAAAGGCAGACATTTAATGACTGAGCCACCCAGGCGCCCCTGCTTTGTCTTTTTAAACTGTATTTTTTTTTCCTTTTACTATATCTTTGATTGCCAGACTTGATATATTGGGTAAAAGGAACTGGTGTAGACAGTCCTTTAGTAATGTGGTGGTAAGTTATAGGGGAGGAAAAGTGCTCTATAGTTCTATGATTAGGTCTCAGTTTTTTAGTGGGTCTGCAACTCTGGGCTATGAACTTTACACATTAGTATTCTCTGCTCTTCCTTAGATCAGACAGGATAGCTAGAGCCAGCTTGAGCTGGGCATTTTTCTTCCCTTAGGTCAGTTAGGCTCTGATAATACCCCAGTAGGTTAGGATCTGGTTAGTTTCTTCTGAGGGCTGATTTTAAGAGAAACAGAGTGCTCTGGCATACTTCAAAATGGTACATTTTTCTTCTTCCCTAAGGAAGCACAAGGAGACTTTTCTCTAATATATATACTGTGAGAATCTGGTTGAGCTCTTGAAGGTAAAATTCATTAATGTATGGGGACTCTTCC
Source organism: Martes martes (assembly GCF_963455335.1). Classification (NCBI taxonomy): domain Eukaryota; kingdom Metazoa; phylum Chordata; class Mammalia; order Carnivora; family Mustelidae; genus Martes; species Martes martes. The sequence continues at coordinate 81,160,646 of NC_137889.1, forward strand.
CCCTACTATGACTGGGTAACCTTGGAGCTTTTATCTCTGAGTTGTCCATACTGAGCCTTCCAGTATTTTATCAGTTACAGTTCAGGTTTCCCTACTTTAGCGCTGGTTCCCATGGAGATTTCTGCTCAAGTGTTTCTGCTCTGGTAAGTTGCAATACTCTCTATTCTCTTATTGATATCTCCAATTGTACAGGCAAGAGATTGCCTGCAACCTCACTTTGACAAATCTAAAAGGAGTTGTTGACTTTTCAGTTTGTTTAGAATTTTAATTATTAGGGCAGAAGAGTGACTTCTTCCAATAATGAAGGAAGAGAAACTGGAAACCCTCATGATCACTTTTTCTAGTCTACTTTTTTATTGTCTAGCTTATGATTACTTATTCATAAGACTGGTCATGGTCTCTTGTTAATTTGAGAATTATTTATTTACCATCTACTTTGTGTCAGGCATTAGAAGTCAAAGTAAAATTATTGTTAATAGGATAGAAAACATGTCGAACCTCTCAGAACTTAATTTTTTGAAAGGATAATTCCAAAATAAAAACAAGGTACACATAGTTAATGGCAGTGATTTTGATGATGGTGTCATTTGCTGAGCTAGCCGAGATTATTGGAACGAGAAGTTTGAGGAGATGAAGAGTTTTATTTTTGGAACACTAATTCTGAAATACTAATTTGACATGCAAGGGACCAGGTCAAATAGGCAATTGGATGCATGGATACCAGCTGCCTTATCTACTTCGTATTTCTCAATTCAAATTTCTAAGAAAGATTTTTTTTTTCTCTAAACTTCTTAATAGTCCCCTTATCAGTGTAAAATCTAGCTTCCTTTGGGTCATTTCCACAACCATGACTAACATTTGTCCCCGCATATCTTGATTTCCACACACAAGGCATGATATTACTTTTATAGGCAGACATATCCAGGCTCCAGTATTACTGCCCTTAGGAATTTAAAAGTTTTTGTGATCTCTAAGCTGTTTTCTCACTTTTAAAGATGCCTAGTAACACCCATTAGATTTTGTGAGCATTAAATTTGTTAAGTGTATTGAACTATCTAACCCAAATAATAGACTTTGGTTCACATTAAAAGATTAATTCAATATACATTAACATTTTGATTTTTTTAATCTTTATATCTGTAATAAGAATCTCTTGTTCTAGAGATTCTTGGACTTTGATTAGCTAGAAAATATATGTGTTTGGGAGTTAAATAGGCTTTGAAATTCTAATAGAATTGTATTTTTAACACAGAAGAAACAGTTCACTGACATGATTTTAAGATTATATTGTATTTGCTAAATATAGTCTCTGGTCAGGCCACTGTTCTTCTGGGAAACCCAATGGGTCAGTAGTAGTAGGAGGAGGAGCAGTAGTAGTTATAGTCATTGTAGTAGTGGTAGTGTTGGCTGATATTTCCTTTTGTCCTTTCTAAATAGCATTGTTTCATTTCTAAATAGACCAAAGGGTCTATTTAGATGGCACTGTAATCCAAAGTCATATCCCTTAAGCTAGAAAACGAGACTTTCCCTCTATGGAATATTAATCTTAAGATAATATATAGACTGAAAAACATTGGTATTCATCCATATCAAAGGTCACATGCTCTATAGACTCTTCTTGCTATAAAAGCGTTCCTGCAGTTTTTGCTTTCTAGTCCTGGGATGTGGGTTTTGGTTTCTATGCATTTCTAAGTCTGAAGCTTCAGTTTACTCAATCGTTCTGTGGGCTCCCAATATGCTTCCTATAAATTTCCTTTTGTATGAATTAGCCAGAATATTATCTAGTGTTTACAGAGAGTTATACCTGATACAAAATGTTGGTGTACACATCCTAAGAGTATAACATCTTCTTAAGTGTACAACACACTTTTGAGACCTGAGTTTTGACAAAATGCAGTTAGAGTTTCTTGGCACTCAAAGATGGAGCAGAAGTTTCTTATTGAGGAGTGCCAGAATTCAAAGTATTGAGAGACTAAAATCTATGGAGGAAAAGCAAGGGAATGCAAGAAGGAAGTTCAGAAATTCATCAAATTAATTTGGGCCACAGGAAGATGTCACAGATAGAAGTATGGCAGCAAGAATTTGTGTCCAAGAAGAATCAAGGCTAATAGAGAAGGCATAAAGAAGAGGGAAAGCTAAAACATGAATTCTGGAACACATAGGATTTCTTCACGCTGCCTCATACAGTCTGAATTTATAGGGAGAAGAGTCAGGGTAGCTTTACTTAGAGTACTTGGCGAAACAGTATCTGTTAGGTAAAACCAGATATTTCTTCCATACAGGCTTATCTATAGATATATTCTTTCCCCTATACCTTTGCCCTCAGAGGTTCTTTACTTAAGGACAAGTTGGGTTTACTTACTCCTTATCTTATGACAACCCTTACTTCCCTCTGCCTCAAAGTATATATTTTGAGTTTTCATGCATATTTCACTTCATTTTAGTTGGTGTTATAATGCTTTTCATATCATAACCCCAGTTATCAATGTTACTTTCTGTTATAACTGTAGTATTTCAATATCAAACTATAATGTTTTTGACTAAAAGAGCATTTCTTTTTTAATACTAAAAAATTTCCTTTACCACATTTATAAAGTAGGTAGGGTATAATAAAGTGTCATGACATAATGTGTGCTTAGTTTCAAAGATGCTTTCAATTAAAGTTAGAGTTACTATTTAGTTGTTTTTTTTTTTTTTTCTTTCCTTCCTCTCCCTGGAGGGTGTGTTTTATTTACTTACTAGACTGGGGGCCTGGTAGAACTTCTCCATCATGTAGGTGGTATAAAAATTCACAGTAAAGTTTAAAGTTATTTTTCTTCTGGGACATCTGAAAATAAATATGGGTCTTTCTGAGAACTTCTAGACAGGTTGATATTAATAGCATATTTTATGATATTTTCCACTGTACAATATAGGACTCTAAAGCTTTACAAACTGCACCAGCATCCATTTCCTTCATACTTAGCAAGGGGATTTTTCCAAGTTTCTCCTCACATTCACTGGCAGCAAACAAAACAGAATGTTAGTTATGATCATGTATTTCTAGACACCCTAAGTCTATGTGTGATTTAACTACAAATGCATATATTTGGCATGAAATTTCTTCTTTTGAATATAACAAAATCTAGAAAAATCCAGCACTTAATGTAATTATGCATATTGATTTTTGAATGCTATTCTTTCAAATAAGTATTATGTAAATGAAAACTGATGCAGGAACCTTTAAAAACAATGTTAGGTGCTACAATTCCATGTAGAGCTTTCTGAAAACTGCACTGCACCTCTTTTTTTTAATAATACATAAGTAAATTTAAGCTATTTGGAGCTTATAGAGATCATATCTGAAGTCATCTGCAGAGTGTCAGCAGTTTTGAAAGAGGTAGGATATGAATTGTACTTAGAAAGAAAAGCTTGATAGAGATCTTTTGCACTGCTGTATAGAATTGTTTCAGAGAAATATTATTCCTTGTTTGCTGTTAGGTTTTGTCAGACCTGAATCCAAAAAGCATATTGATTTGTTGTCAGTAAGTTGCATATGCTGGATGGATCTGTTTATCCCATGATTGTATGAAGCTTATTTCATTGCACTTGCTTGGGGGCAGATAGTACTAGAAAAGAAGCTCAAATCCACCTCCACCCCACCTTTCCAAGCAATTCCTTCATTCCTTTTGAATTTGGCTCATAAATAAAGGACAGAAGAAATCATCTCATAAATCTGGGTACTGGCTTTCACAATTCTGTTGTGACAAATCCTGAAAATTACTTTTTTTCTTCACTTTTACTATTAATGCTAAGTTTTTAGTGCATATCATTGGTCTATCTTAGGACATGAAATATTAGTTATGTTTAATTTATTAGCTGCTAATTTTACTTCTTTTACTCCATATTTGATTACCTAAAGAACTCAGAATGGAAGCTGACATATGGTATCTCTGCAGTACTGATTGAACATTTGCCACTCACGCAATATTTCAAGTGTATCAAGTAAATTGCTTACATAAGTAAGATAATGCTTTATCTCTAGTCCATGAGGTTGAGTTGAATATTTATTCTTTTATAGTACATAATGCACAGTATGTTCTGTGGTATGGGAGACAAGAACCAGTTAGCAAAAAAAAAAAAAAAAGTTTTCTTGAATTTTTTAGCTCAGATGGAACTACAATGAAATCATGGTGCTTACTACAGAGGGAAAGAAGTATTCCAGTGGAGAGAGAAAAAGGAGGAAGAGATTCAGTGTTGTAACCCTGGGTTTACTGAAGATTTACCTACTAGCAGAACAACAACAATGTTCTCTCCTTTTCTCTGCGTCTCTCTCCCTCTCCTCCTCCTTCTCCGACTGTCCGCTACAGTTCTCCTTACCCTACCTTTTCTCTTCATCCTCTTCCAGGGAGCACAGAAGGTTTCTTTGACCATTTTTATTGGGTGACTAATTATACAGGCACAATTGTGTCTATTTAATTCAGTAATTGTACTTGGGTATGACTAGCAAGAAAAGTTTACCTGGAATTGTGTGACTTTCCTTTATGTCACTCATTGTGAGCTTCTTGAGGGATCTGGGTTCTTCATTTAAACCTCTCCTTTGTAAAAATGCATTTGGCTCTGGCTCTCCTCATTGACAATCTGAAATCCTTCATGTCCTGAACATTTCTAATTGTTTTTCCTCATCAGAATTTTCCTATGATGACCTTTACAAATACAATGAGTTCTGATAAAATTCTAGACTATTGTGCTCATGCTTGAGAGTTTTGGGGGTTCAAAATATCTGTCTTCAAAAATAATAGCACCATTATCCCAGTTCTTCTGAGTTATGCCACATGAAACATCTTTTATTCTACTTATTGCTTACTCCCTTGCAAGTAAAAAATATTGAAGATTTTTTTTTTGAAAATCGATGTTAAATTTGTTGTTTTTTGCTTTTGATTTAAAAGCTTCTTTCAGATTTACATTTTATTAATAGAGTGCCTACCTACATTCCAGACACTGTTCTGGGCCCTGCAACATAGAGGTAAACAAAACTTGCACTCTTAAAGCTTATGTGCGTTAAGAGCCATACTAAGTCAACAAATCAAACAACAAAGTAGTTTCTAATAGTGTTAAGAAGGAAATGTGGGCAATTTTCGTGGGTGTGGCTAGGTTCGAGGGAGGCTAATTGAACTGGGTATTCAAGGAAGATCTGTTTGAAGAGTCAATCTGAGCTAAGTTCTGACTGATCTGAAAAAGCTGAGTGTGTGAAAATTTGTGGGTGGAGCGTTTGTCTAGGTAGATGGGTGAGTGCTGGAACCTTAGGGAAGGAATACATCCTTTGCCTCAGATACATTTAAAGAAGGCCTTTCTGTGTGGTATATAAGAAAAAAACAACTGAGTGGCAAGAAGTAGGTTATAGGTCAAATCACATTTGATCTTGTAGGCCCTCTAAGATTTCATCTGAGGAGTTGTCACTGATTCTAAGCGAGATGGGAGTCCATTGGTTGATTGAAGTCAGGGAATGACAATATCAGATTTCATACAGGCATTTGGGTTTCTCTATGAACGATGGATACAAATTATAGAGCTTTATTCAATGAGTCCCTGGTTGTAAGCAAAACAAAAACAAAAACAAAAAAACAAATACAAATACAAAAAAAACCCCACAAAAACAAAAAACATAAAACAAAACAAAACAAAGCAAAACAAACAAACAAAAAAACCCCCAGCTTTGGCTGGTTTAAACAGAAAGTGATTTTTTGGTCAGCATATTGGTTAGCACAGAGAATCACCCAGAAGGTTGAAGAAATAGGCAGAAACACAACCAGGATCCCATCACATATCTGGATAATAGGGCTGCAGTTGAGGCTTCACTGAACTCTGAATACCCGGAGGCCCTAGAGTATCCAGACTATGGGTGTTGACTCCTGCAGCTGTTCTAATTGTTCCATTTCTGTGGGTCACTAGCTTCAGACTCAAGGTCCTGAGCAGTTGCATCTGGTTTGCTGAAGTTCTGCAAGAAGAAAATCTGGGGAAATGTATGTCTTGTGATTTCAGCTTTTAAAGCAGGAAGCAAGTTTTGCATGGCATATTCTTTAAATGTAAAAAGGATTCATATATTTGACAGATAATAAAGTGACAAATATTCACCATAGAGGCTAGTGCAGTGATCAGGTAAATGACCATTTTGGCTTGGACTAGTGTCACAGCAATAAAGAAAGTCTTCAGACTCTTAATTATTTGAAAGTAGAGTCAAAAGGAGTTTCTTTTAGCATAAATATGGAGGATGGAGAGGAAAAGAAGAATCAAGTATAATTCCTAGGTTTGAGGACCTAGATAGATGGTGGTAACATTTTAATATCTAAGATAGCCATTAGACACTTAAATGGTGATTCTAAGTTTAATTAATTCTAAAGCTGAGAGGCAAAATCAAGGGTGGAGAAATAAACATAGATTCATAGGTTTTCAGCTTCTTTTTGTGATAAAGCATTATGTTTATTGCAGCCATTTTAGACTTAAAAATTTACTTTAATAGTGCCAATTATCTCTTTACTTAATAACTTAAAATAGCTCTGCAAAATTGCACACAATATAAAGTGAAAATCACCTGCTGAGCTTTCATGGCACCCTATAGTATGACTGAGTTTGGTATATTCATACTCGTTCTTATTTTCCAATGCTTCCCAGATCACAGATAACCACTCTTATGATTAGGCCAATTGTATCACTGGATATCCCATAAGCATTGTGAAGTTCTGATTCCTATTTTTTTTATTATTGTTATTCTCCCAAATTGGAAACATTATAGCAGAATGTTTAAGAGAAATTTTGAGTATGACAGACCAGAAATGACTCCTGGACCACACCAGTTATTAGCTATATGATCTAGGGATGCATTAGTCTTCTCTATTTCTCATCCTTAAAATGAAGACCTATTGCACGGGGATAAGATGATTATACCTCTTCCATGGGGACGTGGTAAGAATTAAATGAGAGAATTTTTATAAATACTTGACACACATTGCAAGTACTCAATAGATGATAACTTCAGTTGTTATTATTAATCTTTTCCTTCTCTGTTTAATGCAAAAATTCATCCTTCAAAAAAAAAAATTGTCCTTCAAGTCCAAGCTTTTGAAGCTCCTACAATGCTCCTCATCCTAGTCAAGGCTGAAACTGAAAGCAAGAACAAAACTTATAAAGATTTATTGAAAAACAAACAAACAAAAAAACAAACAGGATCATGACTGTCCAAAGACAAAACACAAAGAACAGTTAGCCCTCTGAGGCTGAGGCTGGAGGCGGGGTCTAAGTATATTCCTTTATAGCACCATAGGCTGAAATCATGAAGGCTTATCAATGCTCTTGTGTATCTGTGACACCTAACTTCTTTATGGTCACTCAAGTTTCTGTGCTCACAAAAGATTTCTCTGCTCCCCATAACTTAAAATTGCATGTATCTCTGGCTTGTTTTGAATTAGTCCTGCCTTATGTCCACATGAGTTTATAGGTCACATGAATTGTGAGCCTTAATTTGCATTTCTTGACCTTAATTTAAAATTTCTAGAGATAAAAAATTTTGTCTAAACTCCATGATTTTTCTTGGTCAGATGTCTACCTGTACCCTGGATGCAAAATTAGGTTGCATAGTATTAGGCTTACACCTTTCTAGAAGCTCTAGGGAGGGCAAATTAAATTAGGAGGGTTTGGGGGTACAGCGAGTGAGTAATTTGTTGTCAGTGGTAATCTGTTGGTGAGAGTGAGACAATCGCTGAAACTTACTCAGATAATAAGGGATTTAGCTAAAAGGATATACAGGAACCATAAAAGTTTAGGGCATAAAATACAGCTGGGGTAAATAGGAACTGAAAAATTGTCAAGCAATTTGTATCTTTCTATCTCAATCTGATTTTGTTCATCTCTATTTTACTCTCTGCAGTCTGGTTTTATTTGCTTATTCAATAATATTAGTTGCTCATTCAACATAGGCAAATAACTTAGGCATTCATTATCTTAGGTTTTCTCTGCTTGTTCATGGGATCAAATTTCCATAATTTTGTCTTACCTTGATTCCAGCTCCATTGATTTAGTGATGGTTACATTGAATTTTCCAGGCACAATCCCACATCTCTTCTTTGCTCTGTCTACACTCATTCCCTTAGTGATATCATCCAGTCTCATAGCTATAAATACTATATATATTTTGACAACTTTTCAGATTTATGTCTTTGAATTCTAGACCTATATATTCAGCTGCCCACTTTATATCTCAACTCGGATATCTAATTGACAACTCAAAGTTAACATGTCCAAAATACTACTCCTCATTTCATCTCCCTTTCCAAACCTGTTCTGATCACAGTCTTTCTCATTTTAGTTGATAGCAACTCTGTATGTTCAGTTGCTCAGTCCAAAACCCTTGGTGCTATCTTTCACTACTTTCTTAGTTTCATTCCTCATATGAAGTCAGCAAGTCCTTTCAACTCTACATTTTAAATGTATGCAAGATCCAACTACTCCTCATTACCTCCATTATCAGCAGGCCACTCTCATTTCTCACCTGAATGATTGCGGTAGACTGCTAACTAGTTTCCCTGCTTCACTTCTAGATTCCTCTGTAGTCTATTCGAATAGATTTCCCAGAATGATCCTCATAACAAAAAGCTCAGACTATCAACTCCTTTGCTCAAAGCCCTCTTTTGTTGTCCCTTCTCCTGCAGAATAGAAACCAATGTTTTTATAATCCTCTCTAAGGCCCAGAAGAGCTATCTCTCTCTTCCCTACTTTTGACTTTCTCTCTTAGTATTCACCTTTGCTCATTTTTGTTCCTCTTTTGTTTCACAGACCTCTTTGCTGTCCTTTAATGAGTTAGACAAGACCATGCCCCAGAACATTTGCATATACTCCCCAACTTAAAATTCCTTTCCCAAGATATTTACATTCTCTATCTTTCAAGCTTTTACTTAAATGTTATCCTTAGTGCAAGGCCTTCCCTTGCTGCCTTATTTAAAAATGAAACCTCTTCACCCTGCATTCTCTATCCCTGATCCCTACTGCATTTCACTCCAAAGAACTTAATAGGATTTGATATACTATATATTGTGCTTATTGACAGATTCTCTCCTCCTCCAGTGGAAGGCAAACTCCACAAAAACACATTACTGATTGGTCCATTCATTGCTGTGTCCTCAATATCTGGAAAAATATCAGTACCTGTATGCTGAGTCAATGAGTGCACTTATGAATGAATGAGGAAATGACTATTTGTCATCTTTTTTTCTGGTTGCTATATGGGGTATTTATGGGGGAGAGATATTCTTTCTTATACATCCAGAACATATGAGGCATTTTGAATTTTCTGATTGTTTCATATAAATCTACTCTACATAGCACATGATATTCTTCCCATTTTAGCAATGAAGATACTGATATTTATTCATTTATTTATTTATTTATTTAATTATTTATTGCTATTTTATTTATTTATTTGACACAGAGAGACACAGTGAGAGGTGGAACAGAAGCAGAGGGAGTGGGATAAGGAGAAGCAGGCTTCCTGCTAAGCAGGGAGCCTGACATGGGGCTGGATCCCAGGACCTAGGGATCATGAACTGAGCTAAAGGCAGGCGCTTAAGGACTGAGCCACCCAGGTGCCCCAGGATACTGAAATTTAGAGAGTAAGAGCAACATGTCCAAAGTAGAGTTGTGATGTGAACTCAGTTATCTTTCTGTCTGTACTCTGTTTTCCTTCTAATAATACATGCTGCTAGAAGTAGGATTTCTATCTTCATCCTTATACATAACATTTTTATTCTACCCTTTTTTTTTCTTACAAAAATAGCATTAGAAAAATACCTATAGATTTTATATCTTTTTGGGGTCAACAAGTAGAAGATCAATATTCTCACGAAAGATACTAGACTTTGGAGTAGAGATTCTCCTATTGGTACAGCATTCCTTTTCTGACAGTCATTAGTGGCCCTTCACCCTTCACCCAGACATTTATCATAAAGCTCTACCCATTTCCTTTCTCCACAGCCTGCTTCTCTCCCCAGCTGAGCTATTTCCTGCTTAAAATCTCAGTCTATTTTTAGGATCTGTTGTCACAAAAACAATATTTTTCTCTAATGTTTCTAAGAATATTAATTGTAGGTTTTCTGCAAATTTCATCTGTTCCCTACCCCTTGTGTCCTTTCCTTTGAGACTGTTCCTTTTTCTTTTTCTCTTAAAAAAAATTGTGTTTTCCTATTTGGTTTCTATCTTTAATGTTATAAAGTTTTCTCAGTTCTCCCTGGTTGCACATTCGTATTAAAGAGTAAATGGAAGCTTTGAGTGCACACAGGGGCTTACCCATTAAGGCGTACTAGAGGACAATCCACTGCCAACTGTGAAGATGTCTCTTTTTTTCTTGATTTCTCCATTTTCTTCATCTGGTCTTCTGCCTGGTTGTCACATTCTGTAAACTAGTGTGTGAAGAAGACTAAGAATCTCATCATTCAGTTAATTCCTAGTGTTTGGTACAGCATGTCACCTCTCCTTGAGCTATGTTTCCAGGTCTGCAGGATTAATCGCTTACTGTACAGAGAGGCAATGCTCTGGCTTTCAGATTGCCCCCACTTCCTACACAGTTCTCCCCCAACCCCTTTCAAAAGTACATATCTTCAATTTCTGAGTCTGAGATTCTGTAACTCAAACCAGATTAATTCTTCCAGTTTTCTTCATAGGCAAGCACATAGGGTGGAACTTTCTATATTTTTCTATGTCATTTACTACTCACAGCAATAGAGCTAATACGGTTTAGGTGTTCTGACTCAGGAGATGAACTGCCTTGCTTCAAACCCTAACTCTGCCACTTATATTAAGGGTATGATCTGAGTAAATTCTTCAACCTTTCAGGGTCTTCCTCACCTGTGAATTGTGGTTAATAATAGTACCTATCCCAAAGAGCTTCTAACATAATGAAAGCACTTATAAATGTGCCTGACACACATAATAGATGCTAGAGAAATGTTTGGATTTATTATGCACTTTCATTCTTTCTAAAAATCTGCTGATTTCTACCAGCTACTGTTGCTTCTTTTCCCATTCTTTTGTCCTTATAGATTAAGTTGCCCAATTCCCTTATTACCAATTTAATAATGTTTTTGGAGCAAGCTGATCTAAATACTTTAATACTTTATAATTATCTGAATAATGGAACTCTCCCAAATCTAATCCTCTCCCTATGTATTAGCATGGTAAATCAATACCTGCTTTGGTAATCTGCCTGGTACTTGTGTGCCTCTGGAAAATGGCTTGCTTTCTGGTTTCCTTCCTAGATACCGGAGTCCTACTCTTGAATCCCAGCCAGTCCACGAGTACACAAGTATCACTGATTGCCAACTACTTGCTCATTAGATTTCCTCAAATTCCCTGTGCCTGGAGTGTCCTTCCCATGCCCAACCTAAGGAAACACTTGCTTCAACTTTTATGTGTTGAATTTTTATTGCGGTTTGCCCTTAGATTTACTAATGACTGTCTTTCTTGTTGGCTGGGATCAAATTACTTGTTTTTGAACCTTTCAGAGCCTCTCCAGTTTTTAACTGGCCCATGCCTAGGTATTTACCAAAATATGACACAATTTCCTTTCTTTCTATGTTTAAATTCTCACTTCCCATTTTCATTTTTCTCCTATTCCTTTCCTTCTCTGAAATTTGAAAGAAACTTTTTTTTAAAGACTTTATTTGTTTATTTGGCAGAGAGAGAGAGAGAGAGAGAGAGAGGACACACAGGAAATGGGAGCAGCAGGCAGAGGGAGAAGCAGGCTCCCAGCTGATCAAGGAGCCTGATGTGGAACTGGATCCCAGGACCCTGGGATCATGTCCTGGGCCAAAGGCAGACACCTAACTGACTGAGCCACCCAAGTGTCCTTGAAAGAACACTTTTACTTTTTCAAGGTAGGATATTTTAGGGATAGGATGACATATATTATACCCACTAGAAATATGTTTGAGGAGCTGTATACATGGGAAATAGTCAGCAATGCATTATTGTTTAGGGAGATGCAGTTGTCTTTCTCATTACTATAATAAGGGGCACTTTTATTTTCTATTGTACATTAGCAAAACATTCCAATTTCACTCTAGTTGCACATTATGCTTCATGTTCCAAAACGAGAAACAGTAATAGGTTTTTATTCATAGTTTACTACAGTGAAATGATTTTGCAAAAATGACATTTTCATAATCACTTTCCCCCACCACTACTGGCATTAATATCAAATTAAGAAATATACAAATATTTATTTTGAACTCTGAGAACATAAAGTTTTTAAGATTGCATTATATTTATTCTTCACTCCCATGGGGTTTAAGGAAACATGGCCATTTTGAAGTGGACAAAAATGACCTTGGATTTACAAAATGTATCTAAAATACTTAGTAATTGAAGCTACTGAGTCCTAGAGAGGGATAGAAATTAGAGTGTGTACTAATGTTAACAATAAAAGTACTATAGCAATGGAAGTGAGGCACTACATCTGCAGCGGGAAATGTCGCTTTCTGCACTAATTAAAATACAGCTGCTTTTTATTTGGTTGTTCACTCTTGCTTACCACTTATACCATTGTGCCATTGTGGATACCAGTGTGCATACTATCCTGTCTATCAGGGGCTAGGTGTCTTATTCACTGTGCAGAGATCAATAGGCTTTTCTTTGTAGAGCTCTGATAAAATGGAATTCAACTTCTAGGAACAAATCTCACTGAAGGAAGGAGGGAAGAAGGAAGGGAGGGAAGGAAACTTGCCAGACAAATTCTCATTCTGAAGTCCCCTACCTCAGGCCTTGATTCATGGTTGGTTATAGACAGTCAATTTGCTAATGTCATGTATATTTATTTAGTCTCTAGTGTTAAAAAGACTGCCATCGAAATATGGGAATCGGGAAGAAAGTTAGGTAGTTAAGGATTGCTTCCTGTTTCAGTGTATGCTCATTACTGGCTTTGTAAATCCTCAGTCAACATTACAGGTAACAGCTTGTAGAGATTTAGTGTTTTATAGTAATTTAAATGTAAATATAGATATATTAAAATAAAGGTAGGGATCCACTGTGTTTTAGTTTTACTCTATGTCTAATAATGGAGAGATATGTATCATATTATATGATGTCATACCCAGTTATCTTTCAGAATTCACCTATTATGCTTATTCTACTATGGCAACTCCACAGCTCCATAATTTTATTGTTGTAGTAATCAGTTTTTGAGAAAAGGGAGAGCTCAAAAGTAAGGAATACAAAAGTTCTTATTTTTTCCCCTGTATATTTTTGTTTGCTTGTTCAGGAACTCTTCTTTTTTAGTGCTAGAAAAAAACACAACTTCTTTAATAAATAATTCTCTGCAAACAATTTGATAGGAAACCATTTTGAGTATGTGAACCCTGTAAAATTATGGGTTTATTCCTGTTTTTCATTCTGTTAATAAACTGCAAGGCTTGTTGAAAAATGACAGTTTTTAGAATTAAATAAAGACAACTCACATCAAAATATTATATTGGTCTCTCCCTTTCAAACATGCCAGGCTCAGGAATTCTATAGCTCTAAGGTAAAGATGTCTTCTCTCTGAGCCTTGTTGGTCTACGGAGCCAGTTACAAATTATACTGGAGTGAGTTAGTTCCCGCATTTTGTCAAAATGACTACAGCTTCCCTGCAAATTTGTAAAGTGTGGTCGATGCAAGAAGACACCTTTAATTTGTTTTTATCTCTAACACTTAGAAAAGACAAGCCAAAGAGCCATAAATGTTTTTCCTCTTTTGAAGATTGATTTGAATGCCATAAAATATGTGGAGTTGAGAGTCGTGTAGAGCATCGTGACTTTGGAGGCAAACAAGGCTGTGAGTTCCATCCCTGTATGAGTTTTAAAGTTGTATTCTTAGAGACTGCATGCCCATGTGCATCCCTAACCATAACTCAGTTTGCTAATTCATGGCCTGCATGTAAGATTGAAATTTTGGATGTCTCCTTAGGACCTCATTTCTAAATGTTTATTATTGCTAAGACAAACAGGAATGTCTCGATTTCTAATTTTTATTTAAAAAGCAGCAGCTCTGTGGTGTCCAGGGGTACAGCATCCAAATCTTGATCTTGGGGTTGTGAGTCCCACGTTGGGTAGAGAGATTACTTTAAAAAAAAAAAAAAAGCCAAAACTGTCTGAGCTCATACACATATGCCCCACAAGAGACCAACTGGTGGGAGCAGGGAAGCTGTTGCTTCCTTTGGAGGCCTCTCCATTCCCCTTCCTCAGCCCACGCATTTTGTTTCTGTTCCAATTCACCCGCCTGGGTCCTTAACCATTATAGGTTGCAAACTGCTTTAGATTTAGGGCATCTGCTAACCTATTAGGATCCATTTTGTTTTGAAAAGGTGACTCTTGCTGACCCATGCAGAACATAAACTGGATTTCAGTCCCCTCTCACTCTCTCACCTGAGTGACCTTACATAAGAGACAAGCGGCCCAAGCTTGTTGTTGAATATACAACAACAGCCAAATGTACCTGGATAAAATTGGAGTTTTCCATTAATCTGGAGTTTGACCAAGAGAATATTTCTGTGTCTGCACAAGTCAATCATCCTTACTGGGAGAAAAAGGTGAAAACAAAAAACTGGAAGTCTACTGCTTTGTTTAAACAGGACAGCAACATTATTGAACCATATGAGGCACATCTAATTTAGGTGGTACAAGTAAAGCTTTCATAAAGATTTTCCTCAATGTTACCTTTTTTAAAAGTTCAAATCCGGTTCCTTATGTTATAAATGTGAGTTTTTTTTCACAAATGACTAAACCTCATGAGTACTGTGGAGTGACTCATGCTGACAGATCATTGCTTCATTTTTAAAGCCAGCACTCTGTGGAGACATTTGAAAACCAGATTCATAAAATGAAGTTCAATTTGTTATGTGTGGGCCTTTATAAATATCAGCTGGAAAGAGAGAAAAGAGGAATCACCTTTTTCAATCTTAAGCTTTGCTCAGGAGTTCCTCCATATGCAGCAGCATTGTGACAAAGCCGTTGCCAAGACCTTCACAGTTCTGTGGCGAGGCTGCTTTAATAAGGAAGTTTGAGACATGCTTGAGGAGAATGCCCTGCCTGGGTTTTGCTCAATGATGGTTCTATACAAAAGCCTGATATTGATCTGGCATCCGAAGGGACATCTGTAAATGGTTGAGGTGATGTTCGGTGAAGGATAAATTGGCGAAGTTTTTTAGGAAAAGAACTAAGTTCAGTTTTCTATGGTGGC
This sequence comes from Martes martes, assembly GCF_963455335.1. Taxonomy (NCBI): domain Eukaryota; kingdom Metazoa; phylum Chordata; class Mammalia; order Carnivora; family Mustelidae; genus Martes; species Martes martes. The sequence goes on from NC_137889.1 coordinate 81,175,883, forward strand.
TAATCCATAAACGCTTTTAGAGGGAAAAGTTCAGTATTCAGGTGCCTGCAGAGGCACTGGGCAAAGTTCCTCATGTACTAGAGGCAGGAGATCTAGACCAGATATTTAAAAGATCCTTTAGCTTGTCAGTTGCACAGCATGAGAAATATTTGCAAGCCAGGGTTATTCCTGCAGCAAACATTCAAGACTGCTGAGAAGAAGCAGTCTGTGTTTTGTTGAGTGTGTAGTATTCTGGGAGACCCTGGATTACATTTACCTCAGACAATATGCAAGAAGTGGGGAAATGTAGGTAGAAAAAAATCCATCAGGTCTGTGGTGGCTCTGTACCGAACCCAGTGTCGGACAATCAGATGTATGAATGTTGTTCAAATTTTTGAGTTATTTGTTTTAACTCATTTTATTGCTTTAGACTCCATAGAAATAAACCCTACAACCTGGCAGTCCTACCACCTGGGTCCACCTTCCAGTGAACCATGCAGTGGCTCTCTGAGACTTTAAGGTGTAAGATGAAGCCGGGGGTGGGGGGAGGGCGGAGGAAGCGTACTTTATAGGTTTCCATTTTAACACACCTCCCACACTTCCAACTCAGTATTTCATAGGTTGGGTTTGACAAGCAAAGTTGTCTGAAGGATGTAGCCTGATAGTTATGTATTATCTGTCAAGGAGATAACTCCCTTAGGGTTTTAGGAAAAGGAAGCCTTCCAACCTGACATTTACAAACACTGCGGGTTTCAGCCTGTCTACTACCCCCCGTTGCAGAGACTGGTACCCAAATGCTATACCAGATGCTAACATCTCACAAATAAAAGAGAGAATGGAGAGCATCTGACACTGTTGGACCCCCCTTTCTTCAAACAGTCCTGGATGTCATGAACAGGAAAAAAGAGAACTAATTTTCTGTGAAATCAAGCATCCTCGTTGACCCAGCTTGACTCACATCGCATCAACATGTCAGTTGTGATAGAATTTTCTGCAATAGTTAGGAGGGAAAAATCACTTCCTGTTGTTTACCATTGTAAATGTTTCCATTATAAATCTTTCCTGAGTTTGACTAACTGTATGTGGATGATATCTTATAGTTAGAATATACATTTTAAAAACTTTCTTTTTTTAAAAAACTATCCTTTCCTCAAGTGAAAATTATGGTTATCCTTGGAAAATAAATAATTACAACATTCCTGTGAAGGGTGAACCTATGAATAAATTCCTTTTTTGCCTTCCATGTGTCCTTAGTGTATCTCATCCTCAGTTTGGATAATCTTTCTTTGTGTCCACATCATCCCAAAATGAAAATTCTGTAAATCAGCATCCATAAAATGGGTGGTTATCTCAGGGCCTTCATCTACATCCTCTTCTTTTGTTTGATCATGCAGTTATAACCCCATCCTTGCTGGAATTTCCCAAGTCCATTTTTGCCTATTGTACAACAAAGTCTTCATTTTCCAATAACACATTCTGTAACTTTTCCAGCATGCTTTTTTCATACACTTCTTTTTTATATCATTTAGTGAAAGTTCCTGTTAGTTCATGATGGATTATTACCCTATTTTAGATGCATTCCTCACTTTTAGGATTTATATCTTTAAAACTCTATTTTTGTCACAGCCTACAGCGTGTAGCCACCATAGTGATTCAAGGTATCATTGCACTTGGCTACCAGACATTTGGTACTGATCAGATCAAATATAAATACCTATATTTGAATTTCAAGTCATTTGAGCTTACTGTTTTGGTTTCTAACTACAATTGTTTGCTTTTGTATTGGTGGCCATGATCTCCTCTCCAGGTAAGATAACATTTCCCATGCCATTCCTGCTGACTGTATATTCACGTTTTCTCCTATGTCTCAGAAAGCCTATAAACCATTATTGTTCTTCCATCTTTCTATCTTTCATTCCCTTATTTCTTCCCTTCTCCTTGCCTTTATGTCTCCCCAGCTTTCTCAATGAATATTTAATGGTAGTGCTTTACAGAGAAAACATTAAGACCAAGCTTGCAATAGGTGAATAAAGAAAGAGAACACAAAGTTTATAAACCAAAATACTTTTAGGCTGCCTCCTATTACAAACAGCATGTGAGCCTGCATTGCATTCCCCCCAAACCATCTGCCACAGTTACAGTCCCAGTTTGCTAATTCGAAATTTCAGTTTTTGGTAGTTTCTCTTAAGAATCAATGGCCACAACAATGTTCTCAATTCAAAATCATGCTTTTATTAGTGAGTGATATATTTTAAGGAGATGGTACTGCATCCCTAATAATTTTTTAGTTCAAAGGGCATTAAAGGAAGATTGTATTTTAGGCACAAGTTGAAAGCTTGGTATTTCGTATATTTTCCCCGGACTGGTGAACAGAGATAGATTGGTAGAATAGATAGCTGTTACTACATGAATGGGGTATCTCCCAACCAGAGCGTGCATGCATATTTAGAGATGGAATTAGAGTTCAGTTAATATTCAAAGTGGTTATCCAGCCACAATTTTGAAAAATAGATACACCATTTGCAAAGGATGTATGCAAACCCCAGGAGGGAACACCCACCTGCAGGGATCTGGGGAGGCTTGTGCTGGGCTTACAGGATGAATGGAGACTTCAGTCAGAGGGGTGGTGGACATTGCAGGAAAGGGCTGATACGTACTGAAGCAAAGTGGCAGGAACAAGGGTGGGGCATTTAGGGAACTGCGAGCTATAAGACATGAGGCCTCAGGATTTTAAGGAGAAAAGTCACTTGTTCGGATTAGAGTTTTAGAAAAATCAATATGGCAGCAAAGTAGACTGGATTAATGAATCTCCATCTATATGCCTGAAGAATATTGGTGTAGTCAAAGCTGTTCACATCAAGTAACAGTGGTTTAACTAGCAGGAAAATTGGTAGTTTCCTTAACTGTAAGATTTTCACTAAAAAATCTTTTATTTGCCTACAAGTTCCACCAATAACAAAAACAAATATAAAAAGTGGTGTTGATTTGACAAAATTGAATAACTATAATAATTGAAACAGCCCTCCATGCTTCTTTTTAACTTTAGTTTTTGCAAGCATACTGCCTGTGGATGTGTTTTTATACTTTATGATCTAAAAAATTGTGGTTTCTGTTATGAAAAATTCCCCAGTTTATGTGCTGAAATAAATCTCTAAATGTTTCATGATATCCACAGAACAAAAATAGCATTCAAAGTCCCTCTGCCCAGTTTGACTGCTGCTCTGTCTCACGCCCTATTGGCTTCACCTCTGCCTTCAGCTCCGGTCACGACAGGCAGTTTCATGAGGGATTCGAGTCACTTCGTGCTGCCAGTGTCTCAGCTCAAGGCTCACAGGCCTTTGTTTTTTGTTGTGTGGAAGAGCTAACATTCCTGAGGGCAGTTCTCAAGAAGAGCAGTGTATGGATCCACTCATCTTCCCACTGATCCTGAGGAGGTCGATTCTGAGCGTTGTATTGTCTTTGTGGTAGTTCCAGACTGATCCAGCTCTCTGTGGCCAGTGACCAGCTTGACAATGACTCTGCATTAGTCTTTTCCTCCTTCCCTTACTTCTGCCCTCTGGGAAGTTCCTCCCAAATAAACAACCTGGACACAAATTTTGTCTCAGCCTCCACTTCTGAGGATAAACTTTTCTCCCTTAATGATTCTCTCTACTTCTCACTGAGTTTGAGGACCACTAAGGGACAGGAATAGTCCTAGAGAGACAGAAAGACTTCTGTGGAGGCCATTGTTATGATAAAGGCAAACAGCATCAAGGTTCTGGTCCTACCTGACATAGTACCAGCTGGGATGGAGCACATATACCAGCCAATATAATAAAAATGCCTTATAGTTAGACAGTGCTTCATCATATTCAAAAATTGTTTATAAACATTTTAGTTTTTAAAATTTTTTGCAAGTTGCTCCCTTATTTTTTAAAATTCAAATTTCTGTCTCTCTCTCTCTCTCTCTCTCTCTCTCTCTTTATTATTCCATTTGTATAAAATCCAAAACCTGTCAGACTAAGTTCTGGTGTCAGTAGTCTGGTTACTGGTGATCTTCAGGAAGAAGGGGGTAGTATAATGATTGGGAGGTGGCACACGTCAAACCTCACATTAATGTCTCTATCATTTAAGTGAAGTGTGTAGAGGAGGGATAATTTTCACATTAGAAATTAGGAAATTTAGGTATGGAAAGCATAAGTGATTTTTTAAGGTCAGGTAGCAAATGAGGGACAGACCTGACTCTCAGAAAAGACTTTACTTTAGATCCTAATTAAGAAATAAATATTTCTCTATGAACCCACTGAAACAAGGCTGCTCTCTAATTGCTCTGCTAAACTGTATGTGTGGCAAACTTTGAAAGAAGTCAATAAATAAACCAGCTTCCTCATTCAAGTTCTGAATCAAATGAGAAATAGGGTAAAGAATTGACAAATATAGACAAAAATTTATCAGCTTTCTGATAAAGCTGAAACTCATGAATAGGGACTTACTTGTTTACAACCTCAGAGCTAGAAAGACCTGCTCACTTCATAGCCCGAGTTGTACCACAGCTGGTTGCTATGGGAAAGGAATAAGAAAGGAGCTGGGCATTGCATGCTAGGTTTTTCTTTCAAACCTCTTTAATAAGATTAAGACACTCTTCCTCCAGAAAGGAAAGAGCAAGAGAGAGGAGAGACACCAAGGGTCTTATGCTAAATGGGAATGGGGAATAAGGAATCCCTCTCAATAATGTTATTGCTCATGAATTCATTCATTGACAATGTCTACAGAGTGACCACTATGTTTCAGGTACATAGTGATATAGTGATGAGCAAGATATCCTGTTCCCTGCCCTCTACTACTCGCTAAAATCTGAGTCAAAAGTCATCTCCAGGGGCGCTTGGGTGGCTCAGTGGGTTAAGCCTCTGCCTTCGGCTCAGGTCATGATCTCAGGATCCTGGGATTGAGCCCCACATCGGGCTCTCTGCTCAGCAGGGAGCCTGCTTCCCCTCTCTCTCTCTGCCTAGCTCTCTGCCTACTTGCAATCTCTCTCTGTCAAATAACTAAATAAAATCTTTAAAAAAAAAGTCATCTCCAGAATAAAGTCAAGAATTTATTAGTTCTTGATAAATCATAATAAATGATAGTAAAATGCAAATCATCTAATATAAATGAATTTCAAATTTGAAACTGTGAGTTGCTTGAAGATGCATATGTACTGATTTTTATTGCATTATGCTATTAGAAGAGATAATTTAATATCTGCCTGCAATATCAGATAATCTAATACTGATAATCCAATATCTGAGTGACTCTCTTTTGTTTACAGAGAAGTATCAGGCACCGACTTCAACCTTTGTGTCCATACCAATCCTACTCTGAGGTGGAAGGGATGTCTCTGTCACCATAATGTGAATCTCATTCTCTCCCAGTAGTAGAAGCAATATTCTTCCACCCACACTTCTCTCCTCTTTTTTTTTTTAAAGATTTTATTTATTAATTTGATAAAGAAAGGGAGAGTGAGCACGAGAGAGATAGAGAGAAAGTGAGCACCAGCGAGAGGAGAGGCAGACTCTTTGGTGAGCAGGAAGCTCAATGTGGGGCTCAATTCCAGGACACTGAGATCATGACCTAAGCCCAAGGCAGCTGCTTAACTGACTGAACCACTCAGGTTCCCCCTCCCTTTTGATAAAGAGAAAGATTTAAACTTTTCCAATTTAGAAGAAGCAAAATACACAGACACACACACACACACACACACACACACACAATTATTGACCTAACATACCTACCTAATCATCATCCTCTTTCTTGCTCCCTTACCAGAAAGCTTCTAAAAGAGATGTCAGTCTAAAATTACACATTCCTACTTCATCCAGCTTGTTTCACTACCCACCATGTACACAGTTTACTTCCTAATCTAGGCCCTGATTCTTTTCTTTATTGTCTCTTATCATTGCTTCACAGCCTCCTTGAGTACTGACTGGTTTCCCAGGTGTTCCATGCTGTCATGCTTCTGTACTTTTATACATACAATTCCCTCCCCATAAAAGTCCTCATCTTCTTCTCTATCTTGTGAAATCCTTATCTTTTAAAAAATGACTCTGTCTAAGGGGTACCTGGCTGGCTCAGTCAGTAGAGAAGACAATTCTTGATCTTGGGGCTATGAGTTCATGCCCCAGATTGGGAATATAGCTTACTAAAAAAAGTAAGAACAAAATAGAATAAAATTCTAAAAAAAAAAAAAAAAATTAAGCTCCATCTCCAGGTTTATGTTCCTTTCTCAACTGAGTAACTGACTTATATTTGTGCTCCTTTAGAATTCTCTGGATATCTCTATGCTTTCTATTATTTTAAGTCTCTTAAGGTATGTGTTATGGTCTAGATTGTGGTCTATCTTTGTGAAAGTTCCATGTGAGTTTTAGAAGAATGTGTTTTTTGCTGCCATTGGATGAAGCAGTCTATACATGCCCATTATATTCAGTTAATTAATGATGTTGTTGAGTTCAACTATGTACTTCTTGATTTTCTACTTGCTGGATCTATCACTTTCTGAGAGGGGGGTGTTGAAGACTTCAGTTATGACAGTAGATTCATCTGTTTTAACTTAGAGTTCTATCAGTTCTTGCCTCACGTAGTTTGATGCTCCGTTGTGAGGGGCATTCACGTTGAGGATTGTTATATCTTCTTGGAAAACTGATCTCTTTATCATTTTTTAAATTTAATTTTATTTTTTCATTGTTTATGCACCACACTGAGTGCCCCATGCAATATGTGCCCTCCTTAATACCCACCACCAGGCTCACCTAACCCCCCACCCCCCTCCCCTCCAAAAGCCTCAGTTTGTTTCTCAGAATCCACAGTCTCTCATGGTTTGTCTCCCCCTAACTCACCTCTCCTCTCCATCTCCCAGTGTCCTCCATGCTATTCCTTATGCTCCACAAGTAAGTGAAACCATATGATAATTGGCTCTTCTTGACATATTTCACTCAGCATAACCTCCTCCAGTCCAGTCCATGTGGATACAAAAGTTGAGTATTCATCCTTTCTGATGGAGGCATAATACTTCATTGTATATATGGACCATATCTTCTTTATCCATTCCTGTTGAAGGGCATCCTGGCTCTTTCCACAGTTTGGCAACTGTGGCCATTGCTGCTATGAACATTGGGGTACAGATGGCCCTTCTTTTCCCCACATCTGTATCTTTGGGGTAAATACCCAGTAGTGTAATTGCAGGGTCATAGGGTAGCTCCATTTTTAATTTCTTAAGGAATTTCCACACTTTTTTCCAAAGTGGTTGACCAACTTATTCCCACCAACAATGTAAGAGGGTTCCTCTTTCTCCACATCCTCTCCAACACTTGTGGTTTACTGTCTTGTTAATTTTGGCCATTCTAACTGGTGTAAGGTGATATCTCAATGTGGTTTTGATTTGAATCCGCCTGATTGCTAATGATGATGAACATTTTTTCATGTGTGTCTGTTAGCCATTTATGTCTTCTTTGTAGAAATGTCTGTTCATGTCTTCTGCCCATTTTTTGATGTGATTATCTTTTTTTTGAGTGTCGAGTTTGGGGAGTTTTTTATAGATCATGGATATCAGCCCTTTGTCTGTAGTATTATTTGTGAAGATCTTCTCCCATTCTGTGGGTTGCTTCTTTGTTTTGTTGACTGTTTCCTTTGCTGTGCAGAAGCTTTTGATCTTGATGAAGTCCCAAAAGTTCATTTTCACTTTTGTTTCCTTTGATTTGGAGACATGTCTTGAAAGAAGTTGCTATGGCCAATGTCAAAGAGGTTACTGCCTATGTTCTCCTCTAGGATTTTGATATATTCCTGCTTCACATTGAGGTCTTTTATCAATTTTGAGTTTCTCTTTGTGTATGGTGTAAGAGAATGGTCAAGTTTCATTCTTCTATACATAGCTGTCTTATTTTCCCAGCACCATTTATTGAAGAGACTGTCTTTTTTCTGCTGTATATTTTTCCCTGCTTTGTTGAAGATTATTTGACCATAGAGTTGAGGGTCCATATCTGGGCTCTCTACTCTGTTCCACTGGCCTATGTGTCTGTTTTTGTGCCAGTGTCATGCTCTCTTGGTGATCACAGGTTTGTAGTAAAGCTTGACATCAGGCGACGTGAGGCCTCCAGTTTTGTTTTTCTTTTTCAACATTTCCTTAGCAATTCGGGGTCTTTCCTGGTTCCATATAAATGTTAGGATCATTTGTTCCAGCACTTTGAGAAATATACTGGTGGAATTTTGTTCGGGATGGCATTGAAAGTGTAGATCGCTCTGGGCAGTATAGATATTTTAACAACGTTTATTCTTCAGATCCATGAACATGGAATGCTTTTCCATCTTTTTGTCTTCTTCAATTTCTTTCATGAGTGTTCTGTAGTTCCTTGAGTACAGATCCTTTACCTCTTTGGTTAGGTTTATTCCAAGGTATCTTATGGTTCTTGGTGCTATAGTAATTGGAATCAATTCTAATTTACCTTTCTATATTTTCACTGTTAGTGTATAAGAAAGCAACTAATTTCTGTGCACTGATTTTGTATCCTGCCACATCACTGAATTACTGTATGAATTCTAGTAGTTTGGGGGTGGAATCTTTTGGGTTTTCCATGTAAAGTATCATGTCATCTGTGAAGAGAGACAGTTTGACTTCTTTTTTGTCAATTTGAATACCTTCATTTCTTTTTGTTTTGATCTCTTTATCATCATGTAATGTCCTACTTTATAACTAATAACTTCTCTTGAAGTCCCCTTTGTCTGAAATTTATATAGCTACTTCTGTTTTCTTTTGACTGTTAGCATGGCACATTTTTCTCCATCCATTTCCTTTAGTCCATATGCCTCTTTATATTTAAAATGGGTTTCTTATGGTAGACATACAGTTGGGTCTTGCTTTTTGATCCACTGTGACAGTCTTTGTATTTTAATTGGCATATTTAGAACATTGACCTTCAAAGTAATTATTGATATGGTTGGATTAACATCGACTGTGTTTGCTACTAGTTTTCTATTTGTTGCCTTTGTCCTTTGACTCTATTTTTGTGTTACACTCTTTTCCTGATTTTCTTTTTTTTGTGGTTTTCATTGAGCATTTTGTACAATTCCATTTTCTTTCCTTTCTTAGCATATCAGTTATAATTCTTTTTAGAATTTAGGTTGCCTTGGAGTTTGTAATACACATTTATAAGGAATCCACAAGTCCACTTTCAAGTAACACTGTATCAAATGTTACCATAAATAACATTATATAAGTGTGAATACTTGATAACAAAATAATTCTGATTTCTCTCTTCATTTTGTATCATTGTTGCCATTTATTTTCACTTATACATATGCATACATATATCCATAAATATACATCATTGGATATAATGTTGCTATTACTATTTTGAACAAATTGTCTTCTGTTAGATCAGTTAAGGGTAAAAGAATAAAATTTTGCATTTTATCTTCACTCATTTTTTCTCAAATGCTCTTCCTTTCTTTACATAGATGTGAGTTTTTGACTGGTACAATTTTCCTTCTCTAGAGAACTTAACACTGTTTGCGAAGCAGATCTACTAGCAACAAATTCAGTTTTTGTTTTTCCAGGAATTCCTTATTTCCCCTTCATGTTTTTTAAAAAGATTTTTAATTTTATTTATTTTAGAGAGAAAGGGGGAAAAAGAGAGAGAGAGAGCAGGGGGAGGGGCAGAGGAAGAGAGAGAAAATCCCAAGCAGACTCCATGCTGAGCTCAGACCTGTGCAGGGCTCAATCCTAGGACCCTGAGATCATGACCTGAGTTGAAATCAACAGACTGAGTCACAGGCACTCCTGGCCTTCATAATTAAAAGATAATTACACTGGATACAGAATTCTGGGTTGTTGTTGTTGTTGTTGTTGTTTTTTCCTTTTCATAATACTCTAAGTCACTCTAGTGCTTTCTTGTTTTCACCTCCACAAAGGAAAGCTGGCTGTGATTATTGTCTTTCCTCCTCCATAAGTAAGGTTCTTTTTGTCTGTTTTTTGTTTTTGTCTCTGACTTCTTTCATTACTGATTTTATCTTTGATTTTCTGCAGTTTGAAATTGTTATGTTTAGGTATAGTTTTGATAATTGCCTTGCTCAATATTCTCTGGGCTTCCTGGGTCTGTGGGTTGGTGTCTGACTTCATTTTGGAGAAATTCTGTCATTAATTTTTCAATATATCTTCTGTTCCTTCCTCTCTTTTCTTCTGGAACTATGATCATGCTTAAGCGATGCCTTTTGTATTTGTCTTACAGTTCTCAGATATTTTTTCTCAAGTTTTTATCTCCTTCCTTTTCCAGTTTCAGCAGTTTCTATTGAGACACCTTCAGACTCAGCTGAGTCCAGTGTCCTAACAAGGCCATCAAAGGCACTCTTTATTTTTATTACAGTGTTTTTGATCATTGACATTTCTTTTTAGTTCTTTCTTAGGATTTCAATATCTCTGCTTACATTGGCCATCTCTTCTTCCACCTTGCTACTTTATCCTGTAGAGTCTTCAGTATATTATTATTATTTTAAATTCCTGTTTTGGTAATTTAGTATCCCTGCTATATCTGAGTCTGGCTTTGGTGCTTGTTTTATCTCTATAAATTGTGGAGGTTTTGTTTGTTTGTTTTTTGTCTTCTGGTATACCTGGCAATTTTTTTCTTGATGTACTTGATAAGAGAATTGCTATAAGTAGGCCTCTAGTAATGTGGTGGTGAGGTGTGGGGGGAGGAAAACATCCTATAGTCCTATGGTTAGTTCTCAGGGAGTCTATGTGTCTGGACTATGGGACTTCACAGGTATCTCTCAGGCTTTTTTTCTCTCTGTGTTAGGTGGAACAGGATGGCTATAGTTGGCTGGAGTTCAGTATTTTCCTTCTACCAGGTCAGTTATGTTTTCTGATCATGTCCTAATAGGCTAGGCTTGGTTAACTAGCTTCTTCTGAGGGTAGGCCTTATTAAGAATGGGATGTCTGTTGTATTTCAAAATGGCTCCCTTTACTCTTCCTCTGTCAGAAGCACCAGGGAATTTTTCTCTCATATTTACTGTGAAACTTGGTTAAACTCCTGGAGGTAAAATTAACATAATTGTTGGGACTCCCTATGATTGAGGACCCCTGGAGTTTCTATTTTTTAAAAAATGATCAAATTATTTATTTTTTTGTTTCAAGTTTTTATTTAAATTCTAGTTAATTAACATATAGTGTAATCTTGGTTTCAGGAGCAGAATTTAGTGATTCATCACTTCCATATAACAGACAGTGCTCCTCACAAGTGTCCTCCTTAATACCCACCACCTATTTAGCCTTTTCCCCCCACCTCCCCTCTAGCAACACAATACTAATTTTTTTATAAGATAACTCTCTGACTCATCCAACAGTTTATCAGCCACCATTAAGTTTTCCTACCCTGACACTGCTTTCAGTGGCCATTTCTACTGTGGAGTCTCTTTTCTAGTATGCTGTGACTCCCTGTCTGTCTCTCTAATCTTGTGGGCTTTGGTTTGTCCTATGTTCTCCCCTCTATTATATATTCTAGAAGAGTTGATGATTTTTTAAGTCTATTTAGCTTTTTGTTTATTGTTATGGTGGAGCATGGACTTCCAAGTTCTGCAGAATCAGAAAACATAAGTTTTGGCTATCTCTATAATGGTACTTATATGCTACTATATGCTCTAGTTATTTTCTTTTTATTTTCCCAGGACGTAAACTCCCTAACAGCATAGATTGTCACTGCCTCCTATATCCTACCCCTAGCTCAGGGCCTTTCTCATAATAAGCTCAAATAAATGTGGAAAGAATGAAGGGATGATTACAAAAAAAATCCAAGATGATTGCATATGATTTTGTATCAGATATAATTCACAGCAATGGTTGTTGTGGAACAAATATATTTGATGAAAAAATAATATGTTAACCTAGACATAATAGGTATCATACATTTCAAATGAAGTAAAAAAAGATTCTGCATCAGGAAAAAGAAAATGTACATGACTAATGCACAGTGCATTCTGTCCATTTTCAATGCCCACAAGTGATATGAAACACATGATAGATAGATGAGAAGTATAAACAGAAAAAAAAAGGATAGAAACAAAGATGGAGACAGAGCAAATATATTCAATGTCAAAACTGTTGTTTCTTGCAGGAATTGCATTAAAAAAAGCTTGGAATATTTGATATACATAAACAAATATGACCTAAGAGATAAAGAAGATTATGAAGCATGAAGAAAAAGCCTTAGGAGCCGTTGAAACTGATGAAACTATAGAATGTAATGTTTGTCTTGTGGAAAATGAAGGAAGATAAAAACAGCTTCCAAAGTAATAATCAATTTGGTAGGCAAAACACCTTTTCCACAATATTCTAAAATATTTTAAAGTTTTTTGAGATCTATTGTGTTATAGAGAAAGGAACAAGCCTTTTTGATGAGACTTGTATTCATATAACAACTCCATCATTTACTAATTGACAAATTGTCTCACTTTGGTGGTTATTTTTTTCTCCCTAGACTTCAATTATCTGTTCAATGAAGATAGTTCCTACCTTCAAAGCTGATGTAGCAGTATGTGTGTTCATTGGTAATCAGTAAATTGTGGTTATGATTAGTATGGCATTAGAACACTACATACTATATTATATCATAGCACACACACATACACATTTGTGAATGATTCCTATCTGTGTCTCTAAATTTGTCCGCTCTCTGAGGTCCAAGTCCATATTTCCAACTATGTAATGATTACAGAATCATCAGGAAATGAGCATGCCCAGAAGTAAACTCCTGTTTTCCTCGGCAGTTTGAAGCATCAAGGTTATAGCTGGATACGTTTTATCAGTGAGTCAGATCTGAGCATATGTGAGTGTGAGACCAAAAAGTAGAGTGAAAGTAGAGGACAAGCATTGTGTGAACAATTAATAATTGAGGTGCAAGCTGAGTCAGAGAATGAAGGTGTAGGATTTGGGATGTGAAGAAGGTGGGAGTGTCTCGGCTGCACAGAACATGTGCATTGGCAGGTTTGCCAAACACAGACAAGGGAAAAGCCATTAGCTAGAGCAATGGCTTTTTACTAACTCCCATTGCTATTTAAGGAAATTACTGTTTGCAGTGCTCTTTATTTAAGAACACCTTAATATCAACTATTAAGTGTTTTGAGTATTAATATAAAAGGAACATCTGATAACTCTCTGCTAGCCACTCTTGCTTGTGTTAGTTGGCTGGCTCAGGTCTTAGTGCAATGCTGTAGGAGTGGTAATAGTAGCATTCTTGTCCTACTTCTGTTTCAAAAGGGAATACTTTAAATACCCCTGCATTTAGAAAATATTTATTGCAATGATTTTTTATGTGTATAACCTTTATCGGGTCAACCATTATCTTTTTACATACCACTTATTTATCAAAACTTCACTGTCTATACTGAAACAAAGTAGCAGGGAAAGCAGTTTGTTGTTTTCTTTTTTTAATAATGCAAGTGTTTTCAATAACACAAAGTGGAATGAACATTTTGTGTTATTGAAATACTTATGTAATCATTGCCTGAGAGACTAAAATGAGATGAATTCATGATTCATCTGCAACATATAAACTGATAGGAAAAATGGCTTTGGTTTTAAAAGGCTGAACATTTTTGATGAAGAAAGGCATAAGCCCCTGAAATGAAATATTTTGCAATTCTAATTAGAGACCTATCACAGTAAATCCTTTAGTTGCCATTTTCATATTTGCATATATATTTCAGACTTACAAATATATTCAGAATAATCCCTCAAGAAATCTTTCTCTTTTCACTCTGAATAAGGCTTTCACATTTACAACCCTAAATTACTTAAATATTAATCAGTTCTAAGATTAAATACACTAATATCAAAGGGTCATTTTTGAGATGAGTCACTATATTTTTATTTGGTTCAGCTAAATTCCATATATGGTCAATTGCTGTCTGAATTTTATACTCATTCTTGGAAAAACTTTAGATACTAAACATAATTTAGTATTTAAGTAAAATTTTAAAGTAATTTAAAGTATTTCAAACTTAATTTGGGATTTAACATTAATATAAGAAAATAAAAACTAATATGTGAAGCGATTAAGAAAAGCTAGCATAAGGAGGTAGTTAAGAGGATAGACTTCACAGGTTTGGATCCTGGCTTTGTCACTTCTTTGATGTGTGACCTTGGATAAATTGATTAACTTCTGTGCTTCAGTTTTTTGTAAAATAGAGATATTAATAGTACCTCACTCAAAGAGAGGTATTATGAGAATTTTGATGTGTGACTATAATTGTCTTAGAGTATTCTACACATGGGATATATCCTATAAATTTTTTACTATTCTCATCATCATTGCCATAATGTAATAAAACATATGACAAATTATGATTATTCTAGTACTTTTTAAAAATAAGTATTTATTTATTTTAGAGAGAGAAAGAGAAGAGAGTGAGCAGGGGGAGGAGCAGAGGGAGAGGGAGAGAGAGAATCCCAAACTGACTCTCCTCTGAGCTAAGAGTCTGACTTGGGGCTCAATCTCAAGACCCCAGATCATTATCTGAGCCGAAATCAAGAGTCAGTCGTTTAAATGACTGAGCCACCTACGTGCTCCTGATTTTTCTAGTATCTTAAGTGTAGTTCATATTAATGGGTCTTTTTTTTGTTTATATTAATGTTTTAATGAGATAGTATTTATAGTTCCTATAGAAATGACAATGTGAATTTGTTGCCTTCAATGAACAAAATTTTGAGGATAATATGGCATTCTTATTATATGTTATAGTTAAAAATAAAGCAAGAGGGGCACATGGAACAAGACATTTTTCTAACAAGACTAAAATGGTGTCTACTATCTTTATCAGCTGTGATTTCTGTAAGCTAAGGCAAATATACTCATATTTCTATATGCTTCATAACTGGCAACCCTGTTATCTATCCTGTGTTAGTCTTCTTTTGGGAAAAAATGCTCAAGTTCCCATTGCCATAACAACAGACCAGTCTCCCTAAAACAAGATATGCTCTGAGTCAAAGTAAAATTGTTTCCATGGAAACTGCTACACATTTAAGTACAGCAGCCTGGTTTTTAATCAGTAAAATTGTCCTTTGTCAAAAAGCAATCACATGCTGCTGCTAATATAATTATGTATATTTTGGGGGTATGGTATATAAATAAAGTAAAATAGATTCTCACAAAAATAAAAACAAAATTGATTAGCCCTTTTTAATAGTTACAGTTTTTTTTTCATTAAAAAAAATCTCTATCATATATACATGTGCCAATCCATAACACATCTCTACTGAATATAAAATGTTCCTATTTCTTATATTTGGACCACATTTAAATAAAATCCTCATCACTGAAAATGAAAATGTCCCATAGTCCAAATCTGTTTCCTAGTTACTCCCTTCATTCCCATTTATTTGCTTCTCTGATGGTTCTTTCTAATGTGGAAAGGAAAAGGGTGTAACTATGGCTAACATTCTGGGAATTGAAATTGAAAGTGGTTGGCTTGTTTCCCTTGTCTGTCAAGTAGAAAAAAGTGGAGGGCAGTTTCACTTAAGTGATGTTCTGGTGAACTCTAATTTCCCATTTACCTCTGTGGCAGTGCATGTAGATAGAACTATGTTTGACTCCTGATCTGTGGCTTTTCTAGCCATGTGACTCTGGGCTTAATTTTTTTTCATTCATAAAGTGGAGTTAATATGCCTACCCCATGGATTATTGAGAGAATTAGATGAGACAAGTGTGAAGGAGGCGTAATACATATGTTATCTCACCTACCAGTGCTTAACGCACAAAATGCACTCAGATGTTAATAGCAGCTCTCATTATTTCCATTAACATGAATCTGACTTGAATCCTAACAGAAAAGTTAGTTAAAAGTTCCTAGTATTGCATATATACACCTCTTCAACATTAAATTTTGTTTCATTTTTTCATCTTTATAGTTAAAGATGTATGTAAAATATAAATATATAATACAGATCACTTGGTAATATAATAAAATAGTTTTTCAGCACTCTGAGATCAAAGTTAAAAATACTTTATGTCATTTGAGGTTATTTTAATCACTTTTTCTTAAAGATGAATGAATCCATATTTTACTTTTCTCTCCCAATTCCTATTGCACCCAGCAGGTCAGATAACTTTAGGCTGAAATATATCTCAGATTTTCTAGGACACTCTTGAATTTAAATATCCTGTTTTATCATTCCCACAGGTATAGCTGTACCTGTCAGACACTGTGTCCTGATTTTGGGGTAAAAAATGTTGTCACTGTAAACATGAGACTTGTACCGTCCCTGACTTTGGCACTGGCAGGTAATTGTAGTCAGGATTCCAGGTCTCAGAGTGCAGATGGCACCTCAGCAGGGTCATTGTGCTGCCGCAAAACACGCTGGCAAAGTCCCATGACACCAGCCTACCTGACAAGAAGCTTCAGAGGACAGCAGGTGACTCCTGTTCATCTTTTTATTTGTTTCCATGGAAAGGGCACAAAGGGCATGTTGTCAACAACCTGAATAATTGACAGCCAAATCTCTGCTATATTGTTCCATTTTAACACTATTATTAGGTCTGGTACTGTGAATTATTTCACCAACAGTGGTCTAAAATAACACGAAGGATGGCCCTGTCTCTTCTATATGCTACCTGTTCTGAGGGGAGAATAAAGAATCAGAACAATCACTTCCGAGAGATCATCGAGATGAAATTCAAATCCTTTTGACTGGCCATTGGTAAGAGAAAGGTCAAACAAGGTTGAGACACATTCTTCATTCTCCAGGGATACCGAGCCCCTGACTTTAAAGCAGTCTTTCAGTTCCTTACCTCTCTTCCAACTCTTCTGATTATGGGAAATTATTTGAAATTTCATGAAAAAATGATCTAGACATTGATATTTTCAAAAGGTTTGAGGCAAAGAGCAGACAAGATCAAGGGTTCTGGAAATTCTCTCACTGAAAAGAAAGGATTTAGACTTGGAATAGAACAGAGAAAGACTGTGAAATAGAAGAAAGATTAGAGTTCTTGGATAAGCATAAATAAAGAGCAGGCTAGATTAAAGAAGGACATATGGAATAAGTCTCGCAGTCAGTAAAGCTGGTGTATTAGTAGCCTAGGGCTGCATAACAGATTACCACAAACTCCAAGGCTTATAGCAGTAGAAATATATTGTCTCAACGTCCTGAGGGGCTAGAAGTCTGAAATTGAGGTGTCAGCTAGGCCATATTCTCTCTGAAGTTTCTATGGGAGGATATTTCCTTGTCCCTTCCTAGCTTCTAGTGATGGATGTCAACCCTGGGTGTCCCGTGGTTTATAGGAGCTTCACTCCAATCTCAGCCCCTGTAATCACATGGCTTTCACCTTCCCCTGTCTGTTTCTGTGCTTCTTTTCTTATAAAGACACCAGTCATATTGGATTAGAACCACCCTAATCCAGTTGTCCTTATCTTAACTAGTTACATTTCTTTATCTTAACCTTATCTTATCTTGACTTATCTTAACTAGTTATCATATCTTAACCTTATCTTATCTTAACTAGTTACATTTCCAATGATGGTATTTCCAAATGATCACATACTGGGGTTCTGGCAGGGTCATGGATTTTGGGGGGAGACTGCTCAATCCAGGCCATTGGATGTTCTTTTCTTCACCCCACATCTTATCCCCTATGGTAAAAAAAAAAAAAATTGGAAAGATCAGAAGATAATTATAGAGTACAAGTCAAAGGCCAGGCCTCAGGATTGCATCCAAGCATGTCCCGGAAGGAGCAGGATGCCATGAAAATATATAACCACAATTTGATTATGTAATTGTGGACTGGCCAGCAGACTTGGAAGATAAACAGTAATAAATAGTTAACTCCAACAAGCTTGATTCTATTTCACAAAACACATGATGAGTGGAAACAACACGTGCTTAAATTAGAGATACATAATTTAGTATTTAGTATTCTGGTTGACAAGTTGCTTTTCTAAGGATTTCCATGAATACATAGGGTTAAAATTTGCCTCACTTCATTGCTGTGGATGTCAAGTGAGATAAAATTAATGTATGGCACCTAGCCAAGCAATTCTCATACTAGTTCTTCTTTTTATATGGGTATATGGATGCACCGATGTGGTCCAATGCCAGGGGTCTCTTGCCTCTTGTAGTAGAAGTTTACATTTACTTCATTCAGGTCAGAAATAAGACTTACCTCTTCTGGCCATGTAGTAAAATTGAAACAGAACCTCTTGTAATTTTTCATTTTCTTTTTCTTCATAGAAATGTCTCTTCATTTTGAAGAGAAACACTTATAAACTACCATTTTAGATTAATTTGACTAAAAATGTTTGATAAAACCTGTATTATCTATCATCTATCATTTATCTATCATCTATTATCTATTATCTATTTATCATCTATCAATCTATCACCATCTATCTATTACCTATCATCTATCTTCTATCAATCTACTATCACCTATTATCTATCATCTATCTATCTATCTATAATGCATAAATGATATAAATAGCTGGTATGCCAGTTTAAGCATAAAATCTCCCTTGTATCTGCTTGTCTCTGAGCAGGTGTTTATAACTGAGGGTCTGCCCAAAGCCTTAGAATTTAGCTGCACTGAAGTGCAGCTTCTTCTTATATTCTTTGTATCCTATTCCTCCCACTGAATTCTAGAAATCAAGGATCTGTGCTGCATGGAACTGCTCTGCTATTATCAAACTGCTGAGTGGGAGGCTAGAGCAGTGCATGTAAGTAAATCTGGTAAACAGTGTTTAAAATTAGTACGTGACAAGTACAATTTTTTTTTCCTTTTCATGGCTTCCCCTGGGCATTAATTAAATACAGCATTTTCAAGCATTTTCTCATACAGAATCATTTCCTCCTATGTATTAAAATATTCAGACTGTGAATGCAACAGACAGCAATATTAAATTCTAATGACGATTTCTGGAATAGCAGGGAGTTGGGTCATACCCAGTCTGTAATAGACACCGGTAAAATTGAAATATTTTCCCATTAACATGCAGATGAGTCAAGTTTGAGAATTACTTCATATATGGAAGAGTTTCTTTTTTTCCTAATGGGGAGTTAAAATTAGGGCATGTTGCTACTATCCCTGTAATTTCTTTTTTCCCTTCTCTCTGTCTCCTTCCTGCCTCCCTCCCTCTTTCTTTCTTGCTCCTTCCTCTCCCTGTTTCCTCCTTTCCCTCCTTCCCTCCTTCCTTCTTTTTTCCTTCCTGTTTTCTTCTCTCCCTTCTCCTCTCTCTCCCTTTCTTTCTTGAACAGATACTTGAATTCTGCAGCTATATTGATCATTGTGCCTTTTCTTTCTATCATGTATGAGAATGAATAGCAATAAGTAAAAATAATCTAAAAATTGCATATTAGAATTGAAAAGAAAAATCTGCTTCATTTTTATTACTATAAAATGCATTTTGGTTTATAAGAACATATTGCTATTAATAGTAACATGTAACTATTTCTGTATCTTGACTTTAAATGGTCCCATAGACATGCAATTTAATTAATGTTTATTTCATGAACAACATCTTTTTGTGCAAGAAAATTTTTTGATGATCAGTCTTTGACCTAAAAACATGCTTTTGTTATTTTTTAAAAATGACATTTTGAAATTTTGTGCTTAAAAGCACACACACATAAGATTCATTTTGATGAGTGCCTAAAATCTTTCACAAACACTCCTACATGTAGAAATAAATACTAAATGGCTGGTTTTATCTAAACATCCTGTTATTCTGACTATCTGAAAAATGTGCTATCTACCATGTGCAAAACACTGACACACTGCTTTGCATTATAGAGGCTGCAAAAATACAGTTTCTTGTTTTCATGGATTTTAAACCTGCTAGTATTTATGATATACTAGCATATATTATCTATAATTCAAGTATGAAAGTGTCCATGAGCAGAAGATGTAAACATAAACAGCTGCAGATTGAAGGAGGCTTCTAGAATATGGTTATTTGGCACAAAAATAAAGAGAGAATTTTGGGGGGGAAAAAAAGCTAGGAAGCAAATGATAGATTTGTAGCAATGAAATAGAGCCATAAATCTGCATGACCTAAAAATACAGGAAAAAAATTAGAAGACTGAGTTTCAATTAGTGGCTGGCTGAGTGTGTTTTGATGACTGCTTGCTATGGTCTCTGCATTGTTCTGGGGGAATGGAAACAGGTGCTAGGTTACTAAGGTGTATTCTTCTACACTGATTACAAATATATTTTTTGAAAAGCAATGGAGTATGGTAAAACTGAAATAATGTTTATTCTGCCACAGTAGTTTAGTCTGCCAATCAAATAAAAAAGACTTATTCACAGGATAATACATTCCTCTCAAGAATCCATTTAACTCAAAAAGTAACAGCTTTTTTTCTGGTATCATTCCTGTGTCTGTAGAAAATTTGTTTTGATAACAAGAGATAGCTAGTATAGGTTTTAGTTCCAAAAACCAGGAAAATATTCTGATTGTCTTGGGATCCACACTGGAATACAATTCTAGTGAGGCTAAGTAAACTGAGATTAAATGACATATTTTCTGAAAAATTAACACAAACACACAACTCTTAGGGTCACCAACAAATAATAGGCTACTTTCTATGCCAAGACAAGCAGATGAAAAAATATTTATAATCTTTTTATCTCTTTCCTATTACCATCCTCACATGTCCACTTCTCACACCATATTTGTCTACCATGGAAGAGGCAAGTACTTACACACATGTCTCATATGTTGCCTATAATAAAAGCAATTTCAACAGTTAGAATAAAGCCATGGCTTAGGCATGACTGGACCCATGTTACCTTTAGTTACTATCCATAAGTAAAGATCCACGGTAATGATTGTGGTGATTTAAGTTGCAAGAGTGGATTGCTATTTACAGATGTTTTCTAATTGGATTCTCTCAGCCATGAGATATAGATGAGGAAGAATGTTTTGTATATCATACTTGTAAAGATAAGAAAACAGTATATTCAGTTTGCTGCCCATGTTCAATCATCAAATCAGTAATAGACATGGGCTTAAAGGAAGATCTAACCTCTCCAAGCACTGGACTTTATGACATCACACTGTTATGTATACTCTCCCTCTAACTCGTAACACATTGTAATTATATTATTTGTAAATATTTTTGAATGCTATGAGTCAAAATAAAGAATTAGGCCAAGGTGGATAAATAAGTAGTAACCTATAGCAAACATTATCTCATTTGAAAATTGTCATTGTTCATAATGGTGGTATTTCTGTTTTTGATGAAGATACTATGGTTCTTTTATTTTGCATAGTCTCAGAGTTTATTTCCAAACAAATGGCCAGCCTTAGCACCTGCTTATTCTGCACAACATATTGTTAAATAAGCTTTCCCAATTTCTAGCTATGTCCTAATAATGAAACTTGGGGAATTAGCTAGTATCAAGTGATTAATCTAAGATCATTCTGTAGGTAAATTGAGATTTAAAAAAATCCCAGAGCTTCTACTACATTGCCTAGTCCCTGAATCACATTTCCTTTTGCTACATTACTTAACTGGGCAAAGAGCTGTGCTTTTTGAATGAAAGATCATGGTGTTTTGTGATGCTCAGCATTTGTAATTAATGCACAAATCACTGCCAGTATATCTTTTGATAAAGATTATTTTAATTGGACCAATGAAACAATTAAACCTTGATTTTACTAAGTACAGTCTATATGTTGGCTACTTGAAAATTAATGTAAAAAGAATCATCAGTACTTGAGTTTCCAATTTTCCACATGCATAGTTATAACATTTTGAACTAAGCTACTTGGCAAAATATTTCATTGGAAACATTTCTTCTTCTTAATGAAGATAGGAGAACAGATTATGTTCTTAATGAGAAATAGTTAGGTTGATGTGTTTGGATGGCATTTACTAAACTAGCCCATTTATACAATCTTACTTTATATGATCTACTTAAACATTAGAAGAAATTTTAAGCTATGTTACAATACTCAAAATAATAAAAGAGGTTCAAGATGCCTGTTAATTCAAGCATACTGTGAATATGTTGGAATCTTAAATATATATATTTTTGCTTTAGGACTTATTTTGATTAAGAAGACATTTCTTTTTTTAAATTTTTTTAAAATTTAATTTAATTTTATTTCTTTTCAGTGTTCCAGTTAAGAAGACATTTCTATTTAATTATTTTTGTTGTTGTTGTTTCAAGAGAAAAAAATTATATTGAGAGAGGGGCTCATTTCAGGAATACAACTATCATTTAATATGTTTTGTACCAAAAGAAAACAGATGCTTTTTTTTCATCTGCCATATGAGAATTATAATGTTTGATCAATCCTTTCTTTTCTAAATATTAGTGAATATTTCTCATATATATCCAGGTGATATTTAATTCACATGATCCCACTCTCAGTGAATAATTAACAAATAAAAAGAACATTTTAAATGAAATGACATAAGGGAGAAAACCTATCTTATACTTTAAAAACATAAACATTTGAATCTTAATTGAGGAATTACTGGGAATCTTGATGGCCCATGCTACTTTTTGTCTTAGATTCAGGGCACAGTCTTAGAGAAGTAACTGAAGGTAAAGTCAAGGTGTTGGAAGGTGTTAAGTCAGACTTGCAAGGGGGGAAATCCAAATGTGTAGTAAAATAATTAAACTTATGAATCAAGATCCTTTTTAATTATTATTAACTTTTTTTAAACCTCTGTTAACCACTATAATTGCCTTATATATAGTAACATGGAAGTATTGACCAAATCCTCATTCCTACAAAATTCCTAGTGTGATATTAATACATACTGGGAAACGTGTAGGGAGTAATGTTGTAATAATGTAAGATATATATTAAATATATTAATATTATAATACATTAATATATAATATATATTATATTATTATGTTATATATAATTTATATATTGTATATTCTTTATATATAACATATAATAAAAACATTAGATATGCATGTTAACTACAATGGTTATAGATTACTTCTTTAATTGACATTTTGAAATATGAGATTAACAGTAAGTTGTTATGTGTCAGATCTTCATGATTTAAATTCCTACCCCCCTACAGTTGAAAACAATCATTTATTTATTTATTTATAACATTTTTTTAAAATTGATTTCAAGTTTTCACTTAAATTCCAGTTGGTTAAAATATAGTTTCAGGAGAATTTAGTAATTGGCCCAGTGCTCATCACAATAAGTGCCCTCTTTAATACCCATCACCCATTTACCCCATCCTCTCCACCCACCTCCCCTCCAACAACTTTCTATTTATTCTCTATCCTTAAGAGTTTCTTTTTTTTTTTTTAAGATTTTATTTATTTATTTACAGACATAGATCACAAGTAGGTAGAGAGGCAGTCAGAGAGAAAGGGGAAGCAGGCTCCCTGCTGAGCAGAGAGCCCGATTCGGGGCTTGATCCCAGGACCCTGAGATCATGACCTGAGCGGAAGGCAGAGCCTTTAATCCACTGAGCCACCCAGGCACCCCTCCTTAAGAGTTTCTAGGGACTCTTGGGTGGTTCAGTTGGTTAAGTGTTCAACTCTTGATCTCAGCTCAGGTCATCTCAGGGTTGTGAGTTCAAGCCCCATGTTGGGTATGGAGCTTACCAAAAAAAAAAAAAAAAAAAAAAAAAAAGTTTCGCTTCCATCTCTCTCTTTTTTTCCCCCTTCCGCATGTTAATCCATTTTGTTTTTTATACTCTACATATGGGTGAAATCATATGCCATTTGTCTTTCTCTGACCGACTTGTTTTGCTTAGCATAATACACTCGAGCTCCAACCATATCATGAGAACAATCATTTAATTACAAGTATTTACTTTAAGTCATATTTTCCAATATTTTTCAAGCTATTCTCATTCAGTCAGAATTTCTGTTTAAGTTTTTGAAAGTGTAACTGAAAACTTTAACAGCAGGCCAAATAAATACATAGTGATATGGCAAGCAGGGAAGAAATAAATCCAAGTCACTTTCACCCATCCAATCACCCACCAGAAGATGAATTATGGCAACAAAAGCAAAAAAAAAATGTATTGCACCACTGGGTGATAAAAAAGAAATATGAAGGTAACAGAATAACTGGTCTTAGGACAATTTTATAACAGCCACTTTTTCCTTACCAATTTTCCCCCTTTGTTCTCCCTGTCAGTTCTGCTGGGCAACTACATCACAGCTGCAAATAAATATGTAACCAAAGGTGATATAGAATTGTTAGAATTGTAGGTTAAAATAAGGAGTCATCCATTATATAAGTTCCTGCATGCCATTATTCTCTCTATTATCTCAGTGGCAAATTGTCTTCATTTAGAATAATTATAAGTTAGCAGTTCTCATTGTGTTCACTGTTTGCTACTGAACACCAACTGCAGAGTGCTGATCTGAACCTTGTCTCCATGGAACAGGAGAGGTATCAGAATGTAAACAAGGCAAAAAGAGGGCACCTGGTGGATGTAGAGGCCATAGGGATTAGCGCTGGACACAAATCATAGCTTCTCAGTAAATAAGCTCCATGGTTTTAATTTAGGGCACTGATCACTGGGGAGCCTCAAATACTGGTGAAGTGATAGTATTTAGAAGTGATAGGACTAAGGAAAATGGCTGGAATCTCTGTCTTGTATTTATTCCAGTGTTTTTTTTTTTTTCTCTGAAAAGATAATCCTCTAAAGAACCTTCAAGAGTAGACCCTGTAAATTCTTTTTTATTTTTAGTCTGTTATTTTAAAATAAAAGTGAGTAGGATGTGAGTGGATAAAGTATGTTGGAAAGCAGAATTTTTTTTTCTCACTAAAGTGTGGTGATAGGTCTGGGAGAAATTGCTAAATGTGAGACAAAGGAATTGTATTATTTATAAGTACATTGGAAAAGTGCATTGGCCTGGATATTACAAGTAAAGGTATTATGCTTACCTGTCCCTGGTAAGCAGCTGTGAAACTTGGTTAAAAAAAAAGATATATATATATATTAATCCTTTCAGGTATTAGAAAACACTCTGATATGATCCTTGAGAGATTAATAGGTTAGCTACACAGTTACCTCAGTTTTCTGCCCAGAACATATTTCAGACCTTGCACAGGGACTGGATCCCAAGCAGAGAGTAGCAGAATTTCTGGAAAGAGGAAGCAGAGATCAGATGTTAGGGTTACTGTGGTGTCTGGATCTGTGGGACAGGGTAGCAAAGATGAGTTAACTCTACAAGAAAAAGAGCCCAGATGTCTGAAAAGGTGTTTCCTTGAGTGTTTGGCCAAATACTAAACTATATACCCAGTCAGGGTAAGATTCCATGAGGCCAGGAGAAAACAAACAAACCACTCTAGAGATCTCTGAGATGAATGGAGATCTTAGAAGTTAAACAGTGCTGGAAAATTCCAGTCAGAATGGAGAGATCTTGGGTAACATTTCAAATATTCAAAAAGCTCCTAGAAGAAAGGAGGGCTACTTTAGCCCTAAGGTATGGTCTACTCTAGACTTGTCCTTACAAAATTTAAAACTTAAAACTGTTTTTTTTTTTTTTTGTCATCTATATGTTTTATTTTTAACACATACAAAATTTATAAATAGTTTAATTGAATACATTTCTTAATTAGTTAAAGCATAATTCATTCTATGGTTAACCAACTTATATACAAATATAGTCCCTTCTTATATGATTTTTTCTTTTAAAGCAAAACAAATACCTTTGTTTTGATAGATTAAAAAAAAAAAAACAACAGTTTAGGGAGAGGAGGAAATATGACAGAGAAGTAGGAGACTGAAATATCATTAAGTCCCAGGAGTTCAGCTAGATATCAAACCATTCTGAACACCTACAAATTCAATAGAAGATAGAAGAGAAGAGCAGCAATTCTAGGAACAGAAAATGAACCACTTTCTAGAAGGTAGGACGTGTGGAGAAGTGAATCCGAAGCAACAGGAAAATAGACTGCAGGTGGAGGGGCCGGCTCCTGGCAACTGAGAAAGCAGCAGAGCACAAAATCAGAACTATTAGAAGTCTGCTCCACTGATGGACATTGCTCCAGAAGCTAAACAGGGGGTGGAGCCCTTGCAGGGTAGTGTGGACTTGGGATCCACAGGGTCACGGAAAGACTGGGTGTGTCTGAGTGTGGCAGAGTTTCCAGGTATTGGAGTGGGGAAGATGGCTGCAGAGATGGAGTCAAGGAGGGGATTCTCAGCTTGGGGTTACTTTAAGCCGTGATCTGAGGCACCATTGGGCCACTGCTCTTCAAGCAGGGGCCCCACAAGTGGCAGATCCAGAGAGACCCCCTCCTTCCTCCTTTGGGATGAGCGGTGTGGGAGCATGCAGCAGCAATCTGCTGGGTTTGGAGACTCCAAATGGGGCCATGTGCCAGAGATAGAAATGCCTGGTCGCAGGCCGGGTGAACATAGAGTGTAGCAGGAGACCAGGGAGAGAGAAGGGATTGACTGCTTTTCTCTAAGGGTACACTAAAGAGTGAGGCCCTGAGATCTCAGCTCCTACAGGGTTGGAGATTGGGAGGCCACCATCCTCATTCCTGTCCTCCAGAGCTGCATGGAAAGCATTCAGGGAACAAAAGCTACCGAAAAGGAACCTGAGCAGATTACTAAGCATAGCCCCTGGCAAGGGCAGTGCGATTCTGTAACGAGCAAAGACACTTGAGAATCACTGCAACAAGCCCCTCCCCCAGAGAATCAGCAAGAACATCCAGCCAAGACTCAGTTCATTAATCAATGAGAACTGTGGAACTCCAGAGCTAGGGGAAAGCAACACATAGAATTCATGGCATTTTCTCCACGATCCTTTAGTCTTTCAAAGTTAACTTTTTTAAATTTTATTTTTTCTTATTCTATTTTAAAAAAAAATTTCCTCTTTCCTATTTTAACTTTTTTTAAAAAAGATTTTATTTATTTATTTGACAGAGAGAGATCACAATTAGGCAGAGAGGCAGGCAGAAAGAGAGATGGGGGAAGCAGGTTCCCTGCAGAGCAGAAAGCCCAATGCAGGACTTAATCCCAGGACTCTGGGATCATGACCTGAGCCGAAGGCAGAGGCTTAACCCACCAGGACACCCAGGCACCCCTATTTTAACTTTTTAAAAAATATTTTATCTTATCAATACCTTTGAAAAAATCTTTTTAAATTTTCATTGTTATAGTCATATTTTATCCTTTCATTGCACTTAACCTTATTTTTTGTATACATGTAGGTTTTTTCCTTAAAATTTTGGGATATAATTTCTTCTAATAGATCAAAATATACCCTAAATCTAGTAATGGCTTTGTTCTAGTCTCCAGCCAGATCACAATTTTTTTTCCTCTCTTTTTCCAACCAGTGTCTTATCTCATCAATTCCTTTTTTAGAATATTTTAAATTTTCATCTTTACAGTCATATTCGATCCCTTCATGGTATTTACCCTTATTTTTGTATATATATATATATAAGTTTTTTTTCTTTAAAATTTTGGGAGTAGTTTCTTCTAAGAGACCAGAATACACCCAAAATGAAGTGAGTAGCTCTGTTTTATTCTCCAGTTTAACATATACACATATATTTTCATTCTTTATTTTTTATTTTTTAATTTTTTTCCCTTTTCTTCTCCTCCCAGTTTTGGGTCTCTTCTGAAATGATTACCATATATTTTTCTGGGGTCTTTACCACTCTTTCAATTTTGTTCCCTCATTCATCTATTCTTACCTGGATAAAAAGACAAGGCAGAAAAACTCACCTCACAAAAAAGAACAAGAAGCAGTACCAACAGCTAGGGACTTAATCAATACAGACATTAGTAATACGTCAGAATTAGAGTTCAGAATGATGATTATCAAGGTGCTAGATGGGCTTGAAAAAAGCATAGAAGATATTAAAGAATCCCTTTCTGGAGAAATAAAATCACTTTCTGGAGAAATAAAAGAACTAAAATCTAACAAAGTTGAAATAAAAAAAGCTATTAATGAGGTCCAATCAAAAGTGGAGATTGTTACTGCTAGGATAAATGAGGCAGAAGAGAGAATTAGTGATATAGAAGACCAAATGATGGAGAATAAAGAAGCTGAGCAAAAGAGAAACAAAGAATTACTGGACCGGGGGGGGGGATTCTAGAGATAAGTGATACCATAAGACGAAACAGTATTAGAATAATTGGGATCCCAGAAGAAGAAGAAGAAAGAGAGAGAGGGGCAAAAAGTATATTGGAGCAAATTATAGTAGAGAATTTCCCTAATATAGCAAAGGGGACAAGCATCAAAATCCAGGAAGCATAGAGAACCCCTCTCAAAATCGATAAAAATAGGTCCACACCCCATCATCTAATACTAAAACTTAAAACTTTTAGTGACAAAGAGAAAATCCTGAAAGCAGCTTGGGACAAGAGGTCTATAACATACAATGCTATAAATATTAGATTGGCAGTAGATCTAACCACAGAGATCTGGCAGGCCCAAAAGGACTGGCATGCTATATTCAGAGCACTAAATGAGAAACATACGCAGCCAAGAATACTATATCCAGCTAGGCTGTTACTGAAAATAGATGGAGAGATAAAAAGCTTCCATGACAAAGAAAAATTAAAAGAATTTGCAAACACCAAACCAGTGCTACAGGAAATATCGAAAGGGGTCCTCTAAGCAAAAAGAGAGCCTAAAACTAGTAGACCAGAAAGGAACAGAGATAATATACAGTAACAGTGACCTTACAGGCAATACAATGGGACTAAATTCATATCTTCCAATAGTTACGCTGAATGTAAATGGGCTAACTGCCCCAAACAAAAACACAGGGTATCAGAATGGATAAAAAAAAAATAAGACCCATTGATATGCTGTCTACAAGAAACTCATTTTAGACCCAAAGACACCTCCAGATTTAAAGTGAGGGGGTGGAAAACAATTTACCACGCTAATGGACATCAAAAGAAAGCTGGGGTGACAATCCTTATATCAGATAAATTAGATCTTAAGTCAGAGATTATAATAAGAGATGAGGAAGGACAGTATATCATACTTAAAGGGTCTGTCCAACAAGAAGATTTAACAATTTTAAATATCTATGCCCCTAATATGGGAGCACCCAATTATATAAATCGATTAATAACAAAATCAAAGAAACATATTGACAATAATACAATAATAGTAGGGGTCTTTAATACCCCCCTCACTGAAATGGACAGATCATCTAAGCAAATGATCAACAAGGAAATAAAGGCTTTAATGACACACGGGA
This sequence comes from Martes martes, assembly GCF_963455335.1. NCBI lineage: Eukaryota > Metazoa > Chordata > Mammalia > Carnivora > Mustelidae > Martes > Martes martes. Next base: position 81,205,028 of record NC_137889.1, read on the forward strand.
CCAGATGGACATCACAGATATATTCAGAACATACCATCCCAAAGCAACAGAATACACATTCTTCTCCAGTGCACATGGAACATTCGCCAGAATAGATCACATCGTGGGTCACAAATCAGGTCTCAACCAGTACCAAAAGATTGGGATCATTCCCTGCATATTTTCAGACCACAATGTTCTTAAGCTAGAACTCAATCACAAGAGGAAATTTGGAAAGAACACAAATACATGAAGGCTAAGGAGCATCCTACTAAAGAATGAATGGGTAAACCAGGAAATTAAAGAAGAATTGAAAAAAATCATGGAAACAAATAACAATGAAAATACAACTGTTCAAAATGTTTGGGACACAGAAAAGGTGGTCGTAAGAGGAAAGTATATAGCAATAGAAGCCTTTCTCAAGAAAGAAGAAAGGTCTCAAGGACACAACCTAACCTTACACCTAAGGGAGCTGGAGGAAAAACAGCAGGAGAAGAGAAATAATAAAGCCAGCAGGAGAAGAGATTTCATTGATTTCTGAAATCAATGAAATATAAACCAAAAGAATAAGAGAACAAATCAATGAAACTAAGAGCTGGTTCTTTGAAAGAATTAATAAGATTGATAACCCCCTGGTCAGACTTATCAAAAAGAAAAGAGAAAGGACCCAAATTAATAAAATCATGAATGAAAGAGGAGAGATCACAACCAATACCAAAGAAATACAAACAATTATAAGATCATATTATGAACAACTATACACCAGCAAATTTGACAATCTGGAAGAAATGGATGCATTCCTAGAGATGCATAAACTACCAAAACTGAATCGGGAAGAAATAGAAAACCTAAACAGACCCATAACCAGTAAGGAGATTGAAGCAGTCATCAAAAATCTCTCAACAAACAAGAGCCCAGGGCCAGGCAGCTTCCCAGGGGAATTCTACCAAACATTCAAAGAAGAGTTAATACCTATTCTCCTGAAACTGTTCCAAAAAATAGAAATGGAAGGAAAACTTCCAAACTCATTTTATGAGACCAACATTACCTTGATCCCAAAACCAGACAAAGACCCCAACAAAAAGGAGAATTACAGACCAACATCTTGTAATATGTAAAAATTCTCACCAAAATACTAGCCAATAGGATCCAACAGTACATTAAAAGGATTATTCACCACAACCAAGTGGGATTTATTCTTGGGCTGCAGGGTTAGTTTAACATCCACAAATCAATCGATGTGATACAATACATTAATAAAAGAAAGAACAAGAACCATATGATACTCTCAATAGATGCTGAGAAGGCATTTGACAAAGTACAGCATCCTTTCTTGATCAAAACACTTCAAAGTGCAGGGATAGAGGTTATATACTTCAATATCATCAAAACCATCTACGAAAAACACACAGTGAATATTATTCTCCATGGGGAAAAACTGAGAACATTCCCCTAAGGTCAGAAACTCAGGAGGGATGTCCACTATCACCACTGCTATTCAACATAGTACTAGAAGTCCTAGCCTCAGCAATCAGACAATAAAAAGAAATTAAAGGCATCTGAATCAGCAAAAAAGAAGTCAAACTCTCACTCTTCACAGATTATATGATACTTTGTGTGGAAAACCCAAAAGACTCCACTCCAAAACTGCTAGAACTCATACAGGAATTCAGTAAAGCATCAGGATATAAAATCGATGCACAGAAATCAGTTGCATTTCTATACCCTAACAGCAAGACAGAAGAAAGAGAAATTAAGGAGTGATCCCATTTACAATTGGGCCCCAAACCATAAGATACCTAGGAATAAAGCTAACCAAAGAGGCAAAGAAGCTGTGCTCAGAAAACTATAAAGTACTCATAAAAGAAATTCAGGTAGACACAAAGACATAGAAAAATGTTCCATGTTCATGGATTGGAAGAACAAATATTGTGAAAATATCTATTCTACCTAAAGCAATCTACACCTTTAATGCAATCCTTATCAAAATATCATCCATTTTTTTCAAAGAAATGGAACAAATAATCCTAAAATTTATATGGAACCAGAAAAGACCCTGAATAGCCAGAAGAATGTTGAAAAAGAAAGCCAAAGTTGGTGACATCACAATTCCAGACTTCAAGCTCTATTACAAAACTGTCATCATCAAGACAATATGGCACTGGCACAAAAACAGACACATAGGTCAGTGGAACAGAATTAGAGAGCCCAGAAATAGACCCTCAACTCTATGGTCAACTAATCTTCGACAAAGTAGGAAAGAATGTCCAGTAGAAAAAAGACACTTTCTTCAACAAATGGTGTTGGGAAAACTGGACAGCTACATGCAGAGGAATGAAACTGGACCATTTCCTTACACCACACACAAAAATAGACTCAAAAAGGATGAAATACCTCAGTGTGAGATAGGAATCCATCAAAATCCTTGAGGAGAACACGGGCAGCAACCTCTTCAACCTCAGCCACAGCAACCTCTTCCTAGCAACACTGCCAAAAGCAAGGGAAGCAAGGGCAAAAATGAACTATTAGGACTTCATCAAGATCAAAAGCTTTTGCACAGCAAAGGAAACAGTCAACAAAACCAAGAGACAACTGCCAGAATGGGAGAAGATATTTTCAAATGGTATATCAGATAAAGGGCTAGTATCCAAAATCTATAAAGAACTTATCAGACTCAACACCCAAGAACAAATAATCTAATCAAGAAATGAGCAGAAGACATGAACAGACATTTCTGCAAATAAGACATCCAGATGGCCAACAGACACATGAAAAAGTGCTCCACATCACTCGGCATCAGGGAAATACAAATCAAAACCACAATGAGATACCACCTCACACCAGTCAGAATGGCTAAAATTAACAAGTCAGGAAATGACAGATGCTGGCAAGGATGCGGAGAGAGGGGAACCCTCCTACACTGTTGGTGGGAATGCAAGCTGGGGCAACCATTCTGGAAAACAGTATGGAGGTTCCTCAAAAAGTTGAAAATAGAGCTACCCTCTGACCTAGCAATTGCACTACTGGGTATTTACTTTAAAGATACAAATGTAGTGATTGGAAGAGGCACGTGCACCCGAATGTTTATAGCAGCAATGTTCACAATAGCCAAACTATGGAAATTACATAGATTTCCATCAACAGATGAATGGATAAAGAAGAAGTGGTATATATATTCAATGAAAACGAAATCTTACTATTTGCAACAACATGGATAGAACTAGAGGGTATTATTTTGAAAGAAATAAGTCAATCAGAGAAGTACAATTATCATATGATCTCTCGGATATGAGGAATTTGAGAGACAGGGCGGGGGTTTGTGGAGGGTAGGGAAGGAAAAATGAAACAAGGAGGGAGACAAACCATAAAAGACTCTTAATCTCATGAAACGAACTGAAGGTTTTGGGGGCGGGGGAGGTAGGGATAGGGTGGCTGGGTTATGGACATTGGGGAGGGTATGTGCTATGGTGAGTGCTGTGAAATGTGTAATCCTGATGATTCACAGACCTGACCTCCTGGGTCAAATGATACATTGTATGTTAATTAAAAAGAAAACAGTTTACATATGATCATCAAGGACAATAATTTTAGCAAAAAAGGAAATCAATCACCATATCTTTTCTTGAGGTCTTCAAAGAATTACCTTTCAATCCTGATTTGTCTGTATGATTGAATAATACATGTGCCTTTTTCAGATTTGATATAAATATCAGTAAAAAGTCATCAGTAAATGCACTCATTGCTGGAATAAAACTCAACATTCTCTAATAGGGAGTAGAAAAAAAAACAGTTCTAAACAGAGCAGCATCAGGTAGAGCATAGGGAGTATAATCGATGGTATTATAATAGTGGTGTATGGTGACAGATGGTAGCTACATTTGTGGTGAGCATAGCGTAATTTACAGACTCATTGAATCATTATGTTGTACACCTGAAACTACTGTAATATTGTGTGCTAACTATACTACAATTAAAATAAATAAACAGAGTAATATCCACAAGTCCATCACACAATAAAAAATAACAGACACACAAAGAAGCAAGAAAATGTGATCTCTAACTTGGACAAAAATGCAATGAATAGAGGGGCACTCAGGTGGCTCATTTGGTTAAGAGGCTGACTCTTGATTTTGGCTCAGGTCATGCTCTCAATATCCTCACATTGAGGTGACACAGAGTTTGCTCAAGATTCTCTCTCCTTTTCCCTCTGTTCCTCCCTCTGCTCATGCTCTATCTCTCTCCAAAATAAATAAATAAAAATCCTTTTAAAAATGCAGTTAGTAGAAACAAACCTAGAGATGACAAAAATGTTAAATCAGCTGCTATAAAAATTTCAATATTTTAAAGGAAAAGATGGACATAATAGACAAAGAAATGAGGCCTGTCATTAGAAAAATAGACACAGGGATGCCTGGGTGGTTCAGTCCACTAAGCCTCTGCCTTTGGCTCAGATCATGGTCCCAGCATCCTGGGATCGAGTCCCACGTCTAGCTCCTTGTTCAGCAGGGAGCCTACTTCTCCTTCTGGCTGCCACTACCCCAGCTTGTGCTCTCTCTCTGGCATATAAATAAATAAAATCTTTTTTAAAAGTGACACAATAAGAAAAAAAATGCAAATTCTAAAGGTACGACACAGCAGTATAAGAATTTAAAATAAATCACTAGATAGGCTTAATAGAAGTTTGGACACTGCAGAAGATAAAGTAACTTGAAGACTGACTGATCAATAGAAATTATTGAAACTGCAACACTGAGAGAAAAAAAAGAAGGAACCTCAGTAATGTGTGGAATAATATTGAGTGTTCTAGCAATAAGAAATTAGAGTCTCAGAAAACAATTAAAGAGAAGTTGAGAAACAAAAATTATGTGAGGATATGAGTGTTGAAATGTTCCAAATTTGAATGAAAATATGCTCAATATCTCCCAGACAAGATTAAAAAAAAAAAAGAAGAAGAAGAAGAGTCAGTTACATTATAGCCAAATTATTGGAAATCAAAAGTTAAGAAAATTGCCTCAAAAAGAAAAAAATACCTGGTAATAAATATAACCAAGGAGGTGAAAGACCTATACAGTGAAAACTATATAACAGTGATGAAATAAATTGAAGAAGCACAAATAACATTAATTCTTCCAATTAATATTATTAGCATAATTAATGTTATTAAAATGTTTATACTACTAAAAGTCATCTACAGATTAAATGCAATCCCCATCAAAATACTAATGATATTTTTCATAGAAATAGAACAAACAATCCTAAAATTCATATGGTATCACAAAAGACACAAAAAGCGAAATTAATCTTGAACAAAAAGAACAAAACTAAAGGCATCATGCTTTCAGATTTCAAGTTATATTACAAAGCTCTAGTAATCAAAACTGTGTGGTGTTAGCTAGAAACAGACACTGAGGTCAATGGAACAAAATAGAGAGCCCAGAAATAAAATTGTGCATATATGGTCAATTAATTTACAACAAAGAAGCTAGGAATATACAATGGGGAAAGGACAGTCTCTTCAATAAACAGTGTTGGGAAAACTGGACGGCCATATGCAAAAGAATGAAGCTAGACCACTATCTTACACCATACACAGAAATCAACTCAAAATAGATTAAAGACTTAAATGTAATACCTCAAACCATAACATTCCTAGAAGAAAACATAGGAAAAAAACTCCTTGATATCAGTCCTAGTGACAATTTTTTGGTTGTGACAGCAAAAGCAACAAAAGTGGAACTACATCAAAGTAAAAAACTTTGCACAGCAGAGGAAGTCAATAATTTGAAAAGGCAACTTATAGAATGGGAGATAGTATTTTAAGGCATATATCTGATGTGGGGTTAATAATTGAGAGAAAGAACTCCTACAACTCAGTAGCAAAACACATAATTCCATTAACAAATGGGCAAAGGATCTGAATAAACATTTTTTTCCAAAGAATACACAGGAATGGCCAATAGGTACATAAAAAAGTGCTCAACACCACTAATCATCAGGTAAATGCAAATCAAAACCACAATGAGTTATTACCTCATACCTGTTATGATGGCTTTTATTTTAAATTCAATAGATAAAAAGTGTTGGTAAAGGTGTGGAGAAAAGGTAACCTTTACATTATTGGCATAAATTGGTAAATTAGTGCAGCCATTATGAGAAACAGTATGGAGATTTCTCAAAAAAATTAAAATGGAAGTCCCATATAGTTTAGCAATCTCACTTCCATGTATATACCCAAAGGAAGCAAAATCAGAATTGCAGAGGGAACTGTCTATACTCCCAGGTTTATTGCAGTAATCACAGTACATAAGATATGAAAACAATTGAAATGTTTGTCATGAGTAAATAAAAAAAAATGTGGTATATGTATAGAATGGAATACTATTCAGCCACAAAAGAAGGAAATCTTGCCATTCATGACACCATGGATGAAACTGGAAGACATTGTGCTAAGTGAAATAAGTCAGACATGAAAAGACAAATATTGCATGATCTTGCTTATATGTGGAATCTAAAAGAGTTGAACTCATAGTAAGAGAAAATAGAATGGTGGTTATCAGGAGCTAGGGCATGGGGGAAAGAAGGGGACTTTAACCAGGGTACAGGCTTTCACTTATAAAATGAATAAAGTTCTGGATACCTATATGCCAATATACAACATGATAATGAATAAAGTTCTGGATACCTATATGCCAATATACAACATGATAACTATAGTTAATAATTTATTAACTTAAATTGAAATTTGCTAAACGAATAGATCTCATGTGTTCTTACCGCACACACATATATTCAAAGGTAACTATATGATGTGATGGATATAGTAATTAGGTTGATTGTCATTTCACATCCATTGTATATGTATACCAAAACATCATGTGATCCATGTTAAATACATATAATTTTTGTCATTAATACTGCAATAAAGCTGGAAATGATTATGTGTACATAAAGGTACTAATAGAATAGAAATGAAAGGGTAGAAAATATATATACATGCACCTTAATCATAAGACACCTGAGGTAGCTATATTAATATCAGGTGAAATAGATGTCAAGAGAAGAGTTTTACCAGGCATAAAGTGACATTTCATAGTGGTAAAATTTCATCAGAAGACATAAGTGCTTTGAAGAAATGCTAAGAATTACTTTAGTAATACAAGAAAAAACAGGATATTTTGTTTCTTTTGTTATTTTAATACTCAGAATTATTTCTCATACTACCTATACTTACAATTATATATCAGTTTTAGGAATTGCCAAAGCTTTCTTTTATGATTTTTATGATTATGGCACACATCTTGGTCTGCATACTAGTCATTTCCCCTGTCTTCCTTGCTCTCCGAACCCTAATTTTGTTTGGATGGCAATATGGCCCATCCCAGAGGATAAATCATGATTAGACTATCAATCAGAGAAATCTATTTACATTTTTTAAATGAAGGGAATAGATACAGACCTTGTTTCTCTTATGGCAAATAGAATTTAAAAAAATATGTTACTGTGAAAATTTATCATTATATATAAGGGAGTCCTGTATAGAGAAAACTTTTCTGTTCTATGCCTTTCATTCCTATTTGGGGGTACCTGTTTAATGACATATTCAAAATTGCAACAGACATTATGAGGCATTGGTGAAGGCATTGACAGATAACTGAGTGGAACAACAACAACAACAACAACAAAACAAACAAAAAGCTGCAGAGTCTTTAGTGAATGAACTAAACTTTAAATGACCTATCTCCAGACATTTTGTGATATGAGATTATTAAATGGCTTCCTCGTTTAAGTAACTAACCCTTAGAATTCTGTTACTTTCAGCAAAGAACTTAAAGAATAATATTTAAGAATAACATTAATAGGGCTCCATGAGATATCCAGTTATATTTTGGGCTGTATAGTCAACATGAAGGGCCTAGGGAGATAATATACCTAGATATTTCATATCCCATCCAAAGTTGAAAAGGCTGTTAAATAAACATGAGGGTTTTTTTTACTTTAATAATATCCTTCATGTATAATATCTAATCCACTAAATATTCTTACTAATACATTTTTTTAAGATTGTATTTATTTACTTGAGAGTGAGAGTGTGAGAGCAGTAGCAGGGGGGTGGGCAGAGGGAGAGGAAGAGGGACAAACTTCCCACTGAGCATGGAATCCCAGGAAGGGCTTACTCCCAGGACCCCGAGCTCATGACCTGAGACTAAGTCAGATGCTTAGCTGAGTGAGCCACCCAGGTACCTCGAACAGTATTTTTTTTTAAATGCCATATATTCATTGAATTAGTTACAAAAAATTCCCTAGTGTTTGTGCCTTTTATAGTATAATATTTTCAGAATAATTTTGGCTTTTGTATTGGCTACTTTTATATTATTTTATGTTATATTAGTTATATTATATTGGGATTTTTATAAGACTAAATAAATGGGTTATTTATATCAACAAGACTAACATGTAACTTGTTAAAGACTGATGGCATAATGTGTCTAATATCCCTCTCTTTTTAACTGATCCTCAAATGGTGGATTTCTGATTATAGTATGCTCAACTGCCTTTTTTGAAGGCCTTTCTCTGTTCTCTTAAACAAATACTTAATATTTTAACTACTATCTGCATTATTTTGTACATATAAACTCCATGCTCAGTTATTTTCAATGAATTTTCAAAAAACTAAAAAGGAACTACTTTCATCTTTCTTTACTTCTTAAATTTTATTATATTATATAAATTTTTGATACATTATTTTATATTTTTATACTGATAAAGCTATAACACAAATAAAAAGGTCCCAAAGTCTATATTAATTCATCCATTCCTTCTTTCCTGTATTCGTTGATTTTTGTTAATTTTATTTGACAAATATTTACCAAATGCTTATTATATTTAGTGTCCAGTGAAAACATTATAGATACTAAGGTGATTTCTCATATACCATAGCTTATTTTTATGAAGTAAATACAGAAAATTAATTAAAACAGCTATAACTCATAAGTTAGTAAACTAAGTTAGTTATTTAATAAGCTAGTGAAGTTAGTAATTTAAATGCTGTGAAAGAAATGTGTGCATGGCCTTATGGTAAGATTAAGGAGAGACATCTGATTTAGTATTTCTGATGTTAAGAGTAGAAAAGATATAAATTATTGCTTCCCGTGACATTTTACCTTTATTTTGTAGGGAATTAGTGAAAAAATGTTCAAAGGTTGCATTAGATCATTACTATCCCATAGAATGGTGTCTGTGATGGTGAAAATGTTCTACATTTGCAACATCTAATAAAGCATACACTAGCCACATGTGGCTAATAAGCATTTTAATTGCAGCTAGTGTGACTGAGGAACTGAATTTTAAACTTTAAGTTAAATTTATATAGCCACATGTGGCTAGTAACCATCATGCTAGACCGTGAAGCTCTTGAAGAGGAAAATGCATAGAAAGAGGCATATAAGTTTGAGTTCTATTGATTTAGGTATGATGTGATAAGATGCTTCAGGAAAAGAGGGTCATTCTTCAAGTTATAGATGATCATAAAACTATGCAAGAGAGTTTGAAATGTTAAATCCTAAAGGCAACAGGCCCATTAAAGTCTTTTATGGGAATGGTAAAAGCCAAGTTTCAAAACACCATTATGACAGCAGAAGAGGGAAGGATTGAAGTCCAAACACTGGAGACAGTCACCACTAAAATGAATGCACATGCTATATTATGGCGTAGGAAGGAACTAAAACAGAGGCAGTGAAACAGAGGTTTAGGGGAGAACAGGAGAGAGGAACTGAATATATTCAATTGATATTTAAGAGGTAAAATTGGTAAGACTAAGGGATATAGTAAATGTCAATAGTCAGAGAGAGGACATTACTAAGGATGACCCGGGTTTGGTTCAGGTGAAGGCATGTTTCATTTTACTTAGATTGGGGCTGAAATGGATCGGAACTTTAGAACAGGATTAACCTCTTACAATATTAATTAACATTTTTGACTGGCTCTGAGAAATGATGGAAGGCCCAGGACTTAGTACTACCCTTCTCCCCATGCTTTTCAATCAGTGATCTTACCTATCACGTGGCTTTATAAGCTGATAACTGTTAAATATGTACTGCTACCTTGATAACTCCACTGATCTCCAAACTCACATGCTGGTTGTCTCCTTGATATTCTAATTGGATGGGCAAAATTCTTGATGACCACCACCTCAGTGTATTTCTCTGGGCAACATCATTTCATTCAGGTACTCAAACCCAAAACCTGGAACTCATCCTTGATTCATATATTTCTTAACCTATTATATCCAAGCTATTGGTAGGATATTTCAGTTCTGTTCAAAAAAAGATTCAGTATCTGCCCACTTTTCTATATCTTCACTGATGCTTCCCAATTTCAAGCAAGCATCAGTTCTTAACTGAATTGTCATCCTATCCTCCTACCTGGACTTCTAACACTTCTTCCCACCCTTATATGTTAGGTTCTTCAGCAAGCAGGCAAGAGAAATATAAAAACAAATCTAATCATTAACATTGACATGAACTAACCTTCCTTTGGCTTCCAGTTACACACTGAGAATGAATTCTCAACTCTACATATTTGTTCTACCACTCTCCCTCTTTATCTACAAGCTTGCTAGGCTTCTTTAGGTTTCTCTGTTTTTCCATATAGCCAAGTTCATTGTTCCATTAAGGCCTTTACACTTGCTAATTCTTTTACTTGGAATGCTTTGCCTCTCATTATTTTCTTGATCCGTTACTACTTATCATGAAAATATCAGCTCAGTTTTGCCTTTTCTGACAGAGTGACTAGTCTGTTTTAGTCATGGGGGCATAATAGTGTGTTGGTTTACTTGTCATAGCACTTAAAACAAAATTCTTATATTCATTTATTTGTTTACTTACTCTTTCCTCCTCATTAGTGTGTAATGACTTTGTAATAACTGTGAATATATATGTAGCATATATATTAAATAATATAAATTATATTCTATATAATATATATACACACACACACACACGCCAATTTGTAGGTTCATTTTCTAATCAACATGAAATTAGAACAAATGAGGTCCGAGGTCTTCAGTGTCATTTCCTACAGATCATCATGATGTACATTCAAACATTTCATCTTACAAGAGAAAAGATATTTCCAATAACTAATACTAGTGTATCAATGTAACTAAAGTGTAACTAATACTCATGTATTAATATTCTGCTTCTCTTTTCACTGGTCATGGCCAAAATGACAATTGTACTTTTCTGAACCATGCTTCCATATATTTCCCAGGTTCCATTTTTCATCTTTCCTTTAAATATCATGAAATTAAGTAGTGGTGCTCGTTCAAGTATCTACTTTCCTTTTCCAAGAAATAACAGGTCTCATCTCAATACAAACTGATATAATCATTGTAGTTCTTAGATAGCGGTCTTATTTCCCTGTTTTCAAGTCTTGAGGGATGTTTTGTTATCAACTATATGAACTATAAATATCGATCTGAAAGGCAATTGAAGATATAGATTTGGAGTTCAGGAGGGAGCAGTAATGAAAAGGAGCCTTTGGGAATTACTGATATACCTGTCAATTATTCCTACACTTGTGTCATTACCAGAATCATCTCAACATTTTTTTAAAATATAGATTCCAAGAGCTTGTTATAGATATTGTGATTCAGTGGATCTAAGCCAGGAACTGATGATTTATATTTTTATATATTAAAAAAGAAATGCATGTAATTGAGGAGAAATAAACAAGTTGGGGAGGTGGTGTCAGGATTTAAGGGAAGCAGCTGAACTTTAGAATAGCCTTTGGGGGGTTTTGGGCAAGAGACTTGACCACATATAAGAGAAGGTATAACTTGTCAAAATTCTGAACCACTTCCCTAGGGAAAAAAAGTCTAAATTTTGAATGATTTTTCAAATACTTCCAGAAGTAAATATGAATATATATTCCTAAATGCAATTAGTCACAAATTTTCTGTTATTTTTATATCTGTATTTGAACAATAAGCCCAAAGAAATATATACCATTTAAAAAAGTAGATTCTTGCCTTAAAATGGAATAAATTAAATTTAAATAAGCCAACGTATACTATATATTCATTAGAGAAGTTGATTATGTAGGAATATTTTCTTAAGCATCATTTTGTAAAGCAAAAAAATCTTAGAGTCTAAATAATCACCATTTAATGCATCTTTGTAAATGTGGCTTTTCTATAGTGAGTATATATTTTTAAGTAGGTCATACCTGCCATGAAAAATGTTAACTAAAAGAAGCTCTGGTTTTGTGTATGTGTTTGCATACTAATTTACCATTTATGTTTCTAGTATACAGAAGAACAGAAAAGTATATAAGGTCACATAATCTTATCTCCAATGTCATGAAAAATAGCATTTTTGATAGAAAAGTTATAGCACATATTTTTAGATATAATTTGCATTCAGCCCACATGAAAGCTGTAGAAATCCGTTCCATTTGAAAATTAATTATTCCTGTCCTCAATATCGCCTTTGACAAGGTAAGAAACAGTTGGATTCATTCTAATTTGCTTCAAGTAGTGGTAATTAGAGAGGGTGTGAAGAACAGCTCTCCACTCAATTCTCTCTAATTATTATAAGACACATAATAAACCTCTTAGAAAAGCAAATGCTTTGAGTCCATTACCCCCACCCCTCCAGAAATATAAAGTAACACATTCTTTATCTCTTCTGGCTTTATTTAAATAGAAATATGTTGAAGAGTCATTGCAGATTTTCATGGGAAATCATTTTGAATGTTTTTAAGGTTAAGATAGGGAGCAGACTAAAATTCTCTGAAAATTTTCACAAGTTTTGCTATCACATCATATCCTCTTTATCTTGTGTTATTAGAGTAGCCTTGTGTTCATTCCTCATGGATTTAATTTGGTTTCTGTTCAGTAGCCCAGCTTATTGAGATATGCGTGAATCTGGATTGTTCTCATCATTTTCATGCCCAATTTTCAGCCATTTGCATATACGAGGAACATATCTTGAACATCTTCACACTTTTTTCACTTCAATAGCACAGAAAAAGTCCAAGTTCTATAATGCTTTACTAGATTTCTCTTTATGTTGACCAGGTGTTAATAGCCAATTTTTACTGGTGTCAGTTGCACAATGTGGTTCAGTTTCACCTAATTGTAGTGTGATTATTCCCTATTTTATTGAAGCTTATATTCTAGAAAGAGTCACAGCATGTTTCCAGAGTTTTCTTGTGATTAATCTCTAGAACTGGCAAAGTCCCCAGGCAAGAACTGAAAAGGCAGAGAATAAAGTTGGGATAAGGCAAGACTGGGAACCAGGCTTTAGATTCCAATATGTATGATCTTACACAATGGAGTTTTGGAAGGACAAGTACATTTCCTCCTAGAATTAGGTAAATGTGGTTAGCCAAAATAGTGGTTTTCCAAAGATGTTGGTGCACTAACTTCTGTTACCTGTGAATATGTTAACTTACATACCAAGAGGAAATTTGAAGATAAAATTGGGGTCGTGTACCTTAAAGTGGGGAAATTATCCTGGATAATTGGGATGGGGCTTATTCTAATTACATGAGCCTGTAGAAACAGAGAACAATGGTTAGCTGGAAGAAGGCAGAAGTGGTATCAGAAGTGATATTAGAGAGATACTGAGCATAAAAAAGATTGATGTGCCATTTCAGGCTGAGATGTAGGGAATCACTTGCAAGAATGGAGGAAAAGTTTATTTTGGGAACAAGGAGGGGTCCTTAACTGATAACTAGTGGGGAAATGGGGATCTCATTCCAACAACAGAAGGGATCATGCAAATTCTTCTATGGAGCCTCTTGATAAGAACCCAGCAGGATAACACGTTGATTTTGGCCGTGGAATTCAACCCAAAGCTTAAGAACCAGTTGAGCCAATGCAGACTATGCTGTACGGAACTGTGGAAAAAATAAACATGTTGTTTAAAGCCACTCAATTTGTGTACTCTATGTAGCAACAATAGAAAATTAATACAGTAATTAATATCTTTAATAATTTTGATGTGAAGTTTAGTTGATTTTATGTAAGCAAAATGACAATAGTGATTTCTTGAAGTAAAGCTTTTACTTAAGCACATCAAAATTTATTGATTGTTGTTTTTATGTTTCATATTTACTAACCCTAAACTAAATTTTTACCTGTGATCAACACTAAATATGGGCAATATTTGCTAAGCTTCAATTTTATGGGAAAATGTTTTCATTGATATTATATCAAATTGTTATAGAAATTGAAGAATGAGAATGGGATACTTTGGTTTTATCATGATTAGAAGAGTTTTCATTAAAAAAGTGACCAGTTGTAGTTAAAAGTGTTCCACCGGTGTTCCACACTGACTGTGGCTCGGTCGGTTAAGCTTCCAACTCTTGAATTCAGCTCAGGTCAGGATCTCAGGATAGTGAGATCGAATCCCGCCTTTGGCTCAGAGTGGAGCCTGTGAAAGATTCTCTTTCCCTTTCTTTCTGTCTCTTCATTGACTGTCAGGACAGCTGGATTCCTTGATGACTGTGATTCACATCAACTAGTGTCCTTGAGCAACTCTCTTATCTCTCAGGATGCTGGCTACATTGTAAAACAGGAGAATTTGTAAAAATGATCTGCAAGACCCTTGTCAGCGTTGAGAGCCTGTAGCTCTGGGAACACTGAAATCAAGGACAGGTAGGGATTGACAATAAGAAATATGAGAGGGGAAACTGTTCCTACTTTATCATCCTTAGAGAGTGGTTGTGAGGATAAAAATAATAACAGCAAAAATGTTTTCCCTTTCTACCTTCAGGTGTTTTCCATCTGGGATTAGATTTTAATTCATTTGGACTAGCCAGGTGCTCACTTACTATCCCATTGTCTTTCCTGGGCTTCAAGTCCCTCCATATGTTGTTTACTCCACCTTTCTGATATGAAAAATGTTTAACATTTGCTTAAAAGAACCGAAGCAAACACAAGTTTTGGTATTTCCCTTCTGTCGGTCATCCATTAACATTTACTTTATTCTCAAATCAGTGAAATCTGTCCTTTAATTTTTCTATCTTCATATTGCTTTTAAAATATTTTAAAGCATTTTATTACATTTCTAAAAAATGTCTTTGTTTTATTCTGGAGATAACCTACCTGAATCAGGGACAATAGTCAATAATAACTTTTAGATAGATATTTACTGCCTGTTTTTAGAAAATATGCCCAGTTTCACCTTATCATCAAATACATGTAGCTACAAAGGGAGCTGGCATAATATTTATGCAATGAAAACATGACCAGTATGTTAAGTTAAAGAAATGGAAATAAAATTAAATTACCTCAAATGCCTGAATCACTTCAAATTTTGAAAACTAAACTACTATAGAATTTCATTGATTAAATTAACATATCTTGTACAATATAATAGTTTGCCTACAGAGATCTGGGAAATACTGTTAGACGTATTTAATTATACAGCTCCTTAAGATATCTCCTTGAGATATTCTGTTGCAGGAGGTGTGTAGATTAGGATACACAGAGACCTAAGGAACTGGATTTTTTTCTAAATCTGGATTATAGTGGCCATGCTTGTAAGATGTTATTTTTTCTCAGAATCTTGTTTCTTGTTAAGTGTGTGTATGTGAAACTTGAGCTAAATGTGTAGTGTGTTCCTCCTAGAGCCTGTTGGCTGTTTAAAACATGAGAAAGATCCTCCCTTAATACCACTTAGCACAAAAGCAAGCCATATTAAGGGAGAGTCTTTCCCATGTTTCTAACACAAGGCTATGGTCAGGATTCTATAGCTGCATACACCACTTCCTTATTCATTCCCAGCGGTTGACTTGGGCTTTTATTTGACATAAATTTTCCTAAACTTCCTGCCAGAAAACCTTTACATGAACCCTAACAACTCTTATGTGTATGTGGACAAGCATCCCTTTCACACCCCCACTAACCTGTGTTTTGGAACTTCTCTTCTTACCTCTCACTATTAATTACTCTCCTTTCCCTAAGTTTTTCTTTTCTACCTCTTATTTGGATTTTTTCTCAGACATTTAAACATGCTTAAGTTTCTCACATCTTAAAAAGTCATTTCATTTCAGCTACTTCTTATTTCTCTCCTTATGTCCCCAATACCCCAATTTGGTGTGTACTTTCTATTTTTCTATTTCCTGTTCCTCCTCAATCTACTTAATTATGACTTCTAATATCACCAGTCCCTTTCTAAGGGGTTAAATGCACTGGAAATCTTTTTGGAACTCATTTTATTTGACCTCTCATTGGCACAGGACCCTGAGGTAACTCATTCCTTATTGAAACCCTCTTCCCTTTTCCCAGCACTATATCACCTGGTTTTGTCTTATCTAACTGGCTGTCTTGTCTCTTTTGATGGTGAATGCTCTTCTGGTACTCAGGTATTGAAATTTCTCAGAGCTGTGCTCTGTACTCTCTATACTTTTCTTCCTACATATTCTCCCTACATCAGACTTCAGTGACATGTACAGAATTTTCACATTCTGTACATGTCACATGGATGCTTGAAACGGATGTCAAATTCAGCATGTTCATGACAAAACCATACCCTTTCATCCTGCATCTGGTCCTTGACTGTGCTTTTCTACCTCAGACAATCACATCACAAGCCATCCAGTTAAGCAAGCCAGAAACCCGAGTTATTTTTGGTGCATCCCTTTGTCTCACATCCTGTGTGTTTTTTCCCTCCTGAATTTATTTTTGATCTGTTATTCTCTACAATTCTACCAAATGCACCCTGGTCCAAGCCTCCATCTTCTTTCTCCTGAATGACTATTTTGGCCTCCTGACAGGTAGCCGGCAACCATCCTGTCCACCTTCCAATTCTTTTATGTATTTTATGTATTTCAGCCACAGTACACTTTCAAAATACACATTTTGCCACTTTGGATCATAAAACTCTTTACTTATTCTTCATAGCAGGGTAAAAAATCCACAATTTTAAATAAAATTAAAGCAGATGTCTCTTTATGGCCTGGTCCTTGCTTACTATATAGGTTTTATCTCATATGATTCTATCTACTCTTTCTTTGCATACCAGATTTTTTTCATTGTTTCACTCCTGGAATGTTACAATTTTCCTATAATACCAACAGTATCACTGAGCACATTGTTTCTCTGACTGTCGCTTTTTTCTTCTTCTCATCCCCAGTGGTAACTCCTACTTACCCTTCAGCTCTGACATCAAAATGCCTTCCTCACTGTGCTTTCATGGAATCTATTTATGTGTGTGTGTGTGTGTGTGTGTGTGTGTGTGTGTGTGTGTGTGTGTTTCCCTCATTTGGGGTGGCAGCTAATCTTAGCTTGTACTTACACAATAATTAATGTGACACTGGAATCACTTCTTCATCCCACTGGATTGTCAAGCCCACGGAAGTTGAAAATATATCAACTTTTGCT
The DNA here is from genome assembly GCF_963455335.1 of Martes martes. NCBI lineage: Eukaryota > Metazoa > Chordata > Mammalia > Carnivora > Mustelidae > Martes > Martes martes. The sequence continues at coordinate 81,222,399 of NC_137889.1, forward strand.
CATAACTGAATCTGTTGTTTCTAGGTACTCAATACAAGTTTTTATACTGATTGACTGATTCTTGTCATCCTTAAGTTATAACCAAAATTCAAACTTCTCCATACCTCTGCAATACCCACAATTGTATTTTTAAGCTTTCTTACCCACCATACTCCCAGTACAAACTCTTCACTCCTCCTTGTCAATACTCCCTCATTGGCTTACACTTCAAATACATATTCCTATACTCTTAACCCTTTCAAAATTTATTCTACCTATTTGCCTTATTGCTACTTCTTATGCATCTAGGAACTAGAATCTGCTATGAATAATTTTAATGCAACTAAGATAGTCAGGTCTAAAACATTGATTTTGTAGGCCTCCATAAGATTCTCTGTCCTTTTGGTTAAAGATAACAAACTACATCACCTTCTTGTCTTTTCCACTGTTTTCGTCTGTTGCCCTCCAGGTCATTCCCCAACATTCTGCAAAGACTTTGAATTCCATTAATTTATACATTCATGTAAAATAACTGATGAGTTCTTCTCATGCTCTGGACTCTAATGGAGAACTATTAAACACATAAAAGGCCCAGCTGTTATATGGCAGTGAGGTGTGGGAGAGAGAACATATGGTCAACAGACAAGAAAATTGATTAATGGGTTATTTCAGATGGTCAGGAAACTAAGAGGAAAAATAATGCAAGATAGTTCAGAAGAGACTGAGGGAAATAAGTAGTTTAGATTATTTGTATGGTTGGGAAAGCCTGTGAAGAGGTGCATGGAAATCTAATATCCTTGGGGCTAACAATTTTCACAGTTGCATTGTGGAAGTGGTAAATTTTAAAGCCTGAGTCCCAGTAAAGTGAATCTCCAGATGATGTAAGGAGTGAGTATAGGGTATACCTCTGATCATAGAGCTTCTGATGTTAATATGTATTTGTCTTCTTTCCCGCTCCCCAACCGCTATACAAAGAGATACACAAATTAGATGATTTCACCCTTCCCTATGTTTTTGCCTCTTTGAAATGATCTTAACCATGGGGGAAGGAGAAAGAGCCAGAGAAAGCTCAGATATGGTTCAGTCTAAGCCCACTGGCTCAGGACAATGATCTGAAAAGAACAATGTGGCATTCTAGAAATCTTTCCCTATCTATTACTCTTCTAAACTGCCTGCCTTTTTTTCTGCTTCTAGCACCCCATCCTCACCCCATTCACAAGAGGAATGCCACCAACTTTTGGCTCTTCAAGAGAGTTTCCTCTAACTTCATCGTGTATGTGTGTGTGTGTGTGTGTGTGTGTGTGTGTGTGTGTGTGTTGTGCATGTGTCTGAGAGTTCTTTGATTTATTACCTCCCTTTGGTTTCTCTGACATCTCTATGGTTGAACCAGAGTGGAAGCCACCAGCTTGTAGTTCACTCTGTAGTAAAAAAAAAAAAAAAAAAATCTACGAGTTACCTAATCGCACATGAGAAACAGCACAAAACAAAACAACAAAAACCCTTCTTAGTCCTATTTTTACTTGACCTTGACCTCTTTGTAAGATTTGAGTCTGCTGACCATGTTACCACTTCTTAGGACTCTCCTATTCATAAAGATTCCACTACCCCATTATCCTCTGATCAATGTTTCTAGATAAAACTCAGTGTCTTAAATATAGCACGTGAGACCTTTTTAGTCCTCTCCACCATGGTAGACACATTCACCACCATACTGGTACCCAAGGCACAAACTTGCCTGAGTCATTAGTCACCAATATGTGACTTGTGTCAGTCTCTTTCTTGGTTGTCATTTGTATCACATGCTCTTCCTTCTGCTTGGATTACCCCACTTCCCCACCCCTCTCTTTCCCATCTCCTCAGCAAACTCTTTTCTGGGGAAAAAGAAAAGACAAAAAAAGAAAACAAAATAACATTTGTATTGTCTGCATCATCTAGCATGCCAGAACTCTCTCTTCTGTTCCCACGTTTTGACTTCACTTTTTCTTTTCGTGTTGCTCTAGTGTTTACATCTCGTCTTGCGACTCTATGATTAAACTGTGAGCTCTTGCATATCATGCGCTTTGTTCCTTCAATAATTTTGGGTATATACTTGTTAGTTAATAAACATCTAATCACTTTAGATAAATCCCATTACATTAATAATTTGAGGAACAATAAATATTTGTCACATGCAAGGTTCTTATAGAAATAGTTAATTGATAAATTAATTTTCATAGAAAAAAATAATGTGGTTTCTTTTTGTGGTTGTTAAACTTCCACTTTGAAGACAACAATATTGCCAACTTGCTAATAGATTAGAGACAAAATTTTTGAATTTTTCAGAAGCATAAATAATGTTAGAACAAAAAAATAGATATCATTGCAAGGCATTTGTTTATTTTTACAAAAAATGTTTCTTATGCACATGGATTTTATATTGGCATATTATAAATAGTCTTTAAATGCAAATGTTCCTTGACTTACCGTGGGGTAAAGTCCTGATAAACCCACTGTAAACTGAAATATAAGTCAAAAGTGCATTTAATATGCCTAACCTACCAAATATCATAGTTCAGCCTAATCTACCTTAAATGAGCTCAGAACACTTCCATTAGTTCCTAATGGAAGTTTTAGTTGGGCAAAGTTACCCACCACAAGCCTATTGAATAGAGTTAAAGGGTTGAATATCTTATGTAATTGTTTAAATACCATGCTGAAGGTGAGAAACAGAATGGCTGTGTTTGTGCAGAAGGGTTAAGTGTATCGATTGCTTATCCTCATGATCACGTGGTTGACTGGGCACTGCCACTGCCCAGAATCACAAGACAGTATTGTAGTGCATATCACAAGCCTGGAAAAACATCAAGATTAAAAATTCAAAGCACAGTTTCTACTGAATGTGTATTGCTTTTGCATCATCATAAAGTAAAAAAAAAAAAAAATGTAAACTGAGTAACAGTTAAGTCAGAAACTGTAGTTTCCATTACATGAAGTTTGAGCATATTTGTATAATTGAACAAAAGAGAAGAATCCACCAAAAATAAACATATCTGACTTTCAGCTACCTCTTCCTCTTTTAAAAAATCTCAAAAGAAATTTAGAGGAAGATAAGGTGCCGATAATACTGCAAACGAGGTCATTCATTCCTATACAATTAAACTATTTTTCAAGTGCTTTTGTGTTTGAAAAATAAAGCTGATTAAAAGAAAGTCTTTCCTGGAGGCAAACTAACTAGAACATTCCTTATGTCTACCAAGGTGGTTAATACACTACTGTTACAGGGACTGCTAAGGAGGCTTCAAGTCCAAACAAACAAAAAGATCACTTGCCATTATGGTAATCCTTTCCCTCTATCAGCTTGATGTAATATTTTTTTTTGTTATTTTCCTAAGGTTTATGAAATATTAATGCTTGCCAGTCCCAGTCTAAGTAAGAGTCTTTGCACACATTATTTTTTTAAATAAGAGGTAATTTCCCTTTCATTAATGCCAAAAAGAATTAACTACATTTTATAATTGATTCAAGATTAATCAGTCATATTTTCTAATAGACATTTATTTTGATTAAAAGGTAAAAAAATTTTAACCTGGACTAATTCCCTCTTCATCTGATATGCACTCTCATCATGTCAGTGAACTTAGCTATTTTGAATCCATAAAACTACTCCCACTTCAGTTTCTATTACTTTTATGCATATTTGACAATTAATACTTTATTTCTTACTGCTACCTAAGGCTGCACTAATTTTCTTGCAGATGAGGTTTGTCAGTCTCGTTCTATTTTTATCCCACTGGAGAGGGACTTATTGGTGTTTCATTTGACAAGCTTCCTGATCCTCAGCACGGTCCCAAGGTGGTTTATGTGAAGACAGTTACAAAAGCAAACTCATTTTAAATCTGTATCCTGTTACAAAGCAATGGATATTGCTAGAATTTTAAGGGTTCATTTTCAAATACTTGCCCTGGATGGATATGAAGTCTATGTGATTATGCTGATTTTGAAGGGCTGGAGATATTACTGAATGATGGTGTAGTTTTTGCATCAGAAATGAACTCTCATAAATCCTATTTGTCTAATTTATCTGTGCGGCTTTTCTGCTCAGCTTCAGTTAATATCATTAAATTCTTATCTAATTATAATGCAAGCAATCTGACTGCCAGAACTAAGACTGTGTCAGCATTTTCTTTGGAAACTTCTAATCTCAAAGGCTTGGAATAAACCAACCTCCAAAATTATATTGGCTGATACACCTTAGAATGCTAATTCTCACAGACAAAGTGAGTTGTGTGCTGCTTCTTATTTGGAAACATAAATAAGCCTTTACTGTGGTTGTTTTAAATACCTCAAGACAAGCTTATGTATGAGAAATACAATTATTTTTATGGCAAGATTTCTCATGAAAGGCTGTTTTCATTTTTAAATCTGAAAGATATCATCAATTATTTCTACAACCATAACACAAAACATTCTCCTTCCTAGTGCTCCCTATGTCTCATTCAGATCTTTCATGTCTTTTCAGTAGAAGTCCTATACAAATTTCTGGGCTGGGTGTGGGGAGGGCATTTCTAACTGTAATGTGTGATAAAATTACAAGTAAATTATTCGTAATCCGAAAGTGCAGGTTTTTGTTAGTTGGTCTAATGTCACCTGTGAAAGTTGTGACCATATCTTGAGCTATATAATTGTGCCATTTAAACTTCCATGAATTAGTTAAAGTTCTCTGTTTATTTTTGCTGTGATATATTTAACAAAACAATGCACAAATCTTAAATGGTCAGAACAAGGAGTTTTATAATAACATATACCCTATAAGCACCACTTAACAGCAAGATTAAGAACTTTTCTTTCCCTTGAGAAAGTTCCCTGATGCCCCTTACCAGGCAATTATTCTCCAATGGTCCTTCAACCATTATCCAATTTCTCTCCAGTTAGAATAATTTGTTTGTTTTATAAGTTTTATATAAATAAAATCACATAGGAAGTACTCTTTTGTGTCTAGCTTTTTTGTTTCTAGCAAGTCATTGTGTTTATCATTCTTTTTATTACTGAATAATATGCTATCTTACATATACAATCCTTCTCTTGGATGTAGATAAAAGATTAACTTTATAGATAGGTATCAAATAGTTCTCCAAAATGGTTGAACATTTTATACTCTCAACAATAGTGTATGAAAGTACTAGTTGATAGTTGGTTTTGTCAGTCTTTTAGATTTTAGTCATGTATGTAGCTGTATCTCATTGTGGTTACAATTTATATTTTTCTGGGAACTGAAGACATTAAAAACCTGTTTATCTATTTATTGTCCATTCATAGATATTCTCTTAAAAGTGTTTAAGTATTTTGCTCAATTTTTGTCACATTAATTTTTAAATTATTAATTCATGCTTTTTCTATTTTCTGGAAATAAGTGCTTTGTTAGACATATGTATTATAAATATTTTTTGCAGGTTGTGGCTTGCATATTATTTTCTCTCCATGAGCAGAGCAGAAATTTTTAAATTTTAAACACTTGTAATCTATCAATTTTTTTTTTCTTCTGGAATTTTTATTTTGTTGTTGTTGTTATCAGTCTTAGAACTCTTTCTTTATCTTCCCTTAGGTTGTAAAAATTACCGGTTTTCTTCTAGCAGATTTATAGTTTTATGTTTAAGTCCAAGATCCATCTTGGTCTAATCTTTGTGGATGAATAAGGTGAGAATCAAGGTTCATCTTCCCGGTCCCCATCGATATCCAGTTGTTCTAAGAACATCTGTTAAAAAGATTCCTGTAGCTGATGAATGGACTTAAGTCATTTGTCCAGGGTATATTTTTGGACTCTCTTTTTCCTTTACATTGATCTATTTATCTATCCTTATGCCAGTAAAACCTTCTGTCTTCACGATATTCGTAGTAGTAAGTCTTGAAATCAGGTATTTCAAATGCTTTAAATTTGATCTTTTTTTTTTTTTCTTTTCAAACTTCTTCTGGTTATTCAGATTGTTTTGGCTGTTCAAAGCCCCTTTCTTCCATTAAAAAAAAATAAAGTGTTTTAGAATACTCTAATCAATTAAAAAAAACACTCATTAGGATTTTGAGTGAGACTGATACTAATCTGTAGATCATCTGGGGAAGATTTGACCTCAGTGATAGTTAATTTAATGTGTCAACCTGGCTAGGTTACACTGCCCAGTTATTTGGTCAAACACTGGTCGAGATACTGCTGAGAAGGTGAGAAGGTATCTGTGGGTATGATTAACATTTAAAATCAGTTAACTTTAAAAGGAAGTCAGAGTATTCTCCTTAATCTAAGTGGGCCTTATCCAATTTATACGTGGGTCTTAAGAGCAAAGTCTGAGATTTTCCACAGAAGAGGGAATTTTGCCTTAATATTGCAACATAGAAATCTTGTCTAACTTTCTAGCCTGCTGACCTTCTCTGCGGATTCCAGACATAAGAGTCCTCATACTAACGGAGCCATTTCCTCAAAATAAATCTCTTGCATACACACATATACACAAACAAATACATATATGCATGCATAAACATGCAAATATATACTTACATATATATACATGTGAATATATACATATATTTGTGGGTATATATATCTGTATGCATATATATATTACACACACACACACACACACACACACACATATGTATGGTTGGTATTTTTTCCTCTGGAGAACCCTGAATAAATTGATGTTTGAATTTTCTTTATGTATTTTATTTATTTGTTTATTTATTTATTTTGGAAAGAGAGAGAGAGCACATGCATGAGCAAGGGAGGGGCAGAGAGATTGGGAGGGAGAGAATCCCAAGCAGGCTCCACTCCTAGTGAAGACCCAACATGGGGCTCAATCTCACAATCCTGAGATCATGACCCTGAGATCATGACCTGAGGCAAAATCAAGAGTCAGCTGCTAAAACAACTGAGCCATCTAGGCACCACTTTAATTTTATTTTTTGATTGTGTGTTAAAGAGATATTCAAGTGGTTTTATGTAATGACATTTTTCCTTTGGTCATACTGCTTTTGATTAGTTACAATAATTTGTAGATTGTTCTGAACTTCCTATGTATCTTATAATTTGCAAATACCAAGAGTTTTACCCCCACAACAATGTTATGCTTTTTATTATTTGGCTTTATTCTACTCATTAGAGTTTTTCTATTTATGTTCATGAGTTATTTGTTGTTTGTTTTTAAGCATTGTTTTTTTTTGATTTTTGTATTGGAATAATGAGTGCTAATAAAAGTACGTCTCTACTCAAAGAGAATGGACACTGTATCTCAAGTATTTGTATAATTCACTGATACAACTATGACTGTCTGCATTGTTCTTTGTTTGAAAAGCATTTTAATTTATATTAAAAAATTATAATAAATGCAGAATTATTTCAATTTTTAAAATTTTGACAGCTTTTTAAATTAATGTTTTTCAAGAAAATTTCCCATTTTATTACCATAACATTGCTCAGAATATCTCTTTATTAATTTTTTAATATCTGTCTTACTACTGGCTATTCTTGCTAAGAGTTTATCAGTATTTTTTAATCTTTTCAAAGAACAAGATTTTGTCTTTGTTAGTTTTCCGTATTTTTTATTTATTTTCTATTTCATTCATGTTTCATTTACTTTTACAATTTTATTTATTCTGCTTTATCTTCTTAAGATGGAACTTTGAATCATTGATTTTTTTATTTTAAAATACATTTTCTAGTATGCGCAATGTAAAACTATACATTTTACTGTAAAAATGTCATTGGCTACATTCTACAATATTATATTGTTCCTTCATTATCATCCAGTTCAAAATATTTTCAAATTTTACTCAATTTCTTTTTTTCTTTTTTTTTAACCTATGGATTTAAAGTGTGTTGTTAATTTCCAGTTTGGGGGAATTTCTCTTAGATATCTTCTTGTTATTATTTTCTAATTAAATTCTCTATGGACACAGAACATAATCTGTGTAAGTTCACTCCATTTTAATTTTATTGAGATGTATTTTATGGTCCAATATTTGATTTATATTGGTAAATGTTCTATGTAAACTTGAAAAAAATATTTATTTCCCAGATTTTCAGTTGTAGTATTCTATAGATGTAAATTAGTTCAACTTGTATACTCCTATTTATTTATTTTTTATCTTTACTGCATTTTGTCTGATTTTGCTATCAATTTCTGATGGAAAAATGTGAAAATGTTCTATTATCATTGTGGGTTCTTTTGAATTTCTCCCTGAAGTTTTCTCAATTTTGCTTTATGTAACTTGAAGCTCTTTGGTTGGCATGTGTATATTTAACACTGTTATGTATTTTTAATGAATTGATTTTTTTATCATTATGACATGCCTTCTTTTATTTCTTTGTCTTGAAGTCCATTTTGCCTTCTTTTAATACAACATGAATTTTCTTAAACTAAGAATTTGCATTTGTATGTCTTTGCTCATACTTTTAGTTTCAGGGTGTACGCGTCTTTTTAATTTAAAAAGTGGACTCTTGCAAACTGTATAAACTGTAATCTTGCTTTTTCTATAATCCAATTTGACAATCTTTCATTTTCAAATAGAGTGTCAGTCCATTTATCTTTAATGTAGTTTTTGACATTGTCCAGTTTAAGTATTCCATCATGATAGGTATTTTATAATTATCCCATTTGTTACTTTTCTTATGCTTCTTAATTTCTGCTTTATTTCAGTAAATTTTCAGAAGATAAAAATATTCTATTTTATTTCTTACATAGTTTTTAACTATGCCTCTTTGTATTATCTTTTATTGGTTGCTCTGGAGTACAATGTGAAAACCTATACAATTGCATTTACTATTCAACCAGAACCCTTGTTTCTGTTGGCATAAATTTTGCTACTGTATATGCTAAAATCCAAAAATAATTTGTTTTCTTTTTTTCTAGAGTGCCTAATAGTTTCAATAGTTTTTAAAGATAGCCAATAAAAAATGTGAATATATGTCACATGCTATATATGTATATGTAACATAATATATTTATATATATTTATGTGTACACATTAAACCTTTTAACTTTACTATCTGATTATTGTTGACAGGAATTTGGTTATACTTTTTAACAAACTTAATTGGACTTTTACTACTTTAACTATCAAATAATAAACATGTCTCATGCAAAAGCTTTTTAAAAAGCAGTATTCAGTACTAATCTGCTAATTGTACAAGATTTAAAATGATAATATCCTTATTATAAAGAAATACATTTGTCAATATTCCCATTTTCATTTTTATTGTGTAATCGTTTGTGACTTCATGTGGGGTTCTGCCTGTTCTTTGCTTATGAGGCTATTATTGTTGGTTTGGTTTTTCAATATGCTTTCCAAACCCCTTCTATCTATACTCCAAACCCTTTTCCTTCGGAGACCAGAAAGTTTAAACCATATTTCTTAGGCCCCTTGCAGCTAGAGTTCTTTCTGAGACTTAGACTCTACAGTCTCTGATGTATACTTAATAGATTTGGATTTGGAACTGAGTCATAACGAGGAAAGACATAGAATGTGGAGATCTGTTTTGCTGCTGTGAAGCACAGTGGAGGTATCACTGTCCAGGAGAAGGCAGGTACACAGCCAACTTCCAAATTTAGTCAGCAGCTTCCTAATCCAGCAGCCTTTGAATCAAGGCAGGAGCAGTGTAGTTCTGAAGCCAATTGCTTCTTAATTCAATAGCTGTCACAAGTAGCTGCTTTCTTGGCAGCAAAGTTTGACACTGCATGGTATTCTTAATAACTCATTTTAGAGTCCGTATCTGTAGCACTTCTGAAGGATCTATAACCATTTACTATTTCCTTCATATAGCTGCAATGGATTCTATTCTGTTTAGCAAAATCCCGACCATTACTTGCAATTGGGAATTTCTTCTATATGCAACTAGTTAAGAGTTAAATAATGCTAACGAAAATATACTGAATCCAAATACTTTAGAGACATTTATTAAATGCCACTAGAGGCATGAAACTGAAAATGAAAATGAGGAATTAAATTTGGTGGAAATAACATGAATTAGACACATATTGCTTTATATACAAACAGAGTTATATAGTATTCTATATCACAGGTAGCAAAAAAGAAAAATTAGGGAAGTTGAAATACTTTCATTTGTTTTATTTGATGAAACATCTTCCCTTAATTGGGTATATCAAATAACTATTGTGAGCCTAAAAGATTGAATAAAATATTTTACTTGCTAAATTAATAAGAAAAAAAAAAAGGAGGTGTTAGATGTTAAAGCGCTGAAAGGTAGTTACGACCAGACAACCCTGAAGTCTGAACCTGCTAAGTGATTCTCCTGGGGCACCGACAGTCTCTTCATGCAATATCACAGTAAACACCAGAAATGTTCATTGGTTATTTTTTACTAGTTTTTGCTCAGTAGGATCTAGATCACTAAGGGATATGTAGGTTGTTGGAAATTTGTGAAGATTTGGGAAGCCATCCCTTTCTCTGTGTTTTCTCTTGCTTTATATAAAACTCTTTATAAATTATCATGAATCATTGGCCCAAAACTGTATGTGTCGGAATCTTTCTATCATTATTACTGTCTGATTGTGTTTCAGTCCAGCAGATGACTATATTTCAAATGGGACAACTATGTAAATTTTTTCCAGTTAAAAAATTCGCATTTCATACTTCTCAAAGTTTGCCAATTTTCTATATTTATTGCCATTTATTTTCTATATTGCCATATATTTTCTATATTATTAATTTCTATTGAATATCTACATTCTCTTTGTATTTTCTTCTTCCTTCATTGAAGAAATTTGTGCTCAACTGAAATTATGTTTCATTGGGGTCACTAGCATGAATGATTATCTTTAGTGTTCTGTATTTCTTCAGTTATAATGAACATTGTATTATGCATTAGAGACTTTCCCCCTTATATCCTTTACATTCAGTTATATATACACATACATGTGTGTGTATATATATATATATATATATACACACGCAGAGAGAGACACAGTTATGTATACACACACAAATACTTTCATCTAATACCTTAAGAGTTACTTTCCTATATTCATATTGGTTTTTATTTTGTGCATTTCTTTAAAATTGTCTATAGATCTATTGCTCTTCTTTCAGGTTTTTGATAGAATTGAAGATAGATAAACAACTTTTGACTTTGCTTGTAGAACTGCTCCCGTTATATCTGGACTTTACATTATCTGTATCTTCCCCTATGCTGAATGACTGAATGTGTTCCCTCAAAAATCATATATTGAAATCTACTGCTCAGTGTAATGGTGTTAGGAAGTGGGACCTCTGGGAGCTGGATAGGTCACAGTGGTGGAGCCCTCATGAATGGGACTAGGGCCCTTTATAAATGAGGTCCTACAGAACTCCTTAGCCTCTTTTCCCAGTTGAGTACAGTGATAAGGTGGCCATCTAGTAATAGTAAGTGAGTCCTCAACACACACCAAATCTGTGGGTTCCATGACCTTAGACTTCTCAATCTCCAGAATTAAATATGTGAGAATTAGGGTGCCTGGGTGGCTCAGTGGTTTGAGCCTCTGCCTTCAGCTCGGGTCATGATCCCGGGGTCATGGGATCGAGCCCCACATTGGGCTCTCTGCTCGGCAGGGAGCCTGCTTCCCCCATTCTCTCTGCCTGCTGCTCTGCCTACTTGTGATCCCTCTCTCTCTGTCAAATAAATAAATAAAATCTTTAAAGAAATGTGTGATGATTATTTGTCTGTTGTTTATAAGCTATTCAGTTTGTGGCATTTTGTTACGACAGCCCAAACAGACTGATAGCAGACAACCTAAAGTCTTTGAGGTATGTGGTGAAGATTGAGTCAGACTAATCCTGAAGACATACCTCTTCAGGTATACTACAATTTATAAAAATTTTTATGTTGATGAGTGCTTATGTTGTCCATTCATTTTAATGGTTAAATGTTATTCCATAATGGATATTGAATAAGAGATTTTCTTACTCAATATTGGTGCTTACATTTCTTATTTTTACAAACAAAACTTCAATAAACTTTTTGTACATATGTCATAGACAACATAAGCAGAATTTTTTTCCATGGTATACACATTTAAGTAGAATTGCTAGGTTGTAAAGTATGTGTATCTTCAATGTTACTAGTTTGTGACAATGTCTCTTTAGAATGGTTATACCACGTTATACTTTAATATGCAATGTGTGTTCCCACTAGTACTTTAAAGGGTTTCTTTCAATCACACTTTTGTTTTAATTTGTATTTCTCTAGTGCAGTTGATAATCTTTTTATGTTTATTTACCATAGTTTTTTCTGTAAAATGTTTACTCGAGTTTTTTGTTCTCCCCCCTTTTTTTGGTTGTTCTTTTTTTTTTTTTTTGACTGATTTGAAAAAATTCCTTATGCACTGGATATTATTCTTTTGTTAGTTTTTTTTAATTGCAAAAATCTCCTCTAAATCTGTGGCTTAACATTATACTTTGTTTTAGATATCTTCTGTAATACAGACACTTTTATTGCCAAATAATGTTGTTTATAATTTGTAGATTATGTGCTTTAATAAGGAAATAATTTTCTGTCCTAAATTCACACAGACATGTTTTTTATTCTAAACATTCTTAAAGTTTAGATTTAAAAACCTTAATCTACATGGAAAGTATTATTTTTATACAAGGTAATGAAAAAATGATCTGGTTGTACCTGTTTTAAAAACAGATAACCATTTATCTCTGACCATTATTGCATAATACCTGTTTTATCCATTGGTTTTACTGCCACTTTTGTTATATTCCAAGTGTGGATATTCTCTATATGTGTAGGTATTGCCTTTTTCAAGTTTTTAGTACTTTAAGATATTTGCATTTAAGTTCATGAATAAGATTGGCATGGAATTTTCTTTACTAAAGCTCCTTTTGTTTGTTTTTCTGTGATGGCCACACATCCAGATATGATGTCAGATCACTGAGATAAGGACTAAACATTAGAAATGAAAGAGAAGTGATCTGGAACATGGCTATTCCCAGGCTCTGAACTGCCTGAACTTTAACATTAGAGAGCAGTATAGTTCGATTTTGCTTGAAACCTATTTGGGGGATCAGTTCTCTTTTTGGCTGAAAATCTAATCTTAAATGCTCTTAGATATATTCTATATTTTCTTGAGCTGACCTTCATATTTTTGTGTAAAACATATTCGTTTTTAAAGTTTCTAATTCATTGCTATGAGGTTGTTCATAATAATCTCTCATAAGAGTGATATTTTGCATATCTTATGTTACTTGTGAATTTGTCTTTTTTCTTAATCAGTTTTGGTTTTTAAAGATTTAATTAATTAATTAATTAGGTTTTTTTTTTGAGAGAGAGAGAGAAAGAGAAAGTTAGGGGAGGAGGAAAGGGAGAGGGAGAAGCAGATTCTGCACTGAGATTATCAAAAGACTATAGACCTTAGGGAAAGAAAGAGACTACTTTTGTTTTTTTTTTAAGATTTTATTTATTTATTTGACAGAGAGAGAGATCACAAGTAGGCGGAGAGGCAGGCAGAGAGAGAGGGGGGAAGCAGGTTCCCCAATGGGCAGAGCACCCTATGCGGGGCTCGATCCCAAGACCCTGAGATCATGACCTGAGCCGAAGGCAGAGGCTTTAACCCACTGAGCCACCCAGACACCCCAAGAGACCACTTTTAATGGGTTTTCCTGGGGAGATATGTTTTCATCATGTCTTTATTTAGTAACTATTTAAATGGCTTTTGAAGAATGTTTGGGTCCTTTTTCTGTAAAAACTCTTTTCCTGTATATTTCCGATGAGATGAAAATCATGTGATTTCACTAAGAGATCTGCTTGGGAGCAGACTGCAATAATAATCAAGTGCTGATGAGTACATTAGATAGATGTATTGGCTTCCTGAACCCTTGAGAGATAATAATGAATAAGAATCTTGCAGTGGAACCCTGAGTCTTTATTTTAGCACCTTTCCCCAGGTTATTCTGATACACAGCCAATATATCCTTCCCACTGTCTTGAAACAGTAAAGTGTTTTGCTTGTAACAGGTAGACATTTGTGTGGGATGAATGGAGTTTAACTATTTTCCGACCACATGCAAAATGGAGCTTTTAAAAAAAGGTTTATTTATAATCTAAGGTTTTAAATGAAATCCTAAAAGATTCAGAGTTCTGCTTCATTATGTTATCTGGACACAGGTATCTGGGTAAGCCCTTGTCTAGTCACAGGAAGAAAAGATGGTTTCTGAAAACCAGTTAATTTGCAAATATAGTACATTTTAAATTTACAAGGAGGAAACTCTTGGTATATTTGATGGATTTTAAATGTCTCAAACTTCAAGTTCCTTTATAAAATTGATTTTGATTTTGTTAACAGTGTGGCAGTGTAACTCAAGGAGTGTAAGATTTGAATGACATTTGTGAGATCATTCATTTTCTGCCAAACTCTTCATAATTCATGCTCATTTTCAGTGGTCAATTATCTCTACCTCAGAGTCCTACAGAAGTGATGTACTTATTCTCAAGGGAGAGGTGTTACTTCCATTTGATCATACTAATGAGATTCTACATAGTGGCGAGCAGCCCTTGTTCATGTTGGCAGAGCTGATCGTGCTGATTAAATCCCCTTCAGAGGCACTCCATAAATTAAGCCACATATCAGTGCCCCTGATCACCACAGCTCTTGTTCTCTCACACTAATTCTGTGATGCTGGGGAGCTCAAACACATTTCATATTTTTCAATTTCTTTATTTCCATGATGCAGAATTTGGAGAGTATGAAAATCACATATAACACACTTCAAATTATATTAACATTTAAAACTCCCAAGATTTTCTCGGGGATATGGTGGGCATTTATCATGTGTTTGATGAACTGGCATCTTTTGACCACCCTTCCAATGTGGCATGATCAGTCCATTGTTCTCAATTAGAAGACAAAGCACCCTTTCTCAGCATTCCTACTGTCTACATGGTTCTGTCATTCAAAAGTTAGATAGAGTTTGGAGACCCCATACACTCAAAGGTCTGAGCTGTAATTCTTGTGCTTAGTGACAGTGGCAATGATGTTCTCACTGAAGCAACTCCCATGTTGTAATTGCTGGTCCAAGCTGCTGGGACTGGCTCTCCAACCTTCTTGGAGATCATGTTACCTTCCTAACATCCTTTAATAATGTATTAAATGTTATTTAGAATGGATTTTCAGGGACACCTGGGTGGCTCAGTTGGTTGAGTGGCTGCCTTCGGCTCAGGTCATGATCCCAGTGTCCTGGGATCGAGTCCCATATCGGGCTCCTTGCTCCTCGGGGAGCCTGCTTCTCCCTCTGCCACTCTGTCTGCCTGTGCTCTCTCTCTCTGTCTCTGAAAAATAAATAAATAAAATCTTAAAAAAAAAAAAAAAGAATGGATTTTCAACTCTGAAACAAAGAACTCTGAACTTGCACATTCTCTCACACTTGCTAACCATGTTCTGGACATTTTGATTTTCTTTTTGTCTTTCCAAAAATGCCATTTATCCTCACCTTGGGTGTTCTTAATTCGAAGTTCCTTCTGCCCCAAATACAGATATACTCAGAGTTGGCATTTTCATCTTTAGGGTTCTGCTCTAACACCACCCTTTCAAAGAAGCCATCCTGGTCATCCTTCGTCTACCTAGTGGTCTCCACTATGTCCCTTGTTTAGTTGGTTAATGTATCTTTATGACTTCCTTATAACATGAGTACAGAACACTAGTTTGTTTTATTTACTAAAGTGTTCTCAGAATCTGAAATAAAGCCTGGCAAATAGCGTTCATTTTTTTTTTTTTAATGAATGAATGGATGATGAGTGAATGAATGAATGAATAAATGAATACACTTAATGTATTATTTCATTTTAAAGAGTTTTTAAAGGACAGGATCAAGAATCATAGGTTTGTATTTTGTATTTTGTAGGAGAAAGAACTGAGAAACTCAAAGGAGAATCAAGCTAGAGGTAGAGAGAATATGGAGAAAAGTGAGACTTTTTCAAAGGGAAAAATGGCAAATCCAAAGAGAAAACAAAAGTATAGTAATTTGAGGAGATTATCATATGTACATTCCTAGCAGCTATGTACTCAGAACCTCATGAGAAACCTCAATGGGTAAAAGAAAATCTAAGTCTAAGATGTCCCTGCCATTTCAATGCTCTGGAATAGTTAGGGAAAAGGACAATTTACAGAAACAGAAAAGGGAAAGACAGAAAAACATGAGTGATGCAGTCCTGACATGATTGAAAATAAGTTTCCCTAAGAGCTTACATTGCTCTGAGTGAAAAATCTGAAGCTATAATTTGGGGATAGGTTCTCCATAATCAGAAATAATTGTTTAGGATTTGTGTTCTAAAATTCATTCCTACGAAACAGGTGGTGAAACACTAATAATTTTTGAGAGAAAATGAACCTCTAAACTTCAGTACATAATAGCGGAATACTAATATCTGATATTGACAAACTTGCAAATTGTACCTTGTCAATCACTTTTCTAATTAGTGGGTAGACATCTTGAAACCCTGTAATCATTTAGATTTTAATTGTCAGACAGTCATCTACAGTTACTCCTTATGTCCTAAAAAAAAAAAAAAAGAAAAAAGAAAAGAAAAGAAAAGAAAAAGAAAAGCAAGAAAGAATAATTATACCAAGATAACAGCTATAGTTTTGATACTTGTAGATCATAGTTAATTGGGTAATGGGCATGATTCAGTTCTACTGCTTTCCAGTCAAAACAGTTATGATCATATTACCCACTATACAATGAGCATATATTTTTCTCGAAATAATGTTTTTCTCTTGAAAATAATCTTAGTGTATTATATAAATAAGTACATAAAATTTCTTTTTCAAGAGGAATTACATTTCATAGATTTCATTTTAATTCACTTAAAAGATATTCAGAAGTAAATACAACATGCTTAGTGAATACACACTCACTAACATATGTAATAAAATTCATTTATATAGTGTGTCTATAACATAGGTATTTATTGAGCTCATAGTATGTGCAGGGAGCTCTTGCCAGGGCTTTACATATATTAACATGTTTAATCCTCATCATTTTCTTTTGAGACAAGTTCTTTATTATCCCCATGTTATATATGAGAAACATGGTTTTTATAAAGATCAAATAACTTATTCAGACCTAAACAATGAATTAATGACAGGGTCAGGATTTTCACTCAGGACTCCTCTACCAAGTGTAGGTCCTTAACCAGAGAATAATACTGCCTTGGTGGTGGGAACAATAGGAGTTTTGAGTTAGCCCAACTCAAACTTTGGGTTCAAATTTCAGTCGTGACTGTCACTTGAAGACTATTCCTCAACCTCTCTCAAATTTAAAATCTTTGTTTGTAATAAATAAGCAAATAATCAGTAAACAAATAAAAATCATGAAATCAATCCATAAAAATACCTCTTGAGAGAGTTTGAAACTAATGTAGTGTTTGAAGGGAAGGTAGTGTGTAATGCAGTTCTTGGATATCAGTGGTACTTTTGTTCTTGTGTTAAAAAATTACCAAAATAAACTAGAAAATTTTTCTCTTGCTATTTTCTCCATTTTGCAATTTGAATGGAAGAGGGCTGTTTTGCAAGGTCCACCCCAACTCCTGGCCCTGACACACACCAAAATGGATGTGATTGTCAGGCTAGGGCACACAGTGGAAGCTCTTGTTTCCTCCTGTTCTAGAAGCCTGAACATTTTGTGATTTGCCTCTGTCATTGTGTTTACCTCTTGGCTAATTTTTAAATGAAATATTTAAGAAAAAGAACCTCTCCTACCTGGTATATCTGTTTCTTTTGTTTTAAAGATTTTATGTATGTATTTACTTATTTAAAAGAGAGAGAGGGGAGAGAGTGAGTGAGCGCAGGGAAGGGAAGAGCAGAGAGGATGAGAGTGAGGGAGAGAACGTCAATCAGACTCTGCACTGAGCGAGAGGGCTCGAGGCGGGGCTCGAAGTGGGGTTTGATCTCAAGACTGAGATCATGACCCTGAGATCATGGCCTGAGTGGAAACCAAGAGTTGGACACTTAACCAGCTGAGCGACCCAGGTGCCCCTGCCTGCTATCCTTGCTTCTTAACATTAATGCTGGTGGCTATAATTATTTGTCTCAATGACATATTTAGGTCTTTCTTTCTCTCTTTTTTCTTTTTTTTTAATTTGGGTACAATTTTCTTTTAATTTATTGATTTCAGGCTTCTGGATAATGATAATAAATTTTCAAATGTAAAAGCAGACTTCTAATAGAACTATCATTGTATGACTTTCAGAAATGCACAAAAAGCCCCCAGTTGGGAATTCTTTTAGTTTAACAAATAAAATCATTTTAAATCTCCCGGTAGTGACGTTTTCTCTCTTTGATTCATATTATGGGAAGTAATCTGTAGAACTGGAAATATTTACCCAAATCAAGATTCATATTACTTCTGAAAAAAAGACCATGAAGCTTTATATTTAAGAAGCTTGTAGATTATCATTCTTTCCCTGTTACTACTGATTACTATGGCTTACTCCCGTTTTTAATATTCAAGCATAGATCATGTAATTAAAACTACCATTAATAGCTGACCACACACATTACTGAGGAGACTAGAAACCGAGGCCATTTAAATAAATCTAACATTAAGAAAGACTGGCTTATATGGGTTCTAGTTTGAGCTAAAGTAGTATATCTCATATCATTTCCAGTGAGATGTCTGAGACTTTAATTGTCAGGAAATAGTAGCCTTTTTATACACAGATGTGATGTCAAGGTCTCCTATATAGTGTGACAAGGAGAGCTATGAGACAATTTCTCACCCTTTTCTCATGTTAACCTTACTTTCTTGCAACGTTAGCTTCACTTTAATACATTTCCTTAACCAACCAAGAGAAATATATTTGTATTAACAAATATTTTGCGGGTGTACAAATAAAATTAAATAAGTTACAGACACCTGAGTGACTCAGTTGGCTAAGCATCTGCTTTTGGCTCAGGTAATGAGTCCAGCATCCTGGGATCAAGCCCTGCATCTGGCTCCCTCCTCTGTGAGGCGTCTGCTTCTCCCTCTGCCTTTACCTCCCTCTGTCTCTCTGCCTTTTATGAAAATAAGTAAAATCTTAAAAAAAAAAACGATTAAGTAAGTTACCAGTCAACTATGCATATTCTGTTGTTTTGTTGAGAAAAACAGCATCTCTTAAACATATGCTCTAGTGAAAAAGAGAAGAGTTAGAAGCAAATGGAAATTTGGGAGCGATTTTGTGATATTATGAGAGGAGTTCATAGAAACAGAAGAACAATGAGAATACTGAGGTATTAAAAAGACAATTGGGGCAACTAGCACCAGCAGAATGGCTTAAAAGGGGAATTAATTAAATATATATCTAAGTTTCTTCTTGGGCTATCTGTTCTGTTCCATGCATTCATTTTCTGTATCCTTTTGCCAATATCACATTGTGAGAATACTCTTCAGTAAAATAACTCCTGAAATGAGGTAATACAAGTCCTCTAATGGGTAACTATGTTGTCAAATATCCAATGAAATGTTTTGTCCCCCCTTTTATAGGCCCTTTGTCTTTTTACTGTTATAGTTCTATATATTTTCTGAACAAAAGTTCTTTGTTGGTTATACAAATTGCAAATATCTTATTCCCATTCCTTGATTTGCCTATTCATTTGTTTAAATGACATCTTCAGAGAGAGAGTTTTTTTTTTTTTTTTGACAAAGTTCAATTTACCAAATTTGTTCTTTTCTGGTTACCATTTTATGTCTCTATCTAAGAAATCTTTACCTCCCTGAATGGCTTGAAGATATTCTCCTATCACTTCTTTCAGATAATTTATAGTTTTAGTTTTTGCATTTAGGCCCACAATCCATCTTGAATCAAGTATTTACTGAAAAGAAATGAAAACATATGTCAACATAAAATCTTTGACAAGAATATGCACAGCATCCTTATCCATAATAACCCCATGATAGAAACCATATTACTATGAAGAAGAAATGGATAAACAAATCCTACTGTAGTCACTCAATGGAATACTACTGAGCAACGAAAAGGAACACACTACTGATGTACTCACAACTTGGATGAATCTCATAAATATTATGTTGCACAAAAAGAACCAGACACAAAAGAATACATTTCTATGATTCTATGTATATGAAATCCAAGAACAAACAGAATACTTTTGAGGTCATTAAATTAGAAAGTGGTTAACTTTGTTACCAAGGTGATGATAAAGTAGGTTCTTACTGTCTGATAATGAGCAGGAACAACTTTCTAAGATGATGGAAAAGTTCTGTACCTTGTTTTGGATGGTGATTATAGAATGTATGCAGCTGTCAAAACCTATCAAAATGAACACTTAAAACCTGTACATTTTATTGTATGTACCATGCTGAGTGAAATAAGTCAAGCAGATAAAGTCAATTATCATATGGTTTCACTTACTTGTGGAGCATAAGGAATAACATGGAGGACATTGGGAGATGGAAAGAAAAGTGAGCTGGGGAAAATCAGAGGGCAAGATGAACCATGAGAGAATGTGGACTCTGAGAAACAAACTGAGGGTTTTGGAAGGGAGGAGGATATGGGGATAGGTGAGCCTGGTGGTGGATATTAAGGAAGGCACGTATTACATGGAGCACTGGGTGTGGTACATACACAGTGACTCTTGGAACAGTGAAAAAAAATTAAATTAAATTAAAAATAAATAAATAAATAAAATAAGTTCTCTACTGCCCCCCCCAAATAAAAACAAATAAAAATAACATTTTTAAAAAATAGAGTGAGAAGGATGTTAAAAGAAATAATGGAATTTTATCAATAACAGCTATAAAGTGAACAGTCATTTAATAAATAGTGTCCTGTTGGAGTGGTACTGTCTACAAACTGGCTGTGTCCAGTGACCAAATTCCAGGAGCAGCTTTATCTTGACTTGGTGTAATATACAAGTGAGTATTTAGCAACAGCCATTATTTTGTGCTTGCTTACCTTGTTTAAAGCATTTTGCAGCTATTATTTCAATTGATTAATCATTAGAGGCCACAGTAATTTTTATTATCAGCGGACTACACAGCTTTTCTTTGCCCCTTGCTAATGAGGTCAGTAACATGAGCCTATGACTTTAAAATGGTAAAAATTCATCTAAAACCCATGTATGTATGAAGAGATGATAAAGTAGAAAATATTCCTAAACTGGCAAAGTGGTAATGTCAAGTTGTTTTAATGCCCAGGGCTACCTCTAGGGAAATGTTTTAATAGAGAAATTTATCTTCAGTATCTCAGGAGCCCTTTTTCTCATAAAATCACATCGCTTTAATAAAAATCACATCATTTTCACTGCAGTCCCAAACATTCCATTTCACCTCATGGGGCTTACCTAGACCTCCTTTTTGTGTCCAGTACATATTTCTCATGTTTCTATGCACATTGCTTATACTGAATCATTCATTCCTCATAGTAAGCTTGTAAGGTAATCTCTTACTTATCTCTTCATTTGACATAAGATGAAACTGATACACAAATGTGAAGTAACCTCCCAGAAACCACATAGCTTATAAATAAGAGATTCAGTATTGGAGTCAATGCAGATTGATACCAGAGCCTGCATCCTTGATCACCATACTCTGTGTATCTCTCATATGTCCCTTCATTCTTATACTACTTAGCTCTAAAACTTATGGGTTTGGGGGCACCTGGGTGGCTGGCTCAGCCAGTTAAGTTCTGCCTTTGGCTCAGGTCATGATCCCAGGGTCCTGGGATTGAGCCCCACATTGGGCTCCCTGCTCTCTTCTCCCTCTTCCTCTGCCCCTCCTCCTGCTCATGCTCTCATTCTCCTTCTACTCTCAATCTCTCTCAGATAAATAAATAAATAAAATCTTAAAAATTAAAAAAAAATTATATATATGGGTCTAAATTGTCTCTTACAAAAACTCTAATTTCTTCAGAAGTGCACTCTTCCTTACTCCACAGAAATACAAGGTGACATTCAGATACCTACCAGCTAGTAGAGGAGGTGATTTAATTCATCAAGTCCCTTTAGTACAGATTATTCATAGGCAACCATTTTCTCTAACTATTGATTCAACATGTATTTATTAAACACTTTCTCTGTATTAGGAGCACTTGTTGACCTTGAGGGTTCAGATACTATCGAACACTCTGGGAAGATAGTCTCAAATTCAAACATTGCAGGAGGGATAATATTCTCTGAAGCTGGTGGTGCTGCTCTGCTGGAAACAATTCAGTGTTGTCACCTTAAAAACTGATACCACCAATACTGTCTTCCACTAACAGAACAGGATGTGAAATATAAAGATTGGGGTACTTTCTGCAGGCTGGGACCACTGCCTCTGTGACAGCCAACAGACTCAGGTGGACATGGTACTGCCCATTCAGACCTGAAAAATGTCAGAAAATTCCAGTGACAGTGATTCGTGTTGTGGTTGGATGTCATCAATCATGAGGGGTCTGATAAAGAGATGGTAAATTCTGAACATGGTACAGCCAGTGATAGCTGTGAGCTTGCTCCAGAATGCACGTCTTTAGAGCAAGAGGGGCTCTAAGTATTGCAGTCAGAGCAGGGGGAGAGTAGCCAAAATGGCATATGTAAATGGAAGAAACTGCTTATCCAGCTTTGGAGGAAATAAAATCAGCACTTGAGAAAGAAGAAGAAAAGTCATCTGAAGACAATGTTTGTTTTGGAACTGTCAGTCATGATTCTGGTATTATAACCCTTGGGCCACATAAGCTAAGAAGATATTTGATATCAAGAAGCTATAATTGTTGAGAAAGCTCAGAGTCCAGAAGATTTTCACATGGGCTACAGGTGTCTAGGTGTCTCAGTCATTTGAGCCACCAACTCTTCGTTTGGCTCAGGTCATGATCTCAGCGTCCTGGGATGGAGACTTTGTGGGACTCCCAGTTCAATGCAGAGTCTCCTGGAGATTCTCTCCCTCCCACTCTCATGCCCTTCCTCCTGCTCACGCTCTCTCTTTCTCTCTCTCTTTCTCACTCTCTCTAAAACAAACAAACAAGCAAACAAAATATTTTTTTTTTAAAAAAGAGCTTTTCTTCTTGCAGCCAGTATACCTTCTGCCAGTCAGAAACTGTATTTTCATTTTCATCCCAGACTAGTGATGATCAATCAAGTAGTGATGAAATCAGTCTTTACCCTAGTTCTGCCTTTAGACCATGCCATACTAGGAAACAGACTTTCTAGTTCAGAATCTGAAAAACAGATACTCCCTGAACAAAAAACCGAACCTCTAGGGAGTTGTGTAAATGCCAATTCAGCAGTGGTCTCAATAAGTGCGTTATACTTGCTTTGGTGATGGCAATTGGCATGGGATTTAAATATTTCTATGGCACAATTCAGATTCAGAAGAGTCAACAGTCAGAAAGATACATGAAGATGAACTGAATGATATGAATGATTATCTTTCCGATGTCAACAGGAACAAGAAAGAATCTTTCATAGATTGTAAGTCATAGAAGGGAAATCTTGCAAGATGTTGAGACCTAACTGAAGAAGAAAAGTTGTCCTTTGAAACTCAGAAAAAGAATATTGATACAGAAAACCAGGATTTAGACATACCTCTGGAGAAGGAAGTAAAAGCCTTATCTTCATTACAGGAAGAGTTAAGGAAACTAAGAACAGATTAGGATATTGAAAGATAAAAGGACAGATACTGAATTAATTACAGAAAATCAGAAACTTAAACAGCATCTGGAAGAAGAAAAGCTGAAGACATACAGCTTCCTTAATCAAAGGGAGGTTCCTTTGGCAGATGCAAAGGTGCTAATGGAGGAACTGGAGAGAGAATGACTAATAACCACGGCTTTAAAGGTGGAACTCCAGCGGTAGAGCTCTAGTGAGTCATATGGCAATACTACCAATCTATTGACTGAAAAAAAGGAAAATAGAAATCTTATGGAAAGACTCACTGAGCTGGAGCAGAGCTAAACTTTGAACAGTAGTGTTCTGATTTGTGGAAAAGACTATATATTGAAGCAAAAGATCAAAATGTAAAACAAGAAACTAATGGGGGGAAAAAAGGGAGTAGAGGAAACTACAGGGCTAAAAATAAGATGAAAGAAATATTTTTGGGTTCAGTTAAGAAAACATTTGATGTCATGAAGAATTCCACCATGGAGTTTGTGAAGAATCATAAAGAAAAAAAAATTAAACAGGCTAAAGAAGCTGTGAAATAAAATCTGTAAAAAATTCAGATTCAGTTAAATCCATTTTCAGGCATTTCAAAGATATACCAAGAATATCTTTGATGAAGAGGCTAATAAAAGAGTTGGGGACACAGAAGTAAAATCAGCTAAAAGAAAAACCTAACAAAAGTCTTTAGTGAATATTTACACCCACAGTATAAGGCACATACAAAAAACCAGAGTAATAGAGGCCTATTATACAAAGAAAGGGAAAGAAAGACAAACCAATTCACTGAAGAATTTAGAAAAAATAAAAACTGACAGAAATGCAGTCCTGAGCATGACTGTAGTGAAAATTATGATTCCTTCAGGTATTGTTCTGGTGTGTTTGAATGTGCTCAATCAGAATTCAATAACCTTTTTAATACGAAAGTGTTGAATCCAGTTAGGATAGATGAATTCAAAGAATTAATTGAAATGTATTTATTGGAAAAACTGGCTAGTTTTCTTTTTTTTTTTTTAATTTTTTTATTTTAATAAACATATAATGTATTTTTATCCCCAGGGGTACAGGTCTGTGAATCGTCAGGTTTACACATTTCACAGCACTCATCATAGCACACACCCTCCCCAATGTCCATTTCCCCACCACCCTCTCCCATCCCCCCTCCCCCCAGCAACCCTCAGTCTGTTTTTTGAGATTGAGTCTTTTATGGTTTGTCTCCCTCCCAATCCCATCTTTTCATTTTTTCTTTTCCTACCTCCCCCCAACCCCCCCGCCTTGCATCTCCACTTCCTCATATCAAAGAGATCATATGATAGTTGTCTTTCTCCGATTGACTTATTTCGCTAAGCATGATACCCTCTAGTTCCATCCACGTCGTCGCAAATGGCAAGATTTCATGTCTTTTGATGGCTGCATAGTATTCCATTGTGTATATATACCACATCTTCTTTATCCATTCATCTGTTGATGGACATCTAGGCTCTTTCCACAGTTTGGCTATTGTGGACATTGCTGCTATAAACATTCGGGTGCACGTGCCCCTTCAGAGCACCACGTTTGTATCTTTAAGATATATACCCAGGAGTGCAATTGCTGGGTCGTAGGGTAGCTCTATTTTCAGTTTTTTGAGGAACCTCCACACTGTTTTCCAGAGTGGTTGCACCAGCTTGCATTCCCACCAGCAGTGTAGGAGGGTTCCCCTCTCTCCGCATCCTCGCCAGCATCTATCATTTCTTGACTTGTTAATTTTAGCCATTCTGACTGGTGTGAGGTGGTATCTCATTGTGGTTTTGATTTGTATTTCCCTGATGCTGAGTGATGTGGAGCATTTTTTCATGTGTCTGTTGGCCATCTGGATGTCTTCTTTGCAGAAATGTCTGTTCATGTCCTCTGCCCATTTCTTGACTGGATTATTTGTTCTTTGGGTATTGAGTTTGATAAGCTCTTTATAGATTTTGGATACTAGCCCTTTATCTGATATGTCGTTTGCAAATATCTTCTCCCATTCTGTCAGTTGTCTTTTGGTTTTGTTAACTGTTTCCTTTGCTGTGCAAAAGCTTTTGATCTTGATGAAATCCCAATAGTTCATTTTTGCCCTTGCTTCTGTTGCCTTTGGCGATGTTTGTAGGAAGAAGTTGCTGCGGTTGA
Source organism: Martes martes (assembly GCF_963455335.1). NCBI lineage: Eukaryota > Metazoa > Chordata > Mammalia > Carnivora > Mustelidae > Martes > Martes martes. Next base: position 81,248,117 of record NC_137889.1, read on the forward strand.
GGTCAAAGAGGTTGCTGCCTCCATTGTCCTCAAGGATTTTGATAGATTCCTTTCGCACATTGAGGTCCTTCATCCATTTTGAGTCTATTTTCGTGTGTGGTGTAAGGAAGTAGTCCAATTTCATTTTTCTGCATGTGGCTGTCCAATTTTCCCAGAACCATTTGTTGAAGAGGCTGTCTTTTTTCCATTGGATATTCTTTCCTGCTTTGTCGAAGATTAGTTGACCATAGAGTTGAGGGTCTATTTCTGGGCTCTCTATTCTGTTCCATTGGTCTATATGTCTGTTTTTGTGCCAGTACCATACTGTCTTGATGATGACAGCTTTGTAGTAGAGCTTGAAGTCTGGAATTGTGATGCCACCAACTTTGGCTTTCTTTTTCAATATTCCTTTGGCTATTCGAGGTCTTTTCTGGTTCCATATAAATTTTAGGATTACTTGTTCTATTTCTTTAAAAAAATGGATGGGATTTTGATAGGGATTGCATTAAATGCGTAGATTCCTTTAGGTAGAATAGACATTTTCACAATATTTGTTCTTCCAATCCATGAGCATGGAATATTTTTCCATTTCCTTGTGTCTTCCTCAATTTCTTTCATGAGGACTTTATAGTTTTCTGCGTATAGATTCTTTGCCTCTTTGGTTAGATTTATTCCTAGGTATCTTATGGTTTTGATACGATTGTAAATGGGACTGACTCCTCAATTTATCTTTCTTCTGTCTTGTTGTTAGTGTAAAGAAATGCGACTGATTTCTGTGCATTGACTTTATATCCTGACACTTTATTGAATTCCTGTATAAGTTCTAGCAGTTTTGGAGTGGAGCCTTTTGGGTTTTCCACATATAGTATCATATCATCTGCAAAGAGTGATAGTTTGACTTCTTCTTTGCTGATTTGGATGCCTTTAATTTCTTTTTGTTGTCTGATTGCTGAGGCTAGGACTTCTAGTACTATATTGAACAGCAGTGGTGATAACGGACATCCCTGCTGTGTTCCTGACCTTAGCGGAAAAGCTTTCAGTTTTTCTCCATTGAGAATGATATTTGCGGTGGGTTTTTCATAGATGGCTTTGATAATATTGAGGTATGTGCCTTCTATCCCTACACTTTGAAGAGTTTTAATCAGGAAGGGATGCTACACTTTGTCAAATGCTTTTTCAGCATCTATTGAGAGTATCATATGGTTCTTACTCTTTCTTTTATTAATGTATTGTATCACATTGATGGATTTGCGGATGTTGAACCAACCTTGCAGCCCTGGAATAAATCCCACTTGGTCGTGGTGAATAATCCTTTTAATGTACTGTTGGATACTATTGGCCAGTATTTTGGTGAGAATTTTCGCATCTGTGTTCTTCAAAGATATTGGTCTGTAATTCCTTTTTTGGTGGGATCCTTGTCTGGTTTTGGGATCAAGGTGATGCTGGCCTCATAGAATGAGTTTGGAAGTTTTCCTTCCATTTCTATTTTTTGGAACAGTTTCAGGAGAATAGGAATTAATTCTTCTTTAAATGTTTGGTAGAATTCCCCTGGGAAGCCGTCTGGTCCTGGACTTTTGTTTGTTTGGAGATTTTTGATGACTGTTTCAATCTCCTTACTGGTTATGGGTCTGTTCAGGTTATCTATTTCTTCCTGGTTCAGTTGTGGTAGTTTATACATCTCTAGAAATGTATCCATTTCTTCCAGATTGTCAAATTTGTTGCCATAGAGTTGCTCATAGTATGTTCTTATAATTGTTTGTATTTCTTTGGTGTTGGTTGTGATCTCTCCTCTTTCATTCATGATTTTATTTATTTGCATCCTTTCTCTTTTCTTTTTGATAAGTCTGGCCAGGGGCTTATCAATCTTATTAATTATTTCAAAGAACCAGCTCCTAGTTTTGTTGATTTGTTCTATTGTTTTTTTAGTTTCTATTTCATTGATTTCTGCTCTGATCTTTATGATTTCTCTTCTCCTGCTGGGTTTAGGCTTTCTTTGTTGTTCTCTCTCCAGCTCCTTTAGGTGTAGGGTTAGGTTGTGTATTTGAGACCTTTCTTGTTTCTTGAGAAAGCCTTGCACCGCTATATATTTTCCTCTCAGGACTGCCTTTGTTGTGTCCCACAGATTTGGAACTGTTGTGTTTTCATTATCATTTGTTTCCATGATTTTTTTCAATTCTTCTTTAATTTCCTGGTTGACCCATTCATTCTTTAGAAGGATGCTGTTTAGTCTCCATGTGTTTGTGTTCTTTCCAAATTTCCTCTTGTGATTGAGTTCTAGCTTCAGAGCATTGTGGTCTGAAAATATGCAGAGAATGATCTCGATCTTTTGGCACCGATTGAGACCTGATTTATGACCCAGGATGTGGTCTATTCTGGAGAATGTTCCATGTGCACTAGAGAAGAATGTATATTCTGTTGCTTTGGGATGGAATGTTCTGAATATATCTGTGATGTCCATCTGGTCCAGTGTGTCATTTAAGGCCTTTATTTCCTTGTTGATCTTTTGCTTAGATGATCTGTCCATTTCAGTGAGGGGGGTGTTAAAGTCCCCTGCTATTATTGTATTACTGTCAATGTATTTCTTTGATTTTGTTATTAATTGGTTTATACAGTTGGCTGCTCCCATGTTAAGGTCATAGATATTTAAGATTGTTAGATCTTCTTGTTGGACAGACCCTTTGAGTATGATATAGTGTCCTTCCTCATCTCTTATTATAGTCTTTGGCTTAAAATCTAATTGATCTGATATAAGGATTGCCACCCCAGCTTTCTTCTGATGTCCATTAGCATGGTACATTGTTTTTCACCCCCTCATTTTAAATCTGGAGGTGTCTTCGGGTCTAAAATGAGTTTCTTGTAGGCAGCATATTGATGGGTTTTGTTTTTTTATCCATTCTGATACCCTGTGTCTTTTGATTGGGGCATTTAGCCCATTAACATTCAGGGTAACTATTGAGAGATATGAATTTAGTGCCATTGTATTGCCTATAAGGTGACTGTTCCTGTATATTGTCTCTGTTTCTTTCTGATCTACTACTTTTAGGGTCTCTCTTTGCTTAGAGGACCCCTTTCAATATTTCCTGTAGAGCTGGTTTGGTGTTTGCAAATTCTTTCAGCTTTTGTTTGTCCTGGAAGCTCTTTATCCCTCCTTCTATTTTCAATGATAGCCTAGCCGGATATAGTATTCTTGGCTGCATGTTTTTCTCATTTAGTGCTCTGAATATATCATGCCAGTTCTTTCTGGCCTGCCAGGTCTCTGTGGATAGGTCCGCTGCCAATCTAATGTTTTTACCCTTGTATGTTACAGACTTCTTTTCCCGGGCTGCTTTCAGGATTTTCTCTTTGTCGCTCAGACTTGTAAACTTTACTATCAGGTGACGAGGTGCGGACCTATTTTTATTGATTTTGAGGGGCGTTCTTAGCATTTCCTGGATTTTGATGTTTGTTCCCTTTGCCATATTAGGGAAATTCTCTCCAATAATTGTCTCCAATATACCTTCTGCTCCCCTCTCTCTTTCTTCTTCTTCTGGAATCCCAATTATTCTAATGTTGTGTCATCTTATGGTGTCACTTATCTCTCGAATTCTCTCCTCGTGGTCCAGTATTTGTTTGTCTCTCTTTTGCTCAGCTTCTTTATTCTCTATCATTTGGTCTTCTATGTCACTAATTCTTTCTTCTGCCTCATTTATCCTGGCAGTGAGAGCTTCCATTTTTGATTGCACCTCATGAATAGCTTTTTTGATTTCAACTTGGTTAGATTTTAGTTCTTTTATTTCTCCAGAAAGGGCTTTTATCTCTCCAGAGAGGGTTTCTCTAATATCTTCCATGCCTTTTTCGAGCCCGGCTAGAACCTTGAGAATTGTCATTCTGAACTCTAGATCTGTCATGTTACCTATGTCCGTATTGATTAGGTCTCCAGCCTTCGGTACGGCCTCTTCTTTTTTTTGAGGTGAGTTTTTCCGCCTTGTCATTTTGTCCAGATAAGATTTGCTTTCTCCTGCTGTGGAATTCCGCTGTTCTTGGTGAGTGAAGTTGGTTTTGGATGGGTTTCTTGTTGATCTTCTGGGGGGAGGGGCTTGTTGTAGTGATTCTCAAGTGTCTTTGCCGCAGGTGGAATTGCACCGCCCTTGCCAGGGGCCGGGCTAAGTAATCCGCTTCGGTTTGCTTTCGGGAGCTTTTGTTCCCTGAGCGCTTTCCGTAGAGTTCCGGAGGACGGGAATGAAGATGGCGGCCTCCCAGTCTCCTGCCCGGAGGAGCCGAGAGCTTGGGGTTCCGCTCCTCAGTGCGCTCTCAGAGCAAAGCGCCTACCGCCCCGCCTCCCTGGCCTGCGGTCGCGCCTTGAGGAAAGCAGTCAATTGCTGGAGCTGGAGAAAAGCGCTGGGTCGCTTTCGTCTCCGTGGCCTCTGGCCGCGCTCTGAGCCCACCCAGCCTGCGACCGGCACAAGGTAACCCTGGGCTTAGAGCTCACTCCTCGGCTTTGTCGCTGTAGCCGGCTTCCCCACTCTAATACCTGCGAGCTCTGTGGCACTCAGACACCCCCAGTCCTTCTGTGACCCCGCGGGACCTGGGGTTATGCTGACCCCACCTGGGTTTCCCCCCAGTTTAGCCTCTGGAGCGATGTCTCCCAGTGGAGCCGACTTTTAAAAGTCCTGATTTTGTGCTCCATTACTCCGCCGCTTGCCAGGTGCCGGCCCCCTCCCCGGGGTCTATCTTCCCGTCGCTTTGGATTCACTTCTCCGCAGGTCCTACCTTTCAGAAAGTGATCGATTTTCTGTTTCTGGAATTGTTGCCCTTCTTCTCTTCGATTTCCCGTTGGATTTATAGATGTTCACAATCGTTAGATAAGCTATCTAGCTGATCTCCTGCTACCCGATGTCATCTCAGCCTGCTACTTCTCCGCCATATTGACTCCTCCTGGCTAGTTTTCATCATTGGAAAGAACTTGATCAATTCATTAATAAATTTTTCCTAAAGGGTATCTTTACACATGATCAAAAGTTCTTCCCTGACTTTGGTAATGATGTTACGGGTTATCTTAAAGACGTGAAGAAATATCAAGTAGATACCAATGGGGTATTTGAAAAGTTGGATGGATACATATACATAGACACTTCTTTTTTTTTTTTTTAAGATTTATTTACTTATTTGAGAGAAAGAGAGCATGAGAGGGGAGAGGTCAGAGGGAGAAGCAGAATCCCCTCCAAGCAGGGAACCCAATGTAGGACTCAACCCTGGGATTCCAGGATCATGACCTGAGCTGAAGCAGTTGCTTAACCAACTGAGCTACCCAGGCACCCCTATATAGACACTTCTTTGGTCACACTCTTTTCCCTCCATATGGACCCAGTCAACCAGATGAAAAGCAATGTATGGTAAATATAGAAAACTCAAGGCATGGAAAACAAGAGCAAAAGCACACTCAGCCACAATCTTATAAAAGAGAAGGTAAATGGCATAAATACGGTCACACAAATGGAAGACATATGGCAAATTTGAAATAGAATTGGGACAGTTACCTTTTGACTCCTAAATTTTGATCATCATCATAAAGTCAAATTAGAAAATAGTAACAGAAACATGGATACTTTCTACAATGTTAGGTGCTAAAATTAAAATGAAAATATCAAGATAATGTCTTTTTATCATTTCTAAGTATCAGTTTGATGACTTCACATTATTGCTCAAATGTATCAAGCAAAAGCTTACTAACACATTTTCCTGTAGCTTTCCTGAACTTTTTTTTGGCACTGGAAGTGTTCAACTATAAGTTTTAAGGAAGCCGGGTGTGCAACAGATTTTGTGTGTGAAATGAGCTTAAAGCAAACTCATATCATATGACAAAGTGCAACTAGCATTGATAGTTTTGTTAAATTTTCAGGAGAGCTTGAAAAAAGTACATTGTGATGGAATTTCATCTTTAACATTTTATAATCTTACACTTGCTTCCTGTCTTTTTGTGGGTTCAAGAGATGGTTGACTTGTGAAGAATTTGCTGCCTTTTTAGGAGCTTGCTGACTTGTTCTTTTGTGAAATTTCTTGCACATTTGAAAACCACACTATGAGGAAAACTAAAGGTCTATATTTAAAATCTGGCATTTGTATTAATATATGATTTTATACTTTGTGATATTTTTCAGACATTTCCTCAATAGTGATATTTGGTAAAGCAGTTCAGTGGTTTTTGCTAGTGTTTTTACAGGCATTTTTATGCAGCATCTGAATATTTCTACACAGCAATGTCTACTTTTCTAAGAAAGATTTAAACACTATTCAGAATTTCATCTTCTGTTGAGTTTCCCTTCTAATTTCCATTCATAGACATACATGTGACTTCCAGTTCTACCTTCCGGCAAGTGAGTGTAGAAGAACACAGCGGTTCTCTCATAGTTGCTTAAAACTAGAAAAGCATTTATTTTCTAGGAGTAAATACACATCTAAGTAAATAAAGGGTACATTTTGCTGAAAAAAAAAACACTTTTTCTGTCTATTCTTATGTCTATTTTTCCTATTATGGCTGTAACAAACTACTACAAATTTGTTAGCTTAAAAAGAAAAAAAACCAAAATTTGTTATCTTACAGTTCTGGAGTGCCAAACAGAGTCTGAAGTGGGTTTCACTAGGTTAAAGTCAAGGTGTTGGGAGATCTACATTCTTTCTGGAGGTTCTAGGGGAGGACCTATTCCCTTGAATTTTCCAGCAGCTGCCTGCACTCTTGGCTAGTAGCCTCTTCTGCATTCAAAAGTCAGCTGAATCACTTGAAACTATTATAATACTGTATGTTAAATCTACTGGAATTAAAGTAAAAGAGGAAATGAACAAACAAAATCCCAGAAGCCAGCAGTGCATAGCATCTTTACATTTCCCTCTGACCTCCTACTTCCCTCCCTTTCAACTTGTAAGGACCCCTGAGATTTCTTTAGGCCCTCCTGGATAATCCTGGATTCTCTCTCCATCTCAAGATTCTTAGTTTAATCACAACTGTAGAGTCCTTTTTGCCATGTAAAGTAACATATGCATGGGTTCTAGGGAGTAGGACATGGACATCTTAGAGCGGGGGACATTTTCTACCTATCCCATTATAGGAATATTTTCTTACAGTTATGTATTCCATAAAAACTCTCTATATTGGAAATGTAGCTATCCATAAATCATATAATTAATAGCCAGGGTATATGTTATGCCTGAAGTAAATTACTTTTTAGACTCCTCCAAAAGTATCTCAGAAGAAAAAAAATATTCTGTAAACATTCTTAAATGACACAAAAATCACTCTATAGAATGTCTAGATAATACACATGTATTTTAATAGGCTCTTCTCTCTCCTTCCTCCCTCCCTCTCGCCATTCTGGTCCTTCTCCTCTTTCTTCTTCTCTGTATTCCTGTTGCTCCCTTTCCCCCTCCCTGATACCCCTCCCCCTTCCCCTTTCTCACTCCCTCTCCGGCTCTTTCTTTCCTTCTCCTCCAATCCTGTTTGTCTTTCAACCACACATGCATGCACACACATCTAAATCATCTCTACTTATTACTAACAGCAAATGCACAATGATAAAGAAAATATCTAATTCAGAAGTTTATTTTGCTTAGTCTTAAATAAAAACCACTCGTATAAGGAGAAAAATATTTAAAATATCCAGGGGATTGCTTGAGGGGTGTGAAGTATCTGTCCCTGGAGAAATATTCTCATAGTTTAAGCTAAATTTATGGCAGGAATTTGACGGGTTGGCTCGATCCTCTGGTGCCTTTGGGGCATAAAGCAATGTGCTGGATTTGGCAGATGAGTCAGAAAGCAAGAATTCATATGGAACTTGCTTCTGAGAAGGAAAAAAAAAATCTCTTTAATGAGTGCTTTGGAAAGTTTCCTTGAGCTATAACCTTGGTAGATGTTGGATTTGGGATCATTAACCACCCAAGATAAACACAGTCCATGGGAGGTAATGTTCTTGCCATATGTGGGTTGCAAATGGACTAGTTGTTTACAATAGCTGCAGTAAAATGAGAACAAAGTTAAGTAGTGATGAGTCAACTATGCAAGCCTTTTCCTCTAAAAGTGCAAGGACAAATAACATAAATTTCCAAATTTGAAAATTACTCAAAAATATACAATTTATTCAATTCAATAATTCAATTTGTGAATTATTTAGAATGATTAGCAGAAAGAATGATAAGATTAAATTTCCAAATCTACTGCTTAGTAGCTGAGAGACTTTGCTTAATAAATTACTTAAACCTCAACATGTTTCAAGTTTTTTTAACTTTTAGAATGAGGGGGACAATACATTTGCCCAGCCTACATTGCAGTGCTGTGAAGATTATAGTGACCTGAAAGAATACTTAGGAAATCATTCAGCAGTAATGATCTCAAGCAATAAAATTGTATACCAGCTTTATTAAATATTCATACTTGTAAAACATTTATAACAATGCCTGACAAGTGAGTTTATTAATTACTACCAAATGTTAATTCAAGATATGAAATGTAACAAACGAAGCTTCAGATTTTTAGTCTCCTTTTGTCAACTTTAGAATAACTAGTATCCAGTTACAGTGTGCAATTCAAGGAGTTATGACACGTGTATACACTGTAAAATTACTCTCCTGATTAAGATAAATAATATTTGCCTCATCCTTAAAAGTTCCCTCATACATGTTAGTGGTATGAATATAGATTATTTTGAACTTTTTAGAATTTCATATAAATGCAATCACGAAGTATATACTCTGTGATGTCTAGCTCCCTTTCCTCAGCATAACATTTCTGACTTTTTCCAGCACAATACAGTTGTATGTTTCCTTGGTTCCTTTTTGTAACCATAGTATTCCATTTTGCTATGTATAATAATATCCATTTTCTTGCTAATCAGCATTTGAATTGCTTTCAGTTTTTAACTATTATAAATAAAGTTACTATGAGCATTTGTTTTTTGAGGGAGAAAGAGAGAAAGCATCTGCATGAGCGAGGTTGGAGTGGTGGGCAGAGGGAAAGAGAGAATCTTAAGCAGGCTCCATGTTTAGTACAGAGCCAGACACGGGGCTTGATCTTACAAACCTGAGGTCAGGACTGGAGCCAAAATCAAGAGTTGGACCTTTAAATGACTGAGCCATGCAGGGGTCCTGCTATGAGCATTTTTATATGTGTTTGTGAGGACATAAGTTTTCATTTCTCTTGGATAAATCTCAAGAAGTGAAATTTCTGGGTCATATGTAAATGTCTGTCTGTCTTTATGAAAAACTCCCTAATTGTTTTTGCAAAATGGTTGGATCATTATATTTTCCCACCAACTACGTAGTTTTTCTACATAACTGACAACACTCATTCTCATCATTTTTCATTGTAGTCATTTGTATGCGTGTAATTGCATTTCATTAAGTTTTACTTTGCTTTTCCAACTAATGATGTTTATTAACATTTTGTATATCTTAGAAATTATTTTTGAAACTAATATTACACTGTATGTTAACTAATTGGAATTTAAATAAAAACTTGAAGAATTATTCTTAAATTTTTACTAAATTTTAAAATTGTATTATTTATTGAGTTCTAAAGTTCTTTATACATTCTAGATACAAGTGTATCTGTATGTGTTTCTATATGTGTGTGTGTGTGTGTGTGTGTGTGTGTGTGTGTGTATAGCTCTTCCTAATTTCTGGTTGTGTGTCATTAAGCTTATTTTTAGAAGGGTAATTTTTATTTTGATAGAGTTCAGTTTATTATTATTTTTCTTTTTGTTTCATGCTTCTGATACCCTATCTAAGAAATTTTCAGTTATCTATTATTTTTAAAATGTTCTCTTTTTTTTCCCCTAGAAATTTTATAATTTCAACTTTTACACTTAGTTCTTGGCTTATTTCAAAATAATTTTCAGGTATCATGTGAATGAATTTAAGGTTTATTTTTTATGGTATAGATGTCCTATTGTTGAAGCCTCATTTTTTTTTTTTCTTTTTATTTGCTTGGAAAAATACATTTCTTCTTTAATTGTATTTCTTTGTTATTGTTGTTTTTTTGTTTTTTAAACTTTTATTTTAATTCCAGTTAGTTAGAATACACTGTTATATTAGTTTCAGGTATACAATATAATGATTCAACAATTCTGTACATCACCCTGTGCTCATCAGGACAAGTGCAGTCCTTCATCCCCGTTACCTACTACCCTCACACACCTGCCTTCTAATAACTGTTGGATTTCTCTACAGCTAAGAGTCTGTTTCTTGATTTGTCTCTCTGCCCCTCTCTTTTTTTCCCCCTTTGCTCATTTGCTTTGTTTCGTAAATCCTACACAGGACTGAAATATGGTACTTGTCCTTCTCTGATATTTCATTTAGCATTATACTCTAGCTCCACCATGTCATTGCAAATGGCAAGATTTCATTATTTTTTATGGCTGAATAATATTCAATTGTATATATAAACCACCTTTTCTTTATCCATTCATCAACAGATGGACATTGGGACTGCTTCCATAATTTGGCTATTGTAAATAATAGTGCTATAAACATAAGGGTGCATGTGTCCCTTTGAATTAGTGTCTGTGTATTCTTTGACTAAATACTCAGTAGTGCAATTGCTGGATCATAAGATAATTCTGTTTTTACTTTTTTGGCGAGCCTCTATACTATTTTCCAGAGTGAATACACCAGTTTGCATTCCCACTAACAGTGCAAGAGGGTTCCTTTTTCTCCAATCCTCAGCAACAGCTTTTTGGTTTTAGTGCTGTTGATTTTGGCTATTCTGACAGGTGTGAGGTGACAGCTCATCATGGTTTTGATTTGTATTTCCTGACCATGAGAGATAGTTCAGCATTTTTTCATGTATCAGCCATCTGGATGTGTGCTTTGGAGCAATATCTGTCCACATATCTTCTGCCCATTTTTAATTGGGTTATTTGTTTTTTGGGTGTTGAGTTTATAAGTCCCTTATATATTTTGGATACTAATCCTTTATCAGATACATCATCGCAAATATCTTCTCCCATTGTACAAGCTACCTTTTATTTTGTTCATTATTTCTTTCATTATGCAAAAGCTTTTTATTCTGATGTAGTCCCAACAATTTATTTTTGCTTTTTTTCCCTCTGTTCCCAGGAGACATGTAGAAATGTTGCTATGACTGATGTCAAATAAGTGAATGTCTGTGTTCTCTTATAGAATTTTTATGGTTTCAGATCTCACACTTAGGTCTTTAATCCATTTTGAATTTATTTTTGTGTATGGTATAGGAAAATGGTCCAGCTTACTTTTTTGCATGTAGCTGCCCAGTTTTCCCAACACCATTTGTTGAAGAGATTGTCTTTTTCTCCTTGGTTATTTTTTCTGCTATTTTTTTTTAAGGATTTTATTTGTTTATTTATTTGTCAGAGAGAATGCCAGCGAGCACAAGCAGGCAGAGTGGCAGGCAGAGGCAGAGAGAGAAGCAGGCTCCCCACTGAGCAAGCAGCCTGATGCGGGAAGCCATCCCAGGACCCTGGGATCATGACCCCAACTGAAGGCAGCGGCTTAATGACAGAGCCACCCAGGCGTCCCTATTTTTTCTGCTTTGCCAAAGATTAATGGACCATATAATTTTAGGTTTATTTCTGTGTGAAAAATTCTGTTCTTTGATCTATGTGTCTATTTTTGTGCAAGTACCATATTATTTTGATTACTACAGCTTTGTAATGTAACTTGAAGTCTGGAATTGTGAGGCCTCCATCTTTGCTTTCCTTTTGTCAAGATTACTTTTGCTATTCAGAGTTTTATGGCTCCATCCAAATTTTATGATTATTTATTCTAGTTCTGTGAGGAATCCTGTTGGTATTTTGGTAGGGATTGCATTAAGTATATAGATTGTTTTGGGTAGTATAGACATTTTAACAATATTTGTTCTTCCAATCCATGAGCATGGAATGTCTTACCATTTCTTCCTGTCATCTTCAATTTCTTTCATCAGCGTTTTATAGTTTTCAGAGTACAGGGCTTTCACTGCTTTGGTTAGTTTTATTCCCAAGTATCTTATCAATTGGGGTGCGATTGTAGATGGGATTGTTTTCTTGATTTTTCTTTCTACTGCTTCATTATTGGCATGTATGAATGAAAGAGATTTCCATATATTGATTTTGTGTTCTTCAAATTTACTGATTTATCAGTTCTAGCAGTTCTTTTTTGGTGGAGTCTTTTGGGTGTTCTATCTAGAGTATCGTGTCAGAGTGGACATTCCTGTCTTGTTCTTAACCTTGGGGTTAAAACTTCCAGTTTTTCCCCACTGATGATGATGTTAGCTGTGGATTTTTCACATATGACCTTTATCCTGTTGAGATATGTTCCTTTAAACTTACTTTTTTGAGGGTTTTTATCATGAATGGATGCTGTACTTTGTCAAATGTTTTTTCTGCATCTATTGAAATGATTACATGGTTTTTACCCTTTCTTTGATTGATGTGAAGTATCACTTTGATTTGTGAATATTGAACCACCTTGCAACCTAGAAATAAATTCCACTTGATCATTGTGAATGTTTTTTTAAAATGTGTTGTTGTATTCAGTTTGCTAGTATTTTGTTGATAATTTTTCATCTATGTTCATGGATATTAGCCTGTAGTTTTTGTTGTTGTTGTTTGTTTTGTTTTGTTTTTTATTTGTGTCTTTATCTCATTTTGGTATCAAAGTAATGCTGGCCTCATAGAATGAATTAGAAAGTTTTGTTTCCTTTTCTATTTTGGAATTGCTGCAGAACTATAGGTATTAATTCTTCTTTAAATGTTTAGAAGAATTCACCTGTGAAGCCATCTGTCCTTAAGTTTTATTTGTTGGAGTTTTTTTGATTTCTGGTTCAATGTCTTTACTGGTTATTGTTCTGTTCAAATTTTCTATATCTTCATGTTTCAGTTTTGGTAGTTAATATGTTTCTAGGAATGTATCCATTTCTTGTAAGTTGTCCAATTTGTTAGCATATGTTTTTTCATAATATTCTCCCATAATTGTGTGTATCTTTGTAGTGTTGGTTGTTATTTTTCCTCTCTCATTTGTGATTTTATTTTTTTTTTGAGTCCTTTCTCCTTTCCTCATGATAAATTTGGAATGAGGTTTGTCAATTTTATTGATTTTTTTTCAAAGAGCCAACTCCTAGTTTTGCTGATCTGTTCTATTAGTTTTTTTTTTTTTTTTAGTTTCTATATCATTTATTCCTGCCTTTTATTTCTGCTTTAAGACTTTTTCTTTATCATCATATTTTTCAATATAGTGAACTGCCTTCAGTGTGGATCTGCCTTTGTTGATTTTGATGAGAGTTCTCTGGATCTGAACATATATTTCCTTCCCCAAATTGGGGATGTTTCAGCTATTATTTCCTCAAATAAATTTTCTGTGCCCATTTCTCTTCTTTTTCTGGGACTCCTATAATACGAATGCTATTATATTTGAATATATATATGAATGTTATTCACTGAGTTCCCTAAATCTATTCTTATTTTGCATAATTCTTTTTTCCTCTCTTTCGTTCAGCTTAACTACTTTCTATTACTGTCTTCTAGATCATCAATCCATTCTCTGCTCCTTCAACCTGTTGTTCATTCCATCAAATGTGTTTCTCATTTTGTTTATTGAGCCTTTATCTCTGCTATGTTATTCCATGTCTCTGTGTTAAGAGTCTCACTCAGGCTTCCATTCTTTCCACAAGTCCACTGAGTATCCTTATGATCATTGCTTTAAATTCTCTATCAGGCATGTTACTTATATCTATTTTGCTTAGATCTCTGGCTGTGGCATTGTCCTGTTCTTTCATTTGGGATAAATTTCTCTGTCTCCTCATTTTGTCTAAGTCTCTGTGCCTGTTTCTCTGTCTTAGGAAAGTCAGCAACATCTCTTATTCTTAAGGGTAATGGCTTTATGAAGAAGAGGTCATGTAGTGCCCTGCCATGGAGTGTCCTGTGTTCCCTAGGGTCTAGTACATCTAGGAGAGTCTCCAATGTGTGCTGCATATTGTCTGCTATTTTCATCCTGTGGGTTTTATCCTTCAGGCCAGTCTCCTGCAGAGGCTTTCTTTGCTTGTTGTGGGAGTATTTCATCCTTGGCCTGAATGTAGTGTGTTTTAATTAAGTGTTAACTAAGTGTTAAACTATGTTTTAACTATAGTGAGGGGGTGGGGGTTCTTGTAAGCAAATTAGGTAGCATAAGGAGTGTCTAGGCAGTGTTGCACTGGTTCCTGCAGATGGCACTGTGCTTGTGCTGAGGAGTTGAGGGGCAGGTGAGGGAAACGTTGCTGGCCAGTTCCTTTGTTCCTGAAGGGGGTCTCTCTGTGAATGGTATCTCTCTGGGATGTGCTCTGAGATGACCAAATACCCTTGGCATTGCATGCTTCGGGTGCAATTCAGAGCACTGTTTCCATGCCTTATGTTCATAGTTATTTGCCTGTCTTCTTTCCAAGAGCAGCATAGCGCCCTCCAGGCTCTATCCCATTGGTTGCAAGAACTCATGAAATGCAGCCCCTCACATTTTCCAAGCAAGTTGCTATGGAAATTCATTTCCCTGTGCACTCCCCTGTATGCTAGTCTGTTTTTCATCTTGTCTCTGAAACTGTGGCTCTCTTCCCACTGCAGTGGCTATGATCTGTTTCTCTCCCACGTCTGCATCTCTGTACCTCTTACCTTCTTCAACGTGGCCTCTTCTCTCTTTCCCTTTAGTTGTGGAGTTTGTTCTGCCAGTCTTCAGGTCAATTTCCGGGATTTTTAGGATGACTTGATAGTTATCTCGTATTAGTGGGTCAAGATGAGCCTAGGGTTCTCCTACTCTGCCACCATCTTCCAACCTCCTTTTGAAGTCTCATTTCTTGAAATCATTTCCTTTCATCTCTGAATTACCTTTACCCATTTCTCAGAATTCAATAGGCTATAATGTGTGTATTTCTGGAGTTTCAGTTCAGTTCTATTGAGATATATGTTTGTCTCTTTGTCAAATGTATACTATCTTGGTTATTGTAATTTTACAACAAGATTTGAAATAAAGTAATGCAATTTTTCCATCTTCTTTTTTTTTTTTTTTCAAGATTGCTTTGGCTGTTCTAGGTCATTTGTGTTTCCATGTGGGTTTTATAATGAGAGTAAAAATTTACAAAAATATTTGCTGTATTGTATTTGTGTTGCATTTGTAGATTAACCTAGGATAAATTGGTATCTTAACATTATTGAAGTATTTTTAATTCATAATTGTGGTTTATAGCTTCATCTACTTAAGATTCTCTTTTATTTCTTTCAGTATAATTTTTAGCTTTGTACCTATTTTGTTAAAATATTCCTAAGCATTTCATATTATTTGGTTGCTTTTTTTAACTAAATTGAATTTTTTATTTTGTTTAGAACTTTTGTTGCTCTCATATAGAAATTTCTATATATTAATTTTTTACATTATGATCTTGCAAATACATTTATTATTTTTAGTACTTTTTCATAGATATCTTAGGCTTTTGCTTATAATACAATCATGCATTTATGAAAAAAGACCATTTTGCTTTTCCCTTCTAATCTGTAAATTTTTTTTATGTCTTTTGCTTTTCTTACTATATTGTCTAGGACCTCCAGTATATGATCAACATTGATGGCAAGTGTGGACATCTTAGCCTTGTTTCCTGTCTCAGGGTGAAAGCATTCAGTCTTCTATCACTATGTACCGCGGTAGCTGTAATTTTCCTCATTAGGGAAATGCTTCTCTGTCTAGTTTGTTCTGGTAATGACTTTTACAAAATAATTCTTCACATTTATTTACATTATCATGTGTTTTTCCCCTGCTCTATTCTATTATTAAAATAAATGACATTGATTAATTTTTCTGAATGTGTCAAGTCAACCTGACATATCTGAGGTAAATCTGACAACAAAGCTGTATATTACCCTTTCTGCATATGATTATAATCTATTTGTGAATAGTTTTTAAAGAAAGTATGTGTGTATATTCAAGACGGATATTAGTCTAGTTTGTTTTTTTTTGTCTTTTTTTTGTAATATCACATTGATATTATTTTTTTAATCAGAGACGGAGAGAAGGAGTATGCATAGAAATAGAAAGGATCCAGGATCATGCAAAGTATTATCATAAAATTCCCACAATACAGAAAACTTTTTTTTTTAAAGATTTTATTTATTCATTTGACAGTGAGAGAGATCACAAGTAGGCAGAGAAGCAGGCAGAGAGAGAGAGGGAAGCAGGCTCCCCGCCGAGCAGAGAGCCCGATGTGGGGCTTGATCCCAGGACCCTGAGATTATGACCTGAGCCGAAGGCAGAGGCTTTAACCCACCAAGCCACCCAGGTACCCCAATAGAGAAAACTTTTATATATCTTTCTCAATAGATTTAATCAACCTTAAGAATAAATTTCTTACCCATCTCACAGCTAAGTTGAAGGCTTTGATACTAATTTGTTAAATGTGGCTATTGTTTCATATATAAGCTTTTTCCTCCTCTATGTAAAGGATATATCTTCTTATCCGTTGGTATTGAACTTGATCATGTGATTTGCCTTGATCAACAGAATATGGAGGGAGTGAGGAGGTTGAGGCCATTTTTAAGTCTAGTTCTTAAGAAGCACTGCATTTTTCTGTTTGCTCATTTGAATGTTTCCAACCTTGGCATTGGGAGAAGAACATACCTTAGACAGCTGCTACTCCTACAGCCTAAGCCCAGAGTGAAATATAGGGAACAGACCTGAGTTTGACTTGTATCCCAAAAGCAGAGCTGTTCCAGATAACATGAAGCCTTGTGAACAAGTTTCTGTGCACAAATGCTGACTCTACATGTACAGTATATTTAATAAGAAGATCACCTAGGAGTAAAAAGAATTGAACTAAGACTTCATAGTTTGAGATTTGAGAATGTCCAAGCTAACTACTTGCTAATACTAAAAAAGCCTTGCTCTTCAGAAGAACATAAAATAATCCAGGACCTCTAAAACATATAGTCCATAAGGTCTCAGAATAAAAATCACTAAACAGATAAAGAAACTGGAAAATATGACCTAGTATCAAGAGAAAGGGTGATCATTAGTGACTAACCCAGATGTTGGAATTAACGTACAAGAATGTTAAAGAAGCTGTCATAATTAACTACATTCAAGGACATAAAGTAAAATATGCTTATAACAAAAGAGAAAATACAAAATCTCAGCAAAGAAATATAATCTCTTAAAAAGAACAAAATGAAAATTCTAGAACTGAGAGTATAATATCTGAATATATGTGAGTACACATATATTCATATATAAACCTAGCTAGGTTTATCAACAATTTGGAAATGAGGAAAAAAAAAATCTTAGTGAAGTTGAAGTGAATAGAAATAATGAATAGAAAAGAGGAAAAGTTAAGATATGAAATGAATGATATAAATGAAATATATGAATTGATGTGTGATATGAAAACAACCCAAGGGACTGATGTGACGGTATCATAACGTCTGGCATATATGTAATTAGGATTCTAGAAAAAGGACAGAGAGCGACAAAAATGTTTGAAAACATAATGGTTGAAAATCTCTCTAATTTGATAAAAGATACAAATATTTATATTCAAGAATTTCACCAAATTACAAGTGTGGTAATAGCAAAAAAAAAAAAAAACCTCCACATCATTTTAAATTATTAAAAACCAAAGATAAAGAAATAATCGTCATAATAACCATAGAAAAATGATAAATTACACTCAAGAGGAACAGTTCCTTGGAATAACTTTGGTTTTTGCATCAGAAACAGTGGAGGCCAGAAAATAGTAGGAGAAACATTAAAATACTAAAACAAAAAAACTGTTTATTAAGAATTCTGCATCCTGCAAAAATATCATTCAAGAATGAAGGTATAACAATGCTTTCAGATAAAAGAAAACTAAGAAATTTGTCATGAGCAGATCTCCATTAAAGAAATTCAGAGGAAAGTACTTTAGACTGAAAGATGATTACAAAGGATGAAAACTTGAAACTTAAAATAAGAATGAAGAACATTGGAAATGATTTGAGAGGCTTATATAGAACAACAACAACCATGAATAACTGAAATTAAAAAGGCCAGTTGTGGGATGCCTGGGTGACATGGTCAGTTGAGTGGTGGACCTTGATTGTAGCTCAGGTCATGATCTCTGGGTCGTGGGATGGAGCCCTATGTGGCCTCTGTGCTCAGTGTGGAGTCAGCTTAAGATTCTCTCCCTCTTCCTCTACCTCTTCCCCGACTTGTATGTATTCTCTTGCTCTCTTGAAAAAAAATTATGAAAATTAAAAATAAATTTAAAAAAGAGCCCAGTAGAGGATTTAATCTTGGCAGTAATGATGAATAATACACTCTAAAATGAGAAAGTATGAAGATAGGAGAAAAAACATATAAAACTAAAAGCAGAACGACACAATCTAATTAAAGTAAAAATGTAGCTATCAAAACAGATATGGTCAACAGTCATTTGTGGCAATTATGTAAGTTCATCTCAAAACAGTGAATTGGGAAACACAGAACCTTTGCTCCTTGGGGAAATGCCGTGTTAGGTTCTTGCAAGCCTCTAATCACAACATCAACAAATACCTAACCTTGTTTTATGTTAGTTTCTGTTTAAAGATACCTCATTTAATATATAATTTATTATATATTAAATATATATATTAAATATATATATAATATATATTATATATATATTTTAAATATATATATTATATATTTAAATATATTAAATATATATAATAATATAATTTCTCATCAATAATTTACTATATGGCTTTTGAATGATTTAAGGCCAGGGACTGTGGAGGCCATTGAATTAAATAGGTTCATTTGCCAAAGTCCTTGTAAAACAAGCCAGAGTCCAGTTTCATCAGTATTGAAAACTTACTCTTCCACGTAACACTTTTTTACTTAGCAAGTAATTTAAAATTTTTCCCCAGAGGCTCCTGACCTGCAAAATTCTCCAGTGAAACATGTGAGGCAGGCAGCAGTAGCCAAGAAGGATTTAACATTTTGTTGACCATGGGTCAACATTTACACCTCACAACAACGCTATTTGCTATACTTAAAAAAAAAGAAAAAAAAAAAAAAAGGTCTGCTTTCATTTCATTAACCCACCTTTGAGCCACTTTTCCGTCTTATCCATAACTTCATCACACACTATAGATGTTAGTTAAACACTTTCTTGAGCGGCCTCATGTACAGATTTGCAAATTTCCTCTTTTTTTTTTTTTTTTTTCTGGTTGTGACATATTGTTGATTCATTAATACTGAACTTGCAGTCAACAGCACTGTAACTCATGCCTGAGTGAAGCTTATCTAACACATTGTCTCCATAAGAGACACATAAGGCACATCATAGCCTTTTTGTACTCAGGACCACTAGACAGTGCTTCAGCACTATGCTTGGGGGCCATTTTAAACAGCTCAATCACCAACAAAGAGCATGAAAATGAGAAAAACATGGCAACAAATAGACCATGAAAAGAACAGTTGCTTACAGTGTGAGAGCTAAAACAAGAAGGCAGAGCATTGCCTTGTTAGTTCTCAGTTGAAAATGTCAGTGACTCAAAAATTTTGCCACTATGCACATGTCCGCAAATGACTGTGAAAACACCATTGTGTATTGACTTGGGGGTTACAAATAAATTTTAGCAAGGAGGTGATTCACAATTATTGAATCCCAAAATAATGAGGATTGACTGTTCTTATATTTGCTTCTCAGGAAATTCTCTCCTTGTTGACAAATTTATCTTATAAAATAATTTAAAATCCAAATTGGTGAGGAAAAACAAAGTGAATTATTTAGATGAATTCATGGTTAGTGGTAGAGCTAATAGATTATGGAGCATTCTTTATAATCATGGAGTTTGAAATAAAGATAGAAAGTAATAATAGCTAATTCTTATTGAGTGTATTTATGAAATACTAGAAGGTAGGTACTAGCATTACACTTATTTTATAGACCAGAAAACTGAAGGACGGGAAGTTTTAGTAAGGTTATTTTTTTTTTTTTTAAATCGTGTCAAGCTATTTTTTCCCCAGTCAGGAAAGAGGTAGTTCCTAATGTGTCTTATTCCACTTCATTTTAAAATTAAAAGTAACTACCACATTTTTGAATATATGATTATTATCTCAAAATAAGAAAAAAGTATATTTTATACATACATTCATATATAGTATTCACCCATGCATATAAACAGGGCTTTTAAAATTCATGTTTGTTTATTTTGTGGTATGATATTGTAATACCCTCTCTTTTCCAGAAATTTTAACTAAATCTGTTTGTGTAAAGACTGTTTGGGGGCAATCAAGGAAGCAAGGATGTGCTTCAGTTCTGAATCACTGTGAAGAAAAATGATGCCTGAGTAGAATTGAGTATTCAGTAAGAATGAGATCTTACAGTACAGAAAAGCCTCACAGTCAAGTCTTTGAAATCTTATGATGAAGTGGATTTCTGGTCAAGGAATGGACTGGTTTTCATTAATAAATTTCATTCCATACTATGCATGCTCTTTTTAAAAAATTGTGTTTTCGGGGCGTCTGGGTGGCTCAGTGGTTTAAGCCTCTGCCTTCGGCTCAGGTCATGATCTCAGGGTCCTCGGATCGAGCCCCACATCGGGCTCTCTGCTCAGCAGGAGCCTGCTTCCCCCTCTCTCTGTCTGCCTCTCTGCCTAGCTCTGATTTCTCTCTGTCAAATAAATAAAATCTTTAAAAAAAAAAAAATTGTGTTTTCGACTTAGTGATATTTTCCTGAAACTTGAAACACTGTAAACATAATCATTTCTGTCATATCTTTGGTAAGTTTTATCAGCGAAAAAAAAATGGATTGTTTCAATTCACAATTAGTTGGTTATTTGTAAGGTGGAGTTATTATTTTATTTTTTTAATTCAAACATGTTTGTCAACTATTTATAGAAAAAAATCCTAAACAGGTCAGATCTACACACAAATATAACTAAAATGTTAATATTGGAAGAAATATTAGATAATTTCTCTAATATAAAGCTAATCGCATATATGACAGTTTTTATACTTCTGATTCAGATAGGAAAAAAAAGATACATATCTAGGATTAAATAAAATAACAATTCTCAGTCTAGACTAGTTGTTCTCAAACCATAATACATATCACAACCACCTGGAGGACTTTTAATAAGTATAGTCTCTGGGTTCCCATATTTAAAAAATCTAGTGTGTGACATAGTAATTTGTATTAAAATTTTCTCAGGCACTTTTAATGTGCTATGAAAATTGAAAACTACTATTCCAAACTATATCCATAGCCAACACATACAAATTTTGTTTATCAAAATCATCTAGAACAATCTTCTTAGTCTTTATTCTACAATTTTGTTTAGTTCGATGGCAAGCCTATCACGGTTATTATAATTAATCACTACATTAAATTACATCTTTGGCTGACACTTTAGGCATATTATTTCTACTTTTTTAAGAAGAAACATCCTGGGGCGCCTGGGTGGCTCAGTGAGTTAAGCCTCTGCTTTCGCTCAGGTCACGATCTCAGGGTCCTGGGATCAAGTCCCGCATCAGGCTCTCTGCTCGGCAGGGAGCCTGCTTCCTCCTCTCTCTCTCTGCCTGCCTCTCTGCCTACTTGTGATCTCTGTCTGTGAAATAAATAAATAAAGTCTTCAAAAAAAAAAAAGAAGAAGAAGAAGAAACATCCTTAGAAGCACAACATGTGTCTGAATCTCCTAGTTGAGCTTTTTAAGAAAGTGGAGACCTTCTTAAACCATCAAGGAATAACAGGATAGTAAAACTGAGCTGACCATTTTCCAGCAGTGCTCAATGTCAAGGGCTCAGGAAAAAAAGGTAGAGCGGACTTCTAAGCTCCCTCTAAATTGTTAATGTTTGTCTTCTTTTTGTACGTAGTAAGCACTTAGAAAATAATTTTTTTAAAGTAATTTTTTAAAAAGATTTTATATATTTATTTATTTGACAGAAAGAGAGGTCACAAGGAGGCAGAGAGGCAGGCAGAGAGAGTGAGGGAAGCAGGCTCCCTGCTGAGCAGAGAGCCTGATGTGGGGCTCGATCCCAGGACCCTAAGACCAGGACCTGAGCCGAAGGCAGAGGCTTAACCCACTGAGCCACCCAGGCGCCCCTAGAAAGTAATTTTTATCTGAGTGTAGGGTATGTATTAACTCATTCATATCCAAGTATAAACGATATTTTTTAAAAATTTCAGGACTTTTGATTACACTTACATCTCCAGTGGCATGAGTAGTTGTCAAGTGGCTGCCTCAAATAAATTCCTAAGACCAGTCTCTTAGACTATATGAAAAGTGGAGCATCATATTCTTCAGTCCATTGGTGTAACTTCTCAAGAGAAAACAAAATACTTCAGTAAAAATGGCCATTATATTTCTCTTTCTTAATCCTTTACTTGCCTTCAGTGCTGTCACCTAGGCTCTAATTAGGTCTTTGTGCAGGTTTCTGAGCATTAGAGACAGATTGTTTTATTTTTCTTTGGCCTGCTAAGTATCACCAAGCAGGCATGAAAGTTGATTCTGTCCTCCTTTTCTCAGACCTACTTTCTTTTTACATCTTTAGAAAATAATGTTTTTGCTTTTGTCTTTTATAATCTACTGGGTCTGCTGGTAGTTACGCACCTTGGGATGTTTAAATTATTAATGGATTTGGTTCACTCTGGTTTCCCACTGTATCCTGTTAATGTTACAAATTATTCCTTAAAAAGGGAAAACAATTTCTCCTATTATGTTGTTTTTAAGTGTGTCTGATATGAGTTTACAATACCAAAAAAGAAAAATAAATATACATTAACAGAATAGTTTGTGGACCTGTTTGACAAAATGAAATTATACATTAAGGTTGTCTCATACAACCATAAATTGTATTCTCAGAGGCTACAATATGTGAGTATGAGAGAATTGACATTTTTTTTCCTAGTTCAAACAACTTACTTGATTTTCAAGAGTAACTAAGGGCTATTTATATACTATTTATATAGCTTTATGCAACTATATTAAATACAACAATATCTAAGTTGGAGAGTAATACTAAATTCAATTTTTCATACTCAAAGTATTCTAAGTCATCAAAAAGAAAACATAAAAAATTGTGATTCAAATTAAAAAATTCACTTGGTGAATTTTATCTGGACTGAGTAAATAATACTGTTTAGTATGAAAAAGTTAGGTATATATCACCTATCTACCTTCCCTTTTCACCACCACTATCACCATTACTAAACTGGAAAACAGGAATTGATATTATACTCCAAGTCTTTATGACATTTTTTCTATCATAAAAGGTAAGGCATATGTTCAATTTGGGAAATTGCAACGAGAGAGGCTTATAGTCTTTCTTTAATATTTATATTTATTAAACTTGTTTTTAGGAATTATATATGTTCCTTAATAAATAATCATCTCAGTGGGTTTCTGAGGTTTTCACTTGCTTTGTTTGATTTAGACTGCATTTCCCTGCCTAGACTCCCTTTACATTAAGCAACATGGAACTGGTAGCCATAATTAAAATTTATTCCTGTGCAACTTCACTTAAAGGGCCAGAGGAGTGACTACTGTTGTCAGCTGCTGCTATTCTTTCTGCCTCTAGAACTTCTAGATCCCAGTGTTTTATCATTTCAATGCAGAATGTTGCTGTTCAAAGACAAGGCCAAGGAAAAGCATTTTTACTTAAACTTTTTTTTTCCCTCAGTTTACTATTCTGTATTGAGAGCCCCTTTGCAAACTATTTTTATAACCTTCCATCTTTCAAACCTGTGCTGTTGAAATTTTGGAAAGCTGGAGTGATAATTTCTACACTCTTTAGAAATCACTGGAAAGTTCCCTGGGAAATATGTCACTTGCTCAATCCTAAAACAAAACTCATCTTAGAACAAACACTTTGTTACAGGATTTTAAAATAAAAGGATCCACTCTCCTCAAACTACTTGTGTCTCTTCCATCCCACCAAAATTCCTCAATAATATTAAAATCTTAAAAGTATAGAAAAAAATGGAGCTTCTATAAATATGATTCAGTAAACTGAATAGAGCTTTTCTATCAGGATATTGTAATGTATTTCCTTAGTAGAAATCTGAATAATTTTTAAAATAATAACTAGTTTACATCCTTTTTTTACTGCACACACACACACACACACACACACACACACACATTCATACACACACATTCAAATCAATTTGTTGAGTGCTGTTTCACCTAAATGAGTCAGAATTCTATGACTCACAGGTATTTCATTCTCTTCATCCAAAATTTTAAATATATCATTATTCTATATTGGAATGAAATGCTTCCAGTTTAGTCATGTCTATGATTTGAGTGAAAGCAGGGAACATTTCTAAGTTGACTGCCAGTTTGCTCCCACATGCTTCAAAAACTCCACAACTAGCACTCAATTACAGAAAAGTTCCAGTGAAAAGCAAAGTGCATACACTCTATCTCCTGGGGTAAAAAATATTCTTGGTCTCTCATGCTTTCTTTAAAATTAAACTTAAAGCTAAAATAAACTGACTTGCACAGGAAAGATTAAAAATTATAAAATTCACTAAGAGGCAAAAAAATTAGGAACAAACATTCCATTTCATACAAAATGTAAATAATATCTTGCTGATTCATCCTCAGATAGCACCTAACCCAACAAAACATGTAAGTTGCTGACTATTAATATTAGCAATGGTATACTAACAATTAACCTTTTTCATTAGCTCAAAATGTTTGCATTATGCTTTTCTTTTCTTAAAAAAAATGCTATTGCATCATGGCAGTGATAGAAATAGTGGAACATTGGTTATTATTAAAAATAGCTATGTTCCCATTTAGCAATAAAATTCTAGTTCAAGTATGAAAGAAATAAAAGAATGATCCTGACAAACCCAACTAACATGGGTAGTCTGTAACTTAGGCAATCTCTGAGATTCTACCCCTTTTAGAAGGACATTTCCCAAGATTGGGACATTTTAAGGGCACCATAAACCTAGGCAATCTCTAACATGGACCAAGAAATCACTAATATTGAAACACTAATATTGTAAAATTCTAATCCAATATTACTCCTGGGCATATTAGCATGAACAAACCACAGTGTCTACCTCTACATCCACCTCTCCCCCATTTTTCTTGTTTCTTTTTTTAAGATTTTATTTATTTATTTATTTATTTATTTATTTAGAGAATGTGGGGCGGGGGCAGAGGAGAAGGAGGGAGAGAATCAAGACAACTCCACGCTCAGTGCAGAGCCTGACACAGGACTTGATCCCACTACCCCGAGACAATGACTTGAGATGAATCAAGAGTTGGATGCTTAACTGACTGAGCCACCCAGGTGCCCCTCTCCCCATTTTTCTTAAAGAATAAATAAATTGTGATCCTGGAGTGCTGAGGTTTTTTTCAATGACTCTACCATTGGATGACAAAAATAACTGACTATAGTAATTACTATCTATAAAGCGCCAGCCACTGTGCTAAGTTTTATACATACTGTCACACATAATGCTAAAAACAATCCTGATGTATTCCCAGTGCCTAGACAAGTGCCTGCTAAGCTGGCACTCAATAAACATTCACTAATAAATGTGAAAGCCTGCACTAGAGGTATTATAACCCTCACATTACAGATGAGAGTACTGAGGCAAAGAAAATGGAGTACCTTACTCCATTTTAGACTAAAAGCAAGAAGCAGAAGAAGGATTTGAAGAGAGACCCATCTAATTGACTCCAACATATATATTTTGATTCTCCATGTTCAAAGCTTCATGTAAATTCTCTGAGGTAAGTTTATTATTAAGAAAATAAAAGTATTATATCATGTGATTTCAAAGGTCCTTTACAAATTAAATGTAGGTATATTTAAGAAATCCATGACCAGTATTGACATTACCAAAAGGTTAACATCAAACACAGACTTGAGAAGTAAATATGGAAACTGAGAGACGATCTGTTTTTTTCCACCTTGGAAAAGTTGGCAATTTTTCTGGATTTGAGGCTGAGTATAAAAAGTGAGCCTCAGGTCTTTCCTTCTATAGATCTATATACTCTATTATCTG
This sequence comes from Martes martes, assembly GCF_963455335.1. Classification (NCBI taxonomy): domain Eukaryota; kingdom Metazoa; phylum Chordata; class Mammalia; order Carnivora; family Mustelidae; genus Martes; species Martes martes. The sequence goes on from NC_137889.1 coordinate 81,274,080, forward strand.
CAGTTCTAATATCCAAATAACTCTGAAAACCAAAACTTCTTAAACTTGGTTGGCTGTAACATCTAGCCTGACTTGAACTTACTTGGCTGCAAATACTAACCTGAACTGATGTGAGACCATTTCCGGTCTTCATTTATCACACTTTTGAATATTCATTTGCTTTACTGCCAAAATATTAGTGTACTTGACTTTGAGGTGCTACATTCACTCCTTGAGGTGAAGGGGGTATCATGATACATTATACAATTTACACAATACTACCTGTTTCTAAATCTAAAATCACCTAAATTATAAAGCATGTCTTTGGTCAAGAGGTCTTGAGATAAGGAACAGTGGATTTGCTCATGCTCTAGTGATTAAAGCTTCAGTCATTGGAGGAAAAGAGAGCTAAGGACACACTAAACTTCAAGTTTTAAGGGTGTTAATTTCAAGATATCAAGGCATCCACTCTAGAATAGGGTTTTCTAATTTGTGAAAAGAGGCCCACTAGAGATTGTAAAATAGTTCAGACAGAAATACTACCAACCAGAATGGAATGTCCTTCATGAAACAGTCTGGCATTTTAGAAGGCAGAAATACAAGATAGAGTCCCTAGGAGTGACACGTTCATTCTAGCAAATGTTAAAACAGTAAAAGTAAAGTAACCTCAAACCATTCAGTACATAACCAGCTAGGCTTTCACATATTCACATTCTTTTTCTAACTTTTACTTGTATTTTACCCATCCTTGTGCTAGTTTGAGAACAATCAGAGGATTTTAAGGTAGCATGTTAAGAGGAGAAAGAGAGAGAGAAAAAAAAAAATGCCTTGCACCTATATACTATCTCTAGGTTTTAAAGCTCCCCCATCCCCTGACATTATCCTATTGAGTATTTATATAAGACAAGTAAAGAAGAAAGTAAAGAGGTCACTATGGGCTCCATTTAACAGATGACAAAACTTATGGTCTAGAGATTAAGTGACTGGATCATTGTCACGCAGTTATTTAATGACAACTGATTAGACTCTAAAATCTAGATTCTTAGCTGAGTGAATTTTCTATTGTATGATAGTGACTCTGCAAAGTAACTGCCATCATTTGACTAGGGCTACCCCTAGCATATTTTCTTTTTAAATAGATGTTATATAAAAACCATGCCTGGTATTCCACAAATACCATGTCAACAAGTAAGAAAAAAAAAATTACATAAAATGATAGTGCAGTATGACTCACAAGATTTCTTGATTGCTTTCCAAAGTGTTTTTCCTTGTCTATTCAAGACAGGACAAAGTTCCTAAAATGGCACTGTTAAAACTCCTCTATATCTTCTTTGGGAATCTGGAGACTGGCCAAGCATCCATTCTGATACTGCTGGAACTAATGCTGCACTTTATAAAGTGGGTCACAGCTTGCTCCTGAGTTGGCTTAAGGATGCTGTGGGCTTTGACCTGGGTGAGCAGAACTGGTTCTTGTACACTGGCTGATTTCAGCAGCCCCTTGCCAAACTTCACATGGGGATTCACACAGCGATCAGACTCTAAAGTAATTGTGTGTCTATGCTTCAGGATAACCTAATATCTAGGTTTTAAAGATTGACAGCTTTTAATCTTCCTTTGTGAATGGGTAGTCTCCTTCCATCCTTATTTTTACCAACAATGCAGAAATGCAGCAATTTTGGTATCTTTTTGGTTAGGATATGATTTGAATGAATTATGTCCTCTCCAAATTTATATGTTGAGGCCCAAATCCCTGATTTGATGGCATTTGAAGATAGGACCTCTGGGGGATAATTAGGTTTAGATGGGGTTATGAGGGTGGGGCCTTTATAATGGGATTAGTGCCCTTATAAAAAGATACATTAGGGAACTTGCTGTCTTTCTTTCTCTGTATCATGTAAGGGCTTAGCAAGAAAGTGGTTTTCTGCATCTCAGGAAGAAGGTAATTGCCAGAGATCCATTACACTGAATTTGGACTTTCCAGCCTCCAGAACCGTGAGAAAATAAATTCCTGTTGTTTATGCCATACAGTCTATGGTATTTTATTATATCAGCTCAAGCTAAGAAAAGGTAGTATGACATTGTAACTGCCATCTCACTGGACTCATAGACAAAAATGCCTCTATACTCCTTGAAATTGGAATAAGTACTTCTCTCTAGCTTATTAGTATGTATATAGCGGGTATAATTTAAAAAATAACATGTGAGGGCTTGAAAATCAATGTGTTGTTAACTTGGATATGCAAGAAATTTCACCAAGAATCCAGTCTTCTCATTAGTGTTGGGCTATGACAAAACAATGTAAAGCTTTTTACAGAAAAATGTTTTGGATTCTTCCAAATTATATGGTCTTTTTTTGGATAAATATTCAGTCAGTTAAAAATCAAGCTGCCTCTCCAGTTGTTTTCCTCCTTCTGGACTTTCTAAGATGGCATCTGGATTTGACTAACTCACTGCATTCTCATTGGTATTGAGGAAGGAATCCTTCAATCTGCTTTTAAGCAGGTGGATGCCCTTCATTTTATCTTATCACCAGGTGTCTCCTATACATTTTCTGCTAGTGCAGCTGGACTTGTGCATCTCGTCTCAGTATGGTCAGGGTCAGTTGGCAATTCCTTGCTGACTTGGTCTCAATTCATTTTTCCTGAGTCTTAATAGTATTTTGAGAGTGATCTTCATTTTCTTTCTTTTAGTTTGATTTTAATCAATACTATCCTTGTTAAAGAATCTATTGCAGCAGCAGCAACAAAAAAAGCTTTGTCTGAACAAGATAATACAAGGGCTGGAACAAACCCTGAGCTTGTCCAGATGATCTTTGGAGATGAGGAAACTAAAACTCTGAATTATTAAACAAATGATTCATTGTCAATCAGATGTTAGAAGCAACAGGATAAGAACTAGATTTTTTAACTCATGGTAGAATACTGTTGCTTTATAATCTTAAAATCACTTTTAAATGTACTCTTACAGATATGGATAAATCCTTTTTATAATCATATTCCCATGTTTTTAGATTTGAAAATTACTTTTTTGTTATAATTCATCTCATTCATTATGTAGGGAGTAAGGGTTATATGTCAGACCCTGAACAAAGCACTTGTAGATTAACTCATTTACTTCTCTGAGCAACCCACTAATAGTTTTATTGCTATTATTTCTACTTGATAGATGAAGAATCAGAGGCATGTATAGGTAAAATGACATGACCAAAGCTACATCAGTGATGAGTGACAAAGCAGAATTTGAACTCAGATTGCTGACTCCAAAGCATGTTGGCTTTCGTAGTAGACATTCAAATAAGCCACAGCTGTCCCATTTGTTTGTTTTGCTCCTGGGAATTCTGTAATTTACCTTGTTCCTTTCCTAAACTGCTTATTAAATAAACCTAGGCCATAATTGTGACTCACCTGTATCAAATTAAATCATTTTCTGGATTTTTCCACACTAAACTCCTGGCTCCAAACTGTTTTCTTGTGTTTGCCTCCAACTGTCCCCTTTTTACCCATTCTTTTCTTTTAATATATTTTATCTTGTATGCATCTTTACACACAACTTTGTGTATATGTATTGTATGCAGCTTTGCAAATCACTTTATAACCTTTTTATGTAAGAAAGCAGGGTACAAATAAATAAGAAACAAATTACTAAATAAGCAATTAGGCAACCCCAAGTCACTCTACTGGAAAGCTAGAATAATATAGGCTAATTATTCATGAATGTGGGGCTAACTCTATACAGTCTAGCTGCAAATGTTGAATAAGCCCAAGTACATCCAACCACAAAGTTCTACAAGATGGAAAGTATAAATAGAATTTACTGCAAAGAGGAACAGAACACTCCAGGGTGAGACGTCTGGGAGACTCTGTCGGTTAAACCTCTGCCCTTGCTCAGGTCATGATCTCAGGATCCTGACCTGGGATAAAGCCTCCTATCTAGCTTCCTGCTCAGCAGGGAGTCTGCTTCTCCCCTCTCCCTCTTCCTTCTGCCCCTCCTCCTACTTGTGCTTGTACTCTCTCTCTCTCTCTCTCTCAAATAAGTAAGTAAAATCTTAAACAACAACAATAACAATAAAGAAGAACAGTCCAGGGTCATTTGTAGAGGCTCACTCTAACAGGCGTGAGTTCTCTCACAATAGCATGAATTAGACATTGCTTTTTTATGGGTTTTCTGGTCTATTGCTTTGTTTTGTTTAATAGAAGAACTCTTATATCAGAACCCCCCCCAAAAAACAATGGTTAACTCAGGTTAAAAAAAATAATTGTAATTTCTCATTTTGTACAGAGAGAACTATGTCAAATGAACATTATATTTTCCTGTTGGTTGGAATCTCTTGTGGGCAATATCTGAATTTTTGTTCTTAATAATTTGGAATCACTGGCAACTATCCTTAGCAATACAGAATAGCAGACTAAATTATTATATGGGTATCACTACACTAGTACAATAAAATGAGATCTCATATTTTATTATAAATAGCTTATATTTAATTCCACTTATAGATATAAGAAGGAGCTAACTATCCAATATTTTTTGTCAAATGATATTAAAAATGAATTTTTATAAATTATATTCTTTTGCATGTTTTTCTTGCTAAGAATCTGTCTAAAATTGATGAATAAGAAATACCTCATTGTGAAATTATCCGCCCTAGATTCCCATTATGAGATTTCAAAAGGTAATTTCATTCTTCATTTGAGCAATTGATATATTTTTAGAACTTTATGTTTAGAACTTCTAGTTAAATTTGGAAATTTAGCAGTATTCATGACACCAAAATACTTTGTCAATGTTTGTTTTATAAATTGTCTAAAGCAAATAGCAAATGTAACTCTTACAATCCCATGGTTCTGTATAGAAGTAGAAATTGCTTTAGTTCAAATTTGATTAAAAGTTATTTACAAGGGAAGATTTAACTCTATCTTTGAAAACAAGTACCACCCATTTTGAATAATGATATGTTAATTAAAATAAAATTGATTGATTCTGACTTTATATATTTGCTAGTACTTCAATTTTAGCCAGGAGAAGAATGACTATGCTTTAGTATTCAAATGCCACCTTCATGTTTAAATTCATTGCTGTGCTGTGGGAAGAGAAACAACAGAAGCAGCTGTCTGCTTCCTCCACATTTAGCCAGAAGTTCAGTAACTCCCAGAATAGGCAGGATTAGATACTGTCAAACACAGTTGCCCAATTCTGTGTTGCAGATTTTTTTTTTAATATTCCACTATAGGATTGTAAAATGTTGAAATATGTAAAATATGCAAACATTTCCATTTGCAAGTCACAATGAAAATATAGACGATAAACAGGTTCTATTTAGCTTTGTAGATTTCCTAGTTGAACTCATTTACCAAAGAAAGATATTATTTTTATTAATAATGGAATCAGAATTTATTAACAAAAACATGTTTCCAAACATAGTACTTATAGTACTCACTCTTAACCAGTGAAAAAATCTTGCTTACCTTTTCACCTCTACTTATTGGATATTGTGCCTTCTTTTTTATATTATGCCAACAAACCACAGTTGTCTTCTAGACATTGAGTTCAAACTGATTATATAGTTAAACCATTAACATTGTTAGCCCAGGAGCATGCTTAAAAATATTACATTAGAAATATCCTCACAGTCATTACTTCAGGGCAATTTGGGAACTATGTTCAGCTCAGATCCAAACTGAAAATTAGCCTTCTTAACAAAAAGTTAAGTTTTAGAATACTCTTCTGACCAGCAGAAGAGCATGGGTCAAGAAACAGACAAATGGAAAGACGACATAGAAGGACAGAAAGAAAAGAGCCAGATAAATGAAAAAGAGAAGTTATATTGAGCTATTATCAATATTATCAATAGCCCAATACAAATACTATTGCCCAATACAAATATTATTTACAAATGTTATGACACATAGAGTATATCTTTTTTCTTAACACTCATCATCCTATCTAATTTACTCACTTTTTACACAAAACAATGAAAAAGTCCTGTAAACTATCTAATGTGGAATCTCAACATTAGGAATATGTGAACTGTATCTTAAGAGGTCGTATTGAGTGCAGCTTGGTGGTTCTGAATAACCTCTGCACTTTTTAGAACTTTTGTGCAGGCTGAGCCTGCATTACAGTAAGGGGAAGAAGGAGTAGATATGAAATTTTACTTTCCTATCAGTTTTTGAGTAACTATTCCTCCTCCTGCATACGCATTCAGGCTGAATTTGTGTATACACCAAACCTGCATCTAGGAGAAACATTGTCTTTGTGCAATGAGCAGTGTAGAAATTAGAGTAACTAGATAATCCTTTACAGTGGTTGCTCATTCCCAGGAACAGCCTCAGGTAGGAGCTAGGGAAAAGAAGGCTATAAATGTTCTCCTAGACACAAAAGCAAGAAACAAATAAATGCAAAGGAAATTTTGCTCTTTTGTTAATTATTTTCAAATCAAGGGCATTTTAGGTAGCCATGTGGTAAATGAATGACAGTAAAAGGAAAATGTTGGGGAGTTTAGCAGAGTACAGCATCAGCTATTATTAATCTGATGAACTTTTCACTTGTAACCTTTGAAAGTGTATTACCATAAAGTGAAGCATGGGAAAAAAAATTCCTGTAGAAGACATTTTTAGGATTTAAAGTGTACAAAGATGGGCAACATTAACAATTTGAAGTCCCATTAAATATTTCATGGTTAAGAATTTTTAATGAACTATATTACAGTTAGATTGACATTCATAGTTACTTTTCAAAAAAGATAAAATGAGTGCTCCTGAAAGGTTTTTTTTTTAATTGAATTTTTAAAAAATTATGATGCTATATTAAGGAATTTTATAGAAATCACTTTGGTAGGGTACTTGTAACTCCTATTAATTTAGTTTCTTTTCAACTTCTAAGCCTTATTTTAGTATTTATGCAAGGCTAACATTTGTATAAGAAAAAGATATTTTAACTATACTAAACATAATATCTGAGGAAGAAGAAAGCTGGTATAAAGCTTCCTAGAAGATTTCTGCTTCTGAACATGATGGAATAATTGGGACTGGACTTGCCATTCTCCCATGAACATCTACAAAACCAAGCATGATAGATGATACATCCATGCCCAAATATGAGACAACAGGCAGCATGAACTATGGTTCCTAAGATAAAGGAAACAAATATGATGAGCCCTATAATTGACCCAGCTTTCTGCCTACAGGCAGAGTCTAGACCACAGTGAAGAAAGGAAAAAGCAAAACAAAACATAACAGTAACACTGAGTAAAAGACACAGAGGGCAGAGAATGGGGAGGTGGCTGTAATTTAGAGAACATGGTATTAGAAAAAAAAAGGGAGCTATGCAGAGATTGTGCTCCCCAAAATCTGTAAAAGTGTCTGCTTGATCCTGTTGTGAAATACTAAGCAAAACTTATGTAAGGATGAACTCCATGAGGTCAGGCAGTGTGAGAAACCTAGAAACTAAACAATTCCCGGACCTCATTCAGGTCTGGGAGTTGGTGAAGTCTGACAACTCAGACTTCAGAGTCTTTACTCAACATGGGATAATTTGGATATATGAAACAAGTTACGCCTTAGCAGCAGGAATGTGCTAGTATTCTAAGATACACCCATGATCCAATCTTCCAGCGATTCATGATCTTCTCCTCTTAAGTGTTAGCAGGACATAGTGAGATGCCTATAAATTATAGAATATAGCAAAAAAATGGTGAAGTTTTACTTCTTCGATTAAATTAGAAAACAGTATGGCTTAAATCTTACTTGCCTCCTCTCTTGCTTTCTTTTTGGCTTACTGTAATGGAAGCCAGCTGCCATTGTGAGCTGTGTTATGGATAAGATCAACTGGCAAAAGGAAATAAGAAAGAGCTCCAACCAATACCTTATAAGCAACTGAATCTTGTGAACAACCACGTGAGAGACCTGAGAGGAGGATTCTTTCACAGTCAAGTTTTAAGATAACTGCACCCCTGGCTGACACTTTAATTATAACCTTATGAGAGGCAGTAAGCCAGGAGAACTCGTGCTGGGATTCCCATTCAATGGACACTGTAGGGTAATGAATGTGTATTCTTAAAAGCTTTAGTGCTTTGGCACAATTCTTTTTTTTTTTTTTTTAAGATTTTATTTATTTATTTGACACACACACACAGAGATCACAAGCTGGCAGAGAGGCAAGCAGAGAGAGAGAGGGGGAAGCAGGCTCCCTGCTGAGCAGAGCCCAGTGTGGGGTTTGATCCCAGGACCCTGAGACCATGACCTGAGCCGAAGGCAGAGGCTTTAACCCACTGAGTCACCCAGGCGCCCCGGCACAATTCTTTATATAGCAATAGATAACTACCCGGAAGTAGGAAGCTACCAGAATAAATATCTAAATACAGATAATTAATACAAAGGATAAACTAGCCTTAGATTAAAAACTACTATAGACTATGAGCAGAGCTGAAAACAAGCCTTGAAAGGACCAAACTGATTAGCAATAACTTACATATCAGCAGAATAAAGTCCAATTTCCCTTAAAAGAAGTCAACAAAAGCTAGCATTCAACCATGTAAAATTCACAATATCTAACTTCTAATCAGGAATGTCTAACTATGTGAAAACACAGGAAAATATGATCCATAAAAGGAAGAAATTTCAGCAAAAGAAACAAATCCAAAAATAACAGCAATCATAGAATTACTAGATAAGACTTTAAAACAACTAAAAAAAATATGCTCAAGCCTTTAAAGGAAAACATGAACATCATAATGACAGAAATTAGAGATATACATGAAAGGACCAAATGGAACATCAGGAGCTTTGTATATCTCATACACTATATGAAATTAAGACTTTATTGTATGTTTCAACAGCAGACATGGCACGTGGGAAAGAAGGTCTGCGAACTTGAAGATGTGGAAATAAAATTTCTCTAACATGAACCCCCCCAGGGAAAAATATACAAAGACTAAAAACAAGAATATAAACAGTGATTCTGGGACCTGTTATACTACTTCATTGTCCCAGGTGTCAGTAATACCAAACTGTCTAATAATGTGTGATTGGAATTCTAGGAAGAGTATTGGGAAGCATATAAAAGTTAAGGAAAAGGCCAAAATTTTGCCAAATTTGGTAAATAATAGTTATATGTCACTCGCTGGAAGTTTTAATGAGTCCTGATTTGGCTAAATACCAAGAAAAAATGCCTAGGCATATCATAATCAAATTGTTAAATACTAACAATAAATGAAAATTTCTTACACAAGTCAGAGCAAAAGTCAAATTATTTAGAGAGGGACAAAGATCACAGAGGCCAGAAAATAATGGCCTAACATCTTCAAAATGCTAAGAGAAAAATTTGTCAATCCCGAATTCTATACCCAGTAAAAATGTACTTCAAAAAGAAAGGCAAAATGAATTTTTTTTAAACAAACAAAGACAGAATTTATCACTAGCGGACTTGTACTACAAGAAGTATTTTAAAGAGTTCTTCAGGTTAGTGTATAATGATGACAAAGGGAAACTTGGATTTACTAAAATTAATGATGTTGGGAATAGTAAATATATGAGTAAATAAAATGCTGAGTCAATATGCTATTCTTATTTGAAATATCTATAAAAATATATGACTTTTAAAACAAATGTAATAAAAATATATATAATGGTGTTTTCATATATATGTAGCATATGTTATAAATCACATGTATGAAAACAAAAGAAGAAAGAATGAGAAGGTGTAATTATATTATTGTAATTTTTTTTACATTTTATGTGAAGCAATATAACATTATTTGAAGGCACAGTGCAATCAGTTAAAGACACATACAAAAAACCCTACAACATCAGCAAACAATAAAACAGGAAGCCATTGCTATAAAGCAACAGAAAAAATAAAAAGGAATATGAAAAAAACAAGAAGTCAAGAAGAGAAAGGAAAAATAGCAGAGGTACAAATATAAAACAAATAACAAAATGATAGCTTTTAACTTAACAATATCTATAAAGACTCCAAGTAAAAGGGAGAGATTATCAGACATATAATAGCGTGACCCAATCATATACTTTCTATAAGAAATGCATTTCAAGTGTCAAGACAAACTTAAGTTTTATAATAAATGCACAATAAATAGGGGCGCCTGGGTGACACAGTTAGTTAAGTGTCCAGTTCTTGATTTCAGCCTAGGTTATCATCTCAGGGTCCTGAGATATGGCTCCATGCGCAGCAGGGAGTCTGCCTCTCTCCTTCTCTCTGTCCCTCCCCCCTCTCCACTTGCCCATCCTCTGTCTCTCTTTCTCTCAAATAAATAAATCTAAACAAATACACAATAAATATAAACATATATCTATATATCGTATATCACTAATAATAAGAAAGCAGACATACCTATATTGATATCTGAGAAAGTAAACTTTAGGACAAGGAATTATACCTGGAGAAAGATATTTCAAGGCATAAAGAGGGAAATTAATTAATGTATACAACCCAAACTGTGCATATTTCCAGTAAGAGAACTTCAAAATGCACAGAGCAAAAGCTGACTGAACTGAAGAGCAAAATAGAGAAATCTACAATTTTATGTGAAGTCTAGAATTCTTTTTCTGTAACTATAAAGAAGACTTAATCAGTGGTACTAAAAAATAGAAGTTAATTGATATTTATGGAATTTTCTCTTCAGCAATAGCAGAATAAATATTCTCAATAGCATATGGACAATTCACCAAGATGGACCCTATGTGGGATATAAGAAATGTCTTAATAAAACTAAAGACCTGAAACTATAAAGGTTATATTTGCATGTAATGGAATTAAATTTTTAATTGACTTCAGAAATTTATCTACAAAATTTCCCCAAACATGGACATTAATCAACATACTTATAAGTAACCATAAGTCAAGAGGAAGTCACAAAGGTATTAGAAAATATACCAAATTGAATAAAAATAAAAACATAGCATGCCAAAATTCATGAAATACAGCTAAAACAACACTTAAAGGGGAATGCAAGACTTTAAATCATTATATTAGGAAAAAAAAGTCTGAAATAATCAATATTAGCACCTAAAGAAATGAGGAAAAGAAGTAAGAAATTAAATTTGAAGTTAATAAAAAGAAGAAAATAATCAAAATAACAATCAAAATAACTGTGGGAATCAATGAAATAGATGACAAGTAATTAAGAGAGAAAAACCAATAAAACCAAGAAATTTTTTAAAAGGTCAAAAATCAGTAAACTTCTGGCTAAACTGATAAACACCAAAAAAGTAAAGAAACAAACTATCAATATTAGAAATGAAAGGGAACTTCAGATTTTACAGATATTAGCAAGACAGTAGGTAATATTATGAACAACTTTGTGCCAATACATGTGATAACTATATAAAATTTTTAAATTATTAGAAAGGCATAAATTACCCAAATGGTAAACCTCTAAATGATTAATACAATATAATTAATATATTCTGTATTATGTTGCATCATGGAAAAATAGTGAAAAGTCAAAATATTTTTTGGCATTATAACTATGATTAATTTCCTTACCCCTATCTTAATATTCTTACATTATTTTTACTAACTTTTTAGGAAGAATAGTGTATATGCTATTGTATACATAACTGATGTTCAACATCATTATTCATTAAGACTATAAAGTACAACCATTATAAGATACCAATACATGGCCAGTCGAATGGTTGTAATGAAAAAGACTGACCATACCATGTATTGGAGAGGACATGAAACAATTGCAATTCTCATGCCTTGCTGGTGGAAGAGAACACAGTAAAACCACTATGGAAAACAATTTGGCAACATATGCTTAGCATACATCCTAACCATTCTACTCCAGAGTTTATATCCAACTGAAATAACATATATTTACACATGTTCCAGCCCAGAACTAGAGAGCAACAGTTGAATCATTAACTATTTTATTCATATTAACCCCAAAATAAAAACAAGCCAAATATCCATCAATAACTGAATGGATTAATTAATTACTATACAGACAATGGATAAACCAATGGTAAGGTCTGTAACTAAATACAACTCATGAACAAAAAAAGAATAACTACTGATAAACCCAACAACATTCATAACTCTTAAAAATGTTATGCCAAGAGAGAAAAGGCTGACAAAAGATTACACGTAGTGTATAAGTTCATTTGTATGAATTTCTGTAACATGGAAAAGAAATCTATAGTGACAGAAAGATAAAGCTAACCTGGAGCCAGAGCTATAGGGTGAGGATATTTACCACCAAGAGGATAAGAGGAGTGTTCTGCATCTTGATTGTGGTGTATTCACTGTCAAACCCATCAATCTGTAGACTTAAAAGGAATGTATTTTATTGTGTATAAAGTAGTCCTCAACATCATGGAGTTTAAAAAAAAAAAAAAGTAAAAGAAAAAAGTAGTAAATCACTGGAAGATTTTTCTTGGTATTCTAATATTTTAATAAATCAAAAAACAAGATGCCAGCTTTAAGAATATAAAAATAATATGAAATCCACATTCTGAAGACAGGGTTGTGGCACATGGGTGGCTCAGTGGGTTAAGGTTCTAATTCTTGATCTGGGCTCAAGTCATGATCTCAGGGTTGTGAGATCCAGCCCTGTGTCAGGCTCCAAGTTAAGCCTGGAGCCTGCATAAGATTCTCTATCCTCCTTTCCCTCTGCCATGCCCCCCCATCCCCTTCCCCCACAGCTTTCCTTCTCACACTTTCTCTCTCTTTCTCTAAAACAAACAAACAAACAAACAAACAAATAAATAATAAAAGAAAAACATTGCATAGCCTTAAAAAATAAAGACAAGGTCATTAAAGCCTAAATCTATTTAAGTTTACACTATAGCAGATGTAAGGATCAGAATATATTTCCTTTGCTGTAGTCAGTCAAACACCATATAAAAAGAATGAAAACTTAGTAAATACGACTTTCTCTTCTGCCCGAAAATGAAGGAAGGGATAAAGGAAATAAAAGGAAAGGATTAAGATGAAATGAGTGAAATGAAGAAATAAGGTCCTGTTCTATGGTTATAGTGTCCACCATAGATGATATAATGATCTAAAATCTCTGAATTCTGTGGAAATAAGAAAAGAGACCATTGCTTGGGTCAGTGACCTAAAGTAAAATAATGATTTTCAAATTCTGTTATGTTACCTGGGACCCATACTTGAAAATGCCTATATTTGTCTCATATATGCCTTTGGGGTGGAGTCTCCAAAGATAATAATTTAGTCAGAAGAAGTCATATGTAGCATATCTAGCCTTATGGTGATATTTGGAGCAATGTCCCCTCAAGTGGGATACATACTTGTAGGGAGATGGAGGTAATACACTGAGATTTGAAAAGAAATATGAAACTTTATATCCCTTAGATCTAAAATTTTCAAGTAAGGTTTTTAATAATATGTTGATTGAGAATTGTTTTTTCCCAAATATGAATGGTTTTAGATAGGTCATTAGAGTAACCACTTCTTCCAGGATTACATCATCCTGCTTCTCATACTTTCTTTATCTTTCTAGGCCCTCCGAGTATTTGATTTTCACTGCGAGAACACAGGTGATTCTGCCATTGCATTCTGAGGGGAGACCATGAGTTTTTCTAGCCTCACAAAGAAGGAAGGGAGTTTTGTTTTTGTTTTTGTTTTTGTTTTTGTTTTTGTTTTTCCCACATGCAAAGCTTTCCCTTAATAGAGCACTCACTCAAAAGCCAAACATAGTGCTTTGAACCAGGACTGGTGAGTTGAGGGAGCTGGGTGAGCACACTCACGGTGATCATTTGTCTGGTGGAAGGATCTCTTATGTGATTTTTAAGGTTAATATAAGAGATTCTTCCCCTGGGGCTTCAACTTTCTGTGCAGATTCTTTAGCTTCCCCTTTGAGGAAGTCTATCTTTCTACCTCTGATGACCAGGAATGCCCTGCACATGAACTTACTGAGTGAGAAAACAAGAAGAACAAACTCATTCTCTAGAATCACAAACTTTTTTTTCAGAAAGTGGGGCAAGTCTAAAAAGTATATTTTAAAGTGACAGTGAATTATTAGATTAAAATATGTACAAATCTGTAAAATTTTATTTGCTGCCTCAGTTTATTTTCACTCACAGTCAATGTTCTTAAGTGTATCAGAATCCTGACTTTGGAGTTTCTAGAAAGAAATAATTTAGTAGAATCAGAAAGCACATTTCTGTGTTCAATAGCTGTTTACTTAAATGCACACTGCAGTTTTCAGAAGCGGTTTCCCCTCATTGCCTGTATTTGCATAATGTTTACTGCCAGGAAGGTTATTTAAGAGCAGTAAAATTTGAAGTTTGGAGTATGCTCTTTAATCAAGGCAGTGGTTACTCCATCTGGAATCATTTGATTATTTAGAAAAGTCTAATTTGGTGTATGATTTCTGTAACTTTTTGCCAATGTTATTTCTAAAATATGAAGAACACAGGTTTTGGAATAATGCTACTTTTAGTTTGGAGTATATATGCATTCTTAGACCACTGCTAATCTGATTCAACGATGGTTATATAATTGGAGTATGTTTTTCTGCAGAAGGATGTTGTCATCTTGTCAAGCAAAGGAAGTAAGAGATTTGGAACCATGAATAAAAGACATTTTATTCCTGGCTCTACATTTACTCTTTGGAAAATCTTGGGCAAATATATCATTTCCTTTTCCATCTATAATCTAAAATGCAAATAGAGCGATGATATTGTTCATCAGACTTGAAAGAGATTTATCTTGCATTAGTTTGTTTCTCTGAAAATGCAAACACCATGCAGGATTTTAAATAGACCCTTGTGACTTCTAATCTGTCTCTTCCTACAGAGAAAGAGTTCAACCATTGTCTCCTTTTTAAATATTTTCATTTGTTTTTATTTGTAAAGATACAAAATCTTACATCATGTTGCACTGAACATAAAATTCTAAAATTAGAATTATGTACATTTACTTAAATATACATCATCAAGTTTGTTTCCTGAAACTGGGGAACGGAGAAATCCACTCTACAGTTCTCACAATTGTTCATCAAACTCTTTTCTCTCCATGAGGTAATGGAGCTTCTATTTGTACTGCAGTATTCCAACTGGCACCAAGGACTGAAGAGTCTGTTAGAAAGGAAGCTGATCGACCATATTTTAAGAAGAAATTTTCCTTTTTACAAATGATGAAAAGATTAGTGACTTTAAATAACAATTTTAACCTTTATTTTTATTTTCAGAATCCTCAGGTATGTATCTGATAAATTTCCTTTAATTTTCCTGTTGAGTGACCTTCACAAAATGTTTCAGGAAATACAGTCGTGTTCTATGAGGTTTTTGCTCTGTATATGTTTACTTTCTTCATAATGGACCCAGAAAATAAAAATTTATCATCTATATGACTTCTTACTTCCAAAGCTAAGAACTCTTTTCGAATCCAAAATCCATAAATGCATGTGCACAGGTGCACACACACACACACACACACACACACACAGTATCTCTCATATGGGAATTATATTCCTGAGCTACCAAGCCACCCCAAATTTCAACTTGCCATAAAATGTCCTTACTTTTCATCCAAATCAATCATCAAATATTTATTTTATGTACATATATATTCAAGGTTTTATGTTAGGTTTAGGGGCTATACTTACTTTGATTTTAAGTGAAAAAATACAACTTTCTACCTAAAATATACTTTTCTATATAAAATATAACCTCAAAGTAATAAGTAAATGGTCTAGAGTAGAAGACTCTTTAGAGATATCTATGCAAATTATAATAAATCTCTTTTTTTAAGAAACCATCTGAAACTCAACTTTGTAACAAATAGATATAGTATAAACATAGGCATTACTTGAATTTTATGATAAGTAGTAAGTAAATATTTTCTAAATTCTCTTTGCTTTACAAATAAAGGATAGTGGATACCTTAGTTCTTGCAGTCTCTATCAACAATTTTTTTTTTTTACTCAGATATTACCATTAACTCTATTTAGAATTGAGACCTATATATATATATATATATATATTTAGATTAATTTATTTCAGAGAGAGAAAGAGAGAGGAGAGCATGAGTTGGGAGAGGGGCAGATGGAGAAAACCTTTAAGCAGACTCCCTGCTGAGTGTGGAGCCCCAAGAAGGGCATTCCAGAACCCATGAGATCATCACCTGAGCTGAAAACAAGAGTCAGGTGTTAACTCACTGAGCTACTCAGGCACCCTGAAGACTATATTTTCAATTAAAGTTCTAACTAAAGTTTTATTAACATATCTGATATTTCAGGGGCACCTGGGTGGCTCAGTTGTTAAGTGTCTCCCTTTGGCTCAGGTCATGATCCCAGGGTTCTGGGATCAAGCTCCACATTGGGCTTTCTGCTCAGTGGGGGGCCTGCTTCTCCCTCTCCTACTCCCCCTGCTCGTATTCCCTCTCTGTCTCTGTCTCTGTCAAATAAATAAATAAAATCTTTAAAAAAATATCTGATATTCCTTTTATTTCCACAGTTGTCCTTGATGAATAGAAAGGATTCTGATAAACAGGAAGGGAGGAAAGAATCTCAAACAAACCACCTTCTCCAATATTGGTTTCTTCATAGTATAGATTCCTACCAATTATCATGGCTATCTAGGAGTTTAATCCTTTCCAATTATGACAATAAAAATCTAGTAGTTCTCTATGAAGTAAGAAAGAACACACCCTTGCAGACCTGAGAATAGTGTGGCTTGTAGTAGGCATGTATAATTAATATATACATATAAATGACAGTAGTTATTATTACGACAATGACACATATAATATATATATATAAATGACAGTAGTTATTGACAGCTACAGTTATTATTCAAATACCAGCTACATACATATGCATATCCTTTCTTCCCTTCTGCCAAAGTCCTGCTGTGAAGTCCAGTTCTCTATTTCATTCTTAAGGGTCATTTCTCTCTTATAACTCACAATATATGCTATGAAAATTTGATTCTGTCACATGGAGTTTCCTAGTGTCTCAGGCATATCTATGGATATATGAAACCTCAATGAAAATAGAATTCACTGACTTTGTCTGTCTTTTGCTTGATTATTTTAAAAATTAGTAGAGTTTTATTTTTCTATTTTTATTAGTGATAAGGTGTTTTCATCATCCCAGTTATAATCACCTTTGGCATATTTTAAAGTTATAAATTCGAGTCAAGATTAATTTTGGCTCTGAAATATATTTGAACTTTGACTTATTATAATAATTAAGTTAAACAAATAATCTTTTTCAACCTGTGCTGCTCATTAGCATCATCTGGGAAGGTTTTAAAATTACTAATGCCTTAACTCCCACCTTTTCTGGAGTTGGGGCTTGGCATTTTTTAAGTTTCTCAGGTGGCCTCAATATAAAGCCAGAATCAAGGACCAGTAAAGTAATAAGCTCTATTGGTTAATCTATTGTGGGAAAGATAACAACCATTGGAATGCCATTCATCTCCCTTAATGTAATCACTTAAGTACGTCCATATAACATTTATTCGTCATGTCTCAAGTTGGAATTACTGTGCTCAGTTCTGAAGAGGCAAAGATAAATAGTCATGGTTTTTAGCAACAAAGAAAAAATATTCTCAATGTTTCTGTAGAAATAATGTTTTCTGTTTCATTTCCCCCAAAATACATACTCATACCCAGCTTCATGTTTTGTATTTACTTCTACATGAATTCTAAGGGCAAGAAACATTTCAGATGATATGTAGCATTCTGAGTTATGTTTATCATTCACCATTGTAATAATACTATTTGCCTACTTGAACTATTTTACAGTTGACAAATACAATTATATGGTTGACAAGAATAAAACCCAGAAACTTTTTGGACTCTGGCTTATCTGTAGTGATTAGACTGAGCAAGAAACTATAGTTGACAGTAGTTTTTCTAAAGATAATGTCAGAAATCATCTCTCCAACAGATGATTAACAATAAGAAAACTTGGGTTAGATTCTCTATAAACTGCTTTCAACATTAAAGTTCTATGATTCTAAGAAAGTAAGTTATGTGCAGTCTAGACCTGACCATCCAATGCAGTAATCACTAGCCACATGTAGGTGTTTAAGTCAAATAAAATTAAATACGATTTAAAAATTGGTTTCTCAGTTGCACTTGCTAGATTTCAAGTGCTCATTAGGCACGTGAGGTTAGTGGCTAAATGTATATTAGATTATGCAGATTAGAGAACATTTCCACCATTACAAGGAGCTCTATTGCACAGCACTGGCCTACACAGATTTTTTTAGAGCAGTATGTAAAATGAGTAGCAAAGCAAGAGAGAAATTCACATGGAAGACTCAATAATCCAGTATACATGATACTATACACAAGAAGAAGAAAATGATCAGTCTTGACCCCCTTTTAAATTATTGTATTTTATACTCCTTTTGATGGGATTTCCTAGAACACAGTTACTATTTCATTATACTTAATCAAGAAGTAATCATTGAGAAATGTCAAGATCTGCTAATATGAAGAAAGCACATACTTTTTAAATTTACCTGTTATGATCTAGACCTTAGTGTTGTCAATTTCAATTTTACTAAAAACATCCACCAAAAAATTGTTATTGGGGCCAGAAGCAATGGCTCAGGAGGTGACAAAGTGCTTTTGCTAGGTCCGACCCATAAAGAAGAGGTTACAGTAATCATTTAAAATCTATTTATATTAGCCTGTTTCAAGCGTTTGATGTACGGCTGCTCTAACCACAGAAACAGCACTCCTGTCTACAGATTTGCTCGCAGCCCGACAGTCAGGTCAGGGCATGGGCAGTGGTAAATAACACTGGTGAAGAATAGTGTGAAGAAGAGTGAGCAATGACTGTTCAAATAGAAGATCATTAAGTCACTTCCCATATACATAAATGGTTGCAAATGAGAAATTCATAGTTGTTTATCTTGTTGTTGTTGTTTTTTTTTAATAGATTTCGGCCAAAACAAAATCAATGGATACACACTGAGCCAAAGAAAACTGAATTTAAAAGAAGATGATAGTGACATCTATCAGGCGATTCTTCTAAATAGAGCACACACCCACCCTCTGGTCTGTAGCTAGTTGATTATCTGTAGCAGAGGGTTTTGGCCTACCTATCATTTCTTATTCAGTCTCATTGTTGGGAAGCTGCTGACTACAGGTATAAAAATGTAAATGCAAAAGCAACTGATCCTTCCTATCCCTAATTCCTGTGATTCTACCATCCCACTAAAAAGGCCAAAAGATTAAAAACTAGATGAATCACTCTTTAGTCTTTCCTGTACAATAAAAGCATCCAGGCGGCAGTGGGTGTTAAGTACCATTTTAAAGGAAGGAGTGTGAGTGGGAGAGGGAATATAATTTCACTGAAGACGAAGCAGTCTTTGGAACTGCACCTGTCAACAGAATCTGTTTTAAAATGTGCTTGCCGACAAAGTTTAAATGGTTGAGCCAGTACCAAGAGAGGTGTTATTAACGGTAGATAATGGAAAATAATCTCTGAAAAGTATTTGCTCCTCTAGTTGTTATTCACTGTCTGCAGCATCCAACCAGAGTGGGCATTTTAGAATTCTCATGCCCTCATAATTTAATTATGTTGCATATTTACAGAGTTTACCAAAGGACTTTATGATGTGTTCAGAATGTTTTGCAAGGAAGGAGATTTTGATTTGTTCTAGTTTATTTGCAGTAAAGAAAAAAATTACATTACAAATAAATTTCTCTACATAGAATAAGCAAATAGAGGCACAAACTGAATAATAGATCAGTCAAGCTAGGCTCATTTGTGCTATAACAAAAAATGACTTGTAAGCCCCATTGACACAGAACATTGAACACTCGGTTGTGTGTTTATCACTGTCCAGGGCCTTGTTCAGAGTCACCATCACCTGAAACCTAGACTATAGGATCAGCCCCACTGGGGACACTGTCAAGCTCAAGGGAAAGGGGGAAATAACAAGGTGGAAAACCATGTGATGGCTTGTAAATCTTCTGTTTGGAAATGGCACATGTCAATTTCTATCATCCATTTATCAAAGCCTAAAGTCAATGAGGTGGAAAGGTATAGAGAGTCCTTGACTTAGGATGGGGTTATATCCCAATAAACCCACCGTGAGTTGGAATATCGTTAAGTCAAAAATGCATTTAATACATCTAAGTTATCAAATATCATAGATTAATCATAGATTAGCCTAGTCTTCCTGAAATGTGCTCAGAACACTTACGTGAGCCTAGAGTTGGGTGAAATCATCTAACAAAGTTTATTTTATGAAAAAGTGTTGAATATCTCATGTTATTTATTGACTACTTTACCAAAAGTGATATCAGAGTGGTTGTAGGTATACTGGTTGTTTACCCTCCTGATTGTGTGGCTGACTAGGAGCTAGGCTCACTGCCACCACTCAGCATCACAACAGAATATCCTACTGCTTATTGGTAGCCTAGAAAAGATCAAAATTCAAAGTATGCTTTCTACTCAATGAGTTTTGCTTTGCATCATTGTAAATTTGAAAAATTGTAAGTCAAATCATCATGAGTTGCGTACCATATACCATATGTACAGTCCTCCATAGCAAAGGGACATATAAGAGGAGCAGCAGATATTTTGAACAGATAATATCACCCAATACACTAGTCAAAATTTAGGCTGCTGGAGTCAGACAAACATGAATTCAAAACCCGGATCAACAGATTAACACCTGTGTGACAGGTAAATAAAAAAAGCTCTCTAAGTCTTAATGTTTATTCTATCCCATGGTACTTATTTCATAGAGTTATTGTAGTATTTAAACAAGATAAGGCATGTAAAAGACTTAGCATAGTTTCTGACACTTGTAAACACCCAGTGTTAGTTTTATTATAGTCAAGCTCTGTTTAAGGTTTGTTTTTTTTTTATGCTTTCAATTTCTTTAACATTATAATGAAATTCTTTAATATATTTGAAAACAATAGTAGTTCTAAATATTCCCTGGTGGCTAATGGAAAATGATAGAAGCTATTAGTTTTAAATGCTTCATAGCAATAAACAATGCTTATCTACTCTTCACATTTTAGCTGGGACAGAGAAAGGGATTTGGAAAAAGGTAACATGTAGTGTCTTTTTTATAGTAGAAGCAAAAGAAAAGCTATAAATCATTAATTATAATAAATTCTAATTCATAGGGCACCTGTGTGGCTCAGTTGGTTAAGTGTCTGACTCATGATTTCAACTTTGGTTATGATCTAAGAGTCATGAGACCCAGCCCCATGTTGGGTTCCATTATAATTCTCTCTCTGACCCACCCTGCCCCCTTCTCTCTCTCAAAAAAAAAAAAAAAAAAAAGTTAATAGAAAGGAAAAAAGAAAAAAAGGGGAAAGAAAGAATGCACCTTTATTTCACAACTTTGTAAAAATACTGTGATTAAATTTCTTTTCTATTCTACACCCACTAATTTATTGTTTTCTAGGATCTTGCTCCTAATTCAACTTCATTATATAGAGCACCATATTAAAACAATATTTTAAAATAATTGCAAAAGAAAACATATGACAAAAGAACCTAGAGAATACACCTGGAAGTTTTGTTAAATGTCATGGAATTAGTTCTAGAAATTACTTTAGTATTAGCAAATGGTAAAATTTCAACGAGCAATATTCATAAGTTCCCTCTGTCTGAAGTTTGATTAATTCAAACAAC
Source organism: Martes martes (assembly GCF_963455335.1). NCBI lineage: Eukaryota > Metazoa > Chordata > Mammalia > Carnivora > Mustelidae > Martes > Martes martes. The sequence continues at coordinate 81,295,669 of NC_137889.1, forward strand.
TGTTATTAAAGGTTACAGTAATAATAAAGGTGAAAGAGAATAGGATGTTTTTAAAAACAAAGGACATTATGCTCACATTTAAAATTCATAAGCAAAATTTTCATATAAACTGGCATTTCTTTCTGCTGACATTTGAGTTGGAGTTTAGCCTCATTTCAAGGTCACTGGCTAAATGTTTAATGTGAAAAAGTTTTATAAATCAAAATAGGCAACTACAATACTAATGAATAAAATCACCTTTCTTTTTTTTTTTTTTTAAGATTTTATTTATTTATTTGACAGAGATCACAAACAGGCAGAGAGGCAGGCAGAGAGAGAGGCGGAAAAGCAGGCTCCCGCTGAGCAGGGAGCCCGATGCAGGGCTGGATCCCAGGACCCTGAGATCATGACCTGAGCCGAAGGCAGAGGCTTAACCCACTGAGCCACCCAGGCACCCCTAAAATCACCTTTCTTTCTTTTTTTTTTTTTTAAGATTTTATTTATTTATTTGACAGACAGAGATCACAAGTAGGCAGAGAGGGAGGCAGAGAGAGAGGAGGAAGCAGGCTCCCTGCTGAGCAGAGAGCCCGATGGGGGCTCAATCCCAGGACCCTGAGCGGAAGGCAGAGGCTTAACCCACTGAGCCACCCAGGCGCCCCTAAAATCACCTTTCTTAAAACAATCTTTTGGTATCCCTTGAACCCTTTCCCAAACAAAGCAGCAATCAAACAAAGAAAATATAGTTTTAGCTTAGCTTTTAGAGAGAGCAGACATTTAAAAGCATAGTATTTCAAAACAAAGCTAATTAGCAAGCAAAAAAGAAAGAGAAAACACCAATGGTGACAGTTTCATTTAAACCATCATCATTCAGTTACTCAAGGTTCGAGAAACATACACCAAAATTTACACCTCCTAACATTTAAAAAGTAGTGTATGAATTCATCTCTTCCACTCTATAGTATATCTCTTCCTTATGTCACTCTTTCCTTCCATTCTTTCCCTGGCACCTCAGTTTGAAAGGGATCACTTTCCAAAGCTTACCTCTTACTGACTTTCTTGCCATAGCAAAGTTGTATGATGCAAATGCCTATGCAAATGCCCCAAAGACCTAGAATTTCCTTCTCCTTCCTCTGTTCTGGACTCCCCTTCATTTATCTCTCTTTTCTCCACCTCTGTTCTGCTTTTCCATTTTATTTCTATCTGCATATCTCTTTTCTATGTATCTTTGGATCTGAGAATTGAAATGAAGTCAGAAAAGTCCACTGACATGGAAACAGTGAGATAGGGGAATTGTCAATAACAGTCATAGGCACACAAGGGGAAAAAGAACAGAAAGGACCTTTTCATCCAGTGGACTGTGTAATTAGCACAGCGCCATGAGCTTGACTTCATTCAGGTTTCCTACACTGCATAGTGGTAAGGAGCTTTTAACATTTTTTTTTAAATGCCTGCTTTCTCTCCCAAACGTAAAAATAAATAAGTAAATAAAATCACAAAAGAGTGATCAAACACTGATATATCTTGCTTATTGAATATCAAATTCTATGCTGGTATCTGGCCACAGAAATGTGAATAAAGCATGCGTTTAAACTAAGAGACTTCTTACTGCAGCAAGGAAATTAAATATAGAAACAGCACTACTATAATGAATGTGCTGAACATTTTAAAAGAGTCATGATCAGGATCATAAGAACATACAAGAGGGATAACTCATTCGTTTTTATGATTTTCATGTAGCATTTGTAAATAATACATGTGAGGCTTAATGTGTTCCTCCTTGAATAGTCTGATCCTGTGAACCATCATTAGATATAAAAAGTTTTCTATTCGGAAATAAAATAATTTCTGTCCTCATGGATCTTATGTGTCAGTAGAAGAACACAGACAAAAAGGCAAATACTTAGATATATAGTGTATTGAGTGGTACTAAGTGCAATGGAGAAAAATAAAAACAAAGAAGGCAGCTAAATGCACATGTGGGGGCTCCCAGGTGACGTAGTCAGGTAAGTGTTTGTCTTAGGCTCAGGTCATTGTCTCAGGGTCCTCAAGCCCCAGGTTAGGCTCGCTGCTTAGCAGAGAATCTACTTCTCCCTCTGCTCCTCCCCCCAGTCTTGCTCTCTCTCTCTCTCTCTGTCAAATAAGTGAATAAAAATCTTTAAAAAAATAATAATAATAAAAAGAATGTATATGTGTTTAAACAGAGGATTGTATTCCAGGCAGAAGAAACAGCAAGTGTGAAGGCTCTGAGGCAGGAGCAAGCAAGCCAGACATGGACCAAGAAAAGCAAGGTCAGGATACCTGGAGCAGAGAAGTAACAGAGCCCTAAGACATAAGATCAGAGTTAATGGGCAGCCAGATGGGAAAGTGCTTTGTAAACAATGGAAAATAATTTGGCTCGTTCTGAGCTAGCAAGAGGTAGAGATGAAGATAGTAAGAAGCACTATTCTGAAGATGGACATTTCTTTGAAGAGTTTGGAATACCTTGTAATCCTAAGAGAACAGATCCGGAGTCAGTGGTGGAGCTTCTGCAAGAGAAGGGTGGTACTCTGAAGCATCTGACCAATGAAATGCCAGTGTTTTTATTAAGCGTGGGTGTGGTTTGTGTGACTTTGCTCTAATTGCTGGAATTTCCAAGGAGCAGGACTGAAGTGACTGTTATTATTGGTCCTCTGGGTAAAGTCCTGTTTGGCTGCTGAGAAGTGTGCTGCTTGTGGTTGGAGTGTATATTACAAGCCCAGAGGTAAATGTTGGGGATGGGTCTAGTGGGCAGGATGTTACTTTTACCAATGATTTTTCAAGGGAGATTCCTTATGACTAGATGTTATATATTATGGAAAGATATCCTGAAAAAGTTCCCATAAAAAGTGGTTTTTGTGGAGTTTAACAGAAACTGAGAAAAATAAAAACAAAAACACTGAGAGATTTCTGCCAGGGGTTTAACATAATCTGACAGCTCTCAACAGAATCACTTCAGTTGCTCTGTAGGGGAGAGGCTGAAAGGTGGGCAAGAGTAGAAGCGGTGCAAAGTCAGTGCAATAACTCTGATGAGAGGTGATGGTGGCTTGGATCATGGCAGAAACAGGGCAAGTGGTGAGCAGATCTTGCATTCTGGATATATATTAAAGTTATTTATGTTCAAATTAATATTTTGATGATATACTTCTGTGACATAAATATAGTGATAGTTGATCTGATTATGTCAATAAAAAACTGTCTATCTTAGCAGTTACCTATTTAAATAATTTTAATGACCAAACTGGGCCGATATTATGTGAATCAACCCAATGTTCCATATTTGATATGTTCTATGGATTCATAAGAAGACTCTCTGATATTCTTACGTCAGAGAGTTGGCATGGATAGCCAGTGGGAAAGTGAGTGTATCTGGTGAGAATCAAAATCATCTATAACGGATTACTACCTACATTAAATGACTTTAATATTTGACTGTATCTTCATATAACATATCTTCTCTTGCACTATTTTTATCAACATGACTGCTGTTCCAGGAAATAATTACCCAGGAAAATAAATATCATACAGACAGCATCAAACAACTGTTTATCAACACTGTCCCTGAGAGTCTTGCCTCAAAATCTTCATCTTTCTGTGTTTGCCAATCCTATACTAGCATGTCATGATCTTTACCATTCTAAATAAACCTCCATATTGGAAAATCTATTTTATACCCAAAAGCCTCACTAGTAACCCAGTTTTTCTCATTTTTCTGAGATGCTACTAATCCTCTCAAAACAGGGTTCTCCTCGGGGCACCTGGGTGGCTCAGTGGGTTAATCCTCTGCCTTCAACTCAGGTCATGATCCCAGGGTCCTGGGATGGAGCCCCACATCTGGCTCTCTGCTCAGCAGGGAGCCTGCTTCCCCACCCCCCTCTCTGCCTGCCTCTCTGCCTACTTGTGATCTGTCAAATAAATAAATAAAATCTTTAAAAAAAAAAAAAACAGGGTTCTCCTTCACTGCAGGAAGCAATAATTTCAGTTTTGCATTATCAGCCAGTTACTTTGATGGTGCTTTCAGGAGGCCAGCATTTAATAATCTTTCATCTGGTAATAGTGGTAGTGGCACAAACAGAAGCTTTTTAATTTTCTGGTTATCCCACAGACATTTATTGTTAAAACCCATTGTATAATTATAAAATATGGGAAAGCCACTGAGAAATTTTGGGCATGGGTATAAGATAATATGACAGTTTTCAACAGGATCACTTGAGCTGCTATTTGGAGAAAGACTGAAGGCCCTGGAAAGAAAGAGACTAAGATTTTTGTTCTGATCACATAGAAGAGTAGAGTTACTCAAGAGTAAAGTTATTCAAGTGGAAGATTGTCAGAGCGCAGGTTTGGGGAAATTAAAAGGAGCTCAGTTTTAGGCGTGTAAAGTTTAACATACTGAGTTGACACCCTATTACGGAAGGTGACTAGGCAGTTGGACATTGGAGTCTGAGGAGAGATACTTGGACTAGAGACAAGCTTTCACGTTTTAAGAGTATGCTGCTGCTGCTGCTGCTACTTCTCCTTTTTCTTCTTCTTCTTCCCCCTTCCTCCTCCTTCTCTTCCTCTTTTTCCTTCTTTCTTCCTTCTTCAGTATTTAGATGATTTTACCTTCTGACCACTTTCTCTATTTTTATACTTATTACATTATAAGTTTTATTTCTACAATAAAAATACCCTACTATTTTTATTTTGAAAAAACTTGAAATACTACAAAAATTATAAACAGTGATTATTAGGGTAGTGGAATTATAGAAATTATTCTCTCATATACATATATGGAGGGTAGATTGAAGGGAGGGCAAGGTATATATATATACATATATATAATTATATATAACACATTAAAGTATGCATATTTTATATATAATAAATATATTAAAATATAAATATTGAATGGATGGCATCACCAAGCTACTACATATATGTGGGAAACAGAAGAGACAACCCTAAGGGACTCCAATGTTTAACAGCCAGGTAAGTAATGACAGACAGACAAGAAAAGAAAATACAACCAGGAGAAAGGAGGAAAACCAGAGAGTATATCTTCTAGGAAGTACAAAAAGAGTTTCAGGAGGATAGAGTAATCAACTCTGACAAAGTTGCTTATAGATCAAGGAAAATGATGTCTGGAGAAATGAACACTGATTTTGGCAATCAAAGGATCATTGATGATGCTGATATGAGTTTTGTAGTAGAAGTAGAGGTACAAGCCTGATTGAGCATGCCAAAGGGAACGGATTTAGCATATAGCGACAAATATTTTTTATACCTATAAACAAATATCAGGCTTCCTTTGAAATCTGAGGAAAAGGGAGAAGTTGGAGGGCAGTGTGGACTCACTTCTTAAGGTGAGGGAAATGAAAACGTGGTTTGTATGCTGATGAAGAGAAAGCCCAGGAAGGAAATAGTGATGATGGAGGAGAGATAAGGGGTCATTATGAGAGCTAAGTCTGAGCAGGTGAGCCAAAGTGTGATCTTGCTCAGGTAAAGTACTGACCTAGGTTGCAGGAGCAAAGGAGGTCATAGATGCAGGGATATGTGTAGGTGCATTTATTAATTTTTTTCTTTAAATTTTCTTATGATTACTTCAGTAAATAGAAGGCAAGATCTTCTAATGTAAGAATAAACAAAGTTTCGGAAGTCTGAAGAAAAAGAAGCCACAACATAGCCATGAGGAAACATAGGAGGATGAAAAGAACATGGAAATACACTGGAATCTATTTGAGATCAGTGACCTTGAATTTAAAGTAACGTTGTCCAGCTGGGTGACAAGTTTATACCAACTTCTTTCAAGGTTAAGAGTTGCATTTAACCAAGATCTATTTGGGTCAAGTGAAAATAAGGACAGAAGAGAAGATCAAAATGTAAATATACATAACTATGAAACACAATGATTGCTTCCAAGTAACTAGCAAAATACAGTTGACCCTTGAACAATATGGGTTTGAACTGTGTGGGTCTACTTATATGTGGATTATACACACACACACACACACACACATTTATATTTATATGTAAATATATATTTATATTTATATATACATATTTATATTTATATGTAAATATTAGAATATATTTATATATTTATAAAATTTATATATCACATATACTATATAAAATTTACTATTTTAAATATATCTATTATATTTTAATATACAATATATTTATATTATATATAAAATATATATTATAATTTATATATTTATATATAAATTATATAAATACAATGTAGTACTATCCAAGTATTTTCTGTTCCTGATGAGTTTCTTAATAACATTTTAATTTTCTCTATCTTACTTTATTGTAAGAATATAGTATATAAGACATATAATATACAAAACAATATAATATATAAGACATATAACATTATTGGTAAGCGTTCCAGTCAATAGTAGGTTATTAGTACTTAAGTTTGTGGGGAGACAATAGTTATACATTGATTTTCAACTGCATGGGGACCACCAGTCCTAATTTCCATTGTTCAAGGGTCAACTGTAGTAAAATTGACAACATAAATGTTTACAAAAATATGAAAATTCATAAATATGAAATTAAGAGTAATTATACAAGCTTTGACAGGAATTCAGTGAACAGATAAACCTTGATTCAGAAAGTTTTCTTGGTAGAGGACAGACTTGATATGGCTTTGATTCCCCAAAGTATTTTTCTCCCTTATTCAAGAAATCTATAAATTATTTGTCCGTTTACAAGTTTAACCTATTACAGTTATAACTATAGGACTATCTTACTTTCTGAAGCTATTCAATAGGAAATTTCAAAAACACCCAAGATAAAAAAAATATAAAAATAAAACCCCAAGTACAGTTACAAAAATCATCAACTTAGGGCCACTTCTGTTTATCTTCAATTCTCCATCACTGAGGCTGACATGTCTGAAATGTTTTGATCCCATTTCCCAAGAGTTAAAAAAAAAATAAACACCTGCAAGTATAGACAAGTATATACGTATAATTTATTTACAGAATAATGAATACAAAGCTATTTATAAAATGTAACTATTTGTAAATTGTAAATACATTTTCATATTTATTACATAAATATGCTATATAAATACTATAGAAATAATATATAATATATAATACATATACAATAAGCTATATTATATAGCTATATAATTTATTTATAAATCAGATACATGTATTGCTATATAATATATTTATATATTATGTAGTATATATGTGAGAAAAATTAAGTATAAGATATAAATAAATGACATTTTAAATTATTACATTATTTTTATTAGTCATACCCAAACTTCTTTGCTTTTATTAAACATTACTGAAAATGTTTCAGTATATTGAAAAATGAATTTTAATCCTGTGTTTTTGAATATTTTAAAGTTTTGGTTTTGAATTAAGTATATTACAATATTTGATTTTAAATGGATGCCTGTTACTGTTGAGAAATATATAGAGATTTATCTGGAGAGGTTAATAATTGGCAATATTTGATGATTATGATACACATTTTTCTATTCTAATTATGAAAAGTATTTAACTGAAATTTAGCTCTTAATTTTATATCTTAACTGATGCAGATTGATTATTCTTGCCTGAGTTGTTTGGAAGCTGCCACGTTTTATATTTTGAGCAAATGGCTAAAAGCTTAATAATACTGTCTATTTGGAGAATTTGAAACTGATTTGAAATTTCTATTTCCATGTTTTAATGTATAACACTAAAGTCTATGTAAATTACATATTTTTACAATAAAATTTCACACTGAAAGAAACTTTAACAAATACCCAAATTCAAAGGAGTTGCTTTCAAAATGGAGTTACTTTCATTTATTATTAAAATATCATTTTTATCTTAAGGGTACATGAAGGTTGAATTTTTAAAAAAAATATCTGCTAGATAGCACACTACAGATAGCAATTTTTTATCACCAAAAATTCAATATATTTGGAACACTTATCTTTGTAAAAGAAAAATGCTTTATTTATCTTTAAGCTTGACAGGTCTTTAAAGTACTTTGTCATGACATAAACAGTGATCCTCTGAGTGTTACAAAAATAAATCAGAATCACTGTCTTTCTCATGTCATTGTGTTGTAAAAACTCCAGCATTTAAATAAGCATTTAAACCAATCTAATAGGGTACACATAAACTATTATAATTTAACTTTTGCTGAAAGTAAATAAAGAAGAAATAATACCACTGTCAACTTATCTACCTTATAAAACTCCCACTTATCCCTTTTCTTTCCTGTATGTGTAGAACATCTCACCTGCTGCCTTATAGGCTGAGTGATGGCACGAATATTACTCTGTATATTAAATATTAATACAGGTTGGTTTTAAAATCATTTAAAGTTATTTTGATAGAAAATAGTCCAATATTTTTTTCCACACTAATTAGTCATCTCTGGTGCTCACAACCTATTTTGGAAATCATTGCTTTAAATATATAAAGTGAGGCATGCTACTATTACAAGAGAAAAGAAATGTTGAATCTTAGTGTGTTAGTGATGGTTCCTTTGCTTTACAGTTAAAGAAGTCAAATTGAGCTAGCATAAGAAAATTTATTGGAGATGATATCTCAGTGCCTCATTCAAATCAAGGAAGAGTTTTTCAAACAAACCTCAAGGATAGGGCCTTTTTTAAAACCACAATCCTATTACTGATACTCCATTACCTAAAGAATCTAGTCCCAATAATTTTGTTCAGAAATAATTTACATTCCTGAGAACTTGAGTCTTTTATGTATGCCTGGCCCAATTTTTCATGGATGGAGAGGAAGGTCATATAGCAGAAATATACCTGCTAATAGTGCAATAGGGAACATGGAAAGCAGATCTAAGAGAAAAAGAGGCTGATCAGTTAGGGCAGATTATTTTTATCAAGGAATGGTTTTGGGAACGCAGGTGATATGTGAGGAACAGAGTGAATGAGGTAATCTGATTACAGAGTAATGCTCCTGTAACTGAACAATCGAAGATCATCAGGATTGATAGATTAGGGTCAAATTTAGTGGGGTTAACAATCAGATATGGGAAAGTGGAATTTATATTAGAGGCATAAGAAGACATTTGAAAGTACCTGTTCAGTATGTAGCATAATTATAGCAGTCAGAATCATATTAGGTAGCAACTGAAGAGATAATTAAAAAGACTGGAAGACTGTGGACAAGATTAAGGGAAAATCACTGTGGGGCTCAAAACATTAGACTTGGAGACATAGAAGGAGAATGTGATTGCCAGAATTTGAAGAGGTTGAAGGTTTCGGAGGCTGCCATCTTAGAAGAATGTGTCCTTATCTTGGAGCTCTATAGCTACCACTAAACCAGAGCCCAGCGTGTGGTGGCCAGAATGAAAGGTATGTTTACCTCTTTATCCTACTCACTTTCTAACCTCCTGTTGGTAACTCCGATTGGCAAACTCAAAGAAAAACCAGAAAACATGATTATTGGTTGATGCTGTCTGCAGAGGTTAACCTCTCAGGCACAGAAAAGAGTACAGAGTGTGTAAAATGAATGCAAAGGGACAAACAAAGAATATCCCAGCCCAATGACCAAAGTTCCATTTTAGAAAGTTAATACTTTGATGTTGACTAAGGAGTACTGTACAACAGAGATTATAGCGAGAGAGAGAAATTGAGTATTTCAGTAGCCTAAATAAGAAGGAATGAGTTTGCACTTGGATGTTACGAATGGAAAGAAAGTGGAATTCATCTGACACATAAAGGGAAAAAAAAGATGACTTTATAGCTGATTGGGTATGGCGAAAGTCAAAGAGAGAAAAGTCCAGAAAACTGTCTTTAAATTATTCACCTTAAAGTACCATCCACAGACAGGGGGAAAGTAAAAAGGTATATAGTCAGTGCATATGTGGTATATAATCAATGTGTGGGGTAAGAGGGTGGCAAGAACTCAATTAGGTGACCACCAAAGTCATTTTTTTATTTTACAATCTAGTGAGTAATAAAAACCATTTGATGATGCAAGGATTCTTGGATTTCTGTTCCAACTTCCAACAAGAGAGTATACTGTACTGACTGACCAGAATAAGATTGACCCTGCTTTGCTCTTCCATGGCCCAGCTCTTTGAGACTATACCCAATCTGATTCCGTTTAACAAAATGTATTATAGCATTTTCTACAAATGAGAAATCTTTGTATGAAGAATGTCAGTGGTACCCACTAATTGAACAAACAGCATAAAATAGGTATCTCTTCTCATGTTATAGATTTCTAAATTTTTCTTCCTTTTTTAATTTAATTTTAATTTATTTTATTTTTAAAAGGATTTGATTTATTTATCTGACACAGAGAGAGAGAACACAAGCAGGCACAGTGGCAGGCAGAGGGAAAGGGAGAAGTCTCCTGCTGAGCAGGAGTGACCCAACGTCAGGCTCGATCCCAGGACCCTGGGATCATGTCCTGAGTAGAAGGCGGATGCTTAAAGGACTGAGCCACCCAAGAGCCCTGCTTTCTTTCTTTCTTTTTTTTTTTTTAACTTTAAAAAATTAATCAAATAATTTTTAATCATTTAACAATTTTTAATCACTTTAATCATGTTAATCATTTAATCATCAATCATTTAATCAGTCTTTTTAAAAATAATTCAATCATTAAAGATTGGTTTCCTGACTAAATTTTGATTACATCATTCCACAAAGCTATTCACAAAGCTTACCTGTATGATAAACATCTCTTAAATACGACATACTATACCAATGAAATTTATATTTATGGGATGTGGTGAGGATGGGGATGGTGGTAGTGGTTTTGTGGATCTCAGGTACAAAGATACTTTGTTCAATATTCTAATTTCCTTTTTTCCTAACCTCAGAAGGAAATTTTTAGACATCTCTGGCAATTAAGCCCTGTTAAAGATGTTTTCTTTATTTTACAATCATTCCGAGGGAATTTAGTTTATTTTGGAAGTTTCCTTACACTTTGCACAACTGAATCCATAAGGCAAATATATCTTTCAAAACCAGTTAGGTAACAGCTAGGAGGAAGGTGAGGACCTCATCGTATGGCATTGTTTAATGTCACTAGGACTATGTGTCAAGGAGAGCCCTTTTTATTTTTCTTGGACTTTTAAAGCATGGTCTAAGTTTCACTGAAGTCTCCCTTACAAAAACACCATTAAACCAAAATTAAGGGCTCCATACATTCCAATAATAGCTGGGTGGTTCAGAATAACATATTAGCTAGCTGAAAAGTACCTCTGAATAGCTCATGGCACTGCTGGAAGTCTTGTTCTCCAAGCCCATTAAGTTTATGCATTAGAGCACACAGACAGTGGCAGCTGCCTGGCATACCCCATTGTGCTCAAGGACTAGAAAGTGATAAGGTTAATGAGACTTTGTATTGATGCTGAACCATTCTGAGTACATCAGGACTATGTAAGCACTGCCTTACAGGTTTTCCAGTGATTTTAAAGTGTTAATAAGCTCACAATGCTGTTTAAGGAGAAAGGGTCTGATTTTGATAGAAATATCACCCTTAGAGAATGTGTTCTTTATATTCAAACTTTTCATGCTACTGATCATTAACAGGATTTTGTAAGTCTGGGAACAATCTTGTTTTCTGGTATGGAGAGTTTGGGGGCATACTGACTGTTGGGTAGAGATATTTTCCCCCCAAAGTTTGGGGGACAGTTGTATGCAAAGTCTGTTCGTCACCTGCTGTTACTGCACGGAAATGGTCCTTCCTCATTTCTTGGGATGAAGACAAAAAGCCCAGTTTCAAGTTTCCATTACCTCTGAATGGATGACATTCAGAGTGTTAGCAAGTGCTGTGGTTTAGAAGATTGGTTGTCTCGGGTCCTCTGCTAGGAGTTTGACACTCATTATCTCACTTAGACTTCTCATAAACATTTTAGTTTTGTGATTCTCAACCCTGCCCGCATGTGCACCGAAAGGATGTTTAGCTTTTTTAAAAAATTGTGAACATCTGGATCTCATCCTTTGAGATTCAGCAGGTCACCTGTATTTGCATTTGTGATGCTGTTATATATCTTGTGTTTATGTAGATGAGAAAAGCAATGCTCATAAAGGCATATTGAACTGCTATAAGCCACATTGCCAGGGGAGGAATTATAATTCATCTGATACCTGCGTGGTTCCAAAGCTCATGCGGTTCTGCCAGACAGACACTGATTCTCTCCTCTGCTACCAACTCTTTGTGACCCAGGCCGAGTTCAAAGGAAGTTCAACTGGCTTTGCATCAGGGGTCTGATGTTTAGAAGGTATAGGAGTTTTAAATTATGATTGTAAGAGCTCTTGGGTGGCTCAGTTGGTTAGCATCTGCCTTCCGCCCAGGTCATGATCCCAGGGTCCTGGGATGGAGCCCTGCATCATGCTCCCTGCTTGGTAGGAAGCCTGCTTCTCCCTCTCCTGCTGTTCTCTCTTCTTTTTCTTTGCTTGTTCTCTCTTCTCTCTGTCAAATAAAATCGTTAAAAACAAATAAATAAATAAATAATGATTGTAAATAAGTGCGCAATTTTTAAAATTGCACATTACCAAGTTGATAGCATCTGCAGTCCTCCAGGATCACTCCAGACATGGCGGTAAGGAAGGTGTTAATAAAAAGCCTTTGTTAAGGATTCCCTATTTCCAGGAGCCCCTTTCGGTGCCTACATGTGTTGTGTATTTATCCTTCACAGCCTCTCTGTAAGGTGGTTACTAAAATTGGCTCCATCTCACACTGGTGTTCTCGAAGTTTAAGAAACCTGCCAGAGTCATGACAAGTGGGGCAGACTTGGCATTTAAACCTAGTCTGTCTTGTCCTGAAGCCCAGGCTTACAACTGCTATCCCAAGAACTGACAAAGTTCCGGTAAAGGACCACATAGTAAATATCTTAAGCTTTGTTGGCATACAGTTTCTGTCGCAACTACCTAATCTGCCATTGTACTACAAAAACAGAGACGATATGTAAATGAATGAGTGTGGCAGTGTTTCAATAGCACAATGATTAAACATGGTCACAGAAATGTGGCTGTCATATAATTTACCTGTTACAAAATACTATTCCTCTTTTGATTTTTTTCAACTACTTAAAAATGTAGTAAGGCTTTGCATATATAGACAGCAGGCAAGATTTGGCTTGTGAGCCATAGTTGGTTAATACTAGCACTATTCCTTATGGCCATTTCCCATCACTAAGGCTTGGGAGACTGTTGTGGGTGCAAAGGCACACTTAACCTCTTCTTTTGTTTTTTATCATTCAATTTATTAAGCTTATAAACACTTAAGGCAAATTTCCTATATATTTATATACTACTTACATTTCTAGTAAATAAAAATATACATTTATAAATCCCATATTCTGACCATTTAAAAGTTGACTTGGGGTGGTTGAGTGGCATGCCCAGCACAGAGTCTGCTTGGGAGTCTCTCTGCCTCTGCCCCTCCTCCTCTCACTCGCTGGTGGGCGCACACAATCTATTTCTCTGTCAAATAAATAAATCTTTAAACAAATGAACAATGAAATAAAAGTTGATTAAAACCCAGGCAATAGGGTGCCTGGGTGGCTCAGTGTGTTAAAGTCTCTGCCTTCGGCTCAGGTCATGATCCCAGAGTCCTGGGATCGAGCCCCACATCGGGCTCTCTGCTCAGCAGGAAGCCTGCTTCCCGCCTCTCTCTCTGCCTCCTCTCCTCCTACGTGTGATCTCTGTCTGTCAAATAAATAAAAAAAAATCTTATAAATAAATAAATAATTAAAACAAAACAAAACAAAACTCAGGCAAGCCCTGAATGTCAATAAAAATAAGACTGTAATTGTAAGAGGTCTTTTAAATGCTTTTAAATGCTTCAGCCTCATAAAATAAATCAAATACACATAAAATAGCTCAATGATTACAAATCTAATTTGTTATACTGATACTTCAATCACTACAAAGATATTGATACTCTGGATTTATGGGTTTACAAAATTAGCATTTTCATTCATACTCTTGGACAGCATAATCTTTACAAATAATATTCCCCAAATAACATTCTTTCAAGCCAAGATATCAGGTTCTGATGTATTAACTAGTTGATTCTTGGTCTGAAAACAAGACCTGTTTTTACAATTCCAACTCTACACTAGTTGGTGTGGCTCCCTCTTTTAGAACAGGTTCATATGCTATTTCACAGACCTTGTAGACTGATTCCTTTTCTTGCACCTCCCCTTTTTGTTCCTTTATCCATCAAGTTTTGTCTACAGATACCTCATGTAGTTTACTTCACTATATCTTGTTAGTACTGCATTAAAATTAGCAGAACCATACAGAGATTTCCCTCCTGGAGGACTGAGTCTTCACTGTCTACTTTCTCTTATGAACATTTGATTGCACTACTGAACTGCAATCCAACATTAAGACCTATTTCTACCTGATTATTTTGTAAAGCCTGACCACTCTTCTTGTTTATAATACATTTCTTGGTTTTCTGGTTCAGCTGGGCTCACTCATGATTCTTCCTGTCTACCATTCCCCATCACATAGTTAACAAACAATAAGTATCTGTAACCATACGTATTCTTAATAAAAACAAATGAAACCCTGAAATCAGCACATTCATACATATTAGTTTGCAGTTGAACAAGCATGAGTTTGCTCTTTGGTGAGTCAGAAAAGGCACCAGGTTGAATTGTTGCACAAAGAAAACTTTTTTTTTTTTAAGACTGTATTTATTTATTTGACAGAGAGAGAGGTCACAAGTAGGCAGAGAGGCAGGCAGAGAGAGAGGTGGGAAGCAGGCTCCCTGCTGAGCAGAGAGCCTGATGTGGGGCTTGACCCCAGGACCCTGTGACCATGACCTGAGCCGAATGCAGAGGCTTAACCCACTGAGCCACCCAGGCGCCCCTCAAAGAAAACTTTTTTTTGTAGCAAATAAGTGGGGAACCTGGGTGACTCAGTTAAGTGTCTGACTCTTGATCTTAGCTCAGTCCTAGATCTCAGGGTTATAAGTTTAAGCCCATGTTGGGCTCCATGCAGGGTGAAAAAAAATAAATAACTTGCAGCAAATAAGAAGGTTATAGGGAATGACTTCCAAAGTCAAGAATGCCAGAGAGAAGGTGAATGGGTTCCTTTTGTTTAGGGTTAATGATGGGGTTTTAGAATATGGGTGAGGTTCAGTTGAGGGGGAGTCCAGAGCCGATGACCAAGAAAGAATTCTTGATATGTCTTTGGTGTAAAATGGTGGTTTATTAAAGCACAGGGATAGGATCCATGGGCAGAAAGAGTTGCTGCTCCAGGGTTGTTGAAGGGTGGCTGATTATATATTATGGGGTTGGAGGAGGTAAGGAAAAAGGGAGGTTTCTGAAAGAACTTTCATATGCTAAAGAAGATTCACAGGATATGGGAGGCCTTGGCATTGTCAAATTAATGTTGTTTACCCCTCTAGTAAGGCATTAACTTGAAGGTAGTTGGGAACTTCCTGGAGGAACATTAAACTCTGCCAGCTTCCAGTATCTGTCATTGGGCTGCAGGTTATAAGGACATTTAATTGTATCTACATTTCCTTTGGAAGCTAGGTCATTGATAGAAATGCTTTGTTCTTGTAAATTGCTGAGACATTTATCTCACATATTCTATGGGGGTGGCGTGGGGTGTCAGCTTCTGCTTTGACCTCAGCTTGCCTTCTGTTCCCTCCTCAGTTCGGATGAATATTTAGATAAGGACGACTTCTCATCTTCTGTAGAGACAGGCATACGTTTTCACCTTAAAGAAAAATGCCTAAACATACATTTATGTTATATAAATGAGGTTGAGATTCCTCCTTGGGCAGAGATTTTAGTATAATGAAATAAAGGTAGTTGTTGATCATTACAGGGTTCACTCCATGGTCCATCTGTGCAATGATGAGTTGGGAGGGGTTAACTCAAAAGGTCCGGGTGGCCTGGGCTAGTGAGAGGTCTTATCAGAGCAGTCTCCATCACCTGAGGGGTGTTTTTGGGTTTCATTTCCCTGACTTAAGAGGTTAAGCTAGGAAGAAGAGCTTAAGGCAAAATGCAAGACAAAGATTAGTGAGTACAAGCAGGTGGTCAGTAAATGTCAGGTCTTATGGTCTAGTTGGTGACAAGTTGAGTCACACATTAACAGCAATTTCAAAACATGTATTAAACTTACTCCTCTTTTGCATGAAAAAAACTTACTTTACATTTATGTGGTTTTCCCTATTTGGAATACGTTTATGAACTGGGTTTGTTTCAGTTGACCAGCATTTCTCAATTTAAGCTCTACTGAGAAGTTAAATTGTAGTTTCTTTTTTTGTGGGGAGCTGTCCCTTGTACTGTGGGATGCTTAGCAGCACCTCTGCCCCAACCTGTTAGAGCTGTTAGAGGCCAGAAGCACTTCCCCCAGTTGTGACAACCAGAAATGTCTTCAGACAATTCAAATGTCTCCTAGGGGACAAAACTCACTGGTAAGAACCACTATAATTGACTATCATTTTTCTTTTCTTTTTTTTTCTTTCTTTCTTTTTTTTTTTTTTTTTTTTTTGATCCTCAGTGTATTAGAACATGACCAATAGTAGCCCTTTTATTTGGCTCCATTGTTCTTTTAGCACCACCACGGGCATTTTTGAAATTACACCTGCTTTCTGGAAACAAGAAGATATCCTATCTTCATATTTTTCTGTCCTTTTATTCAGTGAGTCTCAGATATGAACATTAAAGTAAAAATCACATTTGGGAGTGAATGGGTTGAATGTACTGGCAGTGAGGTCAGTTGGATGGCCAAGTTCAAAAATATATTGAAAGTCCTCAGTC
This sequence comes from Martes martes, assembly GCF_963455335.1. Classification (NCBI taxonomy): domain Eukaryota; kingdom Metazoa; phylum Chordata; class Mammalia; order Carnivora; family Mustelidae; genus Martes; species Martes martes. The sequence goes on from NC_137889.1 coordinate 81,312,385, forward strand.
CATAACGATGTTAAAAAAAATTAACCCCAAAATTGATAAAGCCTTAGTATTTTGTTATGATATAAAATTTTTATATTTACCTTTTTTCTACATACCTAGTTATACTTACCCTCCTTTCTCCATCATCATTTTGCCATCCTTCTTGGTTAACCTCCGTTGTTAGTCACTGGGCAGATAACAAGAAAAATTAGTTAACATAAAATATTACCAGATGGCCTATCATCTCACAACTGTGAAGCACATCATGAGTGGAGCTACGGTTCTGTATTTTATGAAGGTGGGTGGTTATAAAACAAACTTCTGTATTTTAAAAATTTTTAAATGCTGCCCATATATCAACCACGTTTACTTCTGAATTACAAATAATCTGAAGGCAAGTGATTTTACTAATGTACACTCTTATTGGCAGTTGATGAAGTTTTCCACTGTTTCATACCCTCACTGCACCTAAGTCGTAAGTCAATGAGGGAAAAATAGAAAACTTTATAATATTATCTTCCAACCCATGAGCACAGAATATTTGTTCATTTATTTAAGTCTCCCTTAATTTCCCTCAGATATGTTCTATGTTTTCCATGTAGAGATCTTGCATATGTTCCATGAGGTTTATTTTTTGACATTTAATACTTTTGAGGCTCTTGTTAATTTTTAAAAATTACCCTTGATTTATAAAATTATATTTAATATTTATTTCTCTTATTTATTTTTCTTAAATAAAACTTTTGTATTACAAGATGATAACCAGCAAATTTGTTGAACTTAATTGTAATGGTTTATATGGACTTTATTTTTTATTTTCTTAAAGACAATCATATTAGTGAGTCATTAGAGCTTTATTTTTTGTTTCTAATTCTTACATTTGTGGTTCTTTTTCTTGCTCTATCATACCAGCTAGGGCCTTCAAAATAATGTGGGACAGAAAGAGTGATAGGAGGTATCCTTTTCTCATTTCTAATTGCAGATAGGAAATGAATTTACTGTCTATTTCTAGTTTACAAAACATTTTTTATCATAAATGAATGCCAAAGTTCAGATTAATACCCTCTTCTTCAAGAAACCTTTTTTCAAGTCCATAATTCTTTTTTCTTTACTTCATTATATCTTTGTCAGAAATTTCTATCTTATTCTCATGTTTAAAGTGTGTAAGTCCTCTCTCAGTACTAAACAGCCACGTGCTTTAACTCTAGAAATCATGTATTACTTTTTAAAAATAATCATGGTCTTAGCAGAATGTGAAATATATATCAGATACCCACTAATTATTAGATAAGACTTCCCAAGATAACTTTTACCATATTTTGTGTTAATGACTGAAATTCTGTAGTGTATTTAATTTGGATTTTCCCATTTTAAAATGATAATGCAAGTAATATAACCATAGTTATGATTCCATATTACTTGCCACAATAATATATGCATTTTTTTCTTTTCATGTTGGTATCAGGGTAACAATGGCAACTTTATAAAGCATGTTTTGCCAAATTTAAGCGTATATTATTGTCAGAATCAAAGTTTGGGGTAGATACAGACTAGTTTGATAAATCATGGGTCCTTTAAAGAAGCCAAAGAGAGATGAAAGGAACCCTTTTTTGTAAAAAACAGAGAAGCAGAATTCTGGGTAGTCAGGGGAAGGATGAGTAACAGGGCCTATGCTGTAAAAAGGACTTGATGGCTCCTGAGGTAAAAACATGAGATAGAGTTTAACCCTGGTCCCTAAATCTATGTCTTTCAAACCCCCAATTACCAAAATGCTCTTGAGAGTCTTTACTTTGAGGAGATGGTTGTGTTACAGAAGATGAATTGGGTCGTTAGGATCTTAGCAGCTCCATTTTGGTAGCTCCTAAATATTTTTGAGAAGCAGAACAAATTTATCTTTAGGCCAGAGAGGGGGAAATTTATTGGAATTTAGCATTTCAAATGAAATCTATCCATGTGCATGTAGCAACGACAGACAGCTTCATCTCCTGGCAGCCCAGCAGCCACAGGCAGAGAAGAAAAGCCAGTTCACATTCAGACACCAGCTATGACTATAGAAGTTAAGCCTCCTCTTTCCTTCAGACTCAGCTGCAGGGAATGACAGGAATGTTCCTCAAAGGAAAACCAGGCTCTGGTGCTCTTTGAGGAGGTGGCTAAGAACATCGCACCCTGAAGCACTCTTAAAGAGACCTAGACACCTCATGCTGAAGAATCTTGAGTTATTCCTATTCCACTGGATGGAATGTTTTTTATCATTATTACATCATTTGATTCTCTCCACTAACTCGAGAAGCAGGCAGGGATATAGAACATTACTCCTCTTTTACAAGTGAGGAAATAAGCCAGACACTTAGCTTTCTAGAGATAATACAGCAAGGAAATTATATATCATGACTGAGAATCTAAGTTTTATTGATTCTTAAGGTAGTGTTTTGTTTTGCTTTTTCTCTTTACTTAAAAAGTCTGTGATCTTGGAGAAGTTACTTAGCAACTCTATGCTCCAATTCCTGTTTGGTGTTATGGGCATTATAATTATACTTAAAAACCCTTAGATGGTAAAAAAAAAAGTCAAGTAAAATTTTATGTTTGTGCATGCGTGTGTGTGTGTGTGTGTGTGTGTGTGTGTGTATGATGTTTAGCACAGTGCTTATCTTGAAATCAACAATAATTGTCATAGTAAGACTATGTAATAAACATTTATTTAGAGCACATAGAAAAATGAGCCTTTGCTAAAGTTATGTGGCCTAATATAATAGCTAACATTTATTGAGTGTTTAACATACGTCAGGAATTTTTCTCAGAGCTTTAAAATAATTAACTCTTTTTTTTTTCTTAGAACAAGCTTTGAAGTCGGTACTATTTTAATATTCACAGTACAGTTGGGGAAATAAGGTAGGGAGTGACTCATCCAAGGTAGCTTGCCTGAGATTAGTGGTTCAGCTGGAAGTCAAACTGAGGTGAGCTCCTCAGAGCTTGTGCCCTTGACCTGTTCGGTCTCTTCCTGCTTGGTATTAATATACATACATCATTTTCCACTAACGTATACAACTTAAAACAGATAAATAACCATATTTGTTTATATTTCAATCTACGGACTATAGTTCTAAGAGTTATTTTTGTATACTTTAGAGATAAATGTTGAAAAGTCCATGGACCATAATTTATCTTTTAGAGCTATAAATCATGAAAATTCATGGACCAGCATGTTGTTCAAGACTTCCTCTTAACTTATAATCAGGTATTAACATCTACTTATGATGTTTCATCATCCTACTCAAAGTTACCTTTAACATCTGACAATATATGTAAAATTATTATATCCTTTCATTATATCATCATACCTGGTCATTTCTAGGGCTATGCTTCTCAAGTATGTAACATTGTAATCTAAATATTTTTCCACATTAATCAATATTTTTATAAGCTAAAATCAGGTTTATATGGACAGCAGGGACACATTGGATTAGGAAAATTAATTACAATAGGGCAGCTTACAATTTAAGAGCTACTTATAGAGAATACATTTTTTTAAAATGTGTGATTATATAGATTGATGATTAAAATAACAGATCTATATGTTTCTATATAGAAATAGTTTTCATTGTTATATGCCCCTTACTTTTCAGAACTAGCTGTTGAAATATATCTTTGCTTTTTCCCAATCATAAGAATTGCTGAACATTCTAAAAGCACCAGGCCTGAGGCAAAGGTCCACTTCATCTTAGTATAGGAAGAGCTTCATTCCATCTGTTCTAGCCTCAAGGAAGCTTGCACAAATTATCTTCCTTTTGCTGGTCTTATAAAACTCCATGACACTTTATAAAGTCTAATAGAAGAATTCAGTTTCCACCGATGGAGGAGTATCCATCTACAGCTTTCAGACCAACAGCTTTCCTCTGAAGTAAGCAGAAAAAAACAGTCAGATGAGAGTATGAGCATATGGTATATAGCTTAGAGAAACAGTCCGATTATTCTACAGCTTGAGCACTTTATGTTTTTAATGGTGGTGATGATGATAGAGAAAGGGGGTAGAAAAAGGCACAGAGATTTATTTAAGATAATTATCAAATTTAGATTATTTGTTAAACAGAAGTATTTAAGAATTTATTTTCTAATGATGCTAAATTTGATTTAGAAGTATTTGGTCATATATAAACTTTGAAAATAGCCTAGGAGTTGTTACTTCTAAAAATTTAAAATTAGATATGAATTATCTATGTTTATATGGTCAATTAATCTATGGCAAAGGAGGCAAGAATAAACGATGGTAAAAAGTCTCTTCAACAAATAGTGGTAGGAAAACTGGATAGCTACACACAAAAGAATGCAAACGTGACCATTTTATTGTACCATACACAAAAATAAACTTAAAATGGATTAAAGATCCAAATGTGAGACTTGAAACCATAAAATCCCCAGAAGAAAACATAGGCAGTAATCTCATTGACATTAGCTGGAAACATTTATCTAGATATGTCTCCCTTGGCAAGGGAAACAAAACAAAATTAAGCTACTGGGACTACACCAAAATAAAAAGCTTTTGCACAGTGAAAGAAACCATCAATAAAACAAGACAACCCACCAAATGGGAAAAGATATTTGTAAATGACGTAACTGATTAGAAGTTAATATTCAAAATATATAAAGAACTTATACAATTAAATACCAAAACCCCCCAAATAATCCAATTAAAATGGGCAGAAGACATGGACAAACATTTTTTTCCAAAGAAGAAGTACAGATGGCCAGCATAAAAATGTTCAATGTCACTCATTAGCAGGGAAATGTAAATTCAAGCTACAATGAGATATCACCTTATACCTGTCACATGGCTTAGATAAAAAACAAAGAAACAACAGGTGTTATGGAGGACATAGAGAAAAAGGGAGCTTATGCACTGTTGGTAGGAATATAAACTGATACAGCCACTATGGAAAACAGTGTGGAGTTTCCTCGAAAAATAAAAAAATGGAATTACCATATGATTCAGTAGTTCCACGCTGGTTATTTACCCAAAGAAAATAAAACATTAATTCAAAAAGGCACATGCATCCCTATGTTTATCACAGCATTGTTTACAATAGCCAAGATATAAAAGCAAACTTGGTGTCCATCAATAGAAAATAAGTTGTGGTGTATATATATATACAATGGAATATTACCCAGCCATAGAAAAGAATGAGATCTTGTCATTTGCAACAACATGGATGGATCTAGAGGGTATAATACTAAGTAAAATAAGCCAGTCAGAGAAATACAAAATACCATACAATTTTACTTATATGTGGAATTTAAGAAACAAAGCAAATGAACAAATTAAAAAAAAAAGACAAACAAAAAAATAGGTTCTTAAATATAGAGAACAAACTGATGGTTATTAGAAGGGAAATGGGTGAGGGGATGGGTGAAATAGGTGAAGGTGATTAAGAGTACCCTAATCATGATGAGCAGTGAGTAATGTATAGACTTGTTGGATCACTATATTGTAGCCCTGAAACGAATATAATACTGTATGTTAATTATACTTGAATTAAAAATAAAAAAAACAAAATTACATATGAATGATGCCTTCATGCTTAGCAACCCAGCAAACAGCATAGTGCTTAGAACATAATGAACAATGTCAACTCATTGTATAGGGAAAAGTTCTTTCTGTGAATTCAATTAATAGTCCAGATAGAAGTTTGCATGAGCTAATATTGGCTGCCAGGGTCATCTTTTTCTATCACATTCTCTGTCTGAAACCATTTCTGCATTGAGTGGCCACAAATAAGACTTGTTTCAGTGATGGAGCAATATACTTCTCTGGATGGTTCCGTTGAAGTTTCCCTTTTCTGAATTGTCACTGGGGAGAGATGCTCTTTCGACTCTGCTTTGCACTTATCACATCTAGATACCCCATCTTCTACTCCACCTTTCTCTCAGAGAAGAACATCTCTAGAAAATGGGAAATTAGTTTCTGTCTATAAAAGATGTACAATGAGGTAGAAATACAAAGTATGTGTGGTATTTTACTATGACATTTGGAAAAACCTATAACAATGTTGACTTTTATGAGTTCTGTGAGCCTGGAAAACAGTGAAAGGTAAGAAATCCCCCAGATTTTGTGTTCTAAGAGTACAGCTTACTGCAAAGAACCATTCTTCTTTGTATAACTTAGAAAAGATTCATGGATACCCCTTGTTTACCTATGACATGGATAGACATAGAGTCTCCAAATTCCTATTCTTTGCCTCATAAATGACTAAATGAACCGCTATCCCCACCGATCCTTTGGAACCAAATGCTTATTAACCAAACATTGGTCAAGCTTCTCTATTTGCCTGAGGTCCCTAGCTTTGGGGATGCCCTCAGCTTGAGCCATCATACAACCCTTCTTCAGAGCCCACCTGAGTATACACTGATCTCAGTGTAAAGCATTCTTTATTTTAAAAGATTTATTTTTAAATAATCTCTACATTCGACATAGGGCTGGAACTTATTAAGTATCACATGCTCTACAAGCAGAGCGAGCCAGGTTCCCCCAGGGTAAAGTGTTCTTTACTCCATCATCCTATCACACAAGTCCGTCTTCCAACTTACCCATGTCCTGTTCTTTCTAGCTGTTTTCACTTCTCTCTGTATGGAAAATGCATTTTTTGACTCACCCCTAAGATATTTGCTGACCTAAGGTCAGCACTTTCTATTGCAATAGTGCTTTTCCTTACCTTCAACTATCCTTCTGAATAAAGTTTCTACTAAGTCTGAATTTGTTCTTTGACATTTATTTAATGATTACTTCTTAAAATTGTGGTTAGAGGCCAACAGTTTATTTATTTTGTTTTTTTTAGAGAAAATGTCTAATTTGCTACAACTTAATATAAGGGGCTTTATGAGAACATTTATGGTTTGTTAAATTCCTAACTTTTCAGCCTGGCAGGACTGTTTTAAAAAGTGAATTAGATGAATGTTTTAATGTACTGCAGTCATTTCCTTAGCTTTTAGCTAATGACCTCATCTGGATAAAGTAGATATTTCCATTTCTAATCAGTAATAATTAGAAATATAACTACTGTTGTCTCATGCCCCCTGAAAATTCTCCAGGAGACTTCAATGACTTCAAAGGGGATGACTTTGTGGAAGTGATAAGCAATGGAATAAATAAATTTAAAAGTAATGGCTTTGATTCCATAGGGACATGATAGATTTTAGAGTTCCTTTAATATAGAAACCCTTGTAGAATTACAAGCAATGCAGAAAAAAATGACCACTCTATAGGAAGAAAAGTAGATCTTTCCTACTTAGAATAAAAGACACAATCACAAACACAAACACAAAGAATCCCAGAGCTAACACAACTTCATTAAATCCATAGGGGTACTATAGTGGGAATATGGAACTCAAATATTATTTTAGCTAATAGTTTTGCTTTCCTATATGTGTATACCTTTCATCAGACATTCTGTATAGTCTTAAAGCTATACAGTGTAACTTCATCTCCAATCTTTTCCCTGCTTGTGAAAGTTTAGACAGGAGAGCCATTGTAATAAAATTAACATATCAATAAAGAAACTTTAAGGGACTAGGCATCACAGAAAATCAGTTACGCTAATCAGCAGAGATTAAAAAATATTCTTTTATCATTTTAAAGTACTTTAAACTACATTTTGGTTATCACATCTATAATTGTGATGAGTCCTGTGGCATATAGCAGTGCTGCTTCTTACGTCAACTTGATGCCAGCCCTCCTGAATCAGAAATTCTTTTGGTGTGTTTCAATAATCCATATTTTTTACAACCTTCACAGATTATTCCTCCACACTCAGTGAACCACAGATGGAACATCATAGCATCAATAGAATACTAGAGCGATAAAGAAACATGTAGTCCACCTCGCATAAAATCTGATGTAATGTATTGATCTTCTCTCCAAAACAATGGACACAGGAAGCTACACGTCATTTTACAATAAAATTCTGCAACATTCAGAAATGTCTTCAAGACAGAGGCCAACATATAGTTTCTGTTTTTAAATTTTATTTATTTAAATTCAATTAACCAACATATAGTACCTCATTAGTTTTTGGTGTAGTGTTCAATGATTCATTAGTTGCCTATAACACAGTTTCTTAACAAAAGATTCTTTGTACCCAAGTTAAAAGTATCTAGTTTACCCTACCCAATATTCACATTCTATAGATGAGTAGTATTAATATTTTTCTTTAATTTAATTTAATTTATTTATTTTTAATTTAATTTATTTATTTGACAGAGAGAGAGTTCACAAGCAGGCAGGCAGAGAAAGAGGGGGGAGCAGGCTCCCTGCTGAGCAGAGAGTCCAATGTGGGGCTCCATCCCAGGACCCTGAGATCATGACCTGAGCCGAAGGCAGAGGCTTAACCCACTGAGCCACCTGAGTGCCCCAAGAATGTTAATATTTTGACTAAGGTCACACATACAGGCTATTTACATTTTCAGTTTTCAACAATTTAAAAGTCAAATTTAACTAGGTTCGAGGCAGACAGGCAAAGTGATTTCAAATAATGTGTTTTAACATAACCTTTCTTCTCTAATGTATACATAAAAATCATAGTAAATTAAATTTGTGAACTCAATTTGAGAATGAATTACCTTTTTCTCTAGACATCTTATTTATAGAGCTACTTACTACTGACCTTGAGGCCATTAACATGGATTCTGATAGCTACATTTCATTTTAGTCTCCATATATAATGCATTGACTTGTATTGATGAAATGTATTGGGTGTGGTAAAAATGAACTTACCATGTTAAATTCAGTTTTCTGGTATTAGAAAGCAATAATGGAAATTATAATTCCAGGCATTTCTTTATAATCATTCTTTTTCTGTCCTATCATCTGCAAATAACTATTCTTCTAATTTCTCTCTCTTTAAGGAATTCATTTTATGAAAAGTATTTGTACACTAAAATATATATTGATAAATACCCTCCTAGTCATGTTAATGAAACTTAGTTCTAAAACTCTAGAAGGAAGAAAATGTAATGACTTGTCTAAATGAGGAGAAAGTATGAACAGATAAGGAATAACTTTCAAAGGAGGAAGGTCAGTGTGGGGCCCATCAATGAATTACAGGAAACACTAGTTTCTAAAATGAAGGTAGAAATAGAAAGGAGAACGGAGAGGGCAAATTGGACAAACATAATACTGAACAAAGTAGACATTTCAGTCTTGTACCCACAATTTCTTCTATCATCATTTGGTTGGGAAAGTCTCATATGCCTGCATTTTCCCATAAATTCCTTTAATTATGTTCCAAATTTAAATTATGCTAAATATTGGTAGTAACTGTGTACACCTGTGCTTCACTGTTGGATATTCCTGCTCTGATGTACTTTATAAGCATTTACAGCTTTAATGAGGCTGTTTATTTGTAATTGGTCCCTATAGGACTCTGCTGCTGCATTTCATCCAATTTGAGTTATTTTTCAGTTATTCTCTGGAGATATTATTTGAAATAATATCTGATGTTGCTTACTATTCAAAGAAAGATATAAGACTTTTTTTTAAGATTTTATTTATTTGACAGAGAGAGATCACAAGTAGGCAGAGAGGCAGGCAGAAAGATAGAGAGGGAAGCAGGCTCCCTGTTGAGCAGAGACCCCCCCCCCGCAATGTGGGACTCCATCCCAGGATCCCGAGATCATGACCTGAGCCGAAGGCAGAGGCTTAATCCACTGAGCCACCGAGGCGCCTGATATAAGACATTTTTAAACACCAGATCAATGCCCATATTCTAATCCTGCCTTTAAAATTTCACACTTAGTATTTCCCACACCACTGCTATTTGTCTTCTTAACTGGCCATTTCCAGAAAAAAAAAAAAAAAAGCATCAGCTCCAAGTCAAGAACATCTACATTAATAACTTTTCTCCTTAACTTCCTTGACATTTGATGTTGGCCAAGTCAATTTCTCTGCACCTCAGTTCGGTTATCTGTTAAAAAGAAAAAAGTTAAATCTCTAACCTCATGTGACTATTGGGAAGGCACAATGAGATAAGGAGATTAACAGAGCTTTGTGTTTTGAAAATGGACAAGCATATTCTGAAATTTGAGCATATTTTGGGTTTTCAAAGGTGTTCAATGTTTCTTACCTTTTTCTTGAGGGCACAGAAATTCTTGTTCAATCAGATAAAAGCTATGGACTCTGATTTCTTTAGTATTTGACTTTCTTTTTTGTGTTCACACTGATGAACATAAGTTCTTTTGGGCCAATAACCAGATTTTCATCTGTGTTTGTTCTGTTATGGGACATTCTGTAATGCAGTTCTCTCATTTGGCTGTTTTGATTCTTGGTTTTATCAGCTCTTCCTTTTTTAGATAATAATAGTTTTTAATCTTATCAGTGTAGTCTTTGATTTTTAAATTTGTGTTCTATCTTTCTTGTCTTTAACATTTTCCACTGATCATTCCATTATGTTTTCTTCCAAAATGAGCTCCTTATTTTGTTTCTTTTGCTTTACTACATTTCTTTCTTTCTTTTATTTCTCTTTCATTACCATCAATTTACCCCCCCCTTTTTTTTTTTTCTCATTAGTTATGGTCTTCATGACAGATACCATGTTGCTGTGCTGTACCACTTATTTGCTCAAATTCAAGGTGGCCAGCCCTTCTGCTTACTCTATTTTTCTTATACAAGTAACTCCCTACTTACCTGGGACTATTTGTCTTCCCTCTGAGCTGCAACTAGAGGGTGTTTTATTCTGTTTTTATAGTTTGAGCATGTGGAAGAATCTCAATTTGGCCTTCTGTTTTTTTTCTTCTAAGATCCTGGCAAATATCCTCTAACAAGATTTAAGATACCTATTTTCATAAGGACTTATAACTTTGGGCTTCTTATCATTACCACATTTCTGCAAGGAACACTGGAAAATGTCAAAACTTGACACTTTTCTTGCTTCTGCAGAAATCCTGTGTAAATCTTAATCTACTTCTTTCCAATGTCAAGTATAATAATGGGAATCTCACAATTGTGTCACTCAGTCACTCTTCTTCTTTCTTGGTATTAATTTTCAGAGTGGGGTGTGTGTGTGTGTGTGTGTGTGTGTGTGTGTGTTGAGCATAGTATGAAGTTTGGGTCGAGGTACCAATCTTTTTTTTTTTTTTTTTTTTGGAATGAGGTTTTATCATTTCCTTCTTGGCTACTACTGTGAATTCTTCTCTTTTATGATTTGTAGCTTTATGCTCATTTTATTAGGCATTGGGGACAATAATTCTGTGACTTGAGTTGTCTCCACCAACTTTCTTACTCTTCAGTATACTTCTTATCCTTTTGTTTATAAACTCAGTCATGACAGGAATGAAATTTGTATTGCTCTTATAACTTTTCTAGTAGAATTCCATGGCTTCCCCTGACCCCACATAGAGTTATAAAAACAATGAATGTTAGCATTCTGCCTGCATGTTTTTTGTGGATGTATTCAATCATTTCATTCTCTTCCTTCTAAGCACCATGGTGGTATATTTCACAGAGAGAGGAGTTCTGGTATGGGTGGGCATCCGGTAAGGAATACACTTTGGTATCATGAGATATAAACTAGGTGAAACTGAATGCAAAGATAAGGAAATGAGAACACGTTCTCCTTTACAGTTGAGAAAGATGAAATATTAGGACCTTATCTCAGACAGAAGGAGAAACGAAGCTTGTCAGTAAATCGAGCATTTTCTTTCATTTATTAATCTGACTTACATGGAAACAAAATAATCTGAGTTAAATATGTAAAAACAACGCAGACAGTTTAGAAAGAGGGATATTTTGGAATTTGAAAACTATTTCCACTCCACACTTGATTTACAGTATCATTTAAAGTCAAGCGAGCCAAACTCTCTAATATTTAAAGTAAACAGTAGAAGAAAACTGTCAATATTCCATCATGGAATGGTAACTAGGTATACAGTGTTGTATTTACCCTTCAGACATGATTAGATACCTTCAGTGCATTCTTTACAAAATACATCTCCTTGATTTACTAAGAAATGTTGGTTCCATAAGAGAAAAATGTCATTTCTTTGAAACAGAACTTCCATGCAGGTTTTTTTTTTTTAAGTGTCAGGTTGACAAGTGGTATAAAATAATAAATTTCTCATCTATTATATATTCTCTCCCTTTCTCTGCATAACAATAGATTGATGTGATGAAAGGAGGGGCTGAATAATAGACCCAGAGCAGATGTGTTTAACATTGTTCTCTGAAGAATGACTATGTAGTTAAGAATAACACTTTACTCTCCAAAAATATGATTGGGGAGAGGCAGTATTTTACCCAGAGGACAAATAAGAACCAAGAATGATTCTCAAGTGATTTTTTTGTAGTTACATGAATCCTTTAATACACTTTACCAAATCCACTTAATGATAAAATCCCAGTAATATCACTTCATTGCTTGAAATATTTCAAACTTAGATTTTTTTTTAATATACTATAATGAATAAATGGGGGTGCTGTTCATGTCTGTGGGTGATAGCTGAATATAAAGGCTGTCTCCATGGCAGATAATACTATTTATAACCAGAAGAAGATTGAAAAAGGAAGAAACATATTTGAATGATACTTTTAAGTATCGAAAATACTGAAGAAAAATGCTTTGGGAGATTTTTTTTTTGTTATTGTTTTCCAGGTTTCACTCCCTTTGTCAGCCAATTTCTTACATGCAGACATGAAGACTTTACTAAAAAACTTCCTTTTCTTTTAAGAGTATTATATATATGCATATATATATATCTTATTTATATAATTAATCATGGAAATATTTTTCATTACAATAAAAATAATGTATTTCATTATACTTTTGAGGAAAAGAGGACTTGGGAGATTAATTTTATGGAATATTTGAAGAAATGTTACATTAGAAAAGGATAATTCAGTAGTTCTTAGAAATATTTTTCTTGTGCAAAGCTAGAGGCTATTTGAATGTGTATATATATTCATGTGAATCAACTGTTTTTTTTTTTACAGGAGGAAGATGAATGCAGGATGCTAAGGAAAATGTCACAGATGTGTTCCTCCCTTCCTACTCCTTAAGGAAATGGACCATTAGAATTGGAATTCATAAGATACTATATCTCCTTCCTTTCTCCATTTTCTACACAGCTCGAAGAGGTAGGGATCTATCTATCTATCTATCTATCTATCATCTATCTACCTATCTAGTTATATCTATCTATCTATCTATCATCTATCTACCCATCTACTTATAATGGTAATCTGGAAAGTGTATGCTTAAAGTCTTTGCCTTGATGTATCAATGTAGTTTGTAAATACTGCTCAGATTTTGTTATCAGCAGCATCTTCAATTTGTTCACTTGGGCATTCTATTATTATTCTAAATGGATGATTTTCATTATGTTGAGTGATCTGGGGTCTCATGTGTTACATTATCATCAGAAATTCATTATGTAAGTAGAGTCAACATAAAATTAATTCTAACAGCATAGAAATGAGAAAAGTTTGGGGGTTGATAGTAATACAAATAAGAAAGCTATATATTCTGGAAAAATTACTTTCTAATTATATTCTATCATATATCATAAATATGTCATACTATATCATCTATCATAAACATATATATATATATATATATATATATTCTGAGATCATCCTGTTTAATATTTTAAAATTGTATCCTCATCTGTTCTTTAATTGTTAGTAACATACGAAATACTTATCATGTGCTGGGCACTGTTCTAAGTAGTTTACAATTGGTACCTCACTTAATTCTTATAACAATCAGATGATATAGATATTATTATTGTTATCCAAATCCAGTGAAGAAAATTCAGCAGAGAAGTTAAATTTTTGCTCGGATAACATGGATACCTCCAGAAAGCAGAGGCTGACATACAGGCCTGTATACACATAGTTTATGAAGGAACAAAAATTACAAAGCAAGAATAAAGAATGAGAAGAAGGAAAAAGAAAGAGAGAAAGCCAAATAAAAATCAGTTACTGAATTGTAATCACTGAGGGCTTTGGACAGGTGGTTCCACCAGGAAATTCTGAGGAGCTGTGTAATTATCCATCTGAGGGATGAAATGGAGGGTTTTTCCATCAGCTCCATTCTCCCATTCCTTAATATTTGGTCCTTAGACTATAACCTCCCCAACTCTTATGGTATTTGCGTATAGATGCCAAGTGTCTTCTTCACGCATTCCATGCCTCAGCATCAGAAAAGTCCTGAATGTATACATATGGTACACACTTCACTTTAGTCACCACGAGTGTGAAGTAGATGAAAGCCTGCTTGGAATTGTTTACCATAGCCATGGCTGTAATCAGAGAATATATGTCAGTACAAAAGTATTATTCATATGGTCCATTCTTGCCCTACTTGGATCCAGTCACAATATGCATAAGTCCCTCGGCAAGAATTCTGAACTTAATGCTTATCAGTGGAACAAGCTATTGTCCTTGCGCCAGTATTCAGTTCCCTCTTCCACTACCACTCATTCTGTATTTTCTTCACATTTGGACACCACATCAACTGGACTGATGTTTGCCTGACTGATTGACCCATACATCATGACAAGTGTTATGAGGCATTGATCATCTTGTATTTACTTTAGTGTCAGTCATTATATAATGCGGCATGGGAGTGTCAAAAATGTCTTAGTAGATCCTTGAATTCTAGGCACACTGTTTCCTGTCTCTTTATCTAGCAGCATTCTTAGGTCCTTATCATAATAAGCATTAATTATCTACCTTCTAGTATAATAACCCTATTTTCTTATTTTTTCTGTTCCCCTGGCAAAAGAACTCTAAAATGATCAACTGAGTTATAGCTGACTCTTTCTAGGTAATGCTATATATTATACAATGTAGACCCTATGTAGTTCTGGCTTTGCCATAAAGTGATTCCCTCAGTCTGAGGGATAAAAAATTCTGTGATACTAGAGCTAGCAGTGATCCTACAGCCAGGAAAGAGAAATCTAAATTAGTAGGTATCAGTTCTAGTGAAGATCAATCACTGTCTCTTCCAGTGTGGAAGAAGCTCACATAATCCACTTAGTACTAAGTGACTGGCCTGAGAGATTTTTGCCATATTGAGAGCTCAGTGTCAGTCTCTGATGCTAGCAAGTTAGGCACTCAGTATGACAATACCTAAATCAACTAGAGTAAGAGGGAGCCCATGCTATTAATCCCATGTTCAATCACCATCCCTGCACCATGACCATTCCATTTATGTCACTATCTGTCATGCATTGTGATTGTTGAGGACAAAGACTGTTGATGACCATAGGATAAGTTACTCCTCCCACACCATCTACCTGGGCATAGATGCTCTATGGTGGGGTTAGACACATAAATCTCCATACTTATGCCACTTTCATAGGTTCATCCATATGCCCCTTGCCCAGATTTTTTTTTTGTCTCTGATCTTCTAATTATATTCCTTATCTCTGATTAACCAGTCAAACCATTCATCCGTGTCCAGAATTCTGCATAGGTGTAAATCTTTTTTTTTTTTTTTTTAATATGTACAAATCTTAAAGTACTTCTTTCTCCAAACAAATCTGCCAATCAAATGTGCTCCCTGCAGCTTTGTCAGTGGTAGGACTTCTTACTTCTGTTCTTTTGGACCACACATAAATAGCACTGAAATAGCACTGAAATAGAAATTCATTTTTAATTCACCTCTACATCCTGCAACAATGCATTTCAAATGAGGTTTTCCTTCTTCTATAAGAGAATGATAGGAATCAACCTCCCAAGAAATCCTAAGTGTGAGCTGAGTGGCATGCTTCAAAGTAAGAAAGATGAGTGATGTGAGAATCTGGCCATTCGATCATCTAACTTACTTATGTATGCTCTTTAACCTTATTTATATCTTATGGACATCCGGTGTGTGATCCTAAATGTACTATTTCCATTGTATCATGGATTGTGTAGCAGCACCCAACTATATGACTTGGTGAATCAGACAATAACTGAGTCAAGATATGACTTGTAATTCTGTGACTGGTACTGCTCATCTTGGTATACACACAGCACCTTTTCCACTATAGATAGATCTAACATCGTCAAATCTGCTGGATTCCATGACTTGGGTGACTGGGTAGATACCTCTATAACCTAGGACCTGCTACAGAATCATCTCTTGTTCTTGGCCACCTTTAAAATTGATAAACTTTCAAATGCCCTGACAATTGGTTAGAGAATTTTTCTCCAGTTTAGTATATATGGTTTCAACATTCCAAAGAGACCTACCAAGTGGTATACCACTTAGTGACTTACTAATAGGGGAACAAGGTGTAGCAACTTTTTTGCCTAAGATGCAATATCCTGGCTTGCCATAGACCAGTATATTCCTAAAAAATTTATCTGGATCTGCATACTTTTCCTTTTGTTTCTCATTATCTGCTTGTCTTTTTAAAGTATTCAGAGTACTTGCTGCTTTCTGGTCTATTTTGCGTAATGTTGTAAAATGATAGACAAATGTGGTCTTTGGAAGAATTTAATTGCTGGAGACTATATTTAAGAAGCTGGCCGGGGCACCTGGCTGGCTCAGTGGGCTAAAGCCTCTGCCTTCAGCTCAGATCATGATCCCAGGGTCCTGGGATCCAGCCCCGCATCAGGCTCTCTGCTCAGCGGGGGGCCTGCTTCCTCCTCTCTCTCTCTCTGCCTCTCTGCCTACTTGTGATCTCTGTCTGTCAAATAAATAAATAAAATCTTAAAGGATGAATGGATAATGAAGATGTGGTCCATATACACTATGGAGTATTATGCCTCCATCAGAAAGGACGAATACCCCACTTTTGTAGCAACATGGACAGGACTGGAAGAGATTATGCTGAGTGAAATAAGTCAAACAGAGAGAGTCAAGTATCATATGGTTTCACTTATTTGTGGAGCATAACAAATAATATAGAGGACAAGGGTAGATGGAGAGGAGAAGGGAGTTGAGGGAAATTGGAAGGGGAGGTGAACCATGAGAGACTATGGACTCTGAAAAACAACCTGAGGGTTTTGAAGGGGCGGGGTGTGGGAGGTTGGGGGAACCAGGTGGTGGGTATTAGGGAGGGCACAGATTGCATGGAGCACTGGGTGTGGTGAAAAAACAATGAATACTGTTATGCTGAAAATAAATAAAAATTTTAATATAAAAATAATAATATAAAAAAAAACCAAAACTATTACAACAGATGTAATTGTAAATAAATACTTGAAGCAGAAAAAAAAAAAAAAGAAGCTGGCCATTTCTCTCCTATACCATTAAGTATATAACAATATTATATTACTTAAAAACAGGGTTATTTTTACAATTAGATGACTCTCTCCCAATTGTAAATTCCTTGGGTGCAAAAGAACATACATGGTTTATTCTTCTTTATAGCCACAAATATTCTTAAAATATCTTTCTTAAAGTTGACATAAAGATGATGCACTGATTTGAATAAAAACTAGTGATTATGAAGATAATAACTGAAAAATATAACCCGGGGAAGTGTTAAATTGAATTAAGGAAAAATAATAGGATAATACATGCACCAAAAGTGAGATAAAATGAGGAATTTAAAAAAAAACAAATATTTTTAATGTTCCTGTTATGTGTTGACCACCTGTGCTTTGTCTAGGATAAGGTCAGCAATGTGATTATCTTGCTTAAGGAACAAACACCATTAATGAGATTGAGAAATAAGCCTAGGATATTTAGGCATGACCATCTTCATTCCTTGATAATTTTCTGCTAGCACTGGAAAAATACAAGGCATCATTTTCAAGTGTATTTTTAGCCAATTATATGGCTTTACCATGGAAACAGCATAATTGAATTAAATATTTTTTTAAATAAAGGAAATAAATATCCTGGGATTATTTTCACATAAAATATTCAGTGTTTCCTCTTTATTTCAACAGCTGCTGCAGTTATTAAAAGACCAACTCCATTTCCATTACTATATGTTCAAGAAATCCTTTCCTACATTCCTAATTCATATTCCAAGATTGGCATACATTGCTGCTATGCATCACATCACAGCATCTATTTAAAGTGGGAGACTAATCATGTCCTTAGATCAGAATAACCCTGGTCTTTCCTCTGGAGGAGAATTGTTAGAATTAATATAATATTGGTAGAGTGAATGAATATAAGACATAAACTCTGATTAATAACAAGTATTTTGTTTTTTATGCCCCAAATCTTAATTCTCCTCCACGTATGCTCAGCATATAAGTTTAAATAATATTACAAATGTAAAACAAATAAGACAAATTTTCTTCTAACTGAATGGCAAAATTGATTCAACTTTACCTTTATGTTTTTCCCATTATATTTCTATCACACACACTATACATTTTATATATACATTGTATACACATATTCATATACATACACATCACATATTTAACATACATATTTATAAACATGTCATTGTTCTATTAGTGTTAAGACTTTGGTATTTTCTCATGATTAAACTGGAATGATGGACTTAGAAGAAGAATACTATAGAAGTAAAATGCTTTCCTCATCTCATCATATCAGAGAGTGAGTGAATTCAACTTGACTTCTCCTTAGGGATGTTATCCTTAAAATATTTGGTTAAGGTGGTGTTGGCCAGGGTTCACTACTACAAAGATACTATTGCTCTCCCTTCCAGACTATTTGTTGGAAGTGAGTTCAATATAAGCAACTCATTGATAACCTAGAAATTTTATGAATTAAATTTTGGGTTACCCCATCAGGCAAGGAACCATAATGAACTGAGGTTTTACTGATGGCAAAAAGAATATGGATTTATTAAGGGAAGAAGAGGTCTAAACACCTGCTACCACCACATGATTTGTTATAAAAATAAGATTGCATGCTTTATGAATGCTTCTTAATTTTTTAAAAAGAATATATGTTTGTGTTGGGGTATGTGTGTGTGCGTGTGTGTGTGTACACACACATATATAATTTATCAGCATTACATTAAAGAATATCAAAGAGGGATTGAGACTCAAATAGAACAGGAACAAACATCACTCAGAAACAGATAAAGTGACTTTGTATTATTTTATGGTGAAAGTTGGCTGTTTTCAGCTGTAATGGATGGGATTGTAGCATAGATGGAAGCAGAACTGTGTATTTGTTTGCAAATTAAATGTGTTCTAAAGAGTGATGTATGGGTATCAATTTATAAAGAAGAGGACTGTGGTGAATTCATGCTTTGTCAACGTAGCTAAGCTAGAACTATCATTCTCAGAATTCTCTCCTTTCTGTTTCTGTTCCCAGGCACCACTGCAGCTCCTCCATATTATTGCTGATTTGTTGGCTCATATTGTTGGTGTGGGACAATGGTCAGGCCTTCTGCTTCTCCAGCTTTTACCATATCTCCTCCCTTAGCTGAGCTTTCTCTTTGTGAAAGGCATTAATATCCTGTGCGTGTCCCTTGTATCTTTGAGGTTAGATGCAGTCAGAGAAAACTGTGAGTTTTAGATTGTCTTCATGGGTTATAGGTTTTCCTCTTAGATTCTAGGCTTTATGGGGTCCAGGTTATTTTTGAGCATATTACTATTTGTTTGCTCTTTGTCCTTGCTTTCCTTTACTCTGTGTCCACTTATTCTTATCAATTACTGTTCTAGTGATGTACAGCTATTTCAGGCAACCATCAGATTCGAAGGCAATAGCCTTTCATCCACTTCTTCACCAGCTCCTCTTTGAGGTCCTGTTTTCTTTGGTCATCTGACTTCATGCTTTTGGCTTCCCCCATAATTGTGTAAGGTCCAGTTATTATAATAAATTTCTTAGTATATAAGAAAGCAACTGATTTCTGTACATTGATTTTGTATCCTGCCACATTACTGAATTGCTGTATGAGTTCTAGTAGTTTGGGGGTGGAGTCTTTTGGGTTTTCCATGTAATAAATTTCTTAATTTCATAGCAATCATATTGGTTCTGCTTCCTTGACTGACAGCAATAATACAAATTCTTTCTTACTTTACCTTTTGGTCTCTCAATCTCATTTTCATAGCTATCCATTTGTTTCATGTGATGCATGTAATTTGCTCATTTTTTTCTTTGAGTTTATTAATTCTGTGTTTTCCAGCAATGTGCTATATTAAACAATCTACAATTTTACTTCTTATTCATTTTTCACTTTCTTTTTTAATTTCAGAAAATTTTTTTGGTCTTTTTCTAAGTTAGCTTTTCTTATATTTTTTGTCTTGTTTTATGTTCCTTCTTTCAGGCTTTTAATAATTTTGGATATACCATTTTATAATATCTTTCAGATGGT
The DNA here is from genome assembly GCF_963455335.1 of Martes martes. NCBI lineage: Eukaryota > Metazoa > Chordata > Mammalia > Carnivora > Mustelidae > Martes > Martes martes. The sequence goes on from NC_137889.1 coordinate 81,332,593, forward strand.
CAGCTATTTTCTGAAGTTTTCTGGAGGATTTCAGTCTGTTCTTTGTTGTGTCTATTCATACCCCTTTGTTGTAAAACCTTGTACATTTTGTAATTTTGAAGTGTAAGCTCTTCTTCATGGATCTTTTTTAGTGGAAGTCATTTTAGACTTGAAATGAGATTATGCTCTTTTACATTGTGATTTTTATTTCCTTTTTGTCAAGCACCCAATTGTTACACTGGTACGGAAAATCATTTTATATTATTATTATTATTATTATTATTAGTTTTTAATTGCAGAATATTAAGTAGTTTAAAATCTAACTCTGATGCTTCTACTCCCTAAATGTAATATACACCTTGATTTATGGAAATGATCTCATTATCTCTGAATACACTGGGGAGAAGTTTATTAGTACATAATGACTAGCATCCTCACTACATTTTGTCATTAAGACTTAAGTGTTTTGGTATGGGTATTTTTTAAAAAGATTTTATTTATTTATTTGACAGAGAGAGAGACAGAAAGCACAAGCAGGCGGAATGGGAGAGGGAGAAGCAGGCTCCCCACTGAGCAGGGAGCCCAATGCAGGACTCAATCCCAGAACCATGGGATCATGGTCTGAACAGAAGGCAGTTGCTTAACCGACTGAGCCACTGAGGTACCCTTTTATGGGTATTTGAATAAACAGTTATTTTTGTCACTCATGCACTATATAATTCAATAATGAGAAGCAAAATATTTTTGATATTAGATATTATTAGCAAATTTTATATTATTTAACAATTAATTTTTAGTAAGCTCTCACCATAAGTAAAATTTTATAAAATTTAAGACATTTTAGCATTTTGATATGTATACTGTTATAGTTTAATGTACTTTATTTATTATGCTTTGGTGCGCTTTTACTTAGAACATGAATCTCTTTGTACTTGAGCTTAGTATGTTAGTCTTGATAAATCACTTAATATTTCTGAGAAATTACAACTTAGGCATAATGCAAATACAGAAAATCCAAATACAGAAAACTAATTGATTTGGGGCTTAAATGCTAATGAAGTTTGTGCCTGCATAATTATATTGAATGAAACAGAGACTTCATAAACCAAACACATTATAGCTCAAAGAAAAATCTTAATTTGCAATTAATTCACTTATTGTTTTTTTCAAAAAAATTGTTGATTACTTAGCATGTGTCAGGCAGTGTGCTGGGAATTCACTGGTGGACAAAATCTATTTCTTGTCTGCACACTAGTGGAAACGGTGGGTGCTAAAAATATAATGACACAAAACATGTAAAATTACAAGGAAGTGAGAAATTAAAAATAAACAAACACAGGAGTTATGGGAGTATATGGTAGGGAGATAACAACCTAATCAGTGGAATCGTGGAGACCTTCAAAGAAACAATGCTGCAGGTGATCCTTAAAGTAGGTAATTAGAAAAAAGGCAGAAAAGTGAGGCAATGGGGGGATGAAATTTTGTAAAATGAGATATCATGTGTAATTGACAAATATTCAGTTAAAGGCCATAAAGATAAAGGACAAGGCAGCAAAAACCTGCTGAGATTGAAACCGTGATTCATGGTGAGATTTAGAAATAGGTAACGAACATCCCATGCAGGTTTTTGAGGCTACACTGGAAATATTGTTTTTTTTTTTTTTAAGATTTTATTTATTTATTTGACAGACAGAGATCACAAGTAGGCAGAGAGGCAGGCAGAGAGAGAGAAGCAGGCTCCCTGCCAAGCAGAAAGCCCAATGAGGGGCTCGATCCCAGGACCCTGGGATCATGACCTGAGCTGAAGGCAGAGGCCTTAACCCACTGCGCCACCCAGGCGCCCCTGGAAATATTGGTTTTAATGTAGGAACAGATGGGAGTCACAGCAAGTCTTATGAGTGTGCATGGGGGAGGGAGAGTTTTAGAAAGTCTTCTACTTTATTTATTTATGTATTTATTTATTTATTAAGAATTTATTTGTTTAAGGGTGCTTGAATGGCTCAGTCAGTTAAGTGTCTGCCTTCAGCTTGGGTCATAATCCCAGAATCCTGGGATGGAGCCCCCTTTTAGGTTCCCTGCTCAGGGGGGAGTCTGCTTCTCCCTCTCACTCTGCGCCTTTCCTCTGACTTGTGCTTTATCTCTATCTCTATCTCAAATAAATGAATAAAATCTTTAAAAATATTTTTTATTCCTTTGTTTGACAGAGAGAGCAAGCCCAAGCAGGGGCAAAGGGAGAGGGAGAAACAGACTCCCTCTGGAGCAGGGAGCCTGGTGCAGGACTTGATCAGGACCCTGAGATCATGACCTGAGCTGAAGTCTGACACTTAATTGACTAAGCCCCCTAGGCACCCCCAAAATCTTCCACTTTAAGGTGACTAATTTTTTCATCAGTAGTATACAGTTTTCCGTTAATCTTATCTCAAATATTTTTATTTGAGGTATTTTATTTTGTTATCTCTAGATGTTCAATTTGGATCTTTTTTAAGGAAATTATCTTTCATATTCTTCCTTATCATCCTAATTTTTCCCTCTACCTTTTTGATCATATGGAGTAGATTTACAATAGCTTTTTTTAACTTCATTATCTTCTAGACATACTATATATGTATTGTTTCTGACTCTGATTTCATTGATTGATTTTTTTCTCCTCATTAAAGGCCTTATGTCTACTTTTTATTTGCTTTATAATTTTTTATTAAATCTCAGACATTGTAGATTTTACTTCATTAGTTGCTGGATGGCCTTTTTCAAAGTAACCAAGTTAAAGGCATATGAAACTATGTACTAAATAATTTAAGCTCTTTATTACTTTTTTAAAAATATGTATGGTCTCTTGGAGAAAAGTTCTCTATTGGGGTTTAAAGGATGTCAAATAGTAAACATTGAAAATGCAAACACTGACATATACTAGGTCTGACATACTATCTTTGAGTTTGGGCCCAAAATAGAGGAAAAACACAAGAACTTTCTAAGGGTCCATATATTTTATGATAAGCTATTTGATTTTCTCTCTCTCTCTCTCTCTTTTTTAAAGATCTCTTTATTTATTTTTCAGAGAGAGAGAGAGAGAACACACAAGCGGGGGGAATGGCAGGCAGAGGGGGAAGCAGGCTCCCTGCTGAGCAAGGAGGCAGATGGGGCACTCAATTCCAGGAGCCTGAGATCATGATCTGAGCCAAAGGCAGATGCTTAACAGACCGAGCCATCCACATGTCCCTATTTGATTCTTTTCTTTGGTCAATTGAGAAATTTAGGTTTGGAAGTACAAGGAGATATGGTACCAAGTTATTTTCTTTTTCTTATTAAACTATATACTTCTTGAGGAAGAAATTATGTCATAGACACTAGTGTGTTTTATTATAAAGCTATCATATACATTCTTAAATTATAAATACTTAAGGGTTTTCATGTATGAAATAGAATATGAATGGTCTTAACCTATAAGACAAACTTTTTTAGATGAGTTTTTTAGTAATAAATCTAAACCGCCCTCAATAAATTAAACCATCCTTCTGAAAATTTCATTTTTAAAGTAATAATGCTGTCAAAAACACACAATTCTTTTGGCTAGAGGTAATGCTTCCATTGCAGCAACTTTTCAACTGATGACATAATTTTCAGGATAAGAGTGTTTAAAGACAACTACATAGACCTTATTGTTGAAAAAGAAAAAAAAATATATATATATATTCAGCATACAAAATAATATATAAAATAATATATCCTCTACCAAATTTTGTCAAATATTAACTTCAGATTTCATGTATATCTATTCATAAACTCAATAAAGGATTCTTTTGAGATTTTTAAGTTTTAACTGAATACTCTCATATTACACATCTTCTTTTGGCAATTTGCTTTGTTTCCTTTATGCATTTTTTCCCCTAAGTACTATTGATATATATCATTCCACATCATTCATTTAAAGTTCAAAAATAGTGTCACTGTATATTACTATTCTCTATCCCTGAACATTACCTAACTGAAATTATTCAGTATATACTCTTCTGTGTCTAGCTTCTTGCACTCAACTTTCTGCTTATGAGATTCAGACATATTGTTGCATGTAGTGGTAGTTTTTATTGATATGACTGGTTAAGGATCAGGCAATGAGGGGTGCCTGGTTGGCTCAGTGGGTTAAAGCCTCTGCCTTCGGCTCAGGTCATGATCTCAGGGTCCTGGGATCAAGCCCCACATCGGGCTCTCTGCTCAGCTGGGACCCTGCTTCCCCCTCTCTCTCTGCCTGCCTCTCTGCCTACTTGTAATCTCTGCCTGTCGAATAAATAAATAAAATCTTAAAAAAAAAAAAAGAATCAGGCAATGACTTACGAGGTACTTGTATGTAGATTTTTGTGTTTCTTCTTCTTCTATGCAGTATGTTCATTACTTTGTCTTTTACTTTTCACCTGTTTTGCCTCCCACAGTCTCTGTCCTCTGTCTTCCCTTCCCAGTGAGATCACAGCCAGCCTTCTTGTGTTCTAGACTCCTGCAAGAAGAACCTGGATATGGCCTCAGGAAAAGACAGGATTAAGTGGATTTCACTGGCTATGCTTCTCTTTTCTCAAGGATAGTAGTCCTTCAGATTTTTCTTTATTTCTCCAATTCCTTCAGATGATTGTCTTTTTTTCTTTTTGGTCTCACTTTGATAATTGATTTTTGACAGGAAATTTATTCTGATACTAGCTATTTTATCATATCTGAATTATAGAAAATCCTTTGTGTTTTAAATGTATTGTGGATGAATTTATTTATTGTTTCCTTTCAGGTATTTTGTGTCTTCTTAAGGGAATTTAATCTATGTAGTCAAAAAGACATTTTACTATTTTTTGTACTTTTTTAAAAAAAATCCGCTTTTTGATTTTAAATCTATGATTCACCTGGAATTGATTTTTGTCTATGTTTTCTATTTAGATGTATTTTTTTCTCATGTAGATAAACAGTTGTTTGAGCAACTATTTATTAAATAATGCATAGAACTACTTATTTATACAATTCTGCTTAAATATGCATAGAAATATTATGCATTTAGCAGAGTAAGTCTTTTTAAATATTTACTTAGATTACATTTGTTGAGATGTCCATTATACCAGGCACTATGCAAACTACAGCAGAGAATACAACTGTTTTTTGGGAACGGATTGTGTTAATTCAGAACACTCAAATTCTAAAACAATGATATACATGACCAAGGCTCACCTTTTCAAAGACACTCTTAATTAATCAAAAAGTCACTTTGGTGGGGCACCTGGGTGGCTCAGTGGGTTAAAGCCTCTGCCTTTGGCTCAGGTCATGACCCAGGGTCCTGGGATCAAGCCCTGCATAGGGCTCTCTGCTCAGCGGGAAGCCTGCTTCCTCTCTCTCTTTCTGCCTGCCTCTCTGCCTACTTGTGATCTCTGTCTGTCAAATAAATAAGTAAAAATCTTAAAAAAAAAAAAAAGTCATTTTGGCTATATTTTTATAATGCCTTTGTATTTGTCAGGACTCTCCAGAGAAACAGAACCAATAAGGAGATCTCGCTCTTTGTCTCTCTTTCTTTCTGCATATCTGTCTCTCTCTCTACCTGTCTATCTACTGATTTATTACAAGGAATTGGCTCATGTGATTATGGAGATGGGCAAGTCCCAAGATTGGCAGGGCAAGCCAGCAAACTGGAGACCCAAGAAAGCCAATGGCTTAGTTCTAGTCCAAGTCCAAAGGCCTGAGACCTAAGAGAGCCAATTGTGTCGCTCCCATTAAAAAGCTGGCAGGCTTAAGACCTAAGAACTGTTGTCTTAGTTTGAGATGAAGGTGGAAAAAAGCCATTATCTCCATCTAAAGACAGTCAGGCAGAAAAGAATACTCTCTTATTCAGGGGAGAGTCAGACTTTTTGTCTTATTCTGGCTTTCAGTTTATTGGATGAGATCCATCCAATCAGACCCCATTGTTGGGGAGGAAGAGAAAAACCTGCTTTAACTCAGTCTACCAATTTAAATGTTAATCTCATTCAAAAACACCTTCACAGAAACACCCTGAATATTGCGCACCCTGTGGTCCAATCAAGTTGACACATAAAAGTAACTCTCTCAGTCTCCAAGTACAAATGTATAACAATTGGGCATAGTAATTCATTTCCTGCCATTTTTATTTGCCATAATAAGCAGGAAGGAACTGTTATATAGGAACGCCTGGGTAGCTCATCTGGTTAAGCAACTGCCTTCAGCTCAGGTAATGATTTTCAGGTCCTGGGATTGAGTACCTCATTGGGCTCCTTGTTCAGCAGGGAGCCTGCTTCTCCCTCTGCCTGTCACTCCCCATGCTTATGTTGTCTCTCTCTTTCTGATTAAAAAAAAAAAAATGTTGTATAAATGCCGCTCATTCATTTGAAAGCATGTTTTGAGCTCCCTTTAGTCTCAAGCTTTGTGATAAATATTGGAAAATTACAAATTTTTGATATTAATATCTGTGATATTAAAGAGACAGTCATAAGATATGATTAAATACGACTAGGCCAGGAATTAACTTTCAGGCAGAAGAGATGGCCTGCCAACATCTCTCATGTAGGCAAAGAGTTTGATCATTCGAGAAACAGAAAGAATGTCAAGGTGCTGAAGCATAGTATAGATCAAAGTAAAGATTTGAGTCTATATTCTAAGGAAAATGAAAAGAGATTGACAGCTTTCAAACAGAGGAGTAACATAGCTGAGTTTCATTTTTCATTTTTTGAAACATCATTTTGTCCTCTCTGTGGAAATATATGTGATAGAGATAGGGTCAAAATTGGAGGAATGAAGTACAGTTATAAAAGACAAAAACTAGGGGGCACCTAGGTGGCTCAGTGGGTTAAGGCCTCTGCCTTCGGCTTGGGTCATGATCCCAGGGTCCTGGGATGGAGCCCCATATCGGGCCCTCTGCTCAGCAGGGAGCCCGCTTCCTCCTCTGTCTCTCTCCGCCTGCCTCTCTGCCTACTTGTGATCTCTGTCTGTCAAATAAGTAAATAAAATCTTAAAAAAAAAAAGACAAAAACTAATGATGTGTTGTATGGTGACTAACATAACATAATAAAAATTTTTAAAAAAGACAATGGTGATCTGGATAGCAGCAGAGATAAAGATAACTAGCTGTATATACGAGTAGAAGAAGAATTGGTATCACTTAGCAACAGACTGAATTTAAGCTAAGAGAAAGGAAGGCGTTGATAATGATTCTTTGGCTTCAATCTAAGGAATCATCAAGAAATTCTAAGGAATTACCATTTGCTGAGAGGTAGAATGCTACCGAGAAACAGACAAGAATGAGAGTCTAAGCAGTAACTTCATTGGAGAAGGACTGAGGAAAGATGGGGAGAGATTCTTGATGAACATCCACTGCTAAGGGGATAAGTCTCAGTTTTCTGTAAGTCAGACATTTATGGAAAATTAGTCTCTCACTTTTCAAACCACATGCATGAGATTCTCCATTTCATATCCTCTGGTTCCATATTAGAATCAGATCCTTTTGAAAAGTTCTTAATAAAATTTTTGCCCTTTATTATTTGATCCATTTTCTAGGTTTACATTCTTCTTTCCCTAAGTCTATAGAAAAGGAAATTGCCTCCTGTTTGGTCACTAAATCAAAATTCTTAGAATTAGTGCTGATTTCACTCAGTCCATTCATTCAGCCAAACATCAGCTAAGGGTATTACAATTATATGTAATGATTAGTCAGGCATTGGTTACATGTCTGTCCCTAGAACTGAGTGGACCCCCAAGTCAATTCCACATAGACTAAGAAAGGCAGAGGATGTTATTAATAAGAGAATATGTTAGCCACCTATTTCTGAAATATCAGGTCAGATGGGGATTAAAAAGTGTCTAGCAGTGCCTGTGTGGTTCAGTCGGTTAAACATCTGATTCTTGATTTCAGCTCAGGTCACGATCTCAGGGTGATGAGACTGAGCCCTGAATCGGCTCTGCACTGAACAAGGAGTCTGCTTGAGATTTTCTCTCTCCCTTCCCTCTGCCCCGCCCCCCATCTCTCTCTCTCAAATAAATAAATGAATTTTTTAAGTGTCTATTAAATTTAGCATCTGTGGGTTTATTTATGTTCTTAAGCAGTTTAGTCAAGCAGTGGCTGTGGATGGGGATAAAAATTAATGAAAGTGAAGAAGATGCCTCTGTAGACAAAGGAAAATATATGAATAACTGATACAGGACAAAGAAACCAAACATCTGCTTATAAGAAAATATATGAATAACTGATACAGGACAAAGAAACCAAACATCTGCTTATAATTATTGAGTAGTTTTGTGTAGGGAAACAATGATCCATAATGGTGAGGTCATAATCTGATACCTTGCTGATCAGCTCAAAACTCAAAATAAATTCCCTGAAAATGTTTATTCTTCTCTCTCTCTCTCTCTCTCTCTTTTTTTAAGTAGGCTCCATGCTAGCTCATGAACTCACGACCTTGAGATCAAGACCTGCGATGAGATCGAGTCAGATACTTAACTGACTAAGCCACCCAGGTGCCCCTAAATTCCCTGAAACTCTAATTTAAACAATAAAAGCATACACACACTGAAACACAGCATTTTATCATAAATCATTCTAATTAGGGTAATTAAAATGTACACTGGAATGGCTCTTATCATTTTCATCTTTAGTTTCTTTTATGCACTAATACATTTGAATCATTTCACACCTTACCTTATCACATATGTCCAATATTTCCCCATCTTCATTCTATCCTCTGCAGTGTAAGAGGATGAAAGTGGGCCTTTTTGATTACAATGCAAGTCCTGACAGTAAGCTTTACATTGCTGAGGCCTCCACTTCAAAGGCAGCTCTCCCCGAAACACATTTCCAAAGACACAATTAGAGAGAGGTCACTCCACCCTTGAAGCTTGCTTTGTTTTAGATATGTCTGGTTGACTTAGATAATTTCCATAGCTTGCTCTCTCCATCCTTAATTTAAATTTCCTCTTTTATGTTTTAAATTCACCAATGAAGAATGAACCCACGAAACCCTAGTCACCCCACACTCAACCCCGGTCCATATGCTCTCTCTCTCTCTCATTATTCTCTCTTCCTGTCTTCTCTCTTTCTCTTTCTTTCTCCCTCTTCCTAAAACATCACTGTGTGGGCCCTAAACTGTATACCCTCCAGGCTTTATAAGTAATAAGGCTTTCTTTTTTTAAGGTTCTCTGATGGTCGTTGTTGAGTTGCATCTTGCATTCACAGTAGGACCCACAAGGGCTGGTTCAGTCAACAACATTGGCTCAGAAAGGAAGAATGTCTATGGTCTCCTGGTGGGCACAGCCGGTATTTCTAGCCAATAGCCTTACTATCGATAGACTAAGACCAGCAGAAATCAATTCTCCCATCACCTGGTTCATACTTGTTATCCTAGAATGTCCCTTCACTGCTATCATCATATTTTCATTACATTTTTCATATGTTGAAGTTCCTTCTTAGTTGGTCACATCCTTTTGGCTTTGGCTATTGAAATCAAAGTGATTTCAATAGTGATTGAAATGATTCGCCAATATCTTCTTTCAGGTGAATACTTGGGAAAGTTAATTTTTTTTTTGAGACTTTGCTTGTCTAAAAATGTTTTTTATTCTGTCTTTATATTTTATTTATAGTTTGGTTGGCAATGAAATTCAAGACTGAAATAATATTACTTCTGTATTTTGAAGGTTCTACTTCAGTATTTTGTAGCTTCATAGAACTCTGAAGCCATTTTGTCATTTTGAATATTGATCCTTTGCAGATAAGCATGAGTTCTCCCCACCCCTTTAATTTCTGAAACTTAGTGAAACTTATCTTGGTTTTTCATATCCCAAAATTTCCTGTGGTATGCCTCAGTATAGGTCCATTTTTGTTCACTCTGTTGGGTACTCTGTCACCTCAATCTAGAAGGTTATCTCTCAATTACATTAAATTTTATTGAATAGTTTTTTGGGGTAGTCTCCTTTTCCTTCAATTATTTTTGCTCTTCCTCACTCATTTTTAATCAAAAATAACTTTTTTTCCCAAAATATTTTTTACCAAGCAAGCAATAGGAAGTAGGTCAAATGGTTTCTTTTTTTATGTAACTTTGAGATTCTTACTGCAGTGAAAGAGATGGATGATGTTTGCTTTTATTACCAAGGAAGCTGACATTTCTACTTCTCTCTGTCCTTCCTTACCCTGTAAAGGTAGGAATGGAGTATAGGATTATTCAGAAACTCTATAGGGTATTCTACAAACAACGCTAAAATGATCTTGGAACAAGTGATAAGACAGTTAGGAAAATAAGATAACCATTTATTGTGAATTTGTTGCTAATCAGTAAAATCTGGGAGTCATGCAAAAGGAACACTGGCTCTCAATAAAAACAAGACAAAACAAGACATCAGTTTGAATCAATTTTCTTAATGGATAAAATTGCTGGGGTTATGAGAAGATTCACTCCTTCACTCAACTGCCATTGGTTAAATGAGACAGCTCATCTGGTTCAGTAGATAAAATAAACTGTAGTTATAAACTACAACGTATCAATAATAAAGTCAGACTTCCTATCAGAATGTCTTGTATATTTTTTGAAATCTATCCAGTAAGTAAAACCAAGTAATTATGAAATAGTGTTGCTTTTTTTTTTTTTTTTAAGATTTTTACTTATTTATTTGACAGACAGAGATCACAAGCAGACAGAGAGGCAGGCAGAGAGAGAGGAGGAAGCAGGCTCCCTGCTGAGCAGAGAGCCCAATGTGGGGCTCCATCCCAAGACCCTGAGATCATGACCTGAGCTGAAGACAGAGGCTTTAACCCAGTGAACCACCAAGGTGCCCCAATAGTGTTGCTTTTGATTGAATTTTTGAGTGAATTGAAGGTGAATCCCCAACTTTCTTTTTCAAATTACTGAAGCAAAGCATGGTTTTAAGATTTTGCTATGAAGGGCACCTGGTGGCTCAGTGGGTTAAAGCCTTTGCCTTCGGCTCGGGTCGTGATCCCAGGGTCATGATCCCAGGGTCCTGGGATTGGGCCCCACATCAGGCTCTCTGTTCGGCAGGGAGCCTGCTTCTTCCTCTCTGCCGCCTGTCTCTCTGCCTACTTGTGATCTCTGTCTGTCAAATAAATAAATAAAATCTTAAAAAAAAAAAAAAAAGATTTTGCTATACACATAAACATTCAATGATTGAGTGGTGGTCATCCAGGCAGGCTCCTAGGGGCATACTCAAGTAAAAAAATGCCTGAGAAATTCCAGAAAATGATCTGGAAGTCTCAAAGACATGGAGCCTAGTTTTCTTACGCATTCCCATGAACAAAACATGATGTCCCTCTTGACCAGAAGTCTGCTTTTGGTCAGGAGGATGAGCTACTACAGCCTTTAAGATAGTACATCCAAAAGCAAATCTCACACAGAAAACTATGTTGTCCATCTATGGGTAAAAGAAAAAGACTCAAGCCTTTGGATATTCACTAAGCCTGCTTTGAAAACAGAATGTCAAATATTAACACAGAATTTGGCCTAATTTAACAGTTTTTCTTTTCCTGTTTTGGAAATGACAGTTTTCTCAAAAGCACTGAGAGGTGTATTTTATACCTTAGCTGTATCACATCATATTTGTTCAAAAATTTTGCTAATCAAGAGTTTCTGATAAATTGTATAATCATTTAAAAGCTAACACTTTGTTTCATGATTTCACCCCAGCTAGTGTCTGTGTCTATTTTTTTAGGTCATTGCAAACCTTTATTAATTTGCCTTCAACTTGTGGTTTAAAATATTACAGATTTAGGCCAGAACTTCAAATATTTTCAGTTTAATCTTTATAGCTAAAGTCACATAGTATTATTTATGATATATTTCTCTGTGTGTGTGTTTTAATCACTTGCAACAAATATTCTTTTAGGTTTTTTTTAGCTTTTAGATTTTAATTTTTATCAAATTGTGTTTCTCATAACCTCATTTGAATTTATTATATTAAGAACAGTAATCTCTGAGCTGCTTAGAAAACATACATAAAGGCAGAAATTTGTTCACAATCAAAATTTTTATTTCTGCCTCTATTTTCTGATACTGCCTTCTGGTTTAATGTTATTGTAATCCTGAAATGTATGTTTGTGGCTCTGGCCATCATTATAATGGAAAATCCCCAGTATTTCAACCAGAAACTGGAAGATTTGATGTCAACAGATTCTGTGTTAGTGACAGATAAATGGGATTTTTTAATGCAATATTTAGCAGCTGTAAGGTTGGTTAAGGGAAATCTCAGTCCCACTGGCCAATTTCTAGAGTCACAAATGAGAATAAACTGAAAAATGAGGCTCAGAAATAAAAAGTGATTTAGTGGACCAGAGCACCACAAAATGTTTATAGAGAAGTGAGAACTAAAACACAGTTTTCTTGACTTTTGCTTGTTTTATCTGATTTATAGTTACTTATGTCATTATGATCATATGTCTCTGATCAAAGATTTGTTATTGGAATTATTTGACAGTTCTTATATCACTTATACAACCAGTTAGTAATTGTAAACCTCCCATAAGTCTCAGGCCATGTCTATGGCCTAGTCCTAATCCTAGGTGACTGGAGTCACCTGGTCAGCATTAAAATAATATGATCAGCTAAATCCTATCCCTAGAGATTCTGATTTAATTAGTTTATAGTTGCACTTAAGCACTGATATTTCTAAAAGGTTCCCTAAGGGAATCTAATATGTATCCAGGGTTGAGAATTTCTGCTCTGTGTTTTGCAACACTGGTATCACCCATTTACATTTTCAGACACTCAAGAACATATAAATCTAGAATTAAGAATGAAACATTTGGAAATAGGTTTAGAATTTATTAATTTGTGCTTCTTCTCAGACAGGAGTCTGTCCTACTACATTTCTGATTGCTAATCATCCAGTGTTGGTAAAGTTTCACTACTATTGTATTTCTGACAACTTCAAACTTCTGTCTTAGTCTGAACCAAAATATCCTTTTTTTTACTCAAAATTACCTTTATAAATGTTTTTTTGGAGAAGCTTGAAACTGAATAATTTTATTGTGTTTATTCTTATACCTTCATCATTTTCCTGTGAATACTAGTGCCTTTATCCACTGAACAACAATATTAAGTTTTTTCAGTGGATACACATTTTGAATTATTTCATTGCTATTTATAACAAATCCAGCTGCTCCTTTTGCATTTAAATAGGACTAAATGTTTGCCCTTCAAATTATAGAGGACAAAAAACTTTCCTTTACCAGAATTTTAGTTCCAAAGACTTATAGTTGGTTTTAAGTAATAGTTTCATTCTGTATTGGGAAATCTAAAATCTCCTTAAGTTCCAATCCTTGCTATTAATAAATTGGCATGAATCCAAACAAGTACCCATTATACATCAGTATGCTAGTATAAGCAAAGTATACAGAAATCTAATGACTGAAATAATAATGATAACTTACATTTATACAGTATATTATAGAGAACTACAAATTCCGTGCCTTGAAGAAGATCTATATGAGTTGTAGAGATAAGAATACAAGAAAAAGTAATGAATGATACAGGCAAACTGTATAAAAATTTCCATGATAAACATTGGGTTCTATAAGAGTTAAAAGCATAGGGAAATTAATCATGATAAATATTTATGAAAGCCTCCATGAAAGAGAACTTGAAAATGACTTGAACTTTGTCCTGTCTTATTTAAATAAGGAATATGAAGGATAAGGGAGGTGTTTTATGTAAAGAAAATGGCATAAAGAAATGTGTGTGTGTGTGTGTAGAGACATAGGCGGGAGAGAGAGAGACTCTAAATGAAAAGAAAATGTGTTGACATTAGGAAGAAGTTATGTAAGTGGCGTGGAAGCAATGTAGCAGAGTCGTTAAAGAGTACCAACCTTGAAGTCTGGTTGAGATGGTCTTTTTTTGATGTGAGTTAAATTTTTTACTTTTTAATTGAAATATGATTGCCATATAACATTGTATAAGTTTAAGGTGTACATGTTGATTTGATGTATTTATATACCAAAATATGATAACCACTGTAACATTAACTAATACATCCTTCCATCACATAATTATTTCTTTTTTATATAGGTTTAAATTCTTACCTTACTCTTACTAGCTATGACCCACCATGGGTAATTGTTTACCCTGTAAACCTCAGTTTCCATATTATTAAAATAGAAACATTACACCACCTGCCACATTCCGGCTGATAAAGGAGACAATCTTTGTCAAGTACTTAACTCAGTGTCTGTCCTCAATAAATACTAGCTAAAACTTAAATGAAACCAAGCAAAGAAATAATACATTTAATATGGTTGGAAATTTGCTTTCACAAAACCATCAAATCGAGGAACAATATTTGAGTCAGTTTAGTCTGACAGGAGAACCCTGAACCAAGGTAGAGAGAATTTAGTTTGAGAGACCATGAAATTGATTATTTCAGGAATTGAGTCTTGAAGAAGTAGAGTACAGCACTAGTGGCATTAAAATTTTTTAAAAAATGATAGGACAGGTGAAAGATTTCAAAGAAATTTTGCAAATCTTCATTATTCAGAAAAACAAAACAAAACAACTTTGGTTAATGTTGAGTTTCAAAAGGCAGGATGCTATCTGAACGAAAGAGTCTACGAGACAGTTGAAAATAATAGCTTGAGTTTGAAAAGGAGAACAGGACTGAGCTTATAGATATGAACACTGGGTATAAAATAGAAGTTAAAGTCATAAAATAAAATGAGGTCTCTGCCTAAGAAAGTGTAGTGGTTGAGCCTTTCAGGAAGGACTTGAGATGGATCATTCAATCTGCCTGATGGTTAGTGGATCCCTTTCTTTTGCAGGCTCTCAAGTAATATGTACCAGGGCATTACCAGCTATACTATTTCCATCCACTACTTTCTCCATTCCATCCTCTTCTGTATAATCTTTCTCCCCACCATCTTTCCCACCAGTTTCACATTTGCTGTTGACATAGGCAGTTTCTCTTAAGCAGAGAAGAAAGCTATCAACTTTTTCTTTTTTGCATATTTCTCATTTCATCGCTTTAGGGTCTTTCAGAGAAAAATTAATATTTGTCAAACCAAAGACAGAGTTAGACAGTTTGCTGCTGTTTTTAAACGTTCAATTCTAAAAGTATTTTACATTATCAGACACATATTGATATTCTATATCTTAGTCCTTCTATAAATATGTAAATGTCAGTTATATGCTTCTTTCTTTCCATTGACTTAAATTTCCTTCTTAAAGGAAAATTTGTTTCTCTTTTAATGGGAAAAGTGGAGGGGAAAATCACATGCATAGCTTTTTTTTATCTCAATGTGAAATAAAATAATTTGGGCTTTGTTGATGGTTAAAGGGGTAGTTTTCCTTGTTGGTATAGCAATATCTAATAGATGAAACTTTTCTCTTCAACTTCATACTTTGAGTCTGTGGTTGTGTTTGAAGAATATGACCACTGGATTTCTAAGTTGCAATCTGTATTTTTCAGGTCAGCAGAACTTTCAAATACATATTATTTCTTCTCACATTTTTATCATTTTTCTTTTCTATTCTGCATAATCAAACTTGCCCCATGCTATTTTATTCTTTTTGCTCAGAGGGTATCCATAATAGAAGTAGAAATCAGTAAAGGAATCTGCTTTTTCACCTTGTCCTAGGTGGGCCCTCTGGAAGTATATACTTGATGGTTTATTAATGTTTATGTAGTTACAAGGAGGAGGAAGTAGTAGCAAAGAGGACTAGCAGATGGTGTGCTTCAAAGGCTGTGTGGTTGTTAAGCCAATTTAATGGCTCTTACTTGGGCACTGGGCCAGATACAAAGTCTGCATGGTCATTTTTATTACCGAGGTGATGAGTATCACAGGCTGCCTGATTCACAGTTGACTTTTGTCAACCTGTACCATGCACAGCCTATATTACGGTGCACCCCAAGTGGCATGCAACAGATGCAAATGTGGAGTCATTATGAAAATGAACCTTCACTCTTATTAACTCACACAAGGTGTTTATGAGGGTCATCACGCCTTTCATTTGGCACCTATGTGAGATCTGACTCTTTCAGAGATGGTGCTAATTCATTTTCAGCAGCAATTTTTACTCTATTCACTGACTGGTCTTTTGAAAACCTCCTAAATAAATGTGGAGAACAGACAAAGTTTCTTAAAAATTTAGTAAATGACAAATGGGAAGAGAATCATTTTTCATCTGCATAACAGAGAGGGTGTCCATTGTATATAAACACTCCCCTTATTACTCAAGTCAACTATTATGGTATTATTTACCTAATTTAGTAGTTAAATTCATGAATATGGATGTAAACCCATCAAAATTATGCTTACAAATAATATTTAATTTTTTTCTATTTTGAAGGAAAATACAGTTTGGCTTGACCTATGCCTACTTCAGACAGGGATAAAATAACAATCTAATTTTAAGTGAAATGTGTATATCTAGAGGCTTTTAGAAATAAATCATAGTTAGATAAAGTAAATTGATTAATCAGAATGAATAATCAGCAGTTAGTTATATGCTCATAACTGGTAGAGATTAATTTCTAAACTTCAAAGTGCATGGAAATGGCATTTTCAAAAATCAAAAGAAAACTAGACTACTTTATTTTGAGCAAATCCATTTTAAAGGCATATCTTTCCTTTTGATTTAGGTATTCTTAAGAAATGCAAAACATTGGAAAGGCATGAAAAAAATGAGGAGTTGGAAGCACAGTAAAAAGTAAGTAAACATCGATTTAGATTCTTCTAACAATGTTGAGAGAAATTTTGAGTTGCCAGTATAATTTAAAATATTGCTTTTACAAATTTTATTTTCAGACATTAGTTTTGATATTTATGCATGAAACAAATGATAAACAACTTTCATTAATTTTACAATTCCACCGGGAAAAAAGGAATACTTTTATTACAGTGTTCTTTCCTGTAAATAATAAATTCTTATTTACAAGATGAAGTGCTATAGTTTCTATCTATAAGAGAAAGAAATGTGCTAGTGTCATAATCTTTTTGTAAACAGTGATACTTTCTAGCCCTTTCAAATGCTGTTTCAAATCCCTTACAAAATTGTATTCTAACCATATCTGTATTAATCATTCTGTATTTATTTAACATTTATTTCTAGCATTTTCATAGTGTACAATATCAATAATAAATTATTTACCTTTATGCTGAGTTATGGAGGTGGAAGATAAAGGAAGGAAGATAGTAATGATAGAATTTATCAGAGTTATATACAATATCTCAGCTGAGTCAGTCATTAGCTGGTGGTTTAAGATGAAAGTATAAAAGCACAAAATTCACAAAATAATTTCAAAACATTCAGCATTGAACATCTCAGTTTTATATTTTTGTGGACTTTATCTAAGATTGTTCCTCTTTCATTAAGTTAAAAATATATTTGCCATTTCAATACCTATTAGCTATGAATTTTTTTAAAAAGATTTTATGTATTTATTTGACAGAGAGAAAGAAATCACAAGTAGGCAGAGCAGCAGGCAGAGAGAGAAAGGGAAGCAGGCTCCCTGCCGAGCAGAGAGCCTGATGAGGGGCTCAATCTCAGGACCCTGAAATCATGACCTGTGCCAAAGGCAGTGGCTTAATCCACTGAGTCACCCAGGCACCCCCAATTATGAATTTTTTGATTACTAGAAAAATATACAGATACAGTTTATTTTTCTATTAAAAGAAATCACGGTAGATGTGGTTCATTTCTATCTGTTCTTTTATGGAAACACATTTTTTCCCTACTCCTAGAGAGCAATTGGCATTTTCTATGTAACCCTCCTTCACTAATTAATTAATTAGTTCTAGAAGCATATTTTTGGTTCCCCACCATGTACCAGCTTTAAAAAGTACTTCATAGAGGGGGACAAGATGGCGGGGAAGTAGGAGGAGGCGCCTTTTCAACCTGCACCCTAAAGTGAGCTGATTACCTACCAAAGAACTCCGATCACCCATGAAATCAGCCTGAGATCAGAATTATACACGTCTGGATCTCTACGGGGGCCAGAAGACGCCAGTGGGCAGGTAAAGTGGAGTGGGAACGTCGGACTGATATCGGAAGATAAACAAAAGGGGGAGGGAGCCACCAGAGGCGACCGACTGGAAAATAATACCCCAATACGAGAGTGCCCGGCATCTGGGGACCAGCATTAACTTGGAGTCTTTTTGAAAGCACTCAAAAGAGCAAAGACTCGAGCGGGGAAATTGTGGGAATCGGGGCGGATAGGGATAGGGGCTTAAGTCCCCAGACCCAGGGCAGCATCCCCTGGCGCTGAGCCGGAGAGTGCGGCGGAGAAACCTGGTCTTTGTCCCGGAGCCGCCAGTGCACCCGAGAACGGGTGGAGTTCGGCTCCCGTGAGGGGCTGGGAGCCACACCAGACGGCAGAACGCGCACCTTACTGGAGATGCGCGCGTGCCTCAACCTCCCCTGAGAGAGGTGCACGAACACCCAGCCTGGTGTTCTGGGACCCATGCGGCGATAGACCCACGCGGCGATAGAGCCGATAGAGCTGGAGGCGCCACGCCCCAAACCATCCCCTGGGAGAGGTGCGCGCAAGCCCTGAGCTCTTAGCCCCAGCCAGCGGGAAAATCTCAGTGTGCGATTGCTGCTTGGAACCTCTCTGGCGGTCTGGAGCTGCCCAGACAGCCACAGCTGCCTTGGTTTTGCGTACAAGCAGGAGATCCTGCGTCCCCAGGGACCGTGACTCAGAACCTGCTCTGCCAGCGGCCCAGCGGCTGCAGCACCTGCAGGGGAGCAGACTGAGGCTTCTCTCTGAGAGGGAGGTTGGGGTGCAGTTTTCTTTCCTCTAAACCTCCAAAAACCATCAAAAGCTGTCAAGGCGAGAGAAAAGAAGTGAACAAACATAAAAACCTCCAGAGAACAAAAACCTGAAAAAAAACGTTTTTCTCAGAGCCCACCCCCTTGAGGGGGTCGGGAGGACTTAACTCAGGGAACATCATTGACTGAAAACCCACGTGGCAGCCCCCTCCCCCAGAAAACAAATCAGGAAAAAAAAAAAAAAAAAGACTACAAGAGAACAACCACCACTACTTCATAGATACAACTTTTATTTTTAATTCTTTCCCACTATTCTGGTTCATTTTTTTTCTTTCTTTATATAGATAATTTTTTAACCTATTTACCATCACAGTGAGAGGTCCAGTACATCAAATTCCATGATAAACTTCTAACCTGAATTTTTTGATACATACACATGTGTTTTTCTTTTGCTTTTCTATTTTCTTAATTTTTAAAAAAATTTTTAATTTAGTTTAGTCCAGTTTATTCCTTTTTTATTTTTATTTTCTAATATTCATATAGAGTTAAACTTCAAGGTAACCCCCTTTCTCCAAGCAATGCTACCCCTATAGGTGAACCAATTTTTAATCCCCCTTTTTCTTAGGAAAGTTGAGTCCTTTAACAAAGATATCATGATACATCCAGGAAGAATCAAAATAACCTTCCTCGCCCACACCGAGAATCTATAACCATGCTCCCATCTTTTTCTTCTGCCAGTGTCTCTGTGTAATTATGTTTGTCCGGATAGTATATAAATCTTATACTTGGGGTTCTTCTTGATGAGGCTCCTCCTTTTTTTTGCTTATATATATATATATATTTTCTCTCGTCATATACTTTTATCAGTCTTTCTGTTTGTCTGTTTTTGTTTGTATACGTCATAAACCTTACCCTGGGGCCCATTTGGGCTGAACCTTCACTTTTATCTTCCCTTTTTTTCCTGTCTCTCTCTCTCCCTCTTTTTTCCTTTTCTTTTCTTTTTTCTCCCATTTGGGTGGGGAATCCTGAGTGCTCAGAAGCGTTCCAGGGTGCACCTTGACTGCACCATGGTCAATACATCCAGCTACATCTGTTCAGTCATCTCTCACCAAAATGACGGAGGAATCCCCAACAGAAGAAAAATACAGAGGATGGGCCTTCTGCAACAGAGCTAACGGCTATCAACATAGACAATATGTCAGAAAGAGAATTCAGGCTAACAATTATCCAGGCAATAGCTAGGTTGGAGAAAGCCATGGATGACCAAACAGAATTGATTAGGGCAGAATTGAAAGCGACCAGAGAGGAGGTTCATAATGTTAGGGCAGAGCTGAAGGCCACCAGGGATGAGGTTCACAATGCTCTCAATGAGTTCCAATCTAATCTAAATTCTCTAAAAGCTAGGGTAACTGAGACAGAAGATAGAATTAGTGATCTGGAGGACAAACAAATAGAGAGAAAGGATCAGGAGGAAGCCTGGAACAAACAGCTTAGAAGCCACGAAAACAGAATCAGGGAAATAAATGATGCCATGAAACGTTCCAACGTCAGAATTATTGGAATCCCTGAAGGGGAGGAGAAAGAAAGAAGTCTAGAAGATATAGTGGAACAAGTTTTTCATGAAAATTTTCCCAATCTTGCGAATGGAACAAGTGTTCATGTACTAGAAGTAGAAAGGTCCCCCCCCAAGATTATAAATTCAAAAAAAACATCCAGGCACCTCATAGTAAAATTGAGGAATCATAATTGTAGATACAATCTCTTGAAAGCCGCTAGGACAAAGAAGCTCCTTACATACAGAGGAAAGCCCATCAGAATAACGTCAGACCTGTCCACAGAGACCTGGCAAGCCAGAAAGGGCTGGCAAGATATATTCAGGGCACTAAATGAGAAGAACATGCAGCCAAGAATACTTTATCCAGCAAGACTGACATTCAAAATGGATGGAGAGATAAAGAGTTTCCAAGACCGGCAAGGCTTGAAAGACTATGCAACCACCAAGCCGACACTGCAGGAAATATTAAGGGGGGTTCTATAAAAGAGGAAAAATCCTAAGAATAGCATTGAACAGAAATATAGAGACAATCGACAGAAAGAAAGACTTCAAAGATAACACAATGTCAATAAAAACGTATCTCTCAATAATCACTCTCAATGTGAATGGCCTAAATGCACCCATAAAACGACACAGGGTTGCAGATTGGATAAAACGACAGGACCCATCCATATGTTGTCTACAAGAGACCCATTTTGAACCTAAAGATACACCCAGACTGAAAGTGAAGGGATGGAGAAGCATCTTTCACGCCAATGGGCCTCAAAAGAAGGCCGGGGTAGCGATTCTCATATCAGATAAATTAGATTTTAAACTAAAGACGGTAGTCAGGGATACAGAAGGACACTACATCATTCTTAAAGGGACTATCCACCAAGATGATCTAACAATTGTAAATATCTATGCCCCCAATATGGGAGCAGCCAATTACATAAGAAAACTATTAATCAAGATAAAGAGTCATATTGATATGAATACATTAATAGTAGGAGATCTTAACACGCCTCTCTCAGAAATAGACAGATCATCGAAGCAGAAAATCAATAAAGAAATAAGAGCATTGAATGATACATTGGACCAGATGGACCTCATAGATATATACAGAACATTCCACCCTAAAACAACAGAATACTCATTCTTCTCAAGTGCACATGGAACCTTCTCCAGAATAGACCACATACTGGGTCACAAATCAGGGCTCAACCGATACCAAAAGACTGAGATTATTCCCTGCATATTCTCAGATCACAATGCTTTGAAACTGGAGCTCAATCACAAGGAAAAGTTCAGAAGGAACTCAAATACCTGGAAGCTAAAGACCACCTTGCTTAAGAATGCTTGGATCAACCAGGAGATCAAAGAAGAACTTAAACAATTTATGGAAACCAATGAGAACGAAGACACTTCACTCCAAAACCTATGGGATACAGCAAAGGCGGTCCTAAGGGGGAAATTCATAGCCATCCAAGCCTCCCTCAAAAAAATTGAAAAATCCAGAATACACCAGCTGTCTCTACACCTTAAAGAACTGGAGAATCAACAACAAATCAAACCAACTCCACACGTAAGAAGGGAAATAATCAAGATTAGAGCAGAGATCAACGAGGTAGAAACCAGAGATACAGTAGAACGTATCAACGAAACTAGAAGCTGGTTTTTTGAAAGAATCAATAAGATCGATAAACCATTGGCCACACTAATCCAAAAGAAAAGAGAGAAAGCCCAAATTAATAAAATTATGAATGAAAAGGGAGAGATCACAACTAACACCAAGGAAGTAGAAACAATCATCAGAAGCTATTATCAACAGTTATATGCCAATAAGCTAAGCAACCTAGATGAAATGGATGCATTCCTGGAAAACTATAAACTCCCAAAATTGAACCAGGAAGAAATTGACAACCTGAATAGACCGATATCTAGTAACGAGATTGAAGCAGTGATCAAAAACCTCCCAAAAAACAAGAGCCCAGGACCTGACGGATTCCCTGGGGAATTCTATCAAACTTTCAAAGAAGAAATAATACCTATTCTCCTGAAGCTGTTTCAAAAAATTGAAGCAGAAGGAAAACTTCCAGACTCTTTTTATGAAGCCAGCATTACCCTGATCCCCAAACCAGGCAAAGACCCTACCAAAAAGGAGAATTTCAGACCGATATCACTGATGAATATGGATGCTAAGATTCTCAACAAGATCCTAGCAAACAGGATCCAACAGCACATTAAAAAGATTATCCACCATGACCAGGTAGGATTCATCCCTGGGTTACAAGGATGGTTCAACATTCGCAAATCAATCAATGTGATAGAACAAATCAATAAGAGAAGAGAGAAGAACCACATGGTCCTCTCCATTGATGCAGAAAAAGCTTTTGACAAAATCCAGCATCCGTTCCTGATTAAAACGCTTCAAAGTATAGGGATAGAGGGAACATTCCTGAACTTCATCAAATCTATCTATGAAAAACCCACAGCAAATATCATCCTCAATGGGAAAAAGCTTGCAGCCTTCCCATTGAGATCAGGAACACGACAAGGATGCCCACTCTCACCACTCTTGTTCAACATAGTATTAGAAGTCCTAGCAACAGCAATCAGACAACAAAGAGAAATAAAAGGTATCCAAATTGGCAAGGAAGAAGTCAAACTCTCTCTCTTCGCAGATGACATGATTCTTTATATGGAAAACCCGAAAGACTCCACCTCCAAACTACTAGAACTCATACAGCAATTCAGTAATGTAGCAGGATACAAAGTCAATGTCCAGAAATCAGTGGCTTTCTTATACACTAACAATGAAAATACAGAAAGACAAATTAGAGAATCGATTCCATTTACTATAGCACCAAAAACCATAAGATACCTCGGAATAAACCTAACCAAAGAGGTTAAAGATCTGTACTCGAGGAACTACAGAACACTCCTAAAAGAAATTGAAGAAGACACAAAAAGATGGAAGACCATTCCATGCTCTTGGATGGGAAGAATAAATATCGTTAAAATGTCTATACTGCCCAGAGCAATCTATACTTTTAATGCCATTCCAATCAAAATTCCACCAGTATTTTTCAAAGAGCTGGAGCAAATAATACTAAAATTTGTATGGAATCAGAAGAGACCCCGAATTGCTAAGGAAATGTTGAAAAACAAAAATAGAACTGGTGGCATCACGTTACCTGATTTCAAGCTTTACTACAAAGCTGTGATCACCAAGACAGCATGGTACTGGCATAAAAACAGACGCATGGACCAGTGGAACAGAGTAGAGAGCCCAGATATGGACCCTCAACTCTATGGTCAAATAATCTTTGACAAAACAGGAAAAAATATCCAGTGGAAAAAAGACAGTCTCTTCAATAAATGGTGCTGGGAAAACTGGACAGCTATATGTAGAAGAATGAAACTTGACCATTCTCTTACACCGTACACAAAGATAAACTCGAAATGGATAAAAGACCTCAACGTGAGACAGGAATCCATCAGAATCCTCGAGGAGAACATAGGGAGTAACCTCTTTGATATCAGCCACAGCAACTTCTTTCAAGATATGTCTCCAAAGGCGAAGGAAACAAAGGCAAAGATGAACTTCTGGGACTTCATCAAGATAAAAAGCTTCTGCACAGCAAAAGAAACAGTCATCAAAACAAAGAGGCAACCCACGGAATGGGAGAAGATATTTGCAAATGACAGTACAGATAAAAGGTTGATATCCAGGATCTATAAAGAACTCCTCAAACTCAACACACACAAAACAGATAATCATATTAAAAAATGGGCAGAAGATATGAACAGACACTTCTCCAATGAAGACATACAAATGGCTACCAGACACATGAAAAAATGTTCATCATCACTAGCCATCAGGGAGATTCAAATCAAAACCACATTGAGATACCACCTTACACCAGTTACAATGGCCAAAATTAGCAAGACAGGAAACAACGTGTGTTGGAGAGGATGTGGAGAAAGGGGAACCCTCTTACACTGTTGGTGGGAATGCAAACTGGTGCAGCCACTTTGGAGAACAGTGTGGAGATTCCTCAGGAAATTAAAAATAGATCTTCCCTATGACCCTGCAATTGCACTGCTGGGTATTTACCCCAAAGATACAGATGTAGTGAAAAGAAGGGCCATCTGTACCCCAATGTTTATAGCAGCAATGGCCACGGTCGCCAAACTGTGGAAAGAACCAAGATGCCCTTCAACGGATGAATGGATAAGGAAGATGTGGTCCATATACACTATGGAGTATTATGCCTCCATCAGAAAGGACGAATACCCCACTTTTGTAGCAACATGGACAGGACTGGAAGAGATTATGCTGAGTGAAATAAGTCAAACAGAGAAAGTCAAGTATCATATGGTTTCACTTATTGGTGGAGCATAACAAATAATATAGAGGACAAGGGTAGATGGAGAGGAGAAGGGAGTTGAGGGAAATTGGAAGGGGCGGTGAACCATGAGAGACTATGGACTCTGAAAAACAACCTGAGGGTTTTGAAGGGGCGGGGTGGGAGGGTGGGGGAACCAGGTGGTGGGTATTAGGGAGGGCACAGATTGCATGGAGCACTGGGTGTGGTGAAAAAACTATGAATACTGTTACGCTGAAAATAAATAAAAAATTGGAAAAAAAATATAAGGGTAACTATAGGATTTTTTGCATATAACTTTTAAAAAATAAAGTGAAGTAGCTCCTTTCTATTTAAAAAAAAAAAAAAAAAAAAAAAAAAGTACTTCATAGTTAGCCAGGATGCCATGAGCTGGTCTTTCTTGGATGGGTATCATTTGTAAAATGCAAATGTATCATTTTTGTTTGTTTTTGTTTTTGTTTTTGTTTTACTTTGTTTTGCAAATGTATCCTTTTACCTGTGCTACTATGAACTAACTACTCCCACAACTAAAGTATATGGTGTATTTTTAAACTTGGTTTATTTTTGAGAGTTTACAAAGAAATCACACTGTTTAAAGTTACACATTAACAAGGTTCTTTTGAGATTTTTAATTTTGAGGATAAAATATTTGGGGCTTCGGTCAATAACCTAAACCCTTAAGGCTTCACTGTCCATTTGTCCTAGTGTTAGACTAGTGAACTAGTGAACTAAAAATGATTTTCTGAGTGAGACTGGTGCAGACTCCTAATTATTCCCTTGGCTCACCTTCATCTGAAGTTTGAATAATCACATACAGTGTCTTGTTAGATTCTTTTCAGCCTTCTGCATCTATGTAAGGTAATAATAACTTTTCCCCAGAATCCAGACTTCTGTTAAACTGTAAAAGAAAGTGTTTCTCTTTAATCATTAAAATATAATATTTATGTCACATCTTCTATTTTAGGAAATGCAAATTAAAATTTACTTCTGTTCAGTATCTATCAGGTTTTATTTTGAGAAAAATAACAGGTATTGTGTGAGATTCAAATTTGCTTAAAGTTATTATTTTCAATCCACAGGTCATAAGACATTCGTGGGTTGGGAAATTAATTGAATACTTCCTGGCCAAGTTTTAAATACTAAGGAAACTCAGAATACAATGCAAATTTCAGAGGATATCTGATACATTAAGAGTATCTGTTGTTTCATTACATATGTGTGTGTTTATATTTATATATGCTAATACATATTTTGTTCTCATTCATAAAACATTTTATGTTTAACTGTTAATCTATAACATCACTAAATAATGTGCCTGGACTCTATTATTCTGGTACCGTATAAAATTATTTTTATTGCATCATTCTGCTTTGGGATAGTGTTTTCAGTTTATAAGAAAGGGCATTATAAAACAATAACAACACTATACAGAGTCTGTTGTTTATTTAATAAAGGAAGTGATAGATACTGTTATTCCTTTATTATCTGAACTATAGTTACTACTTTGTAAGAATCCAGAGGAGAAATGTGCTTTTTTTGTGTGTGTTAACAATGATTCTTCTGACAAATTTACTGTTTTCATGTCTGTGTGTGTGTGTGTAGACAGACAGAAATCTGGAAACAACATTTGTAGGTTCTTTTCTTACAAGTAGATAGGATCTTACAGCTTGCATATTATACATTAACTTAATATTGATTTCATTTTACATTGTGAACATTTAATTTAATTTTTCTCTGCTTTAATTAGTATTTATTTTAATCTTGGCTTACAGTTAGAATTTTAAAAATGAGGTATAGAATGAATAAATCCATATATAGAACATTCATGTGTCCATCATAAGAAATGAAAACCTGCTTGATCTGCTTCTTATAGAGTCTTTATAATAACCAGCTGGTGGTCAGACTGATACTTTAAAGCCTGGCCTTGAATAGGAGTTATGACAGATGAGATGACCTAAATGTTTTGGATAGGAAATATTTTTTACACACTTACATTCTTTCTTTAGAGAAATAATAAATATCTGATTTTATAAAATGTATTCAACACACAAAAATATTGTCATTTAGCATTAATAATATGTTTAGCATCAATATTAAGGTTGTAGATTCTGGAGGCTGAAGCCAGGGAGTTCAATTGTTCTGTGTCACTTACTAGCTATGTCACAAGGCATTAACACCGCTGTGTCAGAATACCTTATTCTTAAAGTGAGGACAATAATAGAATCTATCTCTTAGAGTCATTTAGAAGATTAAAGCATTGAATATATTCAGTACTGAGAACACTATTTGGTTCACAGAAATAGCTGTATAAGTTAGCAATTATTTCCATCCTATTCCAGTCCACAGCTACAAAGCTTTTCAGAAAAACAATTCTTTTAATAATACCTTCTCTTTTCTTTTTCTTTTGCAAACCTCAGATCATCCTTCTACATTTCAATGACATGCCTTTCAAGAAGTTCAGAAAACCCTGCCACTTGGTTCAGTAAATTAGTTTCCTTAATCCTTTTTTTTTCCCCCCCTAGGTTTAGAAAACTTCAATGGAGCTTTGCTTATGTTAGAGAAAAGAGAAAATCTTAGGCAAGTGTGATAAAGAAATGACAAGGAAGATTTCCAGATGGGAAGACTATGCACTTGCTCTGTGAGTTCTGGCATCACTTTGATTTAAGTACTTTCCTTTATCTTTTGCTTTCAAACTGAAGAAATCTTTTATACTTAAAATTCTATTGATACATCTTTCCCTTTTGCCCAAGATAGTACTCAGTATAGCAAGATATATACGTGTGTTTTCCAGTTTTCATTAACACTGAAGAGTAAGAGTTCATACTTTTTATGGTATGTAATGAAAAAATATGATTTCTTCTCTAAAACTTATTATCTCTCTTACCCATCTACTTTCACTATCTCATCGAATTTTCTCTCTCTTCCAAGTTTTGTGTTCCATTTTCCCTCATATTTTGTATTACAAAAATAAAGCTGCTGTTCATCCCCTCACATAGCTCTCCTCTACAATATTGTGAGTATATACATGAGCAAGAGTCTTGTTCTTAGGAGTCATTACTGCACTGAAGAATCAATCCAGTAAGCATAGCTCTTACTTTTTGTAAAAAGATATCAGAAAAGTATGAGATCAGGTTAAAATGCTGTCTTTGAAAGAGACTAAAGCTGCTGCATATAATAGGAACTATGTACTAAGAATGTCCTCTTTTCCTCACACTGTTCCCTTCCTCACACTGTTCTTTTCCTCACACTGTTCCCTTCAGAAGAGCAGAGCTATTTGTAGCCCCTGGATGTAAGTACTGAAAGCTCTCTATCTCTTGTCTACTTGTCCCTCAGGTATTAGCTGAAACACTGCCTTGTCTAACAAAGTCTTGTGTTTTACCTGGCCCAAAGTTCCATGAGAGTAGTTTCTTCTTTCATCATTGTATTTTCAACTTTTATTGAACTAATTGTTATATAGTAGTCATTGTTGAATTGGCTGAATCAATGAATTAAAGATGAGTAGAATTAAATGTAGATCTTCTTTCCTTTCTGACTGAAGGCAATAAATAATATGGATGGCGTGGAAAAGTTAGTTTTGTTTTTGTTTTTGTTTTTTTGGCTTTTAACATAGGATTCACTCTTTGGAGCAACATATTACAATAAATGAAATCGGGAAACTCATTTCTACGTATCAAGTTTTAATATGAATTTTTCAAAATTCAAATGGAAAATGAATTGGCCTTAATTGAATAAAGCCCTTGGGCAAGTACTACCGGTACAGTAATTTACTGAAGTTTTTGCCTTATTTAATTAAAAACTGAGTAATAATTGAAAGTTATTGTATGGATGTCAGAAAATTTAATGTAGTCTTTTCTTTTCTTTCTTTTTTTTTATGATTTTATTTATTTATTTGACAGAGATCACAAGTTGGCAGAGAGGCAGACAGAGAGAGTGAGGGGAGGAAGCAGGCTCCCTGCCAAGAAGAGAGCCTGATGCAGGACTCGATCCCAGGACCCTGAGATTGTGACCTGACCCAAAGGCAGAGGTTTAGCCCACTGAGCCACCCACTGAGCCACCCAGGTGTCCCTAGTGTAGTCTTTTCTATGAAAAGTTCCACAAACGGTTCAGAGAAAATATGTGAAACAAAGCAGCAAATGAATTTGAGAAATATTGCATACATTATGTTGTCTTAGAAAGTCACAATTCACATTAATTTATTAAAACCTCTGAGAAATCTTACAATAAAGAGATATGCAACATTTAAAATGTATTTACTAAATGTGTTTGACCATATTAACAATGCAGGGATTAGTGTTTCAAGGAAACACTTTTGAGAACATATAGTGAACAATTTGTATCATTTTTATGTACATCCTGAGGAAGGAAAATAAAGAAAATGTTCTTAAGAGAAACATAGTGCTCTCTTACAAGTTGAATTCTTCATAATAGAAAAAATTAAACTTTTAACACCTATAGGAGTTGTTGCCCCAGAGTTAGGCATCTGGGAAAGTAAATATAAAAGCAGGTCTGAAAGTATGAGATCAATAAAAGGGGAAATGGGAAGGATGAATCTAGCAGTGATTGCATTCAAGGAGGTAATCATTAAATAAAGTGAAATAGAACTGCAGGCTGAAGAATCGGGCATTAGGAGTGGAATCAGCTTGCACTGAAAGACATCTATACCTTTTGCTTCAAGTGAAAATAACAAAGAGGAGAAATTTTATAACTCTTCCTGATTGTCTCCTCACTTATTTTTCCAACCAGTGGATGCAGATTCATTTCCTTAACCTTGCACCTTGACTAATGGGAACTTGCAGAGCCATATTAGATCATCACAAATAAGAAATATTTTCACAGGTTTTGAGTCTAAACATCAAGCTATTTTTGAGAACAGATTGATGACCTTTGTTTGTCATGTTTCCCAAATGGAAGTCAGAAGTATTGAATTCTCTCATTGTACTGTATATTTTAGGAAAATGTGATCTCTTAAGTACTATGGAAGGCTTGCAGTCTCAACATGTGGTGTTCTGAAGTTACATGTTTTCTTTACTACATTCTATATCACCTACTAAACCTCTCAAAACACAAATGGGAGCGTATTTCAGCAGAGATATTTTCCTGAAAACTAAAGAAGAATTTTTATAGATATTAATAGCAGTTACTGGGAAAGTATTGGTAAATTCTAATATTTATAAAGAACCATTACAATGTAACAAATAGAATGGAATGGGAAACAATATATCAAAGGTCTGTACTTGATTATCATGGAATTCTATTAACAAAAACAAAATTAGCAAACAGAAAACTTCCAGCAGCTTCTAAGGAGCAGAATCAGGATGCCCGGATTTATGGAAACTATAGCCAGAATCTACTGTCACTTACTAATGGTTTAGCAAAAATGGATAGAGTAGGGGGTGCCAAGGTGGCTCAGTCAGTTGAGTGTCTGCCTTCAGCCTAGGTCATGATCTCAGAGTCCTGCGTTGAGCCCTGGGGAAAGCCTGCTTCTCCCTCTCCCTCAGCCCCTCCCCCCTGCTCATTCTCTTTCTCTCTCTCTCTTGCTTACTCTCTTTCAAATAAATAAACAACATCTTTTAAAAAATGGATAGATTAGGAATTGATTTATTAAAAAAACTATTTATTGAGTACCTATGTAATGATCATTAGGCTAAGCACCGAGAATATAATAGTTAACCTGGAATGTATGGTTCTAGAACTCAAGAATCTTACCATCTGATGAGGAGTATAGAAAAGAAGGCAGAAAGAAAAATTTGTAGAACATATTTAATGATAAACGGTATGAAATAGCTTCTATTGGAGAAGGTTATGAGTCAGAGAAGAATTTTTAGAGAAACTGACATTTAATTTATAAACCACAATATAAGTAAGTGCTAGAAAGGTTAGGATGAGAAGAGAAGATGGATTAAGGCAGAGAAGGGAAAATAACATGTAAAGCCCTGAACGTAAGGGAAATCACAGAGTATAATAGATGGGAGCATTCGAGAGTGAAAATAGGATCAGAGTACTGAGTAACTCTAGTGTCCCAGTAAAACATGAGTTGGAATAAACTACGGGAAAGGTAGAAATAACAGAATGTGTAGAAGGGTTTGAAACATATTTAATAATATTAATAGTAGGTAGAAGAATATCCAACTATTATTAAGCACTGCCTGTTAGACACTGTAGTAAATGCTTTCATGCATTATGGCATTTATTCCTCCCAAATTTCTATGAATTAGATTTTTTTTTATTAAGACAGTTTTTTAAGAAGAGCTTAAAATTCACAGCAAAACTGAGAAGAAGATACAGGGTTTACCTCCTGTTCCCACATGCATAACCATTCTCATTATCAACAATCCCCACCATTGTGGTCCATTTGCTACAACTTGATGAACCTGCAACATCATTATCACCCAAACCCAAAATTTACATCAACATTCATTCTTAGTGCTGTACCTTTCAGGGGTTTGGATAAATGTATAATGGCATTCATCTATCACCATAGTATCATACAGAGTATTTTCACTGCCTTAAATACCCTTTCTGTTCCTCCTATTTAATTTTTAAATTGTAAAATTTTCTCTTCTTTGGCCAATGGGAAGTTACTAAGCTTACTTAGATACTAAGTCTTTTTGAAACATAGAGCATTTGCTATTCTGGGTCTTTAGCGTCTCCAACAGGGATTTTGATCAGGATTACATTGAATCTATGGACTAAATAAGGCAGATCTGACATTTTGACAATATTGAGTCTTGCTATACATGAATATAGAACATCTATTTAGTTCTTCTTTGATTGAGGTAGATATTTTTAAATGAGAAACTTTATTTTAAAATTATGTCTTAAAGGAATTTAAAAATAAAGAATCTAAGACTAAAAGAAACTCAAGGTCACGTAACACTAAGAGAGGAATAGGGATTTAGATCCAGTCTGTCTGATTCTCAAGTCCATTCACTTCTCCATTCTATTAGGAGAGAAGCAATTAATTTGATGTAGGGAATGGAGAAAGAGAAGGGCTAAAAGTATCGTGTTTAGTTTTCTTGTTTATTTAGCTGGGTTAATAATGCCATTTGATGAGGTAGGGAACATGAGAAGAAGACTAGGGTGGGAAAAATAAGTTAAAGGATAGCTATTCCATGTATGAAATATTCTTGGGGTATACAACTATAGATATTTTTATCTATGTGACACAAATAGAAGTATAGAAGTATACATTTTCATTAGATAGTTGAAATATACATCTGGAGTTCAGAAAATAGAATGTAGCTATAAATGTAGATTTAGGAATTGTTTGTATAAATAGCAGAGGAGAGCCAGAATTTATTTCCACTGGTGAGTCTAGAATATTAGCATTATATAAAAACAGTGATGAGGTTAAAAAAATATGCCCTGATTGATGATGGGTACCAGGAATTGATATATGTGGTACTTCTAAATGTTCTCACTTAGCCTGTCATTCAAAAGGATGATTTGCAAAACACAAGAGATGTCCATTTATACATTCACTAATTCATTTAATCATTCATTTTCTGTGACACACATAACTACTGTAATAACCTAATTCAAGTGCACAATTTATTCAGAAAACCTATAATGGAAGATTATATGGTACAAAAATATATTCCATTTTTCTTTGCTTTCAGACCAGAACAAATGAGTTTAATTCTCTTCTGAGACTAGATTCTGTATAATCGTCATTTGGGGAGCAAAGTGACTCAGTGAATCTGTGTACATTAACAAAAAAGCTAGCATTATTCAAAAGGAAATTAAGGTTGTGTAATGTCATAGAAGACCAATTGATAAGGTACTGACAAACAAAAAGCACTTCCCAAAAGGGACATTTCTAAAAGCTACATGTTAAGGCTTCAAAATGCTACACACTCATAAATATCATGTCAGTGGTAGACTCAGAAAATATTTAAACTTCTATCAGGACAAAGGGAACCAATATGCTACCCTTTTAGACTTGCAGAAGGTTTTTTTTTTTTTTTAATAACTATTAACAGCTGCCATTGTTTCTCTTAATTCTTTCTATGTCTGTCAATAAAACAATAATTTAAGATTACTCAAAATGACAAAGATAATTACTGAATAATTCAACCAACTTTCCTGCTATAGTTTGAGTGAAAATTTTTCTCCACTGACAGCTTAGTTTCTTTCACATGTTCAAACTTTATATTACTGAATTACAGAAGAATCTGAATATGGTATTTGACTACTTTTTTTCTTTTTTTTTAAAGATTTTTATTTATTTATTTGACAGACAGAAATCACAAGTAGGCAGAGAGGCAGGCAGAGAGAGAGAGGGGGAAGCAGGCTCCCTGCTGAGCAGAAAGCCCAATGTGGGGCTCCATCCCAGGACCCTGGGATCATGACCTGAGCCAAAGGCAGAGGCATTAACCCACTGAGCCACCCAGGGGCCCTGTATTTGACTACTTTTATCCATCACCGATATCAGTGTAATTATTTTTCTTGTTGATATAGAGATTTTGCTCAGACTACATACCTTGTTAATTACATGCATAATATTGTGTTCAAAAACACATTTCACATGTTCCTTGTGGGGTTGAACATGTTCTTAATATTATTTTCGAATAAGGTGAACAAACCAATTTGAGATTCCTGTAGATTTTAGATTTGTTCTTTCGAATTGTCTGGGAACCAAGTATGTTTGATTACTGAAATCTACCCAGGATATTTCCTTGAATTAAAAAAATCTACAAACTGTTTCTCAATAATCTGAAATCACTACAGTTCATATAAACACATTATTCTGTTTGCTTTGGTAACAGTATTGGGGAAGAGCTCTTATTCAATAGTCCTTCCATGTAGAATGTTACTTATTAAAATAAAATTCCTGGCCTCTCTCTACCTTGTCAGTCTTTCATCTATTAGCTGACTGGTGAGGTTGAAAAGAGGAATTGGTCATGAGCAGCTAAATCTCTTTGTCTTTTTGCATCTAGGAATATGCACAGAAGAAGCATCCTTTTGTGCTGCTTTTCTATGCTTTATGGTTTATTAAAAAAAAAAAATGAGAGTGCAGAGTCCCAAGAAGAAAAAGATAAGAAGAAACTGACTTACCCATGACTAATCAGTCTAATGATGGAGTACAATCAGAATTAGGAAATTCATTTTGTCCCAATACTCAAGCCACATTCTAAGATTTCTGTTTCATTGGTAATAAAGTTAACATTTTGTTCTAAATATGATGTCTTTCATTTATCAGTTAGTTCAGGACTTGGGTAGAAAAGAAGAGTGTCATATTTTGAGGCTTCTTAAAATTTTACAAGATTAAAAAAATAAATTCAATGAGAATGTATGAGCATTTATGAGATATTCATCACTGTCCTAGATGCTGTGGAGAGAAAATAAAGTATATAATATTCCCTGACCCCCAGAGCTTATTATTGGGTGGAATAAAAGCTAGTATATGTGAAGCAAATGGAGATCGAGGGGTTATGAATGCAATAAGAATGTAGAGTAAGGTGAAGCAGTTGGAGCTTGAGCAATTTTATATAGTTTTATAGAGGTGACAGATAAAGGTAGCATAGATGGAGGGCAGGAATTATAGATCACAGTTAATGATTAGGGAACACTGTAGATGATTATTCTGGAGACATGGACAACCCCTGCCTGATTGCAATGGAATAGAGCTTTAATTCTTGGTCAAAAATGGTTTCAAAATAAAGAACTATGTTTATCAAGAACATGAAGTGAAAGCACCATATATATATATATATATATATATATATACACACACATATATATATATATATGTTTGTAATCTCCCCTAGGTTCTGAATTTGATACACTGCTATGATATGATTGATCATGTTTCTACATTATGTAGTTGCATTTTTACTGTGTGTGGCTTTGCAGTAAATATTCAGTTTCATAACACCTTTGCAAAGAGACATTTACCTAGGGCTCTTTTCTAGAATCAGACTACAATGAAATCCCATCACGAGGAAGTACAATAAAAAAGTTTATTATTTGTACATCACTACCAATAGACTTAATGATACATATTTCCCGGTAATGGAAATATATGATAGCACTGAATAAAGGGAATCCCATGAGATTCTTGTAATGTTGTTATTTTCAAACTGGAACAAATTCATCCTAATTTGTACACCTTATTATTTGTCGCACCGAATAGCCTCATTGGTTCTCCACTGAGCTACTTCTACTGAAGTAAATTTTAATTTTGATCACTCCAGCCAAAAGCACATATATGATGAACTGTGATCACAAATGACAGGATGGTGATAAATATGAAATTAAAGCAGATTTCTAATTCTATCGACTGTTGTCTGTTATGCTTACTTGGCTCTTGGAACTGTAAGCTCACAGAACAAGAGGCATTAATCACAAGCATCATGGAGTAATCTGTTCTGACAGAGCACCATGTGTGCTCATTAAATGCAGTGATTCTTTCATTCCTTTAATCTTATCTACTTCCTTTTATGATTCTTGTCTACTAAATCTGAGAATGATACAACAATGGAAAGCAAGAATTAATAGCCATGCCTAACATTATATAAAAGCATCTAGGTACTTCTACTCATTAAACATTTGGCAAGCAAATAATTTCACTAAATGGCACTGACATTATCTACCTTTCTAAATTATGAATTGACACACTATACATTTAATTACCCATAGTGTAATGATGATAAAACTATTAAATAGATTATACATTACTATAATTTTTACGAAAACTGAATACTGTTACATTAAGTATGGAAGATTTCACTAAATTGTACAGGACCATTCTTCACAGTATTTAGACAAAAACTTAAATGTAAGTTATAACATGGAAAATATGAATTATTTTATACTTTGTATCTACTTTGTAGATACTTTGTATCTACTGCTTTAAAAAAACTGGTAAGTTACTGTTGGATTTAGTTCTGCATTAATTATTTGGTCTAGTAGTTTAATAATTCTATTTGGACCTTTAGAGATTACAATTACATTGTGCATTTCTTAACAAAATTCAGTGTAGTTGTAAATATGTATAGGGTTAATTTCAGGCAAACTAGGCTCTAAATACTGGCTGTATTTCTTGACTATTTAACCTTTGGCAACATAACCTCTATGAAAGCCTGTCTTCCTCATACTATCAATCAATACTACCTTTAATATGAGTATTAAAAAAGACCATTCTCTCAAAGCCATAGCATCCAGTAGGGACAGAATAAGAAATAGTCACCTGTCCAAACATTTTGCAGTTTGGATATTTATATGAGACTGACGCGCTGCCTACTGTGCTAAGGAGGCAGGTTGCAGTTTGGATATTTATAAATCAATGATAACAGTAGAGGTAAATGACAGAAAAAATTTAGGAAATAGTTTTGTTTTTTAGTAACAGAAAATCAGAAAAAGGTTAGGGTAAACAAGTATCAGAGTATATTTCTTTTCTCAATGAAAAGAGATCCCAAATTAGGCACACCAGAGCTGGGACATCAAGAAAAAGATAATAAAGACACAAATAACCATTTTTGGAGTGCATGGTAAGATGCTTATGTTTTAGAAGCTTGTGATATTAAAACTAATAAGAGGTCATAAAATTATGTCAGTATATTTGATAATTTATTTTTTAAAGGTTTTTATTTATTTATTTGAGAGAGAGATAGAGCAAGTATGCTCACAGAGTGAGAGAGAGCACAAGCAGGGGGAGCAGGAGAGGGAGAAGCAGGCTCCTTGCTTAGCAGGAAGCCCCATGCCAGACGTGATCCAAGTACCCCCAGGATCATGACCTGAGCTGAAGGTAGACGCTTAACCCACTAAACCACTCAGGAACCCAATATTTGATAATTAGATAAATAGATAAATTAAAAGAAAAAATAATACTAAGGTGACTCATACAATCAGCAAACTTTAATAATCTCAGTATTAAAATACTAACTCAGTAACCAACATCTTATTATCATGAGAACTTATTGCTCATTTTTTTGTTCAGTGGTGAGTTCTAACAAATATTTCAAAAATAAGTAGTTTCAATTAAAAATCACCATATAATAGTGAAATAAAATTCCCTGATATAATTTATGAGGGCAACCTTTTATATAATAAAATCTGACAATAATTTTTGAGCATGGAAAATTACACATTATTCTTGGTGATAAACACATATGTAAACAGCTTAAACAATATATTAGAAAACTGAATCCATAAGTACATAAAATTTTAAAACATCTTATAATAATCAATTTTGTTTTATCAAAGTAATATGAGAGGGTTAAATAAGGAGATCAATCATTGGCATCCATCATATTAACTGATTAAAGAACAAAGCAAAATTTAGGGTGATCTTACTGGAGGCAGGAATAGCTTTTGGTAATGTTAAATATCCATAAATAGTAAAACTATTAAACTAAAAAGGGAAGGCAATTTCCCTTCTTTAATAAAGAATGTCAGCATAAACAACTTATAATAAGTATCTGTCCCTTTGAGATCTGAAACAAGACAAAGATGCCATTTATTGGTATTTGTATCTAATTATATACTGGAGGTCTCCACCAGAATAAATGGAAACAAAAAGAAACAAAAGTTTCAGATAGGAAAGCTCAAATCTTTTGATCTAAGATGGTCTGATTATGTACATAAAAGGTAAGAGGATAGAATTATAGAGTTTATATAAATATAGAATTTATAAGATAATGAAATAATTTTATTTCATATAAAATTAATATATAAATATAAAGCACCTAAAATATAAGAAAATTTTGCATAACTCAAAGAACAGACAATTATGAAATTATATTGAGATATATAGATAACTCTTAATATATTGAAAGATATATCTTGCTCATGGATTAGAAGTCCCAGTATTATAATAAATCAGTTCTGCCTAAATTCAATTACAAATTTAAACAGTCTCAACAGATTCCAGTAGGCTTTTTTTCTTTGATAGTGGAAGTTGACAAACTGTTTCAACAGTGTATTAGAAAGTACAAAATTCTGAGAATAGGTCTAGTATCTCTGAAGAAGTAGAATTAAGTTGGAAAGATGTGCCTTATAAAGACAGTATATTATGGAAAAGGGACAATAGATGAATGGTACAAAATTGAGAGTCACACAAAGAGTACTCATGTGGCCAATAAACATGGGATAAAATTCTAAATTTAGAATAAAATTTTAAATTTCATTAATGATCAATGAATTTACAAATTATAAACACAGTGGGATACTATCACACACACGCCCAATGGACAACACTTTTTAAATCAGACATTACCAAGACTTGGTGATTTTTTATAGCAAGAGCTGTAACATTTCTGCAACTTTCATACACTATTGATAAGAGAAAATTGGTACAACCACATTGAGAAACCAGTTGGGCATTATATAGTGAAGTTGCATATGCTCATATTTTAAAACTCAGCAATGTTACCCATAGATTTTAAAAGTAGGGAAATTTTTGCTACTATAGACTGAATGTTTGTGTTCCTCCAAAATGCATATATCTATTGATATATATATCTATCATAGGCATATATATACATACATACATACATACATACATGTATGTATGTATGTATGAACTCTAATCCCCAAAGTGATCGTTTTTAGAAATAGGGTGTTTGGAAGGTAATTAAGTCATGAGGGTGGTCTCTTCATGAATGGGATTAATGTCCATATAAAAATAGATTAGAGCTCTCTCTCTGCCATATAAAAATATGGGGAGGAATAAGATGACTATCTGCAAACCAGGAACAGAGCACTTACAAGAACCTGACCATGCTGACACCTTGATCTCAGATTTCCAGCTTCCACAACCGTGAAAGATAAATTTTGGTCATTTAAGCCAACTAGCCTATGATATTTTTGCGGTAGCAGCCTGACCTGAGTAAAACAACTGCGTACAATATCCGTAACATCATTGTGTATTAAAGCCCAAGTTAGAACAACCCAAATATTTCTTAAGATTAGAGCAAATAAAAGTATCATATAGGCACAAATGGAATACCATAATTCAACAAATATGAATGAAAACAACTATATGCAACCATGTGGATGAATTTCACAGATATTGATAAAAATTAAGCAAATTATAGAAGAATAGGTGTAATATATTTCCATTTAGGTATGATTCCAAAACAGAGAAAACCACACAAACATATGTATGTATGTGTGTAAGTATGTAGTACGTGTGTGGGGAAGGGAGTGTATGCACTAAAATTGAAATAATAAGAGAATGGTATTTCCCAAGTATGTGTATATATGTTTATGTATGTATCTATATTATATATATCATATAACTGTGTATGCATTTTTAAAGTTATTTTTATTTACAGGTTTTGACAAATATTTGTTTTTTTTCTAGGTTACTGAATGTAGTTGGGTTTAGGAAAGTGACAAATGCACAAAAGTTGAAAATGAGACATTAGACAAAACATGTGCAAGCCTTGTCCCATGCAGTGACTATCTATCTATATACTATTTATCTAAAAGTACAAATACCTAAAGGAAGATTGCAAAGGTTGACTTTGAGTTTCTTGTAATATTGAAAGGGAAGAAGAGACTAAAGCATGGAGCATTCACTCAGGATTTGAGTGGAAAAGAGTTTGTCATAGATATGCTCCTTTCCTTGGATTAATTAAAACTCTAAAAAAAGATGCGTGATTGCAAATTTGTGTATCTAGGGCAGCACAGCTTCTTTAAAAAGGAAAAATAGAGTTACCCTATGACCCTGCAGTTGCACTACTGGGTATTTACCCCAAAGATACAGATGTAATGAAAAGAAGGGCCACCTATACCCCAATGTTTATAGCAGCAATGGTCACAGTCTCCAAGCTGTGAAAAGAACCAAGATGCCCTTCAACGGACGAATGGATAAAGAAGATATGGTCCATATATACAATGGAGTATTATGCCTCCATCAGAAAGGATGAATACCCAACTTTTATATCAACATGGATGGGACTGGAGGAGATTATGCTGAGTGAAATAAGTCAAGCACAGAGAGTCAATTATCATATGATTTCACTTACTTGTGGAGCATAAGGGATAACACGGAGGACATTGGGAGATGGAGAGGAGATGTGAGATGGGGGAAATTAGAGGGGGAGATGAACCATGAGAGTTTGTGAACTCTGAGAAACAAATTGAGGGTTTTGGTGGGGGTGGGTTGGGGGTTGGGTGAGTCTGGTGGTGGATATTATGGAGGGCACGTATTATATGGAGCACTGGGTGTGGTGCATAAACAATGAATTTAGGAACACTGAAAAAAAAATAAAATTCAAAACAAAACAACAACAAAAAGAGGACCTCCAATTTTCCCTAGCTTAAAAACTAATTATTGTTTCCATTCTTCTGC
The DNA here is from genome assembly GCF_963455335.1 of Martes martes. Taxonomy (NCBI): domain Eukaryota; kingdom Metazoa; phylum Chordata; class Mammalia; order Carnivora; family Mustelidae; genus Martes; species Martes martes. The sequence goes on from NC_137889.1 coordinate 81,372,523, forward strand.
TCCCACACCTAATCTTTAAAAAGCAAAAACCCAGAAGACTCCAACATCCTGAAACTTAGTGTGGGTGTGCCCTGGGAGTGTCTTTCAGAGAGAGGGTGTGTCAGTTACTACAACTGTTCAACACGTTTCACTAAGTCCTTTAACATTTTCCTTCCTACCAATAAACACCGTCTTGAAATTCACTTAGGTTAGATCTTACTATCATAGCATTTTTAGCTTCCATTGCTCTTTCAAAATGGATGTCTATGTACATTTGTATCTTTGTTTTCTATAGGCTATATTCCAAACAACATTCACTTCCAAATCCAACACAAGTGAAGAATGAGTACGTATATGTGTATACATGCATATGTATAGAGAAAGAGTTGGGTGATTAGCAAGGGCTCAAATGGTCTTTTCAAGCTGCTAACATTGTTTTATCTCTTAAAATAAATTGTAAATACATTAAGCATTAACTTTGTTATTATTCATTACAGTGATTTTTCTGTGTCTCAATAAATTACATGCATTTATCTGTATGTAAATTTCACCAACTTTGCTTGTTTATTTTTAAGAAAGAGATCTCCAGGCTATAGATCAATGCTTATTCACTTTCCCTTTTTGTCATAGTTCTAAAGGTGTTCTTCTTCTTCTTCTTCTTCTTCTTCTTCTTCTTCTTCTTTTTTTTATCACAGCCAATGATAAAAGAAATTGTTTGTTTTTGTTTTTGTTTTAACGCCCAGCATAGGTACCAGTTGGTCACTTTGTAAAGTTATAGATGAAACTACACAGTTAAAAAAATTAAGGAGACACAAATATTCATGTGGCACAACAGTCTGGGAGGAGGTTGTGTAGACACAAATAGCCTTATAACTTTCAACATTTCCTTTCATGAGAGCCAGTCCTTATATCTGGGAAAATATTATACTATAGTGATCAGGGGTCATTTAGTAATGGTTCCATGAGATTGATCATACTGTCACCAGACTCAGGTGCTTGGACACAGTGACAACAGAAACAAGCCTGGGCCCAAACATTAGGAGCACAGACAAGGTTTTATTGGGACAACAGCAGCAGCTGAAGGGAGACAGGGTCACAATTAACGTGTCAAACTGGATTCTGGGAAAAATAACCAGAGAAAGTTTGAAAGGGCCTGGGGTGGGGAAGGACTGATGTTGAAGCATGTGGGGGCAGGGAAGTCCAGGACATTGGGGGTGCAGTTGATAAAACATGCTTCTTCATACATCATATGTTTCATTTACATGTTAGGTTTCCATCTCTGGGTGTGTTTTTTAGCAATATGATGAAGGAAAAAGTCAGCGCAGGGTCACATTTGGTGGCAAGCTTATCTCTGACAAGTTTGAACTGGTCTAAGCTTGCTCTTTGGCTGGTGCTTTGCTCTGCAAGAAACAAAACAAAACAAAACAAAACAAAAACAGCCTGTAGGTTGTTCTGCAACAAAAGTTGCACCAAGGAGAGTCCCAGGTATCCAGAGGTTTGTTACCAAGGTGCCTGACTGTCTCAATGCTGTGTCCACGAAGGTTGGGAAATGTAACATGTTTTAATAAAATACCCACAGATTTTTTTTTACCAAAAAAACCCCAAAACAAAACAAACAAACAAACAAACAAAAAAACAGAAGCTTTAGTGCTTTCTAAGGTAACCTTTGGTTATCTGTACAATGTAGACTCAGGAATATACAAATGGAAGGAGATTGGATACTTTAGTGCCATCTCACTTTATGGAAGAGGAAGTTAGGAACCAGAGATGAACACTGATTTCCCAAGGTCATAGTGCAAATGAGTGCAAAATTATTAGTTTTATTTATCAGATATCAATGCCCTACATTTACACCATCCTTTACCTTTATTCCCCCAACTTATGGATAAAGGATGTGCTATTAGATTCATACTTACCATCCTTGAGATACATAGTAAAGCCCGAGAAAAAACAATAATGATATTAAGAGCCAATATGAGGTGAGTGTTTACAATGTGCTAGCTACTGTTATAAACATTGTAGAATATTAAATCATTTAATGTTTATCAAAACTCCATAAGTTAGTGTATCAGTTATCTACTGCTACAAAACAAACCAGCCCCAAATCTCTCAAAATTAAAACTTCTAACCATTTTCTTTTGTAATGATTTTGTATTTAGCAACTTGAACTGAATCTCACTTGGGCACTGAGGTGATTACATTACATTCATCTGGTGGCTTGAGGGAGGTTGTTTTGTTGAAAATGGTCTCACCCATCCCTCTGGTAGTTGGTGCTGGTTGTTCTTTATTTTAGTGAGCACAATCATTCTCATTTAGTCAAGAAACCATTTTTTTTTCTTTTGCGTGAATTTTTAGCACAGATGTTATAATAAAAACTACAAGTACATCAGATAACTCTCAGCAGAGCTTTTAGCCACTAGACTGAATGAGTGATATGTCAGTTTAATACACTGATTGTAATGGATCAAGCGTTTGTTTAGGTAATTTTTAATCTAATTGTCTTTTCAATTTTAATTAACACGGACAGGGCCATAGGAAGACAGAAATTGTTTCTGAATTTTGCCTTTATCACAAATGCTCACATAAAGTTGTTTAATAGTGTTAAGATGATTAGTTTAGATGAAAATAAAAGTAGAGCAGAACTTGTAAGTGCTAGTGAAATGGAGACTTAGAGATGTGTATTTTTTTTTAACTGTAGTGCTTAATATACATGAACTAGAGTAATGGAAGCATTGCAAGACATAGTCTAGAATAGCAAACAATGAACAAGGTTTTCAATTCCAGTAAAAAATGGAGTCTTCAGTCTTTCAGTCTTTATTTTTTGTTTGTAATTTAGCTCATACCTTATCTCAACAATATGATTGGCACTCTTCTTTCTCTTTACTTACATCTCTGCAATCTCCTAGAATCAATAAGCTTTCTAATGGGGTCTCCTCTTCCTGAGTGTATTATGTTCGGGGATTTCTTTTTCTTATATAACTTATGCACAAGGACAAATAGTGATCACTATATCTGCTCTATTAATAAGAAAGATGGATGTGTGAATGCAGGTAAAAACCTAATGAGAGACTTTCTACTCATTCTTCTCTGAATTAATTTTGCCCATCCAGTCATAAGTACAACTGATAGAGGTTTTGGGATGTGGTTTGAGGAGGAGACTGTTTATCACTCTGTGGATAGGAGGCAGAGAAGAGCCCCAATCCTTATCAGAGCACAACAAGCAGCAACAGAGAAAGCTAGCCGAGAACCCAGACCTGAGCCATGAATATCTGTGCCTTTTTCCCAATCTCACCATCCGTCTGGCCATACATTTTGGCAATAAATATGTATTGAGTAACTTTTGTGTGCCTGGCACATTTCTAAGCACAAGAGATAAAGTGAACAAGACAGAATAGGTCCCTGCTCTCATAGACTTTATGGCACGGTAAGGGTAATAAAGAAAGAAATACAGTAGTCATCAGAAATGTGGTTGGAAGGAAGCTATTAGAAAAGTGAATTATGGTCATGAGTTAGCCTGGTTAGAGGAGTAATCTAGATTAAGTGGTCATGGAAGACTGTTTTGAAGACAAAACATTTACGCTAAAATCTAAAGGATGCTTTGGAGGCAACCACGCAGAGATTAGAGGAAAGAGAATTTCAGAATTAAGAAAAAGCTGTCTTGAAGATTCTAAGGTGGGATCAATAGTATATGCAAATGTAATTGATAAATGATTTCCAGGGCCTGGCAGGCAGGGTTAAATATACTAGGTCAAAGGATTTGGAGTTTTTTATATGTATGAGAAAAGGATATGTGAGGGTTTTTATTAGGAAATTAAATTTATGATATTATGTATATTCTGGCTCTCTCTGGAGCATTAGATTTGGAGGGGGATGGGCTACAGCAAGCAGGGACTTAAGTTAGACGTTTATTGCAATATTCTTGAATAGGGATAGTTGTGACATAGTCTGTAGCAGTGTCATTGAAAACAAAGAGAATTTGGTCCTTATCACAAAGCAAAAAGTTTGTCAGAGGATGGAGAATAGGACAAAAGGTTTTCCCTTACACTTTTTAGAAGGATGAACACTTTCCTGGTGCTTAATAAAATCAACAAAATATTTCTGGTCAACTGGTACACAGTGGTTGAGGAAAAAAATGTCTATTTCCTCTTAAGCCTCAAGTTGTATTTAATTTGACAAATACATACATATTTACATATTCAAGAATATATATGGCCTTATAATAAATATAATACATTTTTCTCAAAGAAATATATATTTCCAAAACAATACTATGGACAAGATGATAAACTAATGTTCAATTGATATTTTAAAAATATTGAGGAAATTCCAAAATATAGGAAAAGTGAGATAAAACTGAAGAAGAAATAAATTTCATTAAGGACATTTGAAATATAAATCTAATGCTTAAGTAAGAACTTTTCCACTACAGTATCTCAGAAGAATGTCAAATACAAAGAAAAAAGTTTCAGGAAAAGGATGCAATTATCAGAGCAACTAATTGAAAAATTATATTCTAAATATTCATGTTCATTAGGACATTCCTTTGCAAATAGTATAAGAGGTGGTAGCAGGGGCACTTTCTCCAAGGCTCCCAGACCTGAAAGTAACTTTTTTTTTTTTTTTTTTTTTTTTTTTTTAAGTAACTTTCTAAATAAGACAATCTGCTCAGGTAGAACTCAGGTCACACATTTGGTACTTGTAAAATATGCAAACAGAGCCTATGATTAGAAATATTCATAGGAGAAAATTAAGTAAATATCAACAGCAATAGATTCTGGGAATTTGCCCAAGAAATAAACTTTCTGCAGGTCCAACTTCTGAAGTTGCAGTCTTAACCCAGAAAAAGAGTCATTCAATGGTATGGCATGGAAAGTAGAGGTAAACATAAGATCATCCATTCACCAGGTGGACTGAGTCTAAACACCCAGACAAATTATCAGCACACCCTCCTCAGACACATGCCTAGTCATAACGATATCCCCTTGCAAACAAATTCACATAATCACATATGCAGGGGAGGATTTTGAAAACAAGACCTGATTTATACGCAAGAGAACAAAGATTCTCATTTGAGTCAGGGAAATTTTTAATCTTTTCTCTTCTTAGTAGGCTGAGAATAACTGAAGATTTGAAAAAAAAATCACAATGAGGAATGAGATACTTCCATTATAAAAATTATGTTGATAATCTTTTTGTTATTTATTTATAAAAATTCCTGCTGTAACAATGAATTTAGGCATCTATTGGTCTTAAAAATGGTAAATATTTGGGGCACCTGGGTGGCTCAGTGGGTTAAAACCTCTGCCTTTAGCTCAGATCATGATCTCAGGGTCCTGGGATCGAGCCCCACATTGGGCTCTCTGCTCAGCGGGGAGCCTGCTTCCTCCTCTCTCTCTGCCTACTGTGATCTCTGTCTGTCAAACAAATAAATAAAATCTTAAAATAAAAATGGTAAATATTTTTCTCATACATCATTTTTATTTTTACTCTGTTGATAGCATATAAAAAGCTTTATATTTTATGTAGCCATGAATTTCTTTTTTCATTTATAGCTTATGGATATAGTGTTTTGTTGTCATTTTCTGCATGATAATATAAAATATAATATTCATACATTGCATATTATCTTTTGCATTTTAATCCATAATTCATAAAGAGTTAAATTTTTTTATTTTATGAAATAGAGATTTAGCTTTATTGAAAATAGTGTGTATTAGTATAATTAAATTTGTTGATTAATTTATTTCTTGGTCACCAATTTGAAACATCTCATTTAACAGATGTTAAATTTTGCTATCTATGAGGTAACTGGGTGATAGGCATTAAGGAGGGCATGTGATGTAATGAGCACTGGGTATTATATACAACTGATGAATCACTCAACTCTACCTATGAAACTAATGATAGAGTAATGGATAATTAATTGAATTTATGAATTATTATAAATAAATAAATTCTGCTTCCTGAATCTGCATTTTGTTCTATTCATTTATCCTTCAAACTCTTTTATTAGAACCATTTTGATGGTTCTGAATACCTATAGAAATTTTAAATTAGTCTATATTACTGAACTCTAACATTTATGTTACAGTTTTCATTACTGTTTGATTTTTATTATTTGTAGATAATACGTTTTATCCCAATTTTGTCTCTTATTATGTTACATAAATCAGATGCTTTATAAAATGTTTGATAACATATACTTTTAAGATATTAATGTACATTTGACATTCATATTAATAACATTGTTTTACTGTATTTTTTTCTATTAATTTAATGGTAGATATGATTTTTTATATAAAAACTTTTCTATTATAGTATACTAATACAGTTGTGTTTTGTTTATTTGGGGTAGTAAATTTTCTCTATCTTGTGGATGTTGAATGTTATCAAAAGACATTTTGGGTTCTATTGAGATAGTCACATATTTTTCTCTTCAACTAATTATTATAATCAATTACACAAATGGATTTCCTAATATGAAATCACTCTTGCATACTAAAGTAAACCAAATTTGGTCATGGTATATTAGTTTTAATGACACAAATGGATTCCATTTGCTAATATTTTATTCAGAATTTATGCACCTATAAATAAAGTTGATCTAGAGTGCTGTTTCCAAAGATATATTCCTTGAAACATTGATTTTCTGGATAACTATTAAGTTTTAAAAAGGTTTTTTTTTTCAGGTTAGTTCACAAAATCCTAAAATAATTATATAAAGGAATGAATAATATAGATGTTTGATTACGGGAAGGATGTAAGATAAAAGAATCTTAAGACTTTTCATGTGCAGCCCGTGTAGAAGCTGAACAAAATAAAATAAAAGTTAAAAATAACTAAGTCTGCGGGGCACCTGGGTGGCCCAGTGGGTTAAGCCTCTGCCTTTGGCTCAGGTCATGATCTCAGGGTCCTGGGATCAAGCTGCATCAGGCTCTCTGCTCAGCAGGAAGCCTGCTTTCCCACTCTCTCTCTCTGCCTGCCTCTCTGCCTACTTGTGATCTCTGTCTGTCAAATAAATAAATAAAATCTTAAAAAAAAATAAGTAAGTCTGCATTTTAAAAAGTGGAACAATGATGAGAGAGAGATTTACCCTACAAAATATTAAGATGTATTATAAAGGAAGAAAAATGACAGTGGTATAGGACAGAGAAGAACAGGACAGATACATGAATGAAGTGCCCTAAATCAGACCCATGTATTTATGTGAATGAAAAAGACCCTTATATGTATGGGTGTTAGATACATTACAAAAGGAAAATGGCAAAATTTGAAGAAAAGACAGGTTATTTAATAAATGTTGTGAAGAAAACTTCTATACTAGAATATGGAAAAATACTTGAAAACAATTTGAAATAAAAGATTATTAGCAAAAGTTATAATAGAATATTAATAGAAGAAATATCAAATAAAATCTTTATTAGCTATGTTTGGAAAAACACAATGTAAACATGCCCCCAAACATGTCAAGTTATAGATTTGAGAAACACTAAAAGTAATGGAATAGAAAGATATATGAAAAAAAATTAATAAAAGTAAAGCTTATATAAATGTTTTAATATTAAGTAATCAAAATTGACTTTAAGGCAAATAGGGTTATCAGAAACGAAGAGGTTGATTATATAAAAGAGTTCACTAAGAATGTATAGCAGTTTTGAACTTGTTTGCAGCTAACAAAGGAAAAATCTAAGAAACTATACAATAGATAATATGAGCAACATAACTGATAAAAAATATCTAGTGAACATAAATTTCTTCACATGTTTAAGTGCATGTGAATATTTACTAAAACTGTAAATGGGATTAAGAGATGTAAAAGGATATAGGAGTTTTATTTTATTTTATTATTTTATTTAAATTTAATTAGCCAAGGTATAGTACATCATTAGTTTTTGATATAACGTTCAATAATTCATTAGTTGAGTATATCACCCAGTGCTCATTGTATCACATGCCCTCTTTAATGCCCGTCATCCAATTACCCTATCCAACCATCCACCTCCCTTTCTGCAACCCTCATTTTGCTTCCTGGAGTCAAGGATCTCATATGGTTTGTCTCCTTCTCTGATTTCTTCCCATTCAGTTTCCCTCCCTTACTCCTACTCTCCTCTGCACTATTTCTTATGTTCTACATATGAGTGAAATCATACAATAATTGTGTTTCTCTGATTGATTTATTTCACTTAGCATAATACCCTCCAGTTCCATCCGTGTTGATGTAAATGGTAGATATTGATCCTTTCTGATGGCTGGGTAATACTTCATTGTATACATGAACCACATCCTCTTTATCCATTCATCCACTGAAGAACATCTCCTTCCAAAGTTTGGCTATTGGGGGCATTGCATTGGCTATTGAGGTGCATGCATTTCTTCTTTTCACTATATCTGTATCCTTGGGGCAAAGATACAGTAGTGCAATTGTTGGATCAAGATAGTTCTATTCTTAATGTCCCAAGGAAATTCCATACTGTTTTCCAGAGTGGCTACACCAGCTTGCATTCCCACCAACAGTGTAAGAGGGTTCCCCTTTCTCCACATGAAAAAATGCTCCACATCACTTGCCATAAGGGAAATACCAATCAGAACCACAATGAGATACCATGTTACACCAGTGAAAATAGATACAGTTTAGTACACTACCTTCAGTAAAAGACTTGTAGCAGATTGAAAGATAAATATGTACACAGATAATCTACACAGTGAGATCAGCAAGAAAGATCTTTTGGATAAATGTAGAAATTTAATACGCTAATGACAGAGGTCATTTTCTCCCATCCATATGGGACATCACAACATTGATTATATAACAGTGACAGAAATATCACAGTCTCCAACCACAGTGTAGTATAAAAATTATAAACAAATTGTAAAAAGACCTTCAACCTGGAAAAGCTCTATTAAACAAAAGCTTCCATTAAACAACTCTTGGTGAAGAGGAAAATACAAATTGAAATGACAGAATCTCTAAAAATAGTGCGCTCAAAAATACATATTATAGCTTGTAGGCTATATTTATAGCAATGAAGAAAAAGATTTATAATTATAAACATCTACATCAATAAAAATGAATGAATGAAAATACACAATTTTTCAATTCAATATGCTAGGGGAAAAAGAAAAGTAATATAATAAAAAGCATAAAGAAAGAAAGTTTGAAGTAGAAGCTCATGAGGTAGGTATTAGGTAGAGTATATCTAGCTATTAATTTAAAATCTATTCCTCTGGGGGGGGGACGTTTAAGATAAGGTTTTCCAGAGAAACAGAACCAAGAATATATAGTAATTAATTAGATAATTAATTAAATAAGTATATGGCATGTATACATTATATATAATATATTTTAAGAAATTGGCTCATACAACTTAGGGCTGACAAGTCTGAAATCTGTAGGGCAGGCTGGTAGGCTGGATATTCACACAAGAGTAGTAGTCTGATATCCAAAAGCTGGAGACAAAGGTAGAATCTCTAGGTTTCAGTCTAGGGGCTGATTTCCTCCTTCTTCAGGCACCTCATTCTTTGCTCTTAAGCTTTCAACTGATTAGATGAAGCACACATTTACTTTTGAGGGTAATATACTTCAAAATGTGCATATCCTAGTGCTTTTACTTTAAAAATTTTACCTTTGAGACACTCTCACTCTTGTGCATGAGATATTTATAAGGCTTTTTATTTTATCACAGATTATCAGGTGAAAAAAATAGACTAAGTGTAATTATCTTTTAGCAGATGAATGGATAAACTATTTTTTTTATATCTGTAATACTCTACTACAGTCAAAATGAATAAAAAAAAAAAGATTTATTTGTATCAACATGGATGGATCCTAAAAACATAATATTGAGGGGTGCCTGGGTGGGTCAAGTGGGTTAAGCATCCAACTCTTGGTTTCGGTTTAGGCCATTATCTCACGGTCAAAAATTGAGCCCCATGTTGGGCTATGTGCTCAGCACAGAGTCTGCTTGAGATTTTTTCCCTCTCAAACCTTTGAAGTTTCTCCAGCAAGTATAAATGGTCTGGTATTTCATGTCTTCTACTTTTCTCTGTGCTTGAAACACTTCTTAATTAAAACATATAAATTATACATTATGGTGTTCTGCTCATAACTTCATATTTACAGATATATTTCATCTACATTATTATGAAATTATTTGAAAATTGTTTAACAGATATCCAAAGTTAACATACATGTAATAGTATAAACCTGAAATACGAAAGAGTCCTCCTTTTCTGTTCCCTGAGAAACAATTTTTATCAAATCTTGACAGGAGATTTTGAAAGTGTCCTCTCTCCAGGCTGTGAAATGTCAAAGTTCATCTTGTTATGAGAATTCCCAACATGAAGGAACTTTCTTAGCTCTAATTTGTAATGCAAGGTGTGAGAACAGAAGTTATGGTTTGATTCTTAGAGGTGTCAATGTGAGAAGATGACAAAGGTTATTACAACTCAGAAGTGCCAAACACAATGTAATTTTGGAGAAAAATAGACTCCATAGAACTCAGTTTTTTGTTTTTGTTTTTGTTTTTTTTTACTATGGTCTTACAAGTTCCCAAATACTATTTTATCTTATAAAGAGTAAATCAAAATAAATTATTTCAGTTTTAACCTTTGTCAGAAATGTCATGCAGTTCTCTTTGAGGGTAAGATTTAAGATTTTTTTTTAACTATTCAGAATTGCTTTTGAGGCAGAGGACTATTTTTTTTTTTTACCAGAGGATGGGAATTGAGTATGGTATAAGCTACTTCAGTAGACCTTTAAATTTAACTATAAGTCAAATTTAAGTAAAGTTAAGTGAAAAAGTCCAAATGGAAAACTTCTGATTAAGATTTTAAATTTTTGTTCAAATGAAATATGGGAATCTTTAATCAAAACTGTGTCTCTGAGAGGTAAGGTTTTTTTTTTTTTCCCCCTTATCTGTACTTGTATATCTTTATTATGAAGATTGTCAAATTGTTTTTGCATTAATGAGAATGGTATAGATACATGAGTTTTTGTGTGTTTTCATAGGGGTGTGTGTGTGTGTGTGTGTGTGTGCACGTGCACGCAAGCTAATGTCCAAACATGGGCTTACAGGAGATAATAGTTTACACTGGATTATTCCAGAAATAAATGCAGGCTCTGTCTTCCCCATTACCTCACAATGGAGGAAAGATTGAGAAAATAACTGTATCATTGGTCTTAAAGCAAGAAACTTTAAATTAGCTTTGGTCTTCATGGTGGGGTGTGGCCTTCATGGTGGGGTGTGGCTTAAAAATAAATCACCCAGGGGCGCCTGGGTGGCTCAGTGGGTTAAAGCCTCTGCCTTCTGCTCAGGTCATGATCCCAGCGTCCTGGGATCGAGCCCCGCAATGGGCTCTCTACTAAGCAGGGAGCCTGCTTCCTCCTCTCTCTGCCTGCTTCTCTGTGATCTCCGTCTGTCAAATAAATAAATAAAATCTTAAAAAAAAAAGAAAAGAAAAGCTTTAAAATAAATAAATAAATAAATAAATAATAAATCACCCAGACATTAGGAAAATGGATTTTAGCAGCACTGTAGTTATCTTCACAGGAGCAGATGGCATCCTTATATTTAAAATGAGATAACCCTAAAGGCAGTTGTTGGTCCTACAGTTAGTGATTTTGGGAAGAGATTACTCTCCAAACAGGAAATGGTCTTTTTTTTCTGTAAGGTCCAGGGTCAATGGATCCCATATGGGGAATATGTGGATTCTTGGTAGCTGTGGATTACCACTGGTGGTACTTGTGGGGATGTGGTATGGGCTGGGGAAGGAGTTGGAGCAGAGGACATGAGCAGTTTCCAGCAAGGTAAAGGCCCAGCAGTAAGTAAACAGGGAACTTGCTAAGTGTTTCAAGGTCTGGATTTCCGTGGTGAATTCTACAAGTAACCACTTATAATAGGATATATATGTTAATCTGTGTTGAACTTTCTTGCAGAATTCATAAATATTCAAAAATGTGTAATTAACAATTAAATCTTGGGAGGAGTTCTACTTCTGTTCTGAAAGTAAAAAGCTGGAAAGGGGACGCATCCCTCTGATACTAACAATGAAGAAAAGACACAAAAACTATGAAATCATCATTTTTTGAACCCATCAGAGACCTGGGATTATGGGACAACCAAGAATTTTGAATTGTAAAGTAGGACAGGTACTTCCAGGAGGAGTGCTATGCCCAGATCACTTGTGGTGAACAGAATAGAAGCAAGAGGTACCAGCTACCATCAAGTGGTTAAAAATAAATCAGCTAAAAGTAAAGGTCTTGCTAAAGGCCTGGTGTGCGTTATCATGAAAGTAGAGAACCATGAAGGGCCTTAGCTGCATGGGTAGTTTGTGCTTAGTTGTTGGTTCTTTCCCACAAATTTTCACTTAGTGATATGAAAAAGTTTGGGGATGAGGTAGAACATTAGAGAGAGTCTCGCTCAGTGATGTATGTGAGCCAGACAGAAATAAATGCTGTTGCAGGAGAGCACAAAGCCCTGCCCTCACTGTATACCTTTCTCAGACAGGGAACTAAAGCTTCAAGCTGCTGGGTGTGCTGGGGCTTTCACCACTAGACATGGGTGAAGAACCAGTGTAGCAGGGAGAAAAGGAGCAGAGAAGAATTGGAAGTGTGTGTGAACCTGTGGAATTTTATAGTTTATAGAACTGTAACATGAAGAATAATCCAGTTCATTTCTAAAACCTGTCTCTTTTATATTTTAAATATGTCAATTTTTTTTTAAGATTTTATTTATTTATTTGACAGAGAGAGAAATCATAGTAGGCAGAGAAGTAGGCAGAGAGAGGGAAGCAGGCTCCCCGCTGAGCAGAGAGCACTATGTGGGGTCAATCCGAGGACCCTGAGATCATGACCTGAGCCGAAGGCAGAGGCTTAACCCACTGAGCCACCCAGGTGCCCCAGTATCTGTCAATCTTAATCCTTTTCTCACATTCAATGTTACCACTGAAGTTCAATTACCTACCTAATCATCTTAATCATTTGGACTGATACTTTCTCCTGCTTCTTTTATCTCCATAAGCCAAGCAGAGTAACCATTTTTATTTACTTATTTATCTTTAAAGATTTATTTATTTTTTTTTTTGAGGGAGAGAGCGAGAGCGAGCAAGAGACCAGGAAGTCTCAGAGGGAGAAGCAGACTCCCTGCTGAGCATGGAGCCCAGTGCAGGACACATTCCTGGGACTCCAAGATCATGACATGAGCCAAAGACAGATGCTTACCAACTGAGTTGCCCATGTGCCCCTAGAGTAAACATTTTTAAATGTGAATCTGGCCATACTATCCTTCTTCCACTGTACTGGCTATTGTCTGTTGTTTAGACAAACTACCAGAGGTCTGGAATGTTTAAATGACTTGTCTCATTTAATGACTAATCCTCATTGTTGAGGATTAAGCCAAATTGTTCTCATTCATATTTGGTTCACGATACAGTTTAAAAATTGATTGACTGGTTGACTGTAATACCCATTGGAAAAAGTACTGTAAAACTTAAAATTTTCTTTTATTTCCTTTAGGCTTTTTCCATGAAAAGTTTTGGTGGTTCATTTCCTGTGAGGATGCACTTTGTTACCAGAGGGGAATGTAATATTGTGATCCCAACATAGGGGTAGAAAATCTATCAACAGTAAAAGTCTGTTCCTTTTTATAAAATACAATAATTGAGATTCAAACAGATTCAATCATGAAGACTTTAAGAGTTAAAAAAAAATCTACTTCTTTGATCACAAAGAAAATAATGAAGTTAAGCTCACTAATATTCCAGTAATGGAATCAAACTCTAGTTCTATAGAATCAAACTCATAAACCAAATGAAAAAAAGAAGTGAACAAACTATATACTGAATAAGTTGCCTATTCTTAAAATTCCCCTACAGTTTTACAACATTTTAATAGAACATTTTTGGTTCTGAAGTTCACCATTATCAACCAGTGAAGTGGCTGTTTTATTATGCTTTGCTTCTGGCTGAGTGTGAAAGGAAAGGAGGTTTGTGGGGGAGACGGCTTTTATTTCTATATAGAGGCTGGCAAAAATAGAAAGCGGAGGATAGAAAATTACTAGTTAGGTACTGTACATCCTGTTTGTGAAAAAGTTCTGTTTTTTAAATGAATGTCAAAGAGAATTCTCTTCTTTCCCTAAATTTTTTAGCACATAATCACAATATATTCTGACATTCATTTTAACAAAAAAAAATGTTAAAAGCATTCGAGTTTTGGGGCACCTGGGTAGCTCAGTTGGTTAAGGCTTGGACTCCATTTATGTTTAGGTTGTGACCTCAGAGTTGTGAGGTCAAGCTCCACATGGCTTCTGTGCATGCAGGCTGCTTAAGATTCTCTTTCTATCCCTCTCCTTCTGCCCCTCTTCTACCTCTCTCAAAAAAAAAGCAAGAACAAAACAAAACAAAACAAACAAACAAACAAAAAACAAAAAAAAAAAAACAAGAGCACCTGCGTGGCTCAATGGGTTAGGCCTCTGTCTTCGGCTCAGGTCATGATCTCAGGGTCCTGGGATGGAGCCCCGCATCGGGCTCTCTGCTCAGCAGGGAGCCTGCTTGCCCCTCACCCCCCACCCCCCGCCTGCCTCTTTGCCTACTTGTGATCTCTCTCTCTGTCAAATAAATTTAAAAAATCTTAAAAAAACACAACAAAACGAAAAGAAGTGTAAGAATTTTATATAAAACTCTTCCATGTAGCAGTCCCTCTAAATATACATTTTTTGTTTTGTTTGAATTATGCTTCTTCATGTTGAGCACCCAGCCTGTTCCAGTCTGCATTATTTCCACTGTCTGGGGCCACTAGAGTCACTTAAAAGAAATAATGACTTGATTCTGATTCATATCATTCTTTTCGGTGACTAACTTCATTTTCTGCTGCATAAATTTCTTAATAAAATGTCCTTTGCTTTACCACTTACCATATATTTCACTGTGCTCTAAGAAAAATGGATGTATATACTATACAGATATATAATAAGGTAAATTCCCCAGCGTGTTATTTTTTTTAAATATAACTAATTGAATAGGCTTACATTAGAACTAGCCCTAATTGATCTTAGATAGCTGGGTAGTGTTGCCTGTATTCTCAGTTAATTAAGAATACTTGGTTAAAAAGAGACTGCATAGTGGTGCAAAATCATGATGGAAAACCTACAGCTATTTCATACCTTGCATAAGAGCATAAATAAATTTCACTGAAAATATGTACCTTTGTACTTACGTAGAAAGCAGATGAGCCATAAAACAATGTGAAATATCTATAAAACCTAAATGCATTATTGCAAAGATTATCGATAATTATGTTTTAGTATGTTTTATTTCCCTACAGACATCCAATTAAAGTTTACTTTCAAGAATGATCTTCAAATTAAATGTTGGTCTTAAACGATAAACACATATTGGTCTTATGATAAAAACATACACAAAGCCCCCATCCCCCAAACACACACACATCAACTCATTTCAAAGAAAATGCCCTCTATTCTCTCTAAGTCTTCACTTGGCTCAAACAAAAAATAATATAAGCAGAAATTTCTAAATTATTGGCTATCAGGAAAGTAATCTTATTGAGAAATTTAAAAAATGTTTTCCCCAAAAGTGTTTTCTGAATATATTGAGTTAAAATGTCAAGTGCTAAAATAAGAGGAATAAAAGGTGTCAAGTACCCAAATTTAAGGAATAGACACTTCCTCAAGAACTTCATCAGCATGACAAAGACAACTCTGTCAATCAGATGCCCAGGACAAAGACCTGACAACTTTTTTTTTATTATTATAACACAGTCCTTTTCACAGGACATGTTACATTTGCATTATCATAGCTCATGGAAGTTTTGGCTGACTTTGAATGACTCATAATAAAGGTATCCTTAAGGAAAAAAAAAAAAAAAGAAGAAGAAGAAAGAATTTAGGAAGAAGCCACCAAATCATCTTTACAACACCCCACCCATGTCCCAGACTCCCTCTCCCTAGTGTGCATAAGCAGAAGATCAGGGAGAAGACAATCACCAGAATCGGGGCAGGAATAATACAACCTTTTCATCCTGTGTTAAAAGTGAAGGACTTAATCTTCCCTAAAAATTCAATTCAGAATGTCTCAAAATAAAAAATAAGCAATGAAACTGAGGTGTCTAAAGCCAAAAGAGAGAAATGTTTTCATTTCTTTCATTTCTATATGCTCTTTCCACACACTGTGGTCTATTTCTTTTGTCTCTGCGACTGAAAGTTACAGAGAATGGGAGACAGCAAGGCAGAGAAGCTGCAGCGTGAAGCTGGTTGCCTGCCCGCCTTTTGGCGTGATGAGGATTGTTAGTTCCCTGCGGATTAAGTGGCAATGAAAACTAGCTGAGCGTGAGATGTCTTGCTGGTACCCTGCCTAGGAGCACCAAGCAGCAAGAGATTGTACGGTAGGCTGCCAAAGGCTGGAGCTTGGAAATTGCAGGTGGAGTGAATTTCTCCCATGAAGGAACTATGCTGTGAGGAGGCCATTTACAGTTCGCCCTGATATCTAGCCCTACAAGGAAGCTGCCATGGGGGCACCTGCTAGACACAGGGCACTGGGAGGCATCCAGGTCAGTTAGAAACACAGTAACCTTCTACCAGCTACGTGGCATGCATGTGTCCTGTTTATGTCTTCTAACCCTTAAGCTTCCTCTGAACCACAGCAGCTAAGAATGCATTTTTTTACATATTGGGTTTCAACATATGCTTTAATTTTGAGAAGGGTAGCATAAATACATCTTAGAAAATATGTTAAAAATTACTGAATTGAGGGGCACCAGGGTGGCTCAATTGGTTAAGCAGCTGCCTTCGGCTTAGGTCATGATCAGGGGTCTTGGGTTCCAGCCCCGCATCAGGCTCCTTGCTTAGCAGGGAGGCTGCTTCTCCCTCTTCTTCTGCCTGCTGCTCCCCCTGCTTATGCTTTCTCTCTGTGAAATAAATAAATAAAATCTCATAAAAAATTACCGAATTGATTTTCTACAAGCAATCACCTGTGAAATTATATAGTTCCATACAGTTAGACATCAGAGACTTGGGTAATACATGGAAGAATGTGTTATACATACAGAGAAAGAAGAATGATGTTAGAAGGGGAGACTCACCTCAGATTTTCTTGTTGAAAATTACCTTAGTGTTTGGGTTTGCTGCCCTACCACAGTTACATATTATGTGTGTGGGATATATATATATATATATATATATATATGGCATCTATCTGTAGAATTATATAAATATATAATATATGTTGGGTTATGATTCCGAGAAGGAATGAAAGTTTAGCAAAAATACTACCTTTTCTTTTCTTTACAAAAATTAGTTTTAAAAATTAGGGTCATTGCTTTAATTGCTGACATGGGCTACAGAAGGATAACTCTCTCTACTGTGTAAAATGTAGGCCTTATAAGAATTATAGAGATTTATGAAATAAAAGCTTTTTTTTACTAATAGGTATGTTAACCACATCTTAATTCAGTCTCCACTCTTTAAATTTATATCTTAACTTTACTCCAGCATTCTATGCATCTATTTTGCAGATATCAAACATACAAGTAGGGACAGAGATTTATCCTAAACGTAGACAAAGAGACATACAGTCATAGAGACACAAAGTAGGAAATTTTACAGTTTGATCACAGACAGATCACTGATTAATTGCTTGGTTTTTAAAGAGTATGACAAAAAGGTACTCCATTTTCATATTTGCATATCTTATTTGAACTGATTTTCATCCCATGTAGTATCACAGCACTATGTCACACATGTGTTGACACAGTCACTTTAAAAATGTCCAGAAAGTCAACCTATAGAATGAGAGAAAATATTTATAAATGATATGACACATAAGGAGTTAATTTCCAAAATAGATGAGAAGCTTCTACAACTCCATAGCAAAAACCCAACAAACTGATTTAAAATGAGGTAACAATTTGAATGAACATTTCTACAAAAAAGACACCCAAATGTCTAAAAGGTATATGAAGATTCTCAGTATCATTAATGTCAGAGAAATGCAAATCAAAGTCACAATGAGACATTATCTTATAACTGTTAGAATATTTATTTAAAAAAAAACAAAAGACAATTAGGGTTGACTAATTGAAGATGTGGAAAAATGGGAACCTTCATACGCTGTTGGTGGGAATGCAAAATGGTGCCACTACTGTGGAAAACAATATGGAGATACCTCAAATATTAAAAATAAAACCACCATGTGATCCAGCAGTCTACTTCTGGGTATTTATCCAAAAGAATTGAAAGTCAAAATAGCCAGGATATGGAAAAAACCTAAATGTCTATCGGTGCATAAATGAATAAAGATAATGAGGTATTTACATTCTATGGAGTATTATTCACCCTTAATAGTGAAGGAAATTCTGCCGTATGTGTCAACATGGATGAATGGGAGGGTGTATTATGCTAAATGAAATAAGTCATAGGAAGACAAATAATGCAAGGTGTGACAAACACTTATGAGTCATAGTTACAACACACTGAATACTGTGGAGTCATAAAACGGATTGAGGCATTATTTGTAGGATTCATTGTTGAGAAAAAAATAACAATAATGAAGTACAAAAGGTTATATGTAGCATACCACATTTCATGTGAAGTAGAAATGAAAACAAACTAACACGGATTTGCATTTAGGAAGCAAAAGGAAGAGAAACCCCCAAATAATACAACAGCTTACTCTTAGAGGGTCCCAGGAAGAGTAGGGTCAAGGTATGGGAGAGGAAGTGTGCCACTTTGGCTATACCTTGTTATTAAAAAAATGGTAGGTAATTTTTAATATTATAAAATTTTATAGTTTATATTTTACTTTAGCTTTTTGATGCTTGAAAGCATGTTCATAGTCTACATATTAAAACAAACCACAAAAGGTATGGAAACATATACAAATGAAACAGTATTTCACAGGTTAAAGGAACATAAATCATTAATGCAAGTAACTTCTAAACATAATATTTTCTCTATACACTCTAAATCAAGGGAGAAAAGTAAAACACCTGAAAACAAATCATGAACTCTTTCTCATGGGTTGGTTTCAAAGAGTGATATGAAAGTGGCAGTTCAGAAACTATTTTCTGTATATCATGAGATTAAGCAGATAAATAATGTATTGAAACTGTTGGGAACCAGAGATTTCACTCTAAAATTAAAAAAAAAAAAAAGAAAGAAAGAAACTATGAAGAAAGAATGGAGTTAAGGAACAATCATGAAAATTTTGGGTTGGAATGGGAAATATCAATGTGAACTCTTGATTTCTAACATTGTATGTAACTTTTTAATTCCTCCTGTGTACAGAGAAAAGCAGAGTGTTTTCTTAAACAAACAAAAAACAAGTAAAGGGGCGCCTGGGTGGCTCAGTGGGTTAAGGCCTCTGCCTTCGGCTCAGGTCATGGTCCCGGGGTCCTGGGATCCAGCCCCGCATCGGGCTCTCTGCTCAGCAGGGAGCCTGCTTCCCCCTATTCCTCTGCCTGCCTCTCTGTCTACTTGTGATCTGTCTCTCTCTCTCTCTGTCAAATAAATAAATAAAATCTTAAAAAAAAAAAAGAGTGAAAATATCTGTTGTCTCGTTTTTGCCATTTACTAACTCTTTTACTATGAGTAAGCTACTAACTTTTCAGAGGCTTTATTTTGTCACCTGTAAAACTCTGAGGCACGGATCTTTGAAAATACTTGGTATTTCAACACAACAACATATAAAGGTGATCTTTCTGTGGAAGATCATTTTTAAATGTGGAAGATTTTATAATGGTACCATTATAAAATAGATTGAGTGTAGTGCCAGGGTGTGTCAGTCAGTTAAATGTCCAACTCTTGATTTCAGCTCAGGTCATAATCTAAGGGTATTGAGATCAAACCCTGCATTGGGCTTCACACATAATGTGGAATCTGCTTAAGATTTTCTCCCTCTCTCTGCTTCTCCCCTCATTGTGCACAATCTCTCTCACTCTCTTTCTCAAATAAATAAATAAATAAATAAATAAGTACTTAAAATAGATTAAGTCAAATGGAGGATATATGTCTTCTAGAACTTTTACCAGAATTTGTCAGCTCTGGCCATAGGCCCTTCTTGCTAAGTAGCTGAGTTGTGGTCAGTCATGAATCAGAGATGATACACATCACTGTTGCACCAGTGGAGCTCAGCATAACCAACACCAGAGCAGCACAGCGTGCAAAATTTTAGCACTCTCAGTACAGATGGTAAATAAAACAACCCTTGGGAAAATTTATACCAGTTTCAAAATCATATTCTTAAATTCCTTGCCTATTGTCCTACTTTTATGGGTTGAAAGTTTGTGTCCCTGCAAAATTCATATGTTAAACCCCTGCTCCTAATGGGGTGGTATTAGGAGAGGGGCCTTTGGGAGATGAATAGGGTTAGATGAGGGCTTGAGGGTTCTTCAAGATGGATTAATGCCATTATATGAGGAGATCAGAGAGCTAGCTCTTTTTGCCATGTGAGGATATTTCAAAAAGGCAGCCACCTGTGAGAAAGCTGAGAAGAGGGTCCTCGCCAGGACTTGACCATGCTATCATCCAGATCTTGGAATTCCCAGTTTCCACAACTGTGAAAAATATTAAGGAGGGCACAGATTGCATGGAGCACTGGGTGTTATACACAAATAATGAATCATGGAACACTACATCAAAAACTAATGATGTACTATATGTTGACTAACATAACATAATAAAAAAATTTCTATTCTTTAAGTCATCAGTCTATGGTGTTTTGTTATAGCAGCCAAACCTAAAATACCTATTAAAAAATTCATATACAATTCCTTTTATCTGCATTTCTCATAAACTTGAAATAATTTCCTAACACACTAATTATTTGCACATTATAAAATCTTGTCTGGATGGTTTATTTGAAATGATAAACCATGTAAATAAAAAGAATGAATAACTCTTTCTGTATAACCTGTTTTTAAATCAGTGATGGGTTTTTATTTGTTTGTTTGTTTGTTTTTGTTTTTGTTTTTTTTAGAATAATCTTTTCACTATGTTCCTAAAGGTACAATGGAGAATATCTCTTCCATTATATAAGTCAAATACAATGAGATCTCTTGACAAATTAATGGTACTTAGAAAATTTTAAAATCTATTAAGTCAAAGGATTCTGTTTAAGTGAACTTCTCTTTGAAATATTAATGTCTATTTGAGTCTGCATTTATTAAATACTGATATATTTCTTCCTCCACAAAAGTAACTGTGTTAATATTCCAGAAATCAGCCATATGTTACTGCTCTGGATCTCCTGTGGTTTTTGAGACATGAATTCTCACCCAGTATCTTAGCAAACTGCCTTTTCAGTACTGCATTAAATCAACCACTTGAGAAATATTATGATAACTATGGTAGTCACTATATAACCTTCATATGTAGAAAGTGTGATTCTATTTTATTATCACAATTCTTCTAACATTGAGGTATTGGTTTTTTTGTTTTGTTTTGTTTTTGGAATAACTTCTTTCTACTGGAGATACCAACTGCAGTTAAGATTGAGGCTAAGATGCATTTTAGTGAAAGTAGAGAGAACTATGTATGTATGTGTGTGTATTTCTTCGAGTAGGTACATTACATTTAGAATAAATAAAAATTTTGAAACACTTAGAATAATAACATTTATTCTATGTTTTTCTGACTATAAACTCCTGCTAGATGAAAAAAGAGAGCAAATAAACATTTCTTTCATGATATCCAGTTGCAGTCAGCTAAAAAATACCTTAATGTGTTGTAATATTATATTGTGAAGGACATCCATTCTAAGGATTAGAAATGTCTCTTTAAGTACTTGTAGTTGACTGCATAGTTGATTTAGGGAATTTCCTTGACATCTAAAGTTCTATTTCTTTTTTATTCCGAAGTTCAGAGAGAAGGTTCCTATTACTCCAAATGCATATGACCAGGTAAATGATGTAGCCACACAAAAGAGAGGCTCATTTTCCTGAGATATTATATCACGGAGGCTCTGAAACTAGAACCATCATAAAAAAGGTTGAAAACATGGGGCTGAAAAGGGGTATTAGGAGGAAATCTGAAACATGGGACCGCAAAGGTCTTCCCTCATCTCAGTCTCTGAAATTAGATAGATTCATGGCCTTTTCCCAGAGAATGGTCTGTATCCAGTAACTGTCTTAGAGATAGAAAGGCCTAGCCTTCTTACTCCCAAATCAAGATGAATCTGAAAGCAATCTCAACCTCCCTTTTCATACTGCTAAATTGCCAGCCCAAGGGGTTCTCCAAAAGGCAGAGGGACGGTATGGAGAGTTTTAAAAATATTTTCTTCTACTGCAATTTGGACAGGACAATTTGGGCTGAGCATCAGGCTCAGAATCTTTTATTATTTTATTTCCTTTTTCAGAAGGTATGCCAGGGCGCCTGGGTGGCTGAATCAGTAAAGCATCTGACTCTTGATTTTGGCTCCGGTCATAATCTCAGTGTTGTGAGATAGGGATCCATGTTGGTCTCAGGGCTGAGGAGGGAGCCTGCTTAACACCTTCCCTCTCCATTTCCCTCTGACCCTCCCACGGCTTGTGTTCTCTCTCTCTTAAAAAAAAAAAAAAAAAAAAAAAAGCCTCATTCAACATCATAAAGAGATTTTCCCGTTTTTATTTTTTCTGGAAGTCTTATTGTTTTACCTATCATATTTAGGTCTATGATACATTTCAAATTAATGTGCTAAGAGATAAGGGTCTTAATTCATTTTTGTTTATATGGATATCCTACTTGATTTGTACCATTTATTGAAGAGACCATCAAATCTCCACTTCACTGCACTGTTTTATGTTTTTCATAACATGTTATACATGTCTACAAGTCTGGTATTCTCATTTTTTTATCCATATGATAAAGCTGTGGATCATGGAAGTGAAGAAGACATATAACCAATAAGTCCAAAAGGAATCATTCCAAGATCTTCTGGCTGCCAAATTAATGTTTTTCGACCTTGACTGATTTCTGTGGTACTTTTTATATTACCTCAAAAATATAGATGTATTTGTTAAACTAACTAATAACTAAATCGGTAAATATACTATAGATGTAAAGTATATTCTGAATGATCTGAAAAGTAGTAGTATCTCTGAGAACTTGCTTTGTCCATGAAATGAGAACATAAGAGAAGTGAGTGACTGCATGTGTATCTAACAAGACAATGGAAATACATATTTCAAGTTGGAGTAGAGAGGTTGTCTTGAGGCTAAAATGGTATTTCAGTAGTAAAATTTTATGGAAGTAGAGGCATTGTTCTAAATGGCAAGTAAGTAAGAGTAGGGGTAGGATAACTCTTTTGATGAATGACCAGTATTTGATGTGAAAAAGATGTTCTGTTAATTTCAGCACAAATACACAGAAAAGTAAAGTCTGGTAACTATATCATTCTGTAATATAGTCATAATGCAGCAAAAACTAGGAGTCTTTTTAGAACAGAACTTAATGGAGACTCTAAAAATATTTGTTGAAAATTCTTGAATATGTATTGAGAACTTAGATTCACTAGACATATTTTACTAACCAATAACATTTTAATAATAATAATTTTTTTTTAAAGTATCACTTCAGTTCACTGTGTTTGCATGTCAGTTTTCAGGCTATCTTTATATTGATGGTACTCTATACCCAGAGTGGCTAAGGAATCATCTAGTCTGTATTCCTCAGGTTAATCTTCATCCCTGGCTTACTTTGTTCTTATTTGAAAAACTATAGAAATATTTTTCTGGCATATTTTAGTGTTTATTGCCTCTTCATATTTTGCATTGAACTGATTTTTCAAAATTTACCTCAAGAACCAAGTTTTTAATCCATTGATTTATAATTTTCTGGATTCTTCACTAGATGCAGGGATTTTGCTTGATGTACTAATACCAAGAACCACATTGTCAGTGTTTGTGGCACCATAGGATCTTTTTCTCAAACTGAGAATCTGATTCTTAGTCAGCACCTTTGTCCACATCAGCATTTTTCTCTGCTGCAATGATCACAGGTAATATTCCACTCTCTCTCAGAAAGAACCCCTTCTGATTGGTTTCTAAACTGAAAGTGTATTCCTTGTTGTACAACTCAGCAGCCCTTTTTGTGTAACACTTTATTTGTTATGAAACTTAGTTATATATTTGATATTAATTAATGTTTATTGGCCAGCAGATAGATTTTAAAATTATAAGATGCATACGTCATTTTAATTTTTTTTATATTTCCGAATCTCCTATCTCAGTAATACTAATAATGGCAACAATAACTTTTTTAAAAAGTATTCTTCATAATGTCTCCAAGTGCAATGGTGTAATGTTTTATATTATTAAACAAATGCTCAGGGACAATTATGATTAGGTTGTAAACTCATTTCAATGCCCAAGTTTTTTATTGTCACCTTCTCTGAAGAACCCTAAGCACTGAAGTAGAAATGATCAGATACTAAGGGTGCACTGAAGAAAGGTAGTCCAAGTTCACAGAGTTGTGCCTACCCAGTGGGCTTGTAAAGCATGCACTCAGGTAATAATATTAGCGTTACAGGAAATGAAAGCATTATGGTGAATGTGAAGGCAAACAGATGTCAGCTGGTGTGAAATGCCAATGGGAAAAATTAAAAAATAAAAGATGAATTCAAATGAGAATAAACCTAAGTATTCCAAATAAAAATCTAATTAAAGTAGTGCTTACTAGAAATAAAACATACCCAGTAGAAAGATAACTGCACTCCCTTTCACATCTGGAAAAAAGTGCTAGTTGCTAATGCTTATAACTTAGGGCCAGGGACCAGATTGAACTCCCTAAATAAACAAACCCGTAAAGAAAAATAAATTATTGCATTACATTAAGAAAGTTATACAAAACATGTGTTTACCATTCAAAGAATTTAGAATCATAGTTTGGTCTCCTAATAATTCCAGGCAATAATTAAGATTAACATAGAACTAAGTAAAGAACATAAAGTCATTCTTTGCATGCTAGATCACTCAAAATTAGGACCCAAATCTACAAAGCCAGGGCGTTTTTTTTTTTCTTTCTTTTTTTTCAGTGTAATGACATATATTTGACCTTTATATGTAATTATAATCTGAAAATTTACTTCTGACATTAATTCACATTGCCTAAAAACATGTGTCTAGACTTTGCTATATCTACATATTTTTTTATACCAAAATTGAAGAAAATGGAAGGGAAATTAGAAAATTCAAGATAAAAGAAAGCTGTTTGGCTTAAGGTCATGGGAAAAGCTATGATGTAGATCTCAATGTCCCTATAAATGTGTAGAAATTTCCCTTCCCAACACAGGAATAAGAGTCAGAAGAAAGAAGCATTTTCTAAAGAATAATCAGATTCAAAAATAACAACTGACCCAGAAGGCTGTTTTCTGAGACTAAAAAGCCTGTCTACTAAGGAGTGTCTATTTTTCAGTGAGCCAGAACTATGCAAAGTCCTAGCAATATCCACATTTCTGGAAATTGGGATTTCATATACTTGCCTCCAGGAGTAGACATTTTCTTCTTGTGTGACTTTGTGTTTAGGGATACAAGGTGACTTGGTATAAGAGATTATAGCCAATTAGAATGTGGAGGAAGACTGGGAAAAATTCTACAACCCTATTTTATTCTGCTACCTCAATTTCCAGCTTTATGATGTCTAGAAAAGAATAAGTTAATCGACCAACCTTGGTGTTCATATACCTAAAAAATATTTAAAAATGCCAAGACAGAAAATAAGTATAGAGCAAGGCTACCTAACAAAAGGTTGGAATCTAGTGTTTACTTTTCCAGTTACTATGATTGCCAGATGGGTCACAAAAGCATTAATGTCCACCTGGAAATGGGCTCTCTTCCCCAGTGAAGGTTAGCTTCCTCTCCATACTTTTAATCCAGAAAGTCATTGAGAAATAACTGAAATCTAGAAAGAATGATTTACTCTATCCCCTCTGTTACACATGAACAAATCTGAGTTCTGTATAGCATTTGTAACCAATAAGTTACACAGCTACTTAATGGCCAGACTTACATTAGAATATTGAAATTTGTGTAAATATGTTGTCTTTTTTTATACCTTTGCTTTTAAAATGTGTATAAATGGCTCTCAGCTCCCCGTTGTTATTACCTTATTTATTCTGTCTCTCAATTTTAGCAATCCTTATGTATTTATTCATGACAAACACTTGCTTGGGGCTTTCTGCATGGTTGAAAAATAATGAGAAATCAGGTCTATAATTAATCAGATTTTCTCTTTACTTACTGAAAAACATAAATTTAAGTGTATGTAGTTATCCTACTAGTAATAAGTTTTAGTTTGTTTAAGATTTAGCACATATAGGAACAACATTTGAAATTGAAACAGTTAGGTTTATAAAAGCCAAATGTAGTTTTTAAAAGCATTTTGAAGGTTTTTTTTTTGTATATTTTCAAATGTTTGTATATTTATGCTAATTAGTTCTTGGCAGATTTTATTTTTGTAAGAATCCATGACCTGAATATATGGAATAGCACAATATCTATATTGAATTATGAAATGTTAAGAATACGTGTCCTGAAGACTTTTAAAAAAATTTTTGGGGGAGCTTCTGGAGACTTTTAGTAACTCTTAATGGCTGTGATATGATTAATAAGTTGACTTTACCTCTTTGAGTTCTCATTTGAAAAGTGAGAAAATAGTATCTCCATTATCAGAGAGAGAGAGATATATATACCCATATTTACAACAACCTGTAGATCTCTCTCTCTATATATATATATATTAAATCACTTAGAATAGCACTGGAATAAAAGCTCTATAAAATTGTTGGCTATTAATATTATCACCATTAATACATTTTTAGACTTTAAGACTTATATACCAGGCTTATTACTGGTTACATTTTTCATTCTTACATTTATTTTCCATTTCTCTCTTGCGATTAACATATTACTTTGCTATACCAAATGCATATTGTAAGTAATTTGATACCCATTGTAATATGACAAATTATACATAAAAACAAAATAAATTCTCCAGAAACAAAAATACAAAAAATCGTGGGCCATGCAAAAATGTCAATGTTCAACTAGCAAGATGGATTTTGGTCTAAAACATACCAGGAGATACCACATTAACTCTACAATAATCTTATTTGAACTAATGTGAGTAGACTCTGAAAAACAATATATTTTTTTTAAATCTTAGTTCTTACCTAAATTTTGGAAATTTATATTAAGAACAAAAAAATTTCTTATAATATTAAGCTTAAACAAGACAAACATCCATATTGAAATGAGCAATTTGCTTTGGAGTGGGAGATTTAAACAAACAAAAAAAGCATGATTCTTAAATTATACCATCTCCTCCATTTTTTACTCTTGATGTTAGCTTACTTTAATTATTAGTCTTGCTGTACACTTAAATATGATGAAAACCATTTGGCTCAATTTATATGCATCTTACAAATAAATTTAAACATAAGCAAAGAAGTAGTATAACTACAAGGATAAATTGGCACAATTTCCATTATGGAGAAGATTCAAGAACAACTGTTTTAGTAAATATATTAAGCAGATAAAAATGAAAATACTAAAAATTATACACAAATTGATAAATATTAAGTTTTATTGCTAGTCATAAGTAAAACCTGTTGCAATTATATAACTGTTTTTCCTTCAGGGCTCGTGAAATATTTTTTCAAAGTTGTATGAACAAAGGAGTAGATTAATTTTTAAAGAATTAGCATAACAAAGACCACAGAGTAGGATCACAATGCAATTAAATTCCACATTAATAACAATAACAGCAAAACTAATATTCCAATATATTAAACACTATAAAAACACAGTAATATATGGGTCAAATGAGAAGTAGTAGAAAAATTAAAAAATGATTTGGAACTACCAATAATGATGAATATACAACAAATCAAATCTTTTGTGATTCAGATAAATTAGCAAATGAAGAAAAATATATGGTCCTAAATGTCAGAAAAGAACAAATGTTAAAATTAAATTAAGCCAAATCTTCAACTGAATGGGCATCCAAGAAAATTGAAAGGAGATGATGATTATATTAGCAGAAATTAATGAGCTAGAAAGAAAAGAGCAAGAAAAATCAACCAGAACAAGAAATATACTTTTTAAATCTAATAAAATTTCAGACATTCTAACAAGAATAATCAAGCAAAAACATAGAATGTGGTTATCAACAAGAGTATGAATTAAAGTGAGGTACAACTAAATAATAAAAATACAAATGAAGTATCAGTTTACAATGAGAAATGATATAAAAATTGACTGCATTCTATAGGCCAGCAAAAAAAGAACATATTTAAAAGAAATATACAATGTAAATAGCATAATCTTGTGAAATCATCTAGGAATGATGCTTAAGGAATGGAGTAAAATATTTTTCAAGATAGTTATACTAGCATGCTGAAAACCATTTTTAAAGACCTATACAGAATAGCAAGAAACACACCATGTTCATGGCTATAATAAATAGGCCAGTTTATTTGTACATTGATTTATAAATAATATGTAATCTTATTAAAATTCTAATGTTATTTTTGTGGGACTTGGTAAGACTGATCCAAAATTTATCTGGCAAAGCAAAGGGCTCAGAATATACAAAATATTTATGAAAAATGACATTTTTGGAGAGACTCATTTACAAGATAATGAAGGCTTATTATAATGCTGCAGTAATTCAAAGAATATACTGTTGATGTACATATAAAGAGATAAACTGAACAAGGCAGTGAGCATAGAAATATTTTTGCCTATGTACGAATATGTCATTTGTTACAGAGGTGGTACTGCAGTTCAGTGAGAAAAGAATATTGTTTTCTTTAAGTAGTGCTGTGGTCACTGACTATACTTTCCAATAATAAACAAACAAAATGGATCCACATTTCACACCATGAACAAAATTCAATTTCAGATAAGTTAAACACTTCTAAAAAAGAAAAAAAAATCAGGAATTTTATTTAGTCATCATCTTAAGGTCCTAGAAAATACCTGGCATGTAATTGGTACTCAATAAATTATTTGAATAAATACAGGACTACATGAAATCAGAGTAAGGAAAGATTTCATGAAACACTTGAGTCTGTAATAAACCATATAGGGAATGACTGATAAATTTTGATAATTTAAAATAAAAATTTCTGTTCATCAAAAAACACCATTAAGGAGTATAAACACATAAGCCATAAACTGGGAGAAGATATTTGCATTAAATATACATTAAAATATTAGTATTTAGAATATATAAAGAACTTTGACAAATAAATAAGTAAATGACAACTCAATTAAAAAAATAAACAAAAGATATGACTAGGTATTCTGGTGAAGAGACAATAGAAATCACCAGTAAACATATGAACAGAAGGAAAGATAGCTCTATTAGTAATATTTTATTTTTGTTAGCTGGGGGGAGAATCATGGTTGTTTAAGTTAATCATTAAGTTTCATTTATTTTACATATAAACATCCACATGTATATAGACTTGATCTTTTGAAGTCTGACATATAACGAAAAAAGGAAATAATATTAAGAATAAGAAACAATGTCTGAGTAAGAACTCTTAAAAATACACTAATTATGAATTAATAAAAATATTAAGATAAATTTACTAAAATTGACTGAGTGCTTTTTGTTTATCCCCCCTTGACCTAGTAATTTTACATATCTTTTCCATAGTTTTTATATAATTATTGCATATATTTTAAATAGGTCATTTTCCCTAACTAAATGGAGATTTTAATAGGTAGACTCTATTACATCATGAACATAATATTAAGAACATAAGGATTAAGAAATATGCCTTGCTCCACCTTTTGGGGATCAATATAAACATAAATAAAAATGAATGATGGTGGACATTACCTTGGTGAATTTCAAAGATGTTTTCTCCACACGTGCTATTCAGTATGCAGCCATGGATCCATGGGCACATTCATGACCAGAGTGAACCATTATAGCAATGCTTCCACAAATTGATCTTCATTACTTCCCTCTTCATGACTGCTTGGTGGTTTGTTATTCATTAAAACCGAATGAATTCTGGATTCTATAGAGTGGAAGAGCTAACCACAACCATTCATTCATCTATTCAATATTGAATGTGTAACTGAAGATCAGAATCTGTTAAAAAACACAGCAAGCTCTCCAGGACTTTACATTTCATTATACCGAGCATCTATTAATTTTTTCAATGTTACCGAGATATTATTCTCCAGCCCATATTTCTTTCTGTAATAAATTTTGTCGGGACCAATTTTAGACATTGTACAAACATTCCAAGAAGCAAAACTGCAGGAACAAAATAATTAGGTCAAAAGATCTGCTTTACTACAGCTCATTTGCTTAACCAAAACTCATGATAGCACAGTGCTTTTTTTTTTTTTTTCTTCCCTTTAACTTTCAAGTCCCTGTAAATTCACTCAGGATTCCTTCCTGGGCCATCTCACAGCAAGCAGTTGTTCAGTCAATCCCTCCCAATGTCCTTTTCTTTAGAAACTTCTATCTGTTTCACAGAGCCTGTGTGTGTGTGTGTGTGTGTGTGTGTGTGTGTGTGTGTGTGTGTATGTGTAAATTATAATCCAGTCTAGATTATTGAACATTTTTTTGTTCTCAGTTAACTTTTACTTTGCCAAATACTGCAGTGTATAGAATGACTGACAGTTAACATACTTCCAGGGAGGTAGCCTACCAGCCAGCAGGGTGAATTTGAGCCAGGTGTGTATACAATATGGCAGGTGCCACGGTCTGTTGCTAGGCAGGTTGAATTCGTGCTTTCTGCCTACATACAGCACTTACCATTCATCTAAGCTAGTACCACCATTTCTGGAACCCTGCAAATTAGATATGATATGCTGCACAGTTTATCTGTCTGTGTTTTGTACAGCAGATGGTTGGCTGGTTGTTTTTACATATAATAAGTGGAAGTAGCACACATCTATAAATAAACAGTACATTAAGCACTCTTTTGCCAAGTACTGTACAGAGTTTTCTTTTTTTTTTTTAATTCAAATATGGAAGTAGATCCTGTCACAGGTTTTCTGTTATGAATGCAAATTTAAGGCATAATTATATTCAGAGTAAAACAGGATGATTAGGACAAGAATTCATGTCTGCTGTTTCATCTTTAGCACTAGACTGCCTTTGTGTCCTTTGTTAGATGAGAGATTTGCTCAGCTAAGAGGAATGAACCTCACAAGGTCATTTTGTTAATTTCTCCACTAAAATGATCAGATCTATAGGAATAAATAATGGGCATTGTTCTCACATGTTGAAAAATATCCATGATAATATGCACAGTGTCTAAGTGGACTTAGGTCAATGTCTATACTTCCCAGACTGTTTAAAGACTTTCCTATGAAATGCTGTGGTGGGAGGGAGCTCAAAAGATCAGAGCTGCAGATAGTAAATTCTAACCCAAATGCTTCCTTAATATAAGATTTCTTTGTTCTGTTGAGGAGTTACAATAGAAGCTAAAATATTCATTGAACAGCTTTAAGACTTCCAACAAACTTTTTCTCCCCAATGATCTTTTATATGTCACTAATTCTGAAAAGGTGATAAGTATTGAGAAAACTTCTTAAAAGCATGAATTATCCACATTTTCCATACCTTTGTACTATTTTAAAGTTAGCACTTATATTTAGAATTGTTTCTTAACCAGAGTTTTTATGCCCATACTACAGGCAATATTCACGTATACAGATAAATATTAGCATCACAGTATGTGACTGTGCATTCTCAATGGGTTGTTTAGAAAAGTTTTAAAACGTGAATTTGCTAGCTAATGAGTAAAATGTAAAAATCAATAAACTGATGGCAATAGTGATTACATTTGAAGTGAAGGTAAATACTTTTGAAATAATATAAAAATGGAAGGTTTATTTGAGGAGTAGTAAAAAGGTTTATTTGAAGGATAGTAAACTGTTCTATCATTAATTGTGACAGTCTGTAATTTGGCTGACCACAAAATCTGTCAGTTATTCTCTTAATAGAGTAAATAGTACATTAATATATTTGGAGGAAAAAACCCTATAACAGAAAGAAGAAATACTGTGATTAGTCCTCAGTGTTTTCTTTTCATCTTCAAACTCAGTGAGTTTGCAATGGCTCAAACTCACTGAGACCTCGGGACTCATAACACAGATGAAAAAAGTAAGATCTTTAACATCAATGAAGGAAACTAAATATTTAGGGATAGGAGAGCTATGCTTGACAGTGTTTCTATTTAATTTACACCCCCGTATTGGTGCCAAATCTACTCCCTGTATTTCTTCATGTTCCCCAGCTGCAGGGCATTTGCACATGCTCTTACTTCTGGTTCCAGTACTCAGTTGTTGCAGATCACTGTATTCTTACTATCAATTGTATATTAAAGTTTGTTCAGACATTTTTAAATTAATAACTACACTCTACTGAATCTCAACAAATGATCAGATAGACTCTCTGCCTTGAGAAGCTTAAAAAAGTGAGATGCTTGAAGTGAACTTCCAGGAAGAGTTGCCTTTTTCGACTTCGGAGACAATCGTATCACTTACTAAGAGTTTTGGTTTGTTGCTCTGACAAAAACACTTAAAAGAATTCTTCACGTGCAAGGCATCCTTCTGGGCATAAAAGAGAGAAAAGCTAGTCTATTTTCCCATCCCATGTCATTACACTATCTCCAGTGGAATTGTTTCTGGAGGGAGGGAAACAGAATCAAAGCAGACAGAGTGTCTTGTACAATCTCCCCGTGAGTAGGAAGGATGGCAACACAAAGATACAGTGACTGCTTCCACTCTATAGCAAAATTCCACTATTGGATTAAGAGACCCTTTTCATAGCATCTAGGAGGCCCATCCTATTAATTTCTCATGTTTTATAAATGGAAATTAAATAAAATTGTCCCATGACAAATATGAGGGGAGAAAAGAATACAGTTTTATAATCAAAGTCTACAAGCTATTTTTCTACAGGGGAAAAAAGTAATGTTAGCAGGATTCTGGACAGTAAACATTGCATTTGTGTTTGTTCACTGTTCAGAAAGAATTGCATGGTGATTATAAATAAATTATAAATTATCAAGGTAATGATAAATAAATATCTGGAACAAATATTTCAAAGAAATAAGAATATCAAAGCTAACTTAAGTACTAAGATTCCATTTCTTAATATGTAAATTATAGATAATAGTTGATATAATATTAACACCTATATATCAATAAATGAAATTATAATGCAAGTGCTCTGGAAAAAAAAATCATAAAATGAAATTTTATAAAATGTGTCATTATTGGGCCACCTGGGTGGCTCAGTCAGTTAAGCATCCAACTCTTGATTTCAGCTCAGGTCATGATACCACAATCCTGAAATGGAGCCCAGCATTAGGTTTCATCCTCAGTGCAAAGTCTGCTTATCCCTCTCCCTACCACTTGTGCTCTTGTTCTCTATCTTTGTCTCTCTCAAATAAATAA
This sequence comes from Martes martes, assembly GCF_963455335.1. Lineage (NCBI taxonomy): Eukaryota > Metazoa > Chordata > Mammalia > Carnivora > Mustelidae > Martes > Martes martes. The sequence goes on from NC_137889.1 coordinate 81,405,923, forward strand.
ATAAAATCTTTTAAAAAAAATGTGTCCTTAGGGGCACCTGGGTGGCTCAGTGAGTTAAGCCTCTGCCTTAGGCTTAGATCATGATCTCAGGGTCCTGGGCTCTCTGCTCAGCAGGGAACCTCCTTCCCCCTCCTCTCCCTGATTCTCTGCCTACTTGTGATATTTCTCTCCCTCTGTCAAATAAATAAATAAAATCATTTAAAAAAAATATGTCCTTATTAATATGGTGATTCGGTGCAGACTCTGGGCTCAGAGTCTTGGCTTGAATCCTGGCTCTGCCACTTGCATGAACTTTGGGGGGTTGCTTAATATCTCTATGCCTCAGTTTCTCAACTGTAAGAGTTGAGAATTTTGAATGAGTTAATATTGAATGAGTTAATTCATGAAACTTGTTTTGAAGAATATTTGCACTCCCTAAAGGCAAACTACCACTATTATTAAAAATTATGCAAATGATCCCTATTATTAACCACAGAACAGTAAAATAGCCATCTGAATAGCATTGTCTGAATCTTTATTGTATTTCATTTCGTTGCTGTTCTTAAAATCACTTAAAATCACTTAAAATAAAGTTTACACTCCTGAGTATGCTTGCCTGCAACGAATGTCATGATCTTGCCTCAACTTGCAGTTCTCAAAGGACCCAGTCACAATCTTTCTTGATCCAAGTCTTTGCTCATTTTTGTTTCTGTCTTTGATCCTTTTTCACCATTCTTACTCCTTTTCACCTAACTCTATCCAGGATCCCCTGTAGCACTTTCTTACTTGTGTATGTATGCATAAATGTGTGTATATATATGTGTGTGTATTATTTCAAATTTTTATTTAAATTCCAGTTAGCTAACATGTAGAGTAATATTGTTTTCAGGAGTAGAATTTAGTGATTCACTTACACATAACATGCAATGTTCATCACAAGTGGCCTCCTTAATCCCCATCACTGATTCAGCCCATCCGCCATGCACCTCCCCTCCAGCAACCCTCAGTTTGTTCTCTATCATTGAATCTCTCATGATTTACTTCTCTTCTCTCTCTCTTTTTCCTTCCCATATATTCATCTGTTTTGTTTCTTAAATTCCACACATGAGCCCTGTAGCTCTTTCTTATCCTTATCTTAGCACTATATTGAAATCATCTTTTTGGTAGGCTGGCTCTTTCACTAGAAAGAAAGAAGCTTGAGGGCAAGGATTACATTTCATTTTTTACTTTTGTGCTCTTTGAACCTTGGCCAATAACTCCATGATGTGGGCCACAAAAGCAAAAGAAAAAACTAAATTTCTTGACTGCCTACAGTCCATTGACAAGTCCTTAAAACAGGTAGAGGGACCTTCCTCTAGGAACTCTGCTGTCTGGATATTGACATTTGGCTAAGGGCAAAAGGCAATCTTAGCTTGACATTATCCTGACCCACAAGATCCTGTAAGTCTACTTTAACATATAAAAGTTGCTTTGGAAACTTCCTTTATCTCTGCCCCTCATCCTGAGATATATTTTAGCAATCATCTTCCAAGCACATGGCCTCTGATATGCATATGAAAGGTCTCATGACCAAGTTTTTATTAGACAGTAAAAAATGACCTTTTCCTAACAATAGCAACCCCCTCAAGGTCCTGGAAATCTTGCTTCCAAAAGTCCTTAAAGATTTACACTATCCCTAACCCCCTCCCCACTTGAAAGTATATAATCAGTCACTCATCACAGCTCCAATGCAGCTCTTTCTGCCCACGGATCTTGTCCCTTTGCTCTAATAAAACCCCCTTCTTATCCTGAAGATGTCTCAAGAATTCTTTCTTGATCATTTGCTCCAAATCCCATTTCCACATCATTTCATATTATAGAAATTCAACAAGTGTTTGATAAATGAATAATTAAGATTATCAATTAATATAAACACACTGGAAATAAGCCTTGTTGTCTTTTGAGAGGGAAACTCTCTATCATGTCTAGACCAATGGTTCTCAGGCTCGGGAGCACATTGGAACCTCTAGGGAACTTTAAAAACAAAACAAAACAAGAAACAATGCTCAGAACCTACTAGTTTAATAATAAGAATCCCTGAGAGGTGGTGCTCATACATATATATATATTTTTGAAGGTCCAGGTGATTCCATTGAAACAACTTAATTGAGAACCCTGGTCTAGAACAACATTGGTTCATAAGAATATTTGTAAACAAAATCTAAAATCCTTTAAGTCTAAATCTCTACCTTTGATGGTATACCTCTAAGAGTTTCTAGCTAATTGTATTTAAATGTCTGTGACATTTTAAATGTTATTAATTTTCTAATAATTTTATGTGACTTTATTTTCCTATAATCATGGAAGTTATTTTTTGTTTCCATCAGGTAACCTAGATGAGTGGAGCACAACTGTGCCTTCAGGGTTTTATTTAGCTGCAGAATTAGGTTGTTAAGATGTCAGTCCTTAAATGCCCTAACTTCCATTTGGGTCATGGTAAAAAAAAGTCCTGGGTGAATAATAAATTTGAAAATTTATGTAAAAATTTCCTCTCTTGAGTGTGTTATATGCATCAAAAATTCCCAATTATACCTCCAGTCACTGGAAGTTTTTACTGGTATTTTCCAGGTTCAAATATGTGCTTCTTTTTAGTACTTCTTATTATTTAAGTTTTAGTCTATACTTAAACAGTCACTGAAATGTTACAGTTGATTATATCCCCTCCATTAATTAGAGTGATGAAAGTACAGGTGAAGGTGGAATTTCTTATGCATAATTTCATGGTTGATAAGGGCCAAAGTCAGAAAGGTCAGCTAGATTATTAATTATGTTTATGTTACAACAATATTTTATTTCACACAAATATTTAATTCAACATAGCTGTGTTTATTTCCAATCCCTGAGTTATGAAAGATACTGGAAACATATACCTTGATTTTAATCTAATTTTAAATCTATACCTATTTCATTTTATTATTTTTATTAAGATAAAATTGATATGCAACATTATATTAGTTTCCCGTGTATGATATAACAATTCAATGTTTGAATATATTGCAAAATAATCCACATAGTAAGTCAAATTAATATCTGTCACCATCCATAGTTATAAAAGTTTTTTCTCATGATGAGAACATTTAAGACTTCCTCTCTTAGCAACTCTCAAATATGCAATACAATATTAACTGTATTGTACCCATCTCAAAAGAGATAATTCTCCATGTCAGGAAAATATTGTTATTAGTGTAAATTATTCTATCTTGGATATTTTAATGCTCATGTCATTGTTATTTGTAAAAGAAAACTTGAAAGTCTTAAGAAGTAAAACCAATGTAGCTATTTGAATAGCTTGAATTTTCTTTGCTTTTGGAATCTGCTCATTTATTGGTCAGTATCAAATTTTCCTATGTTTTCCATACTCAGTTGCAAAGTTAAAGGTAATTTAATTTTTTAACATGTCTCCAAACAGGTGGGTGACATCAATTTTAACAAATTAATTGTAATAATCTAGTTTATATTATCCAAAATGAAATTTTCTAAAGGTAGACCAGAAAAATCTTCTAAAATTGAAAGATAAAAATGTACTTTGGGATCACAGGTCAGAGAAGACTGGAAAAGTGAAAAGAAATGTTAAATGATTTCCTTTAGCTTCAGTGCATCGGTGCTAAAGCAATACTTACTTTCAAATTAGATGTACATATGTATGTATGTGTGTGCGTGCATATACAGCTTCATAAGTTACTTTTTTTTTAAGATTTTTTATTTTTCGAGAGAGCATAGGGGAAAGGGGCAGAAGAACACAGAGAGAGAGAGAGTCTCAAGCAGTCTACCTTCCAAGTGTGGAGCCTGACAGGGACCTCAACCCCAGGACTGAGATCATGATCTGAGCCAAAATCAAGAGCCACCCAGGTGCCCCCAGTGGTATAAGCTACTTTAAAAATGTCTCCTGGGTTTAAATACTGTTGCTATTATATACAATAATTAGCAAAATAAGTTATATAATTACACAATATTTGACTTCATGTGAAATTTTATTTACATTTTCTTTACCTTCTATAATATTAAAGAACTTTTTTTATATAATGTTAACATCTAACAGTTGGTGAAAGCTGACCTAAACACATTTTGCTCATAAGCTCCAGACTCTGTACTTAATATCAACTTGTATTTCAGGACTGCAGGACTGAGCTGAGAAACTCTTGAGCTTCCCTCAAGGTATGATTTTGCTGTATTCTCAAAATATAATGTACATTCATACCACCTCAGTATATTGTTAAATGCAGAATCTGATTCAGCAAGCCAGAAGTGTAGATGTGATTCTATAATTCTAATAAACTCAAGTGATATTATTAAAAGAAGTAGAATAGTAAGAGTTTTTTAATTTCCTGGATCTTTCAATTCCAATGTTTCATTACATAGATGAGCAGGTTTTGTTTTGTTTTGTTTAATTTTTTAAAGATAGTAATGTTGATAAGCAGACAACATTTAAATTCATTTAAGACAACATTTAAATTCTATTATATTTTCTATGACTTCCATGTCTTAAGAAGACATCTTTAGAAAATCTTTAAAGTAATAAACGATGAGGAAGACAATTATCATTTACATGTAATTGGTTAACTGGTGACACAGATAACTATATAACATATAACAGATAACAGATAACATAATATAATTATACTCCTTTTAACAAAGATTGTGGTTCTTGCTCTACCACCACAATTTTCAAGACATTTGGCAATCAACAGTGAGCTCAAAGTTATAGCTAGCGTGAGTGATAAAACTGGGGCTTTGTGATAGGCATAGTGCTGTCAGTACATATAAACTAAGCCACATGAACAAGGATGCGTGGATTTCAAAGCCTCCAATCCAATCAAATTTTATATAAAATATTTTCATGTAAAATAAATATCCTGCAAAGTTTTTTTGTTTTTTTTACCTGTAAAACAAATGCATTGATTGTATAAGATGACAATTTTCTATTTTTTCACTAAATATTATCAAAAGGCTGTGTTCATAGTTTTCTTTTAACTGTAAAACTCTGACTTGTTTCAAAGAATGAATGTACTTTGTACTACATGGATGTTAAATAAGCTACTTTTTAAATAGAGGTATAATTGACAAATAGGAATTGTATATATTTAAGGCATACAATTTATTGTTTTGTTATTCATATATATTATATAATGATCACCATCAAGCTAATTAATTTATCAATGATCTCATATAGATACAATTTACTTTCTTATATTGTGTGCTTACTGAGAACTCAAGATTAACTCTTTTAGCAAATTTCAAGTATACAATATGGTATTGTTAACTTTAGTCATCATGCTGTATATTAGATCTTTAGAATTTATCTTGCATTCTGAAACTTTGTACCTTTTGACCAACATCTCCCCATTTGCACCTCCCTATCACCTCTGGCGGCCACCATTCTACTGTCTGCTTCTATGAGTTTGCCTATATTACATTTCACATGTAAGTGAGATCATGCTGTATTTGTCTCTCTGTGTCTGGTTTATTTCACTTAGCATAATGCTTTCCAGTTTAATCCATGTTGTTGCAAATGGAAGAATTCCCTTCTTTTTAAAGGCCAAGTAATATTAATATTCTATATGTATATGTTTAAATATATATATGTAGATATATATATATATATATATATATATATATTCTCTTTATCTATTCATCTATTGACAGACATTTAGATTGTCTCCATTATCTTGGCTATTGTGAACAATGCTGCAATGAGCATGGGAGTGCAGATACCACTTGAGATCCATACGTTTACAGTTAACTTATCTTCCAAGGGCATACAATGGGAAAAGATAATCTCTTCAATAAATGGTGTTGGGAAAATTGGACATCTACATACAGACCAACGAAATCAGACCCTTATTTCACATGGTAAATCATCTCAAAATGGATGAAATATTTAAATGTAAGACTAGAAACTGTAAAACTACCATAAGAAAATACATGGAAAAATTTCTTGACATTGCTCTTGGCAATGATTTTTTTTGGGGGGGATATAACATCAAATACACACAACAAATTAGAAATATACATAGAAGTAGGATTGCATCAAATTAAACATCTTCTACACAGTAAAAGAAACTATCAACCGAGTGGAAAAGCAACCTACAAAATAAGAGAAAATTCTTGCAAACCACATATCTGATAAGGGAAAAATATCCAGAATATAAAAGAATTTATACAACACAACATTAAAAACACAAATAATCTAATTAAAAAATGGGGAGAGAACCTTACTGGACACTTCTCAAAAGAAGACATACAGATGGCCAGCAGGTATATGAAGAGCTGTTCAACAACATCAATCATCAGAGAAATGCACATTAAGATTACCCTGAGGTATTACTTCATACCTGTTAAAATGGCTATTACCAAAAAGTCAAAAGATAACAAGTGTTGTCAAGGATAACTACTTTTGTACAGTATTGGCATGAGTGTAAATTGGTACAGCCATTATGGAAACCAGTATAGAAATTTCTCAGAAAACTCAAATAGAACCACAATGTGATAGAGCAATTCCACTTTTGAGTCATTATCCAAAGGAAATTACAAGCTACCTTTAAGGTTTGCATTTATTTTTCTCATTCTGTTTTAATCAAGGATAGTGCCATGAAGTAGACTCTAAAACCATTTACATAACAAATGTTTATTATTTCATGTATTTGTTCCCATATGTTTTCCAAAAACAGATGCATTAGTGGGTTTACAATTCCCTCATTGCCTTAATTTTGTTGTTTTTCCCTTAAGTGTGCTGAGTACTTTTACCCTTTTCATTTTTGTCATATGTTCTCATCATACTACTGCTGTTTTAGGAAGATTCACCAAATAATTACATGAACTTGAATTGATAGGGAAATAAGCAAGAAAACAGTAATCCAAATATTTAATAAAAATTAATCACATTTATCTTGGTTTATCAGGAATTGTAGGTCAAGAACTAATACTTTTATACTGAAGTTATGATTACTTGATAGGATCAAAATTCAATTTAAAATTGAATAAGATTTAAATGATTTGATTAATAAAAAATGGGAAATATTTTGAAAACAATTTAAAGATGTGTCTTAACACAAACAAAAGCAACAAAATAATAATTTTGAAACCAAAACTATAAATGTGAAGTATTTAAAGTAGAAATATAAATGCAACGTAAACAGACTCTGGAGTAAGAGATGAAAAATATTTAGATTTGGGGAAAAACTTAGAGATAGGCTATCTTCAAATAATAAGATGAACTAAAAATCTTTTAAAGATTTTTATTTATTTCACAGAGAGAGAGAGAGCATAATCAGGGGGAGCAGCAGGCAGAGGGAGAGGGAGAAGTAGGCTCCCCATGGGGCAGGGAGCCCAATGCAGGGCTTGAGCCCTGGATCATGACCTGAGCAGAAGGAAGAGACTTAACCAACTGAGCTACCTAGGTGCCTGAAGATGAACATATTTTATATGACCCCCCTAGACCCCCTTCCATTTTTGGAAGGAAAGTATATATTTCTGTAGCAATCCTTTGTTTGTTTATTTTGTTTTTGTGATGGGGGGATGGGATGGGAAGCTCTTGGTCACATCAAGAATGAGAGTTTCACAGACTGTCCCCTACCCTCCTACTCCCCAGAATCTGAGATGAGTGGGAATGAGGCAAAGGCATCATCTGCAGCAATTCTTATCACTTTCTTAGTTAAATATATAAAAAAGTGCTGATTATTCCCAAATCTTTCAGGGAAATGCACATATTTCCCTTGGCTTAAGCTGTTGGAAATAGATGAACACTATCATATGAAAAAGAACCAAATCATTTCTTATTTTTTTGAGAAAGGGTCAAAACTCTAATATTTTTAAGGTAGATAAAATGCTGAATAATAACAATTAACTTTTAGTAATTCTCTTAATTATTTTACAGTGTGTGTTCTCTCTGCTTTAACAGATTTGCAATATGTGGCAAAATAACTGAAACTTAATCTCAGATTTGCCAACACCCTCTGTCATAATTCCTTTATCATAAGTCAAAAAGAGTTATTGATGAAAAAAGCAGAAAAACAATGACACTCATTTTCTATCATGTTCTAGTCCCTGTGGAAGCAACACTTTTTTTTTAATAATTATGTCTTCAGTTTAGCTTCATATATTATGAACTCTCTATTAAGGCAATTATTATCTGGGGCAAATTACTTGACATTTTTTACTTTTTTTTTTTGGTCTAAACTTCTTGACCTATGAAATAGATTTTAGAATATTTACATATAGAGTTCTCTGATAATTTTTTAGAAGATTTTATTTATCCATTTATTTGATGGAGAAAGAGAGAGAGGGAGTATACAAGCAGGGAGAACAGCAGAGGGCAAGGGAGAACCAGGCTCCCCACTGAGCAAAGAGCCCAATGAGGGGCTGGATCTCAGGACCCTGGGATCATGACCTGAGCTGAAGGCAGATGCTTAACTGACTGAGCCACCCAAGTGCCCCAAGTTCTCTGATAATTAAATGAGACAATATATTTAAACTACTTGCTAAAGATTCTGGCATATCATAAGCCTTTCATAAATGTTAACTATAAAATTATTATTCCATTATTGATTCTCACAAGCTATCATTATTTAATTCTCGTTATATCTGGGTGGATATAATGCTTGTTTTTGTTGATAAGGATGTGAAGTTTAAATTTTCAGTAAATTTTCCAGAATTCCCAGAGCATAATGGAAAAGCCAGGATCCAAACTGAATTAACCTGATTCCAATTTCTTATCATGTGCCTGACATAAAGTTTAGTAAAATAAAACTCCAAACTCTACAAGTTTGATTTAGAACTTTTTTCCCCCAAAGAACTATATAGAAAAGTTTTATCATTTTTATTTCTAGTTTCTAAATATTTACACAGATGTATGCCTTTGACTAGAAAAATAAAGTGCATCCAGAGATATAGTATAAGTGGGTGTCATCTCAACATTCTGTATGGCAGAGATGTATGCGTTATAGTTCTGAGGGACTTGTAGTTATCCTAAAAATACACTGTGAATCAATCTCGAATTTTTAGGAATCTCTTTGAAGGTTTAATTTTCACATAACAAACAATTTCTAAATTATTTTCTGTATTCTACAGATTCATTTTTGAAAAACCTTAGTAATTTTTAAAAAGTATTTGTAGCCTCCTCAAAAATAGAAAGTACTGGAAATTACATGAAAATCAAGGTTTCATGATTTACATTTTTAATTTCTACAACAGATATTGAGTTGGTGAAAATATTTTTATTTGAGTTATTCATCTTTGCTTTGGCTTTTTATAGCTTATAAATAATATCAAACAAATATGTGCATTACTAATAGTATAATTTAATCCTGGCAATTTTGCCAGTGAATATTAAGACTTAAAGCAATACCTACATAGAGAGAAGTTAATGACTGATAAGATGAATATGTACTAAGTTTATATTTGTAAGCCATGCCTATGTGGCTGACTCTGTCACTCAGAGTTGGAGAAATTCATTTAATAATAATATGGGTAATTTTTTAATCATTAAGCTTTGTTCTCTTTCTATGAACAATTGGCCAGGAGATGTTAAAAATATATTCAATCTTGCATGATGCTACAGAGAATATAAAATCTTTCCATACATTTTGTTTTTATACCTACATTCAGTACTTTGTTTTGTTTTAGTTTCTTATTTACCATTATTTAGCAACAGAAACCCCTTCTTAAACTGAGATGTGGTGGGACTAGCCTGAGATCTTTTTTTGTTTTTTTTTTTATTTGTTTGCTTTGCTTTGTTTTGTTTACTATAGTCATGCTTATTTCTAAGTGCCAAGGATGGAAACAAAATACAGCAAGAATTTGAGAGTGCAATTTTGGTGTTAAGTCTTAAAATATTATTTAGCGGTTTAGATGATGCAGTCCCATATTTTGAGTTAAGACTATATAGCTCTGAAGGGTTAGGATAAATCTTTGCTTGAATTTACATCAGCTCAAACAACGCTGGCTCTGTTCGTAAACTAGAGCTCCTGCTATAGATGTCGTGGCTGCAGAAGCCAGCTAAAAGCACACTGTACTTTTCATATTCAAGATATTTTATTCTGAAACTAATGTAACACTGTGTGCCAACTCTACTAAAATAAAAATAATTATAAAGTTTTAAAAATTTTTTCACGATGAATAAAAACGGCAGCATCCCGTATCTCATCAATGCTCCTGAAATTATTGTTCTTTTATGAAAGCCATTCCCTCAAGCACCTAATACATGGAAAATATTTATTGACTGGATAATTTTATGAGACACTAACGATGGACTTGACACAAGTCATATACTTAATTTAACCTATTTTAGAGTTACTATTTCCCTTGAAAATTTGTTAGGGTAGCTGGTGAAGTGGGCAGCAAAGAATTGCCCAAAAATTAGAGCAACAAGCAGGACAGTGTTTATTCACTTTCCAAGGGAGGAGAGGGGCCAGATGTCAAGAGAGATAGATGTCAGCCAGACTTTCTGTCCAAATGGGCCTTTTAAGGGTTTTGTTTGTTTGTTTGTTCGTTTGTTTAAGGATGAGAGAGCGTTAGAGCCAAGTTCGTGGGGGAGTGTAGAGAGGGAGCTTGGTCTCAGCCAAGAAGACCAGGAGGTGTCAAGTTTCTCCAGGAACCCCCCAGGGCTCCTGGGGGTTGTGGATTGTGGTCAGGCTAGAGAAGAATATGTTTTGCTGTTGGGGTCTACTTCCTGAGAGTATAGGAGTCCCGGACCTAGAAAAACAAAAAAGAGTTAGGGCCAAGTGCAGACATCTGTGAGCTTTTCTATAGCTTGGCCAGGGAAGGGGGACACTTCGGAAAAGAGTCCTTTCAAAAGTGAACTGAAAATTGAATCAGATCAAATTTTTTGAAGGAAATCACACTCACCAGCAGTAAGCAAGCAGGTGAGAAGACTTTTAAAAAGTTAGTTTCCAGGGTTCCTGGGTGGCTCAGTTGGTTAAACGATTGTCTTCGGCTCAGGTTATGATCCCGGAGTCCTAGAATCTATTTCCTCATAGGGCCCCCAGCTCCATAGGGAGCCTGCTTCTCCCTCTGACCTTCCCCCCTCTCATGCTCTCTCTCACTCTCTCTCCCTCTCAAATAAATAAATGAAATCTTTAAAAAAAATTTTAGTTTCCAGGGATTGGCAAGGACGAAAAGAGCTAGAATGAGTTACTTATTGCCTTCTTCCCTATTCCTCTACCACTCCCACTGCTACTAGTGGATATGGGGAATAGCCAATAGAAGAAGTAATATATGTTTTTATTAGGTAATAACTATGGACTAGAATTTGGGCTAAGTGCTTTATATATATGATATTTGATTTTTGTAATTAACATACAATTATTATTTGCTTCAGGGGTACAGGTCTGTGAGTCATCAGACTTACACAATTCACAGCGCTCACCATAGCACGTACCCTCCCCAATGTCCATAACCCAGCCACCTTATCCCTCCCTCGCACCCACCAGCAACCCTCAGTTTGTTTCCTGAGATTGAGAGTCTCTTAGAGTTTTTTTAAGGAAATTTATTTTGAGGGTGAGGGAGGCAGCCTTTTCCCAAGTTGACCAGGATAGAATAATTAGTTTGAAGAAAGGAAACTAGAAGACAGATATCTATTATCCTGAAGAAAGGCAAAATTTGTGACTTCACCCAAGGAGAATTCACCACCTTACTAAGTTACATGAGATCCCCTGTTCAGCCAGATGTATTTCATGTTGGTAGTTCTCAGCTTTCGGAACTGGCCCTGAGGGAGGAAACAGTGTCAAAATAACTTCATTCCTCCCTTTGTTCCACTTTCCAACACTTATTCTGTCTCATCTGTTTTACATTTCTCCTGCCTTAAACTGTTGCTGTCTCAGATGCTATGCATGATGGGTAGATTGGGTAATTTATCTTCAACCAAAGAATTTTCTCTAGCACCAACTGATAAGCACCAATTATTATGTACTAAAGCATTAACTAAAGTAAAAAATGCCAGATTTTTTTTCCAGTTAATTCTTATAAGTTATTCATACAGAAATCTGGCCCTCTAAAAAATAGGAAGGCAAACCAAAACACTTGGTTGGAATCCTAATAAAACATTAACAATTGTGTTGAAATAGGTCAAATTAACAATTCATAAATTCCACACTTTGGATAACAACATAGAACAATGAAGCTTAATGTCAGTTACTTGTTTTGAGTTAGTAAAGATTTTTTAGAGAAGAAAAAGCAAATGTAATAATTTTGAAAGGCTCAAGTATTAAAAGAAAATTTGGAAGGGACTTGAATCCCTGGAAAAAGCTGACAATGTTTATAACTGTCACAGTAGCTCACTCATTAAAATTATGAAAGTGACAACACGAATGTAATGAATTTTGACATCTGGTGCATTGCAGTGAAAAAAATGTTACTAAGCAGAATGTCTGAACAATCACTCTTAAACTATAACTTTGGTATTCTAAAAGTGTCTTATACAATATTAGAAAGGAAAATTATATTTTCCCTCTAGACATATAAAAATTTAAACACTCCCTTTTTTTTTGCATTTCATTTCTTCAACATTCAAAACCATTTATTGAAGGGCAGCTGTTAAGTATTCACAACTAATAAAGCAAAGGCCCATCTTCAAGGAAATCATATTCTTAACATTTGTTTCTTTCACTGTCAAAATGTAATGTTTTGAGATGAGGTGTATAAAGTTGCTTCTTTTAACCCTGACAACTTTACCAAATTGGTACCCAAATGTACCCAAAATTCTAAGAATGTTGACTCTGAAAACATAGTTCTGCATTGTGAGCGATGGTAGGGACTATAATGGCATCAGGCAAGAAGAAATTGGTCTCAAAGAGAGATAATTCAATTTGATTATTATGGCAAATTATTCCTTCATTATTTTGTAGATTCAAAATTCAGTTTAGTTTTTTTTTTTTTTAAAGAGTTTATGTATTTATTTGACAGAGATGACAAGTAGGCAGAGATCAGGCAGAAAGAGAGGAAGGGAAGCAGGCTCCCTGCTGAACAGAGAGCCCGATGCGGCTGGATCCCAGGACCCTGGGATCATGACCTGAGCTGAAGGCAGAAGCTTTAACCCACTGAGCCACCCAAGCGCCCCTCACCTAGAACTTTGACCTTGATACCACAGATGGCCTGCAGAAGTTCTGTGGAGTACTTTACAAATGATTGCATGAAGTAAGTATCCATAAAGGTCCCTCAAAGGTGGGGTGAAATAGTTTCTTAACTTCTTTAATATCTTGTGCTAATATTTAATTTTTCAAATCATTTGGCTTGAGTAGAAAAAAAATTATGTATATTTGTAGGTATACATCTATACACCTCCCCATACTCTCCAAATACGTACATACACATAGTACTCTAATGAGTACTATATTAGCTTGACAAGTACTATATTAGCTATGGGAAACATAAAAATACATTCAACTATGACTCTGTATTGTCTTTTCACATAACTTCAAAAATTTTTTTAAATGAAATTTATTAGAAAACGTGGCAAAGATCCTTGGCTGCAATCCTGACAGAGTAACTGGACCAGTTTAACCTTTCTATTAAAAGGAACTATTTACACTGGACAAGGTTTAAAAACCAATATTAGTAGTTTTTAGAAAGTGATCAATATGGACCAATGAAAATTAAGAAAAGAGCACCTAAGATGAGCCTTGGATTTATACAGACTATCCTTGATGGCATTTTCCAAACCATGTCACATGGAATGAGATTGTTAGTCTACCTCAGTAGAAGAAAGAGCACAAGAATGTGAAGGTTTCAAGGCAGCTGAGATTCAGGAACATGAAACCAGTGAGAAAAGAGCTATAAAAGAGCCCCAAATCTCTATGCAGAAATTTTCCTCAAGTCCTTGTCCAAATTCTATTTTGTACTTACGCACAACAAGATTCTCAAATATTTAGCTTGAAAAGAAATTTAGAAGCAGAGACACCAAGGAACTTCTGGACTTTAGACATAGATAGAGTATACCTATATTCCAGATGAGACCCCTGAAAGGCTACTCCTTAAGAGTTACAGCTGTGCTATAGTAGAAAAGACTAGTCTGTACAAGTAAGGGGAAAACTAGATGAGACATGGAACCTAACACCAAGATTCAGTAGAGCCATACAGTTGAACAGCTAGTCCTCTATGAAAGAAAACATCTTAATCCAGGTCCTCAATAGTCTTTAATCTGCAATATTAAGCATTACAGAATAAAAATGACTAAACATGCTAAGATGTGAGAAAAGATTACATAATTAAACAAGTAAATCAACAGAGACAGACCCAAAGAAGATCCAGATATGAGAGTTAGCAATCAAAGATTCCAAAATAGCTAAAGAAATAGTTAAAAAAATGAATTAAAATGTAAAGTATTTAATAAGAAAAGTCAAGTCAATTAAAAAAAATCAACACTCTAGGACTGCATGATACAGTATCTGAAAATAAGAATTTAGTATATTTCATAGGTTGCTGGACATGGTAAAATTTAGGGTTGTGAACTTATAGACAATTCAGTAGAACAATATCCAAGCTAAAATAAATTAGAGAAAAAAAATATATAACAGAATTCAGATGCATTACATGTGGACATGCTTTTAAAAAGTGTTAGGACAAACATGTTTTTCAATACAAGGATAGAGAAGGAAATGGAAGAGAAAGTATACATCTAAAGATACAGTAGGTAAGACTACTCAAAATCTGATGAAAGATATCAAGTCACAGATTGAAGAATCTCAGGGAAAGCCAACCTAGTCCACTCTGATCTTGTTCTCTTTGTATAGAACCTCTCTATTTAAATAAAAAACAGTATAGGCATCTTGGAATTTTTGCTATTCCATTGTAAAATATGTGATAAATCCTATTCTTGAATTTATTACTAAAATAGATTTGTACAACAATTTCTCAAATGATCACAGAAACCACGGTGTTTATATATATCACTAGCTACCCAGATTCTAAAGATGTCAAATAACAGACCCACGGTTAATTTGCCTTTGGCTTAAAAGCGATGAACTCTGGGGCACCTGGGTGGCTCATTGGGTTAAAGCCTCTTCTTCGGCTCAGGTCGTGATCCCAGGGTCCTGGGATTGAGCCCCGCATCAGGCTCTCTGCTCAGCAGGGAGACTGCTTCCTTCTCTCTCTCTCTGCCTGCCTCTCTGCCTACTTGTGATCTCTGTCTGTCAAATGAATGGGTAAAATCTTTAAAAAAAAAAAAAAAGTGATGAACTCCTCCAGTAAAACTGATAAATTGATTGACTGTTATTATTCTCCTGTTTTTCAATATTCAGATGGATATTTTAGTATTATATTTTTATATAATATAGAAGAGGTATGGAAATTTTTCAGATATTCAAAACTTTCTATTAATATAAAAATCATGCAACCAAAGTATCATAAAAAGCATGGGAGCATGAAATCCTACTTGAAAAAGTACTCCAAATATAATTATAATCCTTGCTACCTTTAGGTAACAAGTCTACATATGCCTCCATACCCTTCAAAAATTAACAATAAAGAAATTAGGATAACTAACACAGAAAATTAAAATAGAATATGAAAAGTCCTATGTAAGTTGTAGAGCTGCACTAATATAGTAACCACCAGTCACATGTGTTTATCGAGGTCTTGAAATCAGTATTTTTAACATTTTCTTCCTGCCTGAAAGGAGTGTATCAGCTATAGTTTTTACATACAGTTGTCATTTGGTCCCGTGACCATTTGAACAAAATATTGTCACTGATTTTTTACCTGTTTCTTACATCAAATGCCCTGTAAATATTTTGGATTTGTCTATCTGTCCTTACAATTTTGGCAATTTTTCTTATATATTGTGAAACCTTGATATTAATTGCATATACACTTAGAATTCTTGTATCTTTCACTAAAGGAAAACTTTTTATCCACATGAAGCGACCCTTTTATAGTTGTCAGTGGTTTTCTAGCAACTGATACAAAATATTTCTGTTTTGCCTTGAAGTCTATCTTGTATAAGAATATAGTGAAATACCTTCTTTTTGGTTGTGGTTAAATTGTATGCTTTTACCTCATCTTTTACTTTAAGCTTTCTATAAACTTAGGTTTTTGTTGTGTCTTCTAAGAGTCAACAGTTATTTTTTATGCAATCTAACATTCTTTGTCTTTAAATAATTTAGCTCCTGAGTATTTAATGTGTTAATTTTTTTTTTAAGATTTTATTTATTTATTTATTTTTTATTTGACAGACAGAGATCACAAGTAGGCAGAGAGGCAGGCAGAGAGAGAGGAGGAAGCGGGCTCCCAGCTGAGCAGAGAGCCCGATGTGGGGCTTGATCCCAGGACCCTGAGATCATGACCTGAGCCAAAGGCAGAGGCTTAACCCACTGAGCCACCCAGGTGCCCCTTTAATGTGTTAATTTATTGAGACTCACATCTGCCTCTCATTCTGTGCTTTCCCTTTGCTGCATATTTTATGTTTCCCACCTTTCATTGCCTTCTTTGGTTATTATTTTATCATTTTATTTTTAATATTTATCTTTAATCTAATATTTTGCATTGTTAAATATTGGAATTATTGCTAATATTTCCTAATATATTGATTGTCCTAGAAATTATAAGTGCCTCCTGGACTTATCAAAATGTAATTTAATTGGTACTTTTACTGACATTATGACTTTGGAAAACTTTAATTCCATTTAGTTTTCTCTTTTTTGTATGTGGTATATTTATAAGGTATTTTTAAAATATTTATTTATTTGAGAGAGAGGAAGAAAGGAGGGGCAGGGAGAGAATCTCCAGAAGACTCCCTGCTAGGCACAGAGTCTGATCCCATAATCCTGAGATCATGACCAGAGCCAAAACCAAGAGTCAAATGCTTAACTGACTGTGACACCCAGGCACCCCTGGAAAATACTTTTATAATGTATCTTCATGAGATATTTTATACAATTAATATCCATTTATATTTATCCACATATTCTCTCTTTTAATTCTTTTTTTGCTTCATTTTCTCACTTATTTCTCTTTTTGACTTAAAAGTCATTATTTAAAAAACAAAAAAATCTAGGCCTAGAATGATGTCGCGTTTCTTCCGGAAAGATTTATGTTTGTTTCCTCCAGATGTTAAAGATACTATAAATCTGGCATCATCTTAGTTCATGATTAGCCTTGAGATTTATTAGAGCATTCAAATGATTCAAATTTGGGTTGCTATCTGGCAAGGGTTGAAGTATTTCTAGTTTACTTTTTCTCCTAAAGTGATGATCTTTAGGTTTTCAATCTACATCCTGGGACTTTACCAGGGCTTCACTCTGGGTAGGATCCGAACCTTAGTTTGCTTTTCCTCTAACTAAAGTAGGCTGTGAAAAGTGTTGTTCAGCCTCTCAATCAGCTTTTTGGGTCAGCAAACAGTCTCAGAGGAAAAATTGTACTTATTAGCCAATTTCCTTGAACTCTCTGTGTCTCAATCTTCTCTTGTGCACAATGAAATAAACATTAGGACATAACTCCTAAGACTGTGATAAGGATTAAATCAGTTAACCATGTAAAACATATGTCTGGTGCATGGCAAGAGCTGAAATTATTATCTCTCAATATTATTTATAATGTTAGGTTCTCTGAAGTAATTTTGGGAGTCCCAGTTTATTACCATTGCCTAGACAGATACACTTATAAATCTGACAGATTTATCAACTTTATTCCACAAATATTTATTGAATAATTTTATGGTTTAAAGTATTTGTTAATACAGACATGGGAGGTACCTATCTATGGATTTCATAGAATAATAATAAATACTAATGTACAAAATAATGAGGGCCGATTGTAGAATTATCAGCAAAGGCATTCAAACATTTCTTGAGTAAGGGACTTCTGAGAAGCTTGTTTTCTTGATGCCATCTAAATAAATGTGAAATTTATATTTAAAATCTCAGTTGTTTCAGGGGGAAAGTTACCATTTACAATGAAATAATGAAACTGTGGTGCTAAATCAGTTTCAATTGACTATCATAACAATCCAAACTAACTAACATTGGAATAGTGAATATTTTTTTAAGATTTATTTATTAATTTGAGTAGGGGAGGGGCAAAGGGAGATGGTGAGAGAGTCTCAAGAAGACTCCATATTGAGTGTGAAGCCCATATGCGGGGTGCTATTTCAGGACCCTGAGATCATGACCTTAAGATCAAGAGCATGGATCATGACCCTAAGATTATGACCTGACCTAAAACCAAGAGTCAGAGGTTTAAGTGACTGTACCACCCAGGAACCCCAGAATAGTGAATAGTGTTTTTTTGTTGTTGTTGTTGTTTTGTTTTGTTTTATACTCCCTTGCTAAGCATTAAAAGGTTTTTAGTAAATATAAAGTTAGATAAGAGAGTAACTGCCAACTCAATTTTTAGTTCACGCAACTAATATTTTAAAGACTTATATTAATACTTTACCACATTAAATAAAGAGTAGTTCTGAAAGGACAGAAAAATCATCATGATTGAAGATAATTTGGATGAAATGCTAACTGATTAGAGCCAGATTCTGTTATACCCTGATATTAGGCATGGCATAATTTTTCATTCTGGGATGTTTTATTCTCTCACACTATTATCCACTGAATATTTTGATCCTACTCCACATGTTATATTACCAACATGATGAATATTCCAACCGTCTCTGTTCAGATTGTCTCTTCAATACCTATAGTAAGGAAATCAGCATTCTTTGTTAGCAAGGCTCTGAATATCCACTTCAGTTTTATAGTGAGACAAACTAACATGAATGTTTATGTCACCTAAGTGATAATCGGGAAAATTCTATTCATGTATTCTCTTAAACTATACATTTATGAAGGTTCCTGAAATTAATTGTGATTTTCAAGCAGTTAACTTGTGAGATGTAGGAGAGTCAAGGTCCTTTACAAGTCAGTCCCTCTCTCTTGGAATCTGAGTGCATTCCCTTCCTTCCTTCCAAGAAACCTTCATTCCTGGTAAGTAAGGTCTAAAGTTTCTGATCAAACCAGCAGGGAGATAGCAATGGTGAAACGAAGGTGAACTGTTCCACCCAGAGTGCAGGCAATAAGGAAAAAATTGTCTATAGATAATTTAAAAAACATAATAAAGTCAAATGATATCAGTCTACTTTTTATTATCACCATGCACTGTCAATAATAGTATCCAGTCCAAAATAGTTTTGTTAGCGTAAGCTCTAAATAACTGCAATTATTGTCGTGTTGTCCCATAACACCTGACAGCATTCTTTACACACTGTGATTAATAGTCTATATTGAATAGATACATACAAGTTCGAGTGAATGAAAAAAATTTCTCCATATCTACCATGTCTTAATTATCCTACAAAACATACAAAATAAAAGTAATGCTGTTGAAAGGGGGAAATATTTCTAGAGGTAGAAAATACTATAATTTGTCTATTTCAAATGACTATTTTAAAACCTGATTGTGAACAAGATCTATTCTTTTGGAAGTGTTATCTATTCCTTTCTGGAAACGCACAAAAAAATTTAAAACCTCTATTCCATAAGATACCATTAGAAACTATTACTCAGGCTTATCATAACCAATTAAGTAAGGTTCTTTGGGAATATTTATGAATGCTTCTTACTGTTCCATCTTCTACCCTAAATGTTCATAAAGAAATATATTTTGAATACATTTTGTTAATCAATTCATTCTGTAGAATAATTTCTTAACTAGATACTCTAGAGGAGTTTATTAAAAGATCAGGAAATAGTTTGCATGTAGCATAATCATAAGTAATTCAGCATACTTTTCTATTTTAAATCATTGCTTCCCATTGCCCTCCACAATAGTAATAACTTTTAAGTTTATAAGCTTTGAATTAATACAAATTTATAAAACTTATTTAATAGCACTGGCTAATCAGAATAATTAGAGGAGTAAGATTAGGTTCTAAGGCTACAAGGAATAAAATCATATTAAGCACGAGTATTCTTATATTTTGAAATAACTGGTTTCTTAGCAAGAAAAATTATATTGATATAGAAATGGAGATAAATTCTCCAATATGCTTCCACATCACTAAGAAGAGTTAACCTTTGTGAGCAACGGTTTTATGTCAGGGAGTGTTTTAATTGCTTTATTTGCATTATCTTCTTTAATCCTTATTAACAACCTCATGAAGTGGGAACATTACTATTCTCATTTTATGAAGAGAATGAAAATGATAAAAAGTGGAGAACTAGCTCAAGGCAACATAGTTCGAAGTAGTTGATACAAATTCAGTCACTTTGACTCCAGAGCTAAATGTGTTCTAAAGCATTGGGCACTAAATGACCTCCAAGTTTAACTGCTGATATTTCCCAGGGTGGTACAACAGTGAATAGAAACTTAGTTTGCTAGTATTCATTTTTATTATTTAAATTATCATTATTTCTTATTATATTGTGTTAGTATATATTTTTATTACCATTGTTCTTCAAGGGGAAAAAAAACGTTCTTCCAAACACTGTGTAGGAGTCATTCATTAGGTTTCAGGGCTTCTAACATGACACATTAAAATTAGAAATCAAGATATATTGAACATCCAGTTAGCGGTGGACGATGGGCAATTACCTAGGTCCCCATTACCCAATATTTTCTTCAAAAACAAAACAGAACAATAACAAATAAAGAACAAATAACACACACACACAGTGTGCCCTCAGCACAATGTAAAGACAAAGAAAGCACAAACTTAAGAAAATCTATGAAAAAAATCTAAAACTAATAATACCAAATGCCATCTAGCAAATTCTCACATACCTATCTGGCCACTCACCTTTGCATAGAACAAGGACAGAGTAATAAAAATTATAGAGACAAAGAGGAAGCTAACAATGGGCCAAGGGTTGATATAACACCACAGATAGAAAGAGAAAGTTGATCTTAAGTGTGAAAACACAAAAAGTCCAGTAGAGCAGAGCAAAGGGGAAAAAGAAGGAAGCAAAATGTATGTGTGATTTAAAACATCAGTCTTTTAACAGTATAGCTTTGCAGAATGAAAAAAAAAAAATAAAAGTAAGGCACTCAGGAGTGAATGGCTAATGAAGCATGAATAAATAAATAAATGAATAAAATTTAGGGTTCAATATGAAAAAAAGAGAACTAAAACATCAGAAAAAACACCTCTTGCCATCAACAAAAGTATCAAACTACAGAAGTTTACTTTGCCACACAAACAGGAGAGGTTTCATTGAATGAGAAATCTTGGAAACCACCCCAAATTCAAAAAATATAAGCTGAAAATAGCAAATCTCTGCAAAGGTGTAACAAATTTATAAAAAATGAGGTTCAACACTTAGTTAAGGATCCTGCTTCCTTGCTCCTAAGAAAACAACCATGAAGTAGAATAAACAACAACAGTACCCAAAAAGGCTGTAGGACAATCCAAACTGAATTAAATACAATCAAGTAAACACTTAAAGATTAAAACAAAAACAAAACAAAACCTGAGCCAGAAATGCAAAAACAAAAACTTGGAAGATATGAAAAACAATGAAGTGGAATAAAGAGACAAAATTATCTCAGAAATAATTACTAAAGTATATAGTAAACAAAGGATGCTAGACTCAAAAATTTAATAAGATCATTAAAGAAAAGCAAGAAAACACCCAAGAGAATGTAATTGAAAGAAGAGAAGGACTAAATGAGTCAGAGAAAAAAAAGATGGAAAAACAAGAAAAACAAAGAATAATATTTGTATAAAAGCCGTCTGCAGAGAAGAACAAAACAATTTAACATTTAAAATTATAATCCAAGAAAACTTTGCAGTAATAAAAAAAAAAGCCTTGAATATAACTATTGAAGGCACTTCCTGAATAAATACATAAACTATTCTGACACATATTCAGGAAAAATTACTTGACTTTGACGATGAAGAACAGACTTTCAGTGCTTCCAGGCATATGTGTAAATGTGTGTGTGCATGTGTGAGTGTGTGTGCATGAGTTGTGTGTGTATGTAATTGTAAGACTAAAAAAAGATGGGAACAAGAGGAGAATACTAACATAAATATTTTATGTAGTGACAATGTAGAAATATTACAACTAAAAATGGAAAAAGAGAGGAAGAAGATAGTATAAGATTCTTTTTGATTGCCATTGTATATGTAATAGGTATGAATTAAAGGATTAAAAACTGATTAAATTGTAAAATGTTACTAAAACAGGAGATGAAAAGATTAAAAGTCATGTAAATATTATAGTAAAAATACTAGAGTAAAAAATTCTGCTGGGCTTACAGATCTTATAAGACCTACAATGGGGTTATGTCCCAGTAAATCCATTGTAACTTTAAAATATCATTAAGTCAAAAAGGCATTTAATACACTTAACTACACTACATCATAGCTTAGCCTTGTCTATCTTAAATATGCTCAGAACACTTACATAAGTCCACAGTTGAGCAAAATCATCTAACACACAACCTATTTTATATAAAGTGTTAAATATCTTATGAGATTTATTGAATACCATCCTGAAAGTGAAAAACAGAATGGTTGTATGGATACAGAATGTTTATAATGGTTACAAGTGTATGAGTTGTTTTCCCTCATGATCACATGGCCATCCGGGAGCTGTGGCTCACTGCCCAGCATCACCAGAGCATCTTACCACATATTGTTATCCTCGGAAACGATCAAAGCTCAAAATGCAAAGTATGATCTTTACTGAATGCATATAGCTTTTACACATCTTGAAGTTGAAAAACCAAAGTTCAAACCACCATTCAGGGTCCATCTATTCTAGTAAAAATCATTGAAATACAACAAAATACAAATCTTAAATATAAAAATTAGGTAAGTAAAAAATAAAATACACATGATATACATAGCAAACATAACACACATAATTATAAAATATTTATTTTATAAATATATTGAGAACATATTAACTCACCTACTAAAAGAAAAAGGATTTCAATTTAGCTCACAATGTACCACCAATATTATGCTATGCACTAAAAATATACTTAGGTGGATTTTAAAAGACGAAAAGAGAACAAAAGTATATGGGCAAAATGGAGACCATAAGAAAGCAGGTATAGTGATCCTTACTAGAAATCAAGCCGAAATACACATTAAACATCACAAAGAAAAGCATATTGTAAAGTTGGAAGGCACCATTCACAAAGAAGTTATAAGACAAAAACTATAGAAGGTATGTAAGGAAATGGATAAAAACACATATAATAATGGGAATTTTCATAAACTACTTACAAAATAAGACAGGTCAAAAATAAGAAAGCACATTAGAGACGTTAGCAACATATTCACTATGGTGAATTTTATGGGTGTCTACCAAACTTTACACCTGATAATTGAAGGAACCTTCTTTTTTAGTATTCATATGTCACATTAATCATCTACACAAAATATTGAGTTCCCTAAAGTAGGCTTATTAAAAATAACGACCTCATCATAAAACAATAAAACTAGAAAGTATTAACAGAACTGGAAGTTATTAAACAACTTGAAAAACAAAAAGGAAATTAAAAAGTCTAATATTAACCAAAGTAAAAAGAAAAATAAAACTGAATTACCTGAATTTATGGTATATATCAAGGCAGTGATCAGAAGATGATTTATGGCAATAAAATCTTTTTTTTTTAGTTAAAATGAAAGCATTAAAATAAACTTAATAGATTTTATTTTGCTAATAAATTTTTGAATTAAAATTTTATTTTTCAATAAATTTAATATAATTATGAGCTCAAACAAGAAAATGAATAAGTAAATCAAAAAAATAAAAATAGAGGAAATACCAAAGCTAAAAGCCATAACTAATGAAGTAGAGAATAGAAAAATAATAGACCTAATTAATATATTAAAATCCTGTTTGGGTTTTTTCTTTGTTGTTTTGCTTTGTTTAGTTAACAAACTAAGTAAATTGCTGTGTAATTTAATCAAGGGAAAAAGAAGAGAAAGTAGAAGCACAAAAAATGAGGGATGTCAAAAGAGAAATAACCATTGAAAGGGAATTTTTTTTGGAAAGGGAAATATTTTAATAACTCAGGAGACTATTTTGCAACACATTGTGCAAATAACCTTAATTTAAAAAATTACCATTTGGCAGACACCACAATCATAATCGTCTCAGGCAAGAATCATCTATAGACACTTACTTAAGTTTGTGGGTTAAGTACGATGAAAAACGGGGTGTTTACTTAGTCTCAAATAATTCGCCAGTACATCCTTACTAATTGCAAAGGAGATAGTGTAGTGGGGAAACTGAACAACACCGCTTTATACAAATTGTTCAAAATTAACAACCACAATGAAACAAATCAACATCATGTGGGTAGATGGACTGAAAAGGTAAGACATCGCTTACTGCATTCTTTTAAAAAATACATGACCTGAATTTAGTCATGATGAAACATCAGACAAGAAAATTGATGGATTACTCTACAAAGTAACTGCCCAGAACCTACAACACTAACTTGGCTGTGAAAGACCAAGACAAAGAAACTACCCTACATTAAAATGAGACATAACTAAATGCACTTTTATCTTGGATTCGATTATCCAGCAAAAGAAGATTGGAAGGATAATTCATGAATTTCAAATAAACTCTCTAGAACTAGAACTCTACGGGGTTATAACATCGCTAATTTACTGGTTTTGAGAACTGAACCGTGTCATAGAGGATGTTAACATTTAAGGAAGCTGTGTAACAGGTATATAGAGAACCTTTGTAATATTTTTTTGCAAACCCAAAAGCTAAGAACTAAAATCATAATGAAAAATGAATTTAAGGAAAAAAATTCAATTTTTAAGATCAAGAGTTACAAAAATAATAAATTAATTTTGAATATGGGAAAGCCATTTTTTTTTCTAGATAACCTAAAAAGCTGAAAAGCTTTACTATGAGGTAAATGTTATTTGACAAAGAATTTATATTTATTTCAGGATTATAAAGTCAAGGGAAAAAATATTAAAGAATGAGAATGTGTCACTATATAAATAAATAGAGTGCAATAACTTGACATAAACATAAAGTTCTGTCAGGAGGTATAAAAGTAATTCACTTAAGAAAAAGAGTGATGATAATTGATAAGATATATATTAAGGAACTTCAAATAAAGACTGAGTATTTTTGCCATTTAATTAACCAGTGGGAAGTTTAAATCATCTGTTTTTATCTACTTATTTTTTTTAAAGATTTTATTTATTTATTCGACAGAGACAGAGATCACAAGTAGGCAGAGAGGCAGACCGAGAGAGGGGAGGAAGCAGGCTCCCTGCCGAGCAGAGAGCCAGATGCGGGGCTCGATCCCAGGACCCTGGGATCATGACCTGAGCCAAAGGCAGAGGCTTTAATGCACTGAGCCACCCAGGCACCCTGTTTTTATCTACTTATTATGTTATTATTTAAAAAACATATTTGTATATGATTGAATTTTATCCACACAAACAATAGTTTTGCTTTGTAAAAGACAAAAACTTCAAGTTTTATCAATCTATAACCTAAGTTTTTTTTTCTTAATTATTGTCTTTTTTTTTTTTTTGGTTATTTAAGAGGAAAGAATGGATAATTTAAGGGCATGATAAAAAGTTTTAATTACTCACTTGTCTATCTAAGAAACACTATAAAGATGAGAAGGAATATTGTCTTTGGGGCATCCGTGTCCTAGGAAGCTTTATTTGAAGTAGTGATTATGAATTTAAGAAAACTATATAGTTCTAAAACCCACAAAAATTGAACTAACAATTTAAGTAGCAAACCATTTTAAATCTGTATTTTAAATCTATATTTTAAAAAGTGTTAATAAAGGGTTATCTCTAGATGACAAAGTACTGTATGCCAGCTCAAAGCTCCTTAATTACACTGAAAAACAACAGCCTTCGTCTCATTTACACTGACAACCCACCTGCAAGTAATTGAGTTTAACTTCCACTGTTTCTCTTAAGATATAAAGGATTTTAAAACTGTGCATTATAGTTTGATATTAAAGTTGATGCAATGCAATTTCATACACATAAAATTCAGTCAGAGGATTTAAAAGTAAATCACTTGAGATAAAATAAAGATGATTTTTAAACATGTCTTGCTGAAAGACCATGAACTTACAGTAAAATCCAAGGTGTGTGTACAAGGCAAAATATGAGCACATAAAATTTGTCTATAAGACCAAGCTCTTAAAATTGGCAGAATGTAAATCAATATTTATTGTGGAATTAGGAGTTATCCCCTACGTGTGGCAAACTTCCTGTGCCTCACAAGATGATAGGCCACAAAATATATTAAACACATCAGTAATGCTAAAAACATCACCTGAACATCTACTTCTGTGTTAAAAAGACAAAAGCAATTCATTAGGGGCGCCTGGGTGGCTCAGTGGGTTAAAGCCTCTGCCTTCACTTCAGGTCATGATCTCAGGGTCCTGGGATCGAGCCCCACGTCGGGCTCTCTACTCAGTGGGGAGCCTGTTTCCTCCTCTCTCTCTGCCTGCCTCTGTCTACTTGTGGTCTCCGTATGTCAAATAAATAAATAAAAATCTTTAAAAAAAAAAAAAAGCAACTCATTATCATCATGAAACAATTATCATCAGGGTTGAGGCTGAACAGCACCTGCCAAGGGTACATCAAAACACATCATGTTCTCACTTGAACATGGAGAACAAGGTTCATATTTTTCTTAGAAAATATAGGACAGTTTCAACCCAAAACATTAGGACTTTGACAATTTCAATCAACTCTCTCTTAGAAAAACTGGAATAATCTCATATTAATAGTCTCATGGAAGCCTTCATTAAGTTATGTTTCATATGTTTGCGCAAAGATGGGATTATAAAGGGATGGATTTTTACACATTCTTTTCTATATGAAGATGATTTTTTTGCTATTTTTTAATTTAATTTTTAAATTTTTTAATAAACATATAATGTATTTTTATCCCCAGGGGTACAGGTTCTGTGAATTGCCAGGTTTACACATTTCACAGCACTCACCATAGCACATACCCTCCCCAATGTCCATATCCCCACCACCCTCTCCCGTCCCCTCTCCCCCCAACAACCCTCAGTCTGTTTTTTGAGATTGAGTCTTTTATGGTTTGTCTCCCTCCCGATCCTATGAAGACGATTTTAAATATATGAGAAAAGAAAGAAAGCAACAATATTTACAAACATTTAATATGGGAAAGAATAGAAGTTTTTTGGGTCATTTTTTAAAGTTAATTTTCTCCTTGGTAAAGCTGAAATAAATTACCCAGAGCTCTTTGGCATGTTGTCGCTCTAAGAAAGGTGAACATATCTATATTTTCCAGGTTAATTGTCCCAAAGTAATTATTAAAAGTGCCCTCATTTGTTCTCAAAATGCCCCAGTTTAGACAAATATTGTTAGACACCTGCACGTTTAAGGCAAATGTAATATTTTTTACCTCCTGTCACTTAAGGAAATGAAGCTCATTTATTGGAGAAATAAAAAGAAGATAACTCCTTGACTTCGTTGAGAACCTTGCTACTTATACTATGGTCAGCAAACCAGTAGGGCTGGCAACACCTCGAAGCTTGTTAGAAGCAAAAATGAGGCCATCTTAGGCTTGCTGATCCTGCATTTTTAACAAGATTCAAAGTGACTTATATGCATATTTTAACTTAAGGGCGCTGTATACAGGGCCTCTAGACAGAATGATCCCTGAACCCGAGCTTGCTTCCCCTCTGAATTTGCATGGGCTATTGACAACACCCAGTTAATGACTTCTTCTAGGTCATGGCTGGACAGTGTCCATACCCATCATTTCCAACACAAGATTACTGATGGAGAAAGATTTCCAAGATGAATTCCTAATATAGGTCAACATAGAACATACAACTACATGTAATAACCACAGTGCCTCTGCCAGCCCCTGGGATCAGTATTGTCATCACCCTCAAAGCAGTTATATAAGAAACCAGGATGCCTCATTGGCTTCTTTTCCCAAAAGACCTAGATGTGAGGGGAAGTGTTCTAACATATACTGAATGAGAGACTTTCTTATTTGGGAAACTACATTTTATGAAACAGATTAGCCTTTTGGATAGATAGGATTAACTTCGAACATGCTTTATTCTTGCTTATCATACATTTTGAACTTGAGTCACTGTTGAAGTGTGCCATTCAAATATATTTCCACCCCAGAGTGTGTCAGGGATGAAGTTGTGGGTTAAGTTCAGTAGATGCGGCATGAAAATTGTTATCTGCAAAGGAAGCTTTGTATAAAAAGCCCTAAACTGAATTCATGCTTTTCTCTTCAATTCTCTAAAATAGGTAATCATAATAAAAGATTTAAGAAATGTTCTTTTTTATTTTTTAAGATTTTATTTATTTATTTGACAGACAGAGATCACAAGCAGGCAGAGAGGCAGGCAGAGAGGGAGAGAGGAGGAAGCAGGCTCCCCACGGAGCAGAGAGCCTAATGTGGGGCTCGATCCCAGGACCCTGGGATCATGACCTGAGCCGAAGGTAAAGGCTTTAACCCACTGAGCCACCCAGGTGCCCCTAAGAAATTCTCTTAATAATAGTAAACTTTGAAAGCTGCTGTTGCTGCGAGCTACTTTTCAGATCTTTTCTCAGACTTCGGATATGGAGAATCTATCTACCAACGAATCTTTAAAATGCTTCTTGTGATCACCAGATGCAAAGAAATCATTCAGAAGAGTGATAAGTCTAAAAGCAATAGCCAGAGGTTTAAAAAAAAAAAAAAAGGATAAAGAAAAAAAAAAGAAAGATCTCCAATCAAATGGGCATGGAAAAGCAAGTAACACAGAGGCTAACCCAGGCACTTGGAGAAACATTAAGAAGCAACGCTTTTTATCTCTTCTCCTTCTCCTTCTTCTTCTTCTTCCCTTTCTCCTTCTTACCTTCTTTTCTTTTTTTTTTTTTTTTTTTTTTTTTTTTTTTTTTTTTTGCTAAAACTCTCCGCTATATCTTAAGAAAATGTAAGCAAAGAGGTAATACAAGGTCAAGGTCCTGCATAGGTGATCTTGTTTTTCCAGGGGATAAGAGTTATTATAGTTCCTTAATAAGACGGAATACTATTATCTCAATTGTATATGTGTGTAAAATTGTATAGTTCCGGTAATCTTTTGGGATCTAGTTGTGATAATCATCAAGTCCTGGGTTACAATTGTTAAGCATTCCTATATTTAAATATTTAATCATCTTTATCTCATTATCATCAAGTTTTTAGGTATCCAAAAGGAAAAATAGAAGCCTCTAAGTAGCTTGCCTTAGAGAATTCAGAGTAATAAAACTTTTTCTCTAAGGGCTCTATATATTATACCACATTATCAGAAGCATTTAATAATGCAAATTTGATAAGTCTACCAATATCAGAATTAATATTACAGTACATTATTTCCCAATTAAAACAATTTTATTTGGGTTCTTTTGTCAGTTTTTCAAAGGGAAGGTAAAGATGGTGAAATCCATGTAAGGAAAAGAAGACATGAATGATGTGAGGATATTAGGAATGAGAAAAGGATATTTAATGTCCAAAATAACATAAATATCAAATATCATAACAATATATCCAAATAATGGGCTAAAAGACTGATTAGTCTTTAGCTACAGATATCATCCGAAAAATCAGATGTGAGTGTTTCCTGTCCCATCTCCTTTAATTCTTTTAAAGGAACTGATTTTCCTAGTAAAATTTTATGCCTTAAGAAACAATGATGTGTTGAACAGTGTAGCATCCCTCTGGTAGAAAAATGGGAATTGTATTTCTATTAAAAAAAAAAAAGAAGAAGAAGCAGAGGAACTTAAATTCTAGGTCAACTTGTACTCTAATGTAGGTTACTAAAAATGTTGCTCACAGTGAGACATAAATAACAAGCCTGAAAGCAAGAGGCAGGACCTAAGAGTAAAGAATTCCCTTCCTTTTGTCGTATTCCCTCTGTATTTCTCCAGATGCCCCCGTCCCACTTCCCTTTCCTCTTTCATGCACAACCAGCTCTCCCCCAAAATCACTTGCCCTGTTTCTTTCCATGGTCATCCCCTAACTGCTCTTACACCTCCCATTTGGTGCAGGGAGGCTGCCAGCTGCCCTTCCATCCCACCTTCTAGTTCACTTTTGATCAAAACAGAGCTAGAGATCTCATTAACTGATAAACTCGTTTTGAGGAGATGTCATGATTTTATGAAGTTATCAAATGGCATTTAATAAGTGAACTTTTTCTAAACGTCACATAATATCCTTGCATAGCTAAAATGTTAGTAACCTTTAAAAGGAATTTAATACTCTGTGCCCTTTCTTCATAAAATTCAAAAATACCTTTTCTTTCACTATATTCACTATATTCTGAATGTCTATGATTGCACATCGAACTTGC
Source organism: Martes martes (assembly GCF_963455335.1). Taxonomy (NCBI): domain Eukaryota; kingdom Metazoa; phylum Chordata; class Mammalia; order Carnivora; family Mustelidae; genus Martes; species Martes martes. Next base: position 81,436,193 of record NC_137889.1, read on the forward strand.
TGTTTAGTGATTCAAAGGATCTCTCCATTTTTAAAATCCCTTCTTTCTAAAAGTATAATCAAGTATATCAATATATTAGTATTTTTTAAAAAAATCTAATATATTTGGGAATTTAATGTGGTAAAATAAATGGCAATTTCTTATTTATTTATAAGTATTAAAAGATGCAACCTTACTATTTTGATACCTGTTTTAAATTTAAATCCCTTTTGTAATTCAGTACTGGACTATAGATGATATTTATGAATTATAAATGTATCCTTTTCACATTCCCATTTTTCAAGCATATTTTGAATTAGAGACAAAATATTCACTTCTCTCCTTCTTTATCATGGAGAAAACAAAGATTCAATAATCAGTTTCCTTATCTTTGAGGAGTTCATTGTTCAAAGGACAGATGACATAAATTGTATAGAATAAGGTGAATGGTATAGAATTATAAATGTTCCATTCCAGCACAAGAGTCAGCTAGGAAAAATAATTATGGAATATATTTATCTTGGGTCTTGGCAGATGGATAGAAATATTGAGGGTATAAAGAACCAGAGGTCATTCTAAGCAGAAGGAAAAGCATGGTTAAATGTATAGAGATAGGAAATGATCTTATGTTTTGAAAAGAAATGTAAGAGTTCTTTTATAATTTGTCTGCAAGCTATATTTGGATTTTGTTTGAAGAAGTGACTGAGGACAAAGGATGGAATTTGTGTAACTTACTAAGGGCTTTTTTCACAGCAAATTGAGAGCCAGTAAAGATAACGAAAGAGGAGAGAAATAAGCATTTTTTAATATATTTCAGAGTATTTTGAAGAACTTGGACAGAGCATTTTGAAGACTGAGCAGGCAGCACAGTCATGAGGTGGCTGCAAAATTCCAAAGAAGGATGGGGGATTTAAAAGTAGGGGAAAACGTGATGCACTAGGTCAGGAATCAGTGAAGCTGTCAGTCTGGCCGCTGATATATTCCATACTGTGGGTGAGAGAGGACTGTGAAAATGAATTGATGATAAAGATAATAATCCTAGTTAATAATACAGAAGGAAGAACAAGTAAGCAAAGTACATTTTGGAGTGCTCGGCTACCCCAAATACCTCATCTCCATCCTTGACAGGTGTCAAGCACCAGCTCTCGGAATAAGTCCTTCCTTTCCATGAGAGTGATCAAAAGAAAGTCCCTAGCACTGACACCAAGATGATATTTCCTTCACTTGATCATTCATCAGCAGGATCAAAAAAAAGCACAGACACCGACCCATCCTATCCCCCAACCACACATCATAACCATCCCCATCTGCCTTGAGTCAACCACAAACAAATTCATAACGCTCTTCATTTCTCTTTTTATGTTAGTCACTCGAAGAATGCTCAACCCACAGCTCACGGCTGACCTTGTGTGTACTGAGTTCCTTAAGACAGAACGTTGCTTGTGTGGTTTCTTCCTACTGAACTCCCAGCTGCTGAAATTATTTGTGATGCTGTAGAGAACTCATGTTCCATCATCGGTAAAATCTCTTATTTCCAAATCTGTCTGGAGTGCTCCTTTCACTGACTTACTTTAATAATAATGTGGTTCCTCCTCAAGATACTGCTTCCCTGGCTGTCTTCCTGATTGCTATTTTTTTTTTCTCCTATAGCCACCATACTATAGTCCCATCCAGGCTAATTTTTTTTTTTTCACCATAAAGCACTGCCTCAGCTTTGAATCTTATGTCATCCACCAAGGTTTATTATCTCAAAATAATGCCTTTTTTTCTTTTTTGGCTGTAGTCATCTGCTGATCCTCATTTTCTTCACAATTTTGGCTTCTTGTTCCCTGTCATTCCTTCAAGATTCTTTGAGATTTTAACACCCTGTAGATGATTTTTCAAAGAGCCTGGGGTTTTGTTTGTTTGTTTGTTTGTTTTGTTTTGGTCCAGTGTACTTGTCTGCTCCAAAGATCATGTCCTTGCCATTATTCCACCATTCTTTCCCATTACAAATCATTATTGTCATTACCAACACCTGCAATACTTCATAATTTCAATTTCACAAACTTGACTCTACACAGCTCATTCAGTATAGTATATCAATTCCAGTAAATCACCCACCAAAACACCCAACCCATAGATTTTACTCTTTCACTGTCACTCACTCAATTTGCCTCTTCTATCTTGCTTACTTCGCTTAAATCCACGACCAATAATTCAAATCAGTCTTTTACATTCACCCTCAAAAATTCTGACCTTTTCTTTATTTGTTAATATTTTCTTGGCGGGACCCCTGAGTGGCTCAGATGATTGGGTATCTGCCTTCAGCTCAGGTCATGATCCCAGGGTCCTGGGATTGAGCCCAGCATTGGGCTCCCTGCTTGGTGGGGAGCCTGCTTCTCCCTCTCCCTCCACTGTTCCCCTGCTTATGCTCTCTCACCCTCTCTGTCAAAAGGGTAAATTAAAAAAAATTTTAAAAAGTATTTTCTTGACAAAAATCCCAAACCTAAGTACAAATTTCCATCTAGTACCTGCTATATCTGAATGTGTATTAAGAGAAATAAAACCATGCTTACTTTCCTGATTTTGAAATCATGATAATGACATGGTAACTTCTCTTAATGATGGATAATAACCACACTACATTACCCTAACCCATTTACTTTCATAATCAGATGTCTAGTTTACATCTATTACCATTCCCTCAAACTTTTAAAACCTCCTCTCCATTCTCATTCTCAAATAAATAATCTTGCTTTCTATTTCACTGAGAAAATTGAAGCGGTCAGAAGAGAACTTCTATAAACTTCCAAATCTTACCCGCCTATTGTCTATACACTGGCTTCACACTTTTGTCCCCAAATATACATAGCTGTAATATTGTGATTTATAAGAAATATATATTTGATCTTCATCCGTGTTGCTGGTATAGAGCTTGAAGTTTCCTAAATGATGAGGACAATAAATGTTTCTCTTGTTCTGTGATTGAGGTGACTTTTGGAAACACCGAAGGATGGGATCTGGTTGCCAGGAGAATCAGCCACGAGATTAGAGGTTGAAACTTTCATTCATACCCTCACCAATTCCAAGAAGGGAAGAGGGGCTGGAATTTGGATCAACTGCCTATGATCAGTGAATAAATCAATCATGCCTTATGTAATGAAGCCTCCACAAAAAAAAAAAAAAAAAAGTTAAGTCATTGGAATATAATTTATAGCAAGAGAGAGAGAAGGACGACAAAGAGAAAGAGAGAGAGAAAGAAATTAGTTCAGAGAGCTCCCAGGTTGATGAACTTGTGGAGAAGCAGAGGGAGTTGTATGCCTAGAAAGGCATGGAGTTTTATGTACCTTGCCCTGTGTATCTCTTCTATCTGGCTGTTCTTGATTTATATCCTTTCATAATCAACTGGTGATCCAGTAAGTAAAATGTTTGAGTTCTGTGAATTGTTCTAGCAAATTAATGTAATCTGAGAGGAGCTCATCGGAACCTCCAATCTATATTCCATTAGTCAAAAGCACAGGTAACAGATAAAGTAGGGTTCGTAAGATGGCAGGAGGAGGGAGAGTTTTTAAAGAATTAAACCCTTTACCTATGGAATCTGATGCTATATCTGGATAGATAGTGTCAGAACGGAGTTGGAAAAAGTTAAGTTGTAGGACACCTAGCCAGTATATAGAAAATTGCTTGTTGTTCTTGGGGGGGAACTCTCTTTCCAACATATTGGAAGTTGGGTCCCAGAACATAATCAATAATCTACTCTTCCATCCCCTCTTATAATGATCTTACATGATAAATGCTGCAGCAAATTTCTCCGATTATTCCTATATCATAAGTACTCCTTGCCATCCTGGACAATTTCCACAAACTTGCTATTATTTCTCTAATATTTAGTATTTTTTTTTCCTCTTGAGCCAACTTCTCTTGTCTCCTCTCCCCTTTATCAACAAAACTAAGAAAAACACAAGCTTGAAAATAAATGTACCTATACTTACTCTCTCTAATTCCTCCTCTTTTGTTCTCTCTCAGACCCACTTCAACCAGACTTTTGCTCCTTTCTCTCCACAAAAATGTTGTTGTCTGGTGTACCTTTCACTGTCAAGTTTGAATGACAAATTATATCCTATTGATCATCAGTTTTAGACACAGTTAATCACTTCCTTTTCTCTACTATGTCTTGTTTACATTGTGTATAAGACAAATGCTTTTGGCATCTATACTACCCAACCAGAAATTTCTTTCCATTGATATTTGCCACTCTTTCCATTCTCCATTTCCTTTTTTTTTTTTAAGATTTTATTTATTTTTTTGACAGAGAGAGATCACAAGTAGGTAGAGAAGCAGGCAGAGAGAGAGGAGGAAGTAGGCTCCCCGCTGAGCAGAGAGCCTGATGCAGGGCTCGATCCCAGAACCCTGGTATTATGACCTGAGCTGAAGGCAGAGGCTTTAACCCGCTGAGCCACCCAGGCAGCCCTCTTCATTTCCTTCTAATGTTGAAATAACCAGGGCTTCAAGATCTCATCAAAGCACATGGCTTTAACTACCATCAATTTGCTAATGAGGCCCACATAGCATCATGGTTTCTCGGACTTATATTTATAACTACCCATGTGGCTCTCTTGTGAATGTTTGAAAGTTATCCCAAACTCAACATCTAGTCTCTGGAACTCCTCACCTCCTTGCCACTAACTTTGTTTCACCTGAAGTTCATCAGCCCAGTGGCCGGTCTTCAATATAATTTGCTGAATTAATGCAACTCATTCTTAAATCATCTCTTTTTCATCCTCATCTCCTAGAGCCAACTCACAACACTGCAACCAGAGACTTTAAAGTCAAAATCAGGTCTTATGACTCCTCTAATCAAAGCTCTGCAAAAACTTCTTTTGAGTAAGTGACAAACTCTTAGGATGACTTATTGTACCTTATACCATTTGCCGCTCAATTACTTACTCTATTAAGAGTCCTTATGTTGTTTAATATTTTTGTGTGCATTGGCCTTTTTGCTATTTGTAGAACATACCAGATCATCTCCCATATGAGTCTGTGCAATAGCTGTTCTCTATACCTGGAAGGTTTTCCTACAGATCCTCCATGACCACCTTCCTGATGGTCCTAAAGAATTTGTTCAAGTATCACATTCTTGCTGAAGGTTAACCTAACAATCTGTATTAAAATTATATCTCCTTCTCCCAACCAGGATTCCTGATTCCCTTTGTTTTGCTTTGTATAGTTTGTTTCCCAAAGTATATATGACCTTTTAACATACTAATTTATTGCATTTATGTTATTGTTTATCTTCTTCTCTGCTTTAGAACATAAGCCTTAAGAACAGGGTTGTTTTTGTTTTTTTGTTTTGGGGTTTTTTTGTTGTTGTTGTTTTGTTTTGTTACTATTTACTGATGTATCCTAAGTACTTATCACAACAACAGTAAAAACCTTAGCACTTGGTAATTTCTAAAAAATCACTACTTGAATGAATCAATAGATGTAAGACAAACATTTAGGATTTTCCATATAAGATAATATGACAAAAATATTTCATAGAGGTCAAACTCTTTTCTTTTTCTTTTTTTTAAAAGATTTTATCTATTTATTTGACACAGAGAGAAAGATAGCACAAACAGGCAGAGTGGCAGGCAGAGGGAGAGGGAAAAGTAGGTTTCCCACTAGGCAGGGAGACAGAATCAGGGCTCAATCCCAAGACCCTGGGATGATGATGGCCTAAGACAAAAGCAGACACTCAACTGACAGAGCCACCCAGGTGCCCCAAGCTAAGTCTTTTCTATTGAAATACAAACCTGAAAATATTTCTAGGTATTTTAGAATGATTTTTGGTAATGGTCAAGCAGAATCAAGAACAGTTTCTAGTACCTTATTTTTAAAGCAAAATGAAATATGTGTATAAATATTTGGCTGCAGTATTGAGCTTCAAAACAAAACATTCTAAAGATAAGTGAATATATTCCCTGCATTGTATATATACCATTAAGAAATGTGTCAAAGTTAACAGTGTCAAAGTTAACCCTAATTTAAATATATGAATAAATTTAACATTTATTAAATCTTAATTTAATAAATTTGGACATTTATTAAAATGTATGAAAATTGAAACATTTGTCAGTCAGACATATTGCAAATCAAAGGAAAGCTCCTTCCTTCTGTCAATTATTTCTCTAAAAGTAAAACCACTGCCAGGAGTCTAAGAAAATGAGGGGTGGTGAACATGCCTAATATCTCCTGTCTGAGCTTGGAAAATATAAGGAATAATAGGGAAAGGACAGGGATGAGAAATTTTAGCTCAAACTGCACTCTTCCTGATTCAAATTTAATGTTAGCAAAAGAATCAGACCTCTGCTAAGAAACACAACATAAATTTTAACAGAAAACTTTGACCTTTCCTCACCAATAAATCTATGTGATATTACTGTTCTTAAATTTTGTGCATATATTATTTTTATATGTTTACATGACCTTTATAGAACAGTAAACTTCTTCCTAACTACTGGATATAACTTTAACTAAACAAATTTCTATTAAAACAATTTTAAATATAAGCTAGTGTTGTTTCATTCTATTTGGTATATCTAACTTATATCCTACTATGATTCTGGCTAAATTATTTTATTCAATAGCAATTATTTCTTAACATATTAAATGTAAACATTTTTAAAACAAATGAAATCTTGCTAAGTTAGTGTATATTTTGAACAAAATTTTTCCTTAATAACCATGGTAAAGATTGATATACTTCCACTCAGTACATTTCTTGAGCACCTGTTATTTGCAGGGCATTATTTTGGATACCGTTTGGAATATGAAAGCCTAATAGTATACTGCATTGAAGTCAATTTTGTAAAGGAAATAAAATACAAAAATATTTATTAAAGTAAAAAGATAATCTGGGATATGAGCTAAAGAAGAGATTTAATGATCACTTATGGGTCTCATGAGGATAAAGATACTCTTCCAGCTAAAGAATCCAGAGGATAGGAGTCATTTATTTATTTGACAGAGAGAGACCACAAGTAGGCAGAGAGGCAGGCAGAGAGAGGAGGGAAGCAGGCTCCCTGCTGAGCAGAGAGCCCAATGCGGGACTCCATCCCAGGACCCTGAGATCACGACCCGAGCTGAAGGCAGCGGCTTAACCCACTGAGCCACCCAAGCGCCCAGAGGATAGGAGTCATACATATTATATACCTATGGTATTCCAGAGGTATGTTAAACATGCACTTTCTTATTGAATATAAAAGCATTTTGAAAGAAAATATAGATGTTAGACCTCTTTTGTTGGTAAGAAATTTTTAAGAATCAGTTCTTAGTCCTAATTTTCTTAGCCAATAAACAGAATATGTGGACTCGAAAATAGTTGTCTCATTTCAAATGTCATGTTCTTTCACCTCCTACAGTTTATGCAGAAGTTATTATTTGAACTGATTTTGAAAGAAGAGTGAAAATTAAATATGGAGAATGGGAAGAAGAGAGGGAATTTTCAGTTCAAGAAGGACATGAGTGAAGCTGAAGTTCGAAAGTTTGAATTATGATCTGCATAATAATGGGTGTTTTTCTTTAAAAAGAATTGGATATAAGATACATGAAGAGAAGTAGAATGAAAAATCTTTGAAAAGATTTTTTGTGCCCAGATCACAAGTACATTTGCACTCTGAAATGAAGACTATACTTTATTCGAGAGGTAATTGGAAGTTCTTTTAAGTTTTTAATTAGATAAAAATAAATATGTGAAATTCTGCTTAAGGAATATGACATTAAAAATGAAGGTAATTATCTCTGAAAGAGAGATAATTAGAACATGAACTAAAGTGAGAGGAAGGCAGTGGTGTGAACAAATGAAAAAGGAATTTCAAAAGCAGGGACAGTCTCACCTAGGGAAAAAGGCATATTATTGGAACTTTGTAAGATATTAAAAATGAAAATTGAGGATTAATGAACAAATTGTTTGATAAATTGTTTAATTCTAGATTGGTAGGAATAAAGAAATCTTTAAAAAGTTTGAAAAATTAAGAAACCTCTAAAATTAAAAAAATCTTTGAAAACTGAAAGATTATGTCAGGAATCAAAACAAATGTAAGGAGGTATCAAAAAAGAGCGTATCAAATAGCTGAGCTCCTTTAAAGAAAATAAATATAATGACTTTTTAAAAAAACATACATTCTGCTTTAAAGAGTCATTTGTTGGATAAAATAACACTGAATAAGAATTTGGAAAATATATTGAAGGAATTGTCAAAAATTATAAAACACATAAAAACAAAGCAAGATAAAAATATTAAGATTATATGCCATAAAATCATCTCAAAATATGAATGTGAAAGTTGTGAGAATGTCAAATAAAAATTTCCAAAAATGCACATTAACAGGTAATGTCTACTTATATTCTCAATTTTTGAATATCATGTTAACTACGCATATAAAACAATGACAGAATACTTCTTCAAAAAACTGATTTTTAACCAGCCAACTAATACTTATCCAAGAATAAAGCTGCAAAATCAATACTAGTTTAACTAAAATACTTGAACAGTGTAGAAGATCATGATAGCTGTACATCAGAAAATTACTATTATTCTTCCCATCAAATCGTTTATATCAACATAGTGTTATGAACTGAATTCTTAACCTGGAATCAGGAAACCTCTTATCTCAGCTCTGGCTTTAATTAACTAGTTATAATAATCATGCTAATTTCTCTGCAGTTTCTTTCTGTATTTGTAAAACTGGAAGAAATTGAAGTACGAGGGTCAAATATCAACATAATACTTTCAGTAAAAAAACATTAAAACTACCTTAAAATTTTCCAACTAATTATTAAATTTGAAAATGGTATTTATAGATGTGAAATTCAGAAAGCATTTCTTTTATTTCTCAAATAATGCATATCTTTCTCCGAAGGATGATTCTTCCCATAATGGGCAGTGATATCCCAAAATGATCATTTGATTGATTTTAAAATATTTTAATATTTAGTAAGTTCATCCTGCAACTAAACCTAACTTGGCCATGACATATTATTTTTCAATAAATCTTAGTGTTACCTAATGTTTGAATTTTTGCACCTGTATTTATGATTGAGCTTCATCTTTGGTGCTTTTATCTCAATATTTTTTTACTTATTTTGATCAGTGTTGTAGTAGTCTCATAAAATGGGCCTGGATTATTCACCTTTCTCCTTGAAAAATGTGTATGCTATCACAATTGCTTTATTCTTCAAATGTTTTTAGAATCCACTGGTATGCCATTTTGGGTTGTTTTTCATTTGTGGGAAGATTTTTAAACTACTGAATTAATTATTCTAATTGTTATCTACTTCAGGCTTCATATTCCTTCTTCAGTTAATTTTGGTAATAGAGTTTTTCATTTCATCTAAATTTCAAAATGCATTGACATCAGCTTAATAATACCTTCCTATCACATTTATCTTTGCAGCATCTGGCACTATGTCCTCTTTTCATTTCTAATGGAGTTTATTTATATTATCACTATTTTCCCATGATGAACCATGCTAGATGTTGATCTAATTTATTTTATTTTATACTTAAGAATAAATTTTGGCTAATATGATTCTGATTATTATATGTTTGTTTCATAATTTATTATTTTCTGTACTTTTACCTTTCCTTCCTTTTACTTTCCTAATTTTTATTCATCAATCTTGAGCTTTCCCCCTTTCATACCAAATATATACATTTCCTTATAGCATTACTGTAACTGCATCTCACAAGTATTGGTATGGAGTACTTCTGCTCTTTGTCAGTTCTCTGCATGTCCTAATTTCCATTATGATTTTTAAAAAATTTTTATTTCAGATTTCTAGTTATTTATTTATTTATTTATTTGAGAGAGATAGAACAAGGGGAAGAGAAGAAGGAAAGGGACAGGCAGACTCCCTGATACAGAGCTCTGTCCCACCACAGAGCTCTATCTGACACAGAGACTGACAAAGAGCTCTATCCCCCCACACAGAGATCATGACCAGAGCCAAAATTAAGAGTCAGAATCTTAGCTAACCAAGCCACCCAGATGCCCCTCCATTATGATTTTAAATTGAATAAGAAATCATTTCCTAGTACATTTTATTTTTTAAATTAAGTGGGATTTATTTTTATTCTCTTTTATTATATAATTTGTTTAATTGTATTACTGTCAGTATACATTGTCTGAAGGATATCTATCTGGAAATTAGATTTTTTCCAATATAATTCTTTAGTGCTCTAAACTTCCCTCTGATAAATATTTTAGCTACATAGCCCGAATTTTGCTTTGTTGTGTTTTCATTTCTATTCCATTCAAAATACTGTCTAAATTTTCTTTGACTTATAGGTCATTCAGAAATTTTCTAGTTTCTACATATTTGGACTTTTTTTTGGTTATCTTTCTGTTATTGATTTTTATATAAATTATTTTGGCCAGAAAAGATTCTTTGTATAATTTGAATCCTTTAAACTTGTCTTATGACAAAGATATGGTCTATCTTGTTAAATATTTTTGTTCACTTTAAAAAGATGTGCATTCTGCGTTTTGGAGTAGATTGTCCCTTGAATTCCAATTAGGTCAACTTTTTTGATGGAGTTGGTCAAGTCTTATATATCATTACTGATTTTCTAAAGAGTTATTATTTAAACTATTAAGAGCAGGTTGCTGAAACTCAGATTATAATTGTGGCTTTGTCTATTTTTTTGGTTTTGTAACATTTGTTTCATTTATTCTGACGCTGTTATAAATTGCATATACCATTAAAATTATGTCCTCTTGATGACTTGATCTCTGTATTAGTTATTTATTGGTACGTAACAAATGATTCCAGAATTTAGCAGCTTAAAAAATAAAAAATTGATTATCTCATGAGTATGAGTCAGAAACCTGGGCATCTCTTAGTTGGGTGTTTCTGTCTCAAGATCTCTCATGCATTTTCAGCCAAATATTAATATAATTATGGCATTGGTATCATGCAAAAGCTTGACTATGAAGGGAGATCCACTTTCAAGCTTACTTACATGGTTACTGGTGGTCCTTGACCCCTCACGAGATGAGACTTTCCATGGGAAAAACTCATAACAGAGCTTCTGGTCTCCCCAGGGATGAGCAAACAAAAATCTAGAACATAAGCACTATCTTTTAAAATTCTAATCACAGAAGCCACATCACGTTACTCTGCCGTGTTCTGTTTTATAGAAGTAAATCAATAAATCTAGTCTCCATTTAGAGGGAGGTAAATGCACATAGTCATGAATACCAGATGTTGGAGATGATTGAAGACCATCTTCTGTGGCTGCCAAGCTTGGTTTTTAAATTGAAAACAGCTTAAATAAATGACTTCAGGGAAGAAAATGGTTAGCAATTGTCAGCTTATCTCAGGTTTCTTTCCTTTCTACACTTGTAATTCATCTAGTCTTTGGGGCTTCTTCAACTTTTAATGTCTTCATTGTTTATGTAATGTATCTATGTTTTCCACTTTTTGCACTGAGAGAAATATCTGCTAATACCTGCTACCTCCTAGGTGGATGTGAAATGTTTTATTTTAATTAATATACTTTTTATTTCTACAGGTTCAATTTAGTTTCTTTTCTAAAGTTTTTGTTCATTTTAAGGTATTTTCCCGTTAGTTATATTTTCAATTTCTTTGTATTTCAGAAAATATATTCTGAAAACTCTATTGATAATATCTGCTAAAAGTTTGTCTCATGCTTTATTCTACCTGCAAAGAAATTCAGCTCAGAGACTAAATAGTAAACAAAAGCAAGAATCCATAAAGTCATCTGAGCTTTAAATTGCCTTTTCCTTGAAAACAGAATCACAATTTATATCTTAAGAACTCATATAGAGTGTATCAATTATATGGAATTAGAAAATATCTTTAAGAAAAGTGTGTGAAACATGGATTGAAGGATGAGGAAAATATTTTTTCTAATCTTAAAACAATGCATTCAGAGACACAGTGTTTTCATATGCTATCTATTCTTGAGGAGAACATTTTCATCCGCCGTGAAACATTTTTTTTTTTTTGCAATGAAGACCATCTACATTATAGCCTCTGTCTAGCTACTCCATTATCTAGTCAATTCCTCTGTTGTATTTAATATCATAATATCAATATTCATATTTTTTACATAGTCAGTGTTATTCCATGTCCCAATACCCTTGCTTGTTTTTGCAGTCTGGTATTTTCTTTTGTTTCCCATGGGAAATTCATATTACACATGTGATTGCTCAGCATCTATCCAGCCTCTCTCTAGTATGTCTCCTTGAATTGTAGAAGCTAGAAAGTTAAAATGGCATTTCCCTAAGTCCTTTGTCTCTCATGTAGCTCCAGTAATCATATAAGTCTTGAGTTCAGAACTTAACTAGGGAGCAGAATACAAAACATGATTTTGTTATATTACAAAAGTATCAATTTCCTGGTTCAAGCAGCTTCCTGATTGTAGCAGAACAATATGTTTCTAAAGTGAATACCTATAGTAATAATTTCTCATATCCATAGATAGCACCCTGATGATGGCATAAAGAACAACTCACTTAACAGCCCTATCCTGTAGTATAGTTTTAGGAAATTTTCCTGGAAGCTCAGGCTAGAGTCCATTTCATCAATACTCCCAATGATTAAATATCACTTAATGGTTCATTACAAATCCCTTTCTCTTTGAACAATCTAGAGAGAATTACATTCTTTGAATAGTAATTTTGATTGACATATCCATGCTTTTGGCTCAGGTAATATCTCATTTTATTCAGTATTTTAACAAATTAATTGAGGGGCACTTGGGTGGCTCAGTGGGTTGGGCCTCTGCTTTTGGCTCGGGTCATGATCTCAGTGTTCTGGGATGGAGATCGCATCAGGCTCTTTGCTCAGCGGGGAGCCTGCCGCCTCTCTCTGCCTGCCTCTCTGCCTATTTGTGATCTCTCTCTGTCAAATAAATAAGTAAATAAAATCTTAAAAAAAAAACAAATTGTTTGATTACCTTTTAGGTAAGTCCTCCACAGAAAGCCATGCTGTTCTAATACAGTGTATTACTTTTTTTTATCATTGCACTTAATACAGTGTATTAACATTGTATCTTTTCAAATGTTTCCCCCATTCAATTATACACTCCTTAAAAGTATACTGCATTTCAGATTCCTACCAAAAAAAAACCAGTTTTAAATAAACATATATTGAATCTTACTGTAGTACAAGGTCCTGGCCCACTCCCATTACCTTCACTCTGCCTCTTTCTTCATCCTTTATATTTTATTAATTGACTATCAAACACTTATTCTATATATTGTCTGACCTTGTTCCTCAAATTAATTTTCTTCTTTAACTATATACTCAAACTTAAAGGACAAAATAAGTACTTCATACAATAAATTATTGATGACTTATATTTACAGTAAATTCCGTCCTTAATATTTAAAAGTTGCTCTGTCAATAGAAAATTCATTAATTGGAAATATCATATTGAACATGATATATGCTAATGAATTATCAGGTTTAATTATCTTACAAATCATATGCAGTAAGTTGTATTATTCACATTTTACAGATGAGGAATTTGAGGCTTCTGGAATCTAAATAAGTGAATATTTGGTAAAACCTGAGGAAATAATTCAAAACTAGATCTAACTCCAAAACCAGCATTAGCAATAATTATTAAGCTCCTCATGCAGAGAGAGCTCTGGAATTCTATGGATAGGTCTCAGAGATTACCATGGAGGGAGAGGAACTGAAATGTGTGGTCAGTCAATTCTCCCTATCCTCTAGCTCAAACAGCTATGTTTTTATATAGTTATATATTGAGTTATATATATCTAGTTTATCTAGTTATTTATTTATATCTAGTTATATATATCTAGCTTATCTAGTTATATATAGTTATATATATCTAGCTTATCTAGTTATTTATATATATTTATATATTTTATCCATATATATATATAGCTATATGTTTTTACCTAGTTATATTTTTTTCTTTTTGCCTATTTGTCATCTTTTTTTTTTTTTTTTTTTTTTGACAGACAGAGATCACAAGTAGGCAGAGAGGCAGGCAGAGAGAGAGGAGGAAGCAGGCTCCCTGCTGAGCAGAAAGCCCGACGCTGGGCTCAATCCCAGGATCCTGGGATCATGACCTGAGCCGAAGGCAGAGGCCTTAACCCACGGAGCCACCCAGGCACCCCCTATCTATCTATCTTGACAAAGACTCTCTCCTTGACCAAACTTTAGTCGGGCTCCTCTGTATCCTCTTCCCAATTAGGTATTGACCTTTGGGCTTCTTTGTCTTTGTATCACTCAATTTTAGCAAAAATTCTGCTAAATTAGTTGAGTGAGTGTTTTCCCACCCTCAGTATCTCATCACTCTTTTATACCTAATGAAATTCCTCATATCCCATGCTTGGTATCTGATCACTCTGATCTGCCTTCAACAAAAATCCTGTCAAGTCAGTTTAGTCAAAATCCCCCTTACCCTTCAAAATTTCCTCTTAATAATTCCCATCCATTGATCCCCACCCTGCTCCCTGGCTATAAGTCTCCATTTGTCCATGATACATTTAGAATTGAGGCCAGTTCTATACTGAGGTCTCTTTTCCCCTACTGCAAAAGTTCCTATATAAAACATCTTCCAACCAGTTTACCTATTGTCACACTCTGGTTTACTTTAACAGTCTCCACTTAAGAAGTCATAGGAGGAAAGCATCATAATAATAGTGAAGACTTTTAATCTATTGTTTATTACACATAGAATATTTCTTAATATAGGGGGTCCTTAAAAATAATTATCTTATATGTTAGTTTTTTGTTATGCCTATAGCATTTGATTATTAACTCCAGAGTCAATCTTGGGTTCTTTATAGCGTAATAGTAAGTAATTTAAATTCAAAAAGTGATGTACTTTCCATGTGGAAAATGCTTATGAGATAGTCCTACAGGGAATAAGGGCAAGCAACCAGGTATGAGAAGCATTCCATTTGCAAATCAGGCTTAGCCATTGGGGTTCTTAACATACCAGATTATCAGAGCTTTGAACATCTGCTTGTTAAATGGTAGCCTTTATTACAGATTCCCTTGGAAAATACCTTTTACAAGTAACTGTTACTTTTATGGCTTTGCTATTATGTGGTAAACATATTACTAAGAATTATATAAGCCATTAAGAACTGTAACATAATATTACTGAATTACTATTGAGCATTTTACTTTAATTTGAAGATAATTTGCTTTCTATTTTATATTACATTTTACTCTTAAGACCATCACTTATAAACAATTATGAACAACCTAAATTGAAGAATCATAACTTATGCATAGGCTTTTTATTTAAGATTATAGTTAATTTGATGTAGTTCTATATTAGCCCAGAAAGTCAGCGTAAGACTCATTGTCTATTGTCTATTGATGAATTCTTTACATCCTTAGTCAGTGAAGAATATTCTATGATGGAAAATTTGAGGGAGGAGTATAAGCTATAAGTTTTGTCAGATTTTGTTCAGGGACTTAACTCTCAGACTTATTTATATGTGCTATATGAGCATCATAAATTGGTAAGATGTCAAACTGTATGACTTGTTGAATAGATTTCAAAATGGCAGATACCCATTCAAAAGAACAAAACAGCACATGCACCACTGAAAAATTACTTGTTTTCTCTCTCTACCAACCCACACAAGGTAAGCAAATAATTCTTTAATATTCCTCTCGTTGGAGACTGTCAATGGCTCTAAAGTATTTTTGTCATCTCTGTTTACATTAACACAGCGTAAGTCACTTCATCATGCTCTGAACTGGCACAAATCAAGTTAAAAAAAAATCAGATTTCTTTAGCTAGGATGATACTCATTGGGACCTTAGGTTGTAAAACAGTAACTCAAGACTAACAGTTAATCTTCTCATCTGAAATCTGAACTGGAGGATAAGCCAGGGATTCAAAGTACTTAATATGGTTGGTCGTTATCCAACAGTGATAACTAAATTTCTGATCCCTAACACTATGAGACTGTCAAAGATTTAATAAAATAAGTGATCTCTTTTCTGGTTTATCATAAGGCTTTCAATTCCTTTGGAAATTAAATGGAATTCCACCAGTACTACATTGCTTTTGACAAGTACTATTTTAGCCATTATACATGTTAGTTCATTTAATAAATTGGGTGGTATCTATTCATATTTTGTAGATTAATAAAATGTATCACGTGACTTGAGATATTTATCTTGTAGACTCCGCACACCAAACAAGAAACTCCAAAGGACTTCATGAAACACAAAATTAGCTGTACTGTTTTGGATCACAGAAGTTCCTAGATATCTCATTGTCTCTCTGTTCCTCTTGAATTTTCATAGCAAATGGAAGCATGGTACAATGGTTAAATTGGATGCTTTAGAATCAGATCATATGGGTTTCAAACCTTGCCTTTCTACATACTAGAAGTGTAACTCTAATACAGTGATGTAATTATTTGATGCCTACATTTCTATTTCTGTGAAATGGAAGAAACAATTCCAATCAAGTAATGCTAGTTGTAAGGACTCAATAAGTTCACAGCATTCACACAGTTAAAGCACTTAGATCCATATAAATTAAAATTGGAGATAATAGTAAACCTGATTGATTTATTTTGCTCAGAAATTAGTCAGAGGTGGACAATAATGCTATCAAAGAACTTTTTTTGCTCTATCATTCTTTGCATGTGACTTCTATTATTATTGTAAGAGAAACACTGCCTATGGATATTCATGTCTTCATATCTTCATATCTTGCTTTCTACACTAGAAGAAGAGAGGAAGCCAAGTAACAAAAGGAAATCTAGCAAGGACTGAAGTTTGTATTTCATCAGTAAGAACAAATGTTAAGTGAGTGGCTCAGCTGCAGAGAGGTTGGGTAATATTTTAGATTTATAGCTTCTATGGGAGAGAAAGGCAAATGAGTAAGTGGCATTTTCAGACTGAGTGTTGATAAAGTCAATCAACAAAATATGCTACAGGTATAAAGTAAGAATGCAATAAATGTTAGCAAATAGAGTCATGTCTTCTTGCATATCTCCTTGTATTATTGCTAAGGTTCTCTATAGTACTTAAACCAGAGTCTATTTGAATTTTTTATTCAGTTATCACCTCAGTTTTTCCTAATCCCAATCTAATGTTTTTACATGTGACAAAGAATATTAATATGTTTATTGCTCTTGCAAAAAAGTAGTTCCTTGAAATGTAACTTATAGATTTAACTTGTGCAAAATATTTTATGTTAGTTAGATGCCTAACTAAAATCTATGCACTCTTAACAATAAATATTTCATATATTTGAAAAGACATTATTAGTAATTAGTGGTATTGGAAGAATCTGACATTTTTTAAAATCTAGTCTAATATGTAGAGGGAAATTTTCACTTTCTTTCATTAGCTTTATAATCATAAAATAATCAATAATACTCTCATAATTGATATATATAATTTTCTTAAGTTATTAATAAAATAGGATGTTTGCTAATATTTTTTGAGTATTTCTAATATTTCAGTTGTCTTTTCCAATGATATCACTAGAAAAAAACATCTGGCATATTACAAATACTAAAAAAATAAGTAATCTTGTGTTTTAATAAATAATAAAATGACATGATTTGGTATGAAAATGATAATATATATCATACCCATTTATGTATACACACACACACATATATATATATATCCATATATGTAATGTATACATTTAATCCTAACAGCTGTATCGATACATAAAATTATTATACCAATTTTAAACCTATAATTCATCCAAGGTAACACATCTAGAAAGTGACAGATCCATTTTTAAAACCAGAGGGTCTACCATCATAGCTACCTTTTAAAATGCTATGCTTTATGGCCTTCTATAATCTAGGGATATTTTTCTTTTAAGTGTAAATGGTTCCATATAGAATAAGCTCTAAATCTTGTCCATTTCTAACATTTTATTGCAAGCTTTTTGAGAAGGCAACTATGTTAAATCTAAGCTCCATGAGGTTTAACCAAATATTTGCTCCATAGCTTCTCTTGTTAATTATTTTTCTCTAGTTTGTAGTGGCCATGTAAAAGAAAATACGATACAATTTAGATAATATGGATGAAAGTAGAAATATTTATCTCTAAGAGAATATATAATAAAGGAAACTTTTAGAAGTCTATTCATTTGTTTCTGTTTCTATTATAGACAAAAATTATGGGATGAAAATAATGTTTTGGGATATTTCAATGTAATAATGATTAACAGCAGATTTTGTATATAGATGCATGTGAGCGTGTTGGTAGGGGGAGGGGGCATATGAGGGGTTTGTGGTATAACAACATATGTATTAAAGACACAAGGGAAGAACAAAAATTAATTAATAGTTTTAATGGGAAGTCAGAAAGACAGTCATTGATGATATGAACTAATGGCTAGGCTGGAGAAACAGGCAGAGCTATAATTCATTGGAATGTGACTCAACCTAGTTACTAACTACCCAATATCCATTGCCATATTCTTTCTTACCAACAGAAACTCAATTTTATTTGTGGTTTAATTATACTCAGAAACATAGCATATGTATATTGAACAAAACCAACGTTCTGTTAGTTGAGAAAGAATAGGGTATTTATTGAATGGCTAAAAATTTCTGTCTCTAAGTTTACACTAGAATTAAAACTAAAAAATTTAAAACATAGTAGTCTGTGCATCTGTCAGGTACTGAAGAAGAGTGAAAAGAACTTTGAATTGGTTTCTATGATAATATTATTAATGACAATATTAGTACATCAAGCAACTGGAGGTTTTGTGGTGGAGAAAAAGAGAAACAGGTATAAGACAGCTGAGATTATGTAATAACCTTGTAGGACTGAATTTGAATGGGAAAACAGGTAGAGGGTGTACTTGAACCCATCATGGTCTTGTCTTATCCTAACAGATAAGACAACCTATCTCTCTTCACTGAAAAAGTCTAGAAATAAAGGCCATTCAATAGTGATAAGCATCCTTAATCTTCAGATCGTGATATCTAAATACCATTTCCACAAAAGGAAACCAGAGATTGTACAGGAAATACCTTATTCTAAGTCTATAGCAGCAAATACACAAGATGACCCTGGGGCGGTTTGTTATACAAGACATCAGGCACTTCAAGCTCTATTACAAAGCTGTCATCATCAAGACAGTATGGTACTGGCACAAAAACAGACACATAGATCAATGGAACAGAATAGAGAGCCCAGAAATAGACCCTCAACTCTATGGTCAACTAATCTTCGACAAAGCAGGAAAGAATGTCCAATGGAAAAAAGACAGTCTGTTCAACAAATGGTGTTGGGAAAATTGGACAGCCACATGCAGAAAAATGAAATTGGACCATTTCCTTACAGCACACACTAAAATAGACTCAAAATGGATTAAGGACCTCAATGTGAGAAAAGAATCCATCAAAATCCTTGAGGAGAACACAGGTAGCAACCTCTTTGACCTCATCCGCAGCAACTTCTTCCTGGGAACATCACCAAAAGCAAGGGAAGCAAGGGCAAAAATGAACTATTGGGATTTCATCAAGATCAAAAGCTTTTGCACAGCAAAGGAAACAGTTAACAAAACCAAAAGACAACTGACAGAATGGGAAGAAGATATTTGCAAACGACATATCAGATAAAGGGCTAGTATCCAAAATCTATAAAGAGCTTAGCAAACTCAACACCCAAAGAACAAATAATCCCATCAAGAAATGGGCAGAGGACATGAACAGACATTTCTGCAAAGAAGACATCCAGATGGCCAACAGACACATGAAAAAGTGCTCCACATCACTCGGCATCAGGGAAATACAAATCAAAACCACAATGAGATACCACCTCACACCAGTCAGAATGACTAAAATTAACAAGTCAGGAAATGACAGATGCTGGCGAGGATGCGGAAAAAGGGGAACCCTCCTACACTGTTGGTGGGAATGCAAGCTGGTGGAACCACTCTGGAAAACAGCATGGAGGTTCCTCAAAAATTTGAAAATAGAGCTACCCTATGGCCCAGCAATTGCACTACTGGGTATTTACCCTAAAGATACAAATGTAGTGATCCGAAGGGGCACGTGCACCCGAATGTTTATAGCAGCAACGTCCACAATAGCCAAACTATGGAAAGAACCTAACTGTCCATCAACAGATGAATGGATAAAGAAGATGGAATACTATGCAGCCATCAAAAGAAATGAAATCTTGCCATTTGCGATGACGTGGATGGAACTAGAGGGTATTATGCTTAGCAAAATAAGTCAATTGGAGAAAGACAGCTATCATATGATCTCCCCGATATGAGGAAGTGGAGGTGTAATGTGGGGGGTTTGGGGAGTAGGAAAAGAATAAATGAAACAAGATGGGATCGGGAAGGAGACAAACCATATGTGACTCTTAATTTCACAAAACAAACTGAGGGTTGCTGGGGGGAGGGGGGCCGGGAAAGGGGGGTGGGGTTATGGACATTGGGGAGGGTATGTGCTATGGTGAGTGCTGTGAAGTGTGTAAACCTGGCGATTCACAGACCTGTACCCCTGGGGCTAATAATACATTATATGTTTATAAAAAAAATTAAAAAAAAATAAAAAAAAATAAAAAAGACATCAGGTAAGCTACAAAAGACCACTAAGGATGTTTCAGAAAAACTTAGCAGCTAACTGAAGAGCCTTCCATTGGCTAAGGTAGGTAGAATTTTACACTTTTAAAGTCAAATAGGAGGAACCCAAAGGATATTTAAGGCAGTGAAAATACTGCGTATGATAGTATAGTGGTAAATACATGTCATTATACATTTGTCTCAATGTCTACAATGTATGACACCAAGAGTGAACTCCATTGTGAACTATGGACTCTAGATGATAATGTCCTGTCAAATAGATTCATCAATTGTTAACAAACGTACTACTATTGTGGTGATGTTGGTAATGGGAGTGGCTATGCATGTGTAGTGGCTAAGGATATATGGGGAATATTTGTACCTTCCTCAACTTTGCTATGAACCTAAAGCTACTCTTAAAAACAAAACCTTTTAAAAAAGTAGTAACTGCAATGGAATAAAACAGTTTAGATATATAAGCTGATAACATACTAAACATGGCTAAAAGAAACCAAAAAACTTTTGGTTGTTTTCAGGGAACTCTAAGTCAGAGGTTGGAAATTATGACCCCTGGTTCTAAACTGTACCAAAGGCTAATTTTGTAAATAAAATTTTATTGAAACACAGCACACTCATTTGTTTACATATTATCCAGGGCTACATTCTCTTTATAACAGCAGAATTGAGTAATTGTGACAGAAACATGTAGATTGAAAAGCTTAAAATATTTACTAACTGGCCCTTTGTAAGATAAGTTTGCTGTTGCTTTTTCTAAGTAGTCAAGTCATTATTTTGAAAACTAATAAATAAGAGGAAAAGATTGAGTATTTGTTTTGCTTTTCCTTTACAAATAGTAACTCAAACTTACCACATGTTGACAAGGAGATATAGTCTTTATAGATGTATTCCAGCTTACAAATAAAAATGGATAAAATCAGAATGCCTGCCACCATTTTTCTACTTCTGAAATAATGAGTCAAGTGATATAATGATCATCAGGGCTAACACTATAGAAAAAGAGGCAACCAGACATTTGCACTTTTTAATAGAATTTAAAGTATCTCTGCTGTAGTCTTATGCCCCCAAAAAAACAAAAAAACAAACAACAACAACAACAAAACCCACCTAAATCTGATCAACATTCTAAATATAACCACCAACTTACAAGAAAAGCATTTTTTAAAAGATTTTATTTATTTATTTGACAGACAGATCACAAGTAGGCAGAGAGGCAGGCAGAGAGGGAAGGAAGCAGACTCCCTGCTGAGCAGAGCAGGGAGGGGGGAGATCCTGGGATCATGACCTGAGCCAAAGGCAGAGGCTTTAACACACTGAGCCACCCAGGCGCCCCAAGAAAAGCATTTTAGAAAAGGAACATCTGAAGACACACCAGGTAGACTCAATCAGTGATATTGAAAGTATGGAAAACTCTATGGGGAAAAAAAAATCTAGTTTCTAAAACAACTAGGATGTAAATGGGGTGGGAACATTGAAACTGACTATATTAAATAAAAACGAGAGAGAATTTCTTTGTTTTGTTTTGGAGACACATGCTAAAATATGTGTGGGTAAAATAAAATGATGTCTAGAATTTGCTTCAAAATGACTGAGGGAAGAGATAAAGAGGAAAGAGTTATTTTTTATAAAGAATATTGATGCTTGTTGAGGTGGGATAATTCCATTTTCTTAATGATTTTTTTTATAATTTTCTCCATTTGAAATTTTTCACAATTAAAAGTTAAAAAAAAGAGGAGAATAAAAAGAAATTAAGTCAAGCTGGGGACCTTATAGAAAGGAGCTTATTGAAGAATTATTGGTCAATATTTTGTATGAGGTGTCTGTAGAACATAGAATTTTACTTTGGACTGAGGGTTGAATCAATTACAAAAGGAAAAACTGGCCAACATGCCTGTGAGGGGGTGAAAAAACTTATTTACAAATGTAACATAGCCAAGTTATATTCAGCATCAGTTCCAAATATCTGTCATTTACCCTACCCATCTGTTTACTTGTTACATCCAATATTCCTCACACAAGAATAAGGCAAAATTTCTATTCTAAAAAGTGGTTGATACATGATTATAAAGTGACTCAGTACAGAGTATCTTATAGAAATGGGGGACTGGATTAATTAGTAACTGCTTTAATTGATACTGACACAAGGCCAAAATATCTTTGCCTTAAATAATACAAAGATTTATTTTTCTTTCATGAAATTCAAAGGTGGACAGGCTAAAGGTGGTATGGCTGTTCCATCATCATTACTAATTTCCCAAACTCCTTGATCTTCCTCATCCAACCATCAAGTAACTCCACACACAGTAGGAAGAAGGAGGAATATTTACTAGCAGATATGTTTCCCATCTTATAATCCCAAGGTTTATGAGATTTTCTTGAGGTCTCAAGCAACCATTTCTATATCCATTACTTTGGCCACCCTAATCTCCAAACAGTTGGAAAAGGGAGTGGGGGTGGACAGTGTGGATACCTTATTAGCTCTAAAGATTCTACTTTGACAAATATAGAGGTTACCTTATTGAAAAAGAAGAGAATGGGTATTGTATAGGCATTTAGACTCTGAGCCACAGAACTCCAGACCACACTGATGTGAGACATTCCTTTTTCTTTTAGTTGCTGCCAGCAAATACTATCCAAAATGAAAGAATGTAAAACTTTCTACTTGCATATGTTTTTAAGATCAATATTGATACAATCTATGGGAGACAGAGTCGATGGTTTGGGGAGTGTAGAGTTATAGAACCCTGTAAAATATTTTAATGATACCAGGATATGGGAAAAAATCATTTTTATTCCAAAGAATATTAATTTGACTTGGCAACTGAGTCTCTCTTAAATAGATTTGACCCTGTCATGATGCTTTTTTGGGAAGAAATCACCCATGACTTGGAGATGTGTGAAAGCAAAAAAAGTTACTGGATAAACTGTCAGTAGAGCATTGTCAGCATCTAATGGGCCCTCAGGGAATTAGCTGTTCCTCCAGGGCCTGTACACTTTTTTGACCATCTTTGCATGACCATGCTATTTAATGATTTTGAAGAGACAGAATTCGAGTCATAGAAAAATGATTGCAATGCAAATGCTCCCTGTCCACAGCACAGCACATGATTCCTGTTCTTGGCAATGCAAGTGAAATTTGTCTGGTAGAGAATATGAACTCCTATAACTCAAATTCTCACTAGACCTGCTTTTGACATCTGACTGAGTTCCTCATTAATTAATGAGGGAAACAAAACCTTTGACAAGTTGTCAGTTTATGTTTGAATAACACTTAGGATTTTAACTTTTTGAAAATCAGTCTTGAGCAATTTTGGAGATCCCATGGAGATGTTCAAATGGACTCACTTAATAGATCCCAGTCAGGTGTGTTGCTGGAGAAGAAGAACCAATGAACTTTGTGAACATACCTTCCCTTTTTTCCCCAGGGAAGCCTGAGTGGCGAAGGAACTTCAGGTGCAATGGTTCTGTGTTTCTCTAGTACTTCCCTCCTTTCTGTGAAATTCTGTAAATAAATACAGAATATTTTCCGAATTATTATTTGCCATGCTTGAACAATTTGAATATTTTACAGTGAAGGTATTTCTGTTTTTCTTTTTCCCCAGGAAGCACATTTGAATACTGTAAAAGAGTACAAAGCTGACATTTAAACTGGTTCCATTTACGTAACAGTTTTGGAGGGACTAGAAACAAACTTCAAAGAAGAAATTTGAATCCTTTTTGTGTATCACAATATCTAAGGTATAACCCAATGTTTCATTAGCTTATCTCTCTATTTCCTCTCAAGGCATGTTTTTTTTTAACAATTGGAGGAATTATTTCTTGTACCAGGTATGAAAAAAATGCTGAGGACAATATTCTGCAGAGTTGATTTTCAATTGCACTTTCTGGCTGCATTATATGTATGGAAATAGGGTTGAGGTAGAATAAAGTGTTTAATTTTTCTATTTGTGGCTGCATGTTTCAGACTAGTAAAGGTCTGAAGCAAACCAGTGATTTTAAAAGAAAAATAAAAAACTTTAAGAAAACAAACTCTGCAATGAAATCTTTAACAGTAGCCAACTTATGAATATTTCATTTACACTCACTCGAATATCCTAAACCACATTATCATAAGTAATTCATGGATCTTTTCTAAAATATGAAGGAGTTATAAAGCAACTTTTCACATTTGAACAAAATAAAAGAAAATGTATTCTTAAAAGTAGCACGTTTTATTTTACCAATGACTTCTATACAAATACTAAATAAGATTACATATAATTCAGGGCACTGTAATAATTTTCTGTTTTTGTCTTCCCAAAGAAGAAATTTTTGTGCCATAGCCAATAATTGTAACATGTCTTTTCTCTCTCATATTTGTTATTCACATTATATTCCTAGCTTATTTACCTAGTATGAGAAGAGTTAACGTACATAGGATATATAGGATATGTTCTGTTTACCTCTCCAGATTTATTTTCTACTGTTCCCCACTGTCCTCTCTGATCTGTGGACCAGAAAAGGGGCTTCCTTGACCTCCCTGATGTATCCAGGTGAGTTTAGCGAATGGGTGGCCCAGAAGGAGAATAAAGTCACAGAATGATTTTCAGCATTTATTCCTCTAGCTCCCATCAAGCACACGTAGCCATGTTCATCAAATGGCATTGTTTCATTTTAATTGGGCTTGTCTGTAGGATTCTGTCTTTTGAATTATGGTGACCACTCTGCTCTTGTCATTTTCACCTGGACTGGCAACTGCTGTTTTTCCTAGCACCATGGGTGTGTAACATCCTTTGTGGTTTCCTTATGCCCTATTCATACATTTATATGTGGTTCATTTATTAAATTATTCTTAAAGTACTTCTATTTCAGAGTGACATCTATTTCCTGCCACACTTGATAAAGAAACAAACAAAAAGCCATCTCTATTAATAGCCTAAATATCTGCAGGTAAGGTTTATTTATCCATTTCTAGTCTGTGAGTATTTAGTGAGAATTTGTGAAGCAGCTAAGTTCTTAAAAATGAGGCAAGGATGTAGGGGTAGAAGGTAGAAAAGCAAAATAGTATCCAGTACATACCTACCAGAGCTTAAAGAAAGGTTAGGAAACAAAGAAACAAATAAATAAAATAATATAAATGCACAGAAGTGTTCATATTTCATTCCCATTATGGCATTACTCTCTTACCATGTTTTTACTTTATCTTGCTCAAAAGGGCAACAAAAGATAAGATGTTTTAAAATACAAACATTTATAAATCAAGGAGATTTTTCAAAATAGTTTGTTCCTGCTGATAGGTAAATGAGTGGGATTATAAGTAAGTGAAACACTAAAAATATTTAATAGTTTAGGAAAAATGTAGTTTCTTTATAGATTCTGAGAATTTAAAAATTTGACCATTTTTGGTTTTAAAATAATCAATTTTAGAGGATGCTAGAAACTCAATATGATTAAAACCATTCTTACTAGGACCAATAATATACTGAATAGTAAAACATTTGTAACATTTTTTCTATGGTCAGAAATAAGAAATAACACCTATTTCTTCTATTATTTGACATTGTACTAATGTATGTACTAAGGTATTAATACTATTATTACTAATTATCAGAGAAACTAAGATTAGCTTACCAATTAGACAGGGAAAATAAATAAGAATACAAAAATTTAAAATAAAGAGATAACACTACTTATAGATTACATGACTATAAATTGAGAAAAGACAAGAAAACCAGCTAAAAATCCTTAAAATATACAGTAATTCGGGACACAGTGGAGTGGAATACTAACTCAGAAATCAATAATAGTCAAACAAACCCTATAGAAAATACAATGGAAAAAGATGCAACAAAGATAAAATTCCTAAGAATATGTAACAAGAAACATGCAGAGCCATATTAAAACTTTAAAACTATCTCAATAGCACATAAAAAATGAAACAAATGTAAATAATAGGGAAAATCAACAATCTTCTATAAGCAGATTAATAAGTGTAGGATGATCCCAGTTAGTATACTGTTTGTTAACTACCTAAATTAATGCCAAATTCATATGAATTTTTTTAAATTAAAATTCTGGGAAAGAAATGCAATAAGAGGACATTTTTCTAACACATTTAACACAGCATGTAAACGTAAGTTGTGAAGACTATGTAGAGACAGGTTAATGAAATAGAATAAAAAAATTTAGGCAATGACTCTAATTCAAGATTTTAAGAAAATCTGTTGTGGACAGATGTACATTCAACAAATATATTTGAAACAACTGTTTTGAGGTCTGGAGGGAAAAACAAGCTGGGCTCACATTTGCACAAGGATGAATTCCAAACATGGTAATGATTTATACATAAGAAATCATAAAGTAGGAGAGGAAAGGTGAAAGATTCCTTTCATAAACTCAGAGATTGGAAGGTTTTTCTACATTTGATGAAAATATTCAGAAGCTGTGAAAAAGATTGATAAATATAAAGATGAAGACATCAAAAGCTACCATGTGACAGAACACACACACACACACACAAACACACACAGTGAAAAGGCAAAGACCAGCTGAGAAAATACGATTAATATCACATTCAAGTACTCAAAAATTTATAAACAAAAACTTACATGGAATTAAGAAAACCAACAAAACAGCATAGGAAATGTGATGTTAAGTATAGGAAAAGAAGCAAAATCTCATTTGTAAGAGAAATAAAAACTGAAATTATAGTACAATTCCATTTTAATCCTTATCAGACTGACAAAAACCTAAAAGCTTAATAATCCACAATATAGTAAAATTATGTGCAGAGTCAATAGACTGTCTTCTTGCAAGATTTTGACCTCATTGTAGCCTATGTGAATGGCTATTTACTATGTAACTCCAGCTGTGCAACAGGAAGGTCTTTGAGGACTGGAGTGGTTGAAGGAGTGGGGACTGGAGAGGGACATTCTCATACATTATTATGGAAGTATAAAGTGATGCAACAACTAAGCAAGGCAACTTTACAGTTTCCAGAAAAATGTAATATGCATGTATCTTTGTACCAGCAATTCTTTTGGAATTCCGTGTTATTTACACTAGAGAATATGCAAAACAGCTTATGTACAGGTTTTTTATTGTAACATTATCTTTAATAGCAAAAGGTTAATGTTAAGTAACATATCAGATTTCCTACAAGGAGATATTAATCAGCCACAAATAAATAGAGTAGAAACTTCTCTTTCCTTATAGGAAAAGATGACCAATACATTATTAAGTGAGGGAAATAAAGCAGAAAAATGAGTGTATATGCTACTATTTTTGTAAAATGGAAAGGGAAAGAGAATATATAATCTGTACTGGCTCACACATTCATACACACAGAAAAGACAAATACTGCCTGAAAAGAAAAGGTAAATAATACTGGTTGGCCTATTGAGTGGAGGTGCTAACCAACCAGATTAGGATCAAGGTGGGGAAGGTGTCTTAGTCAGTATGGGTTGTTATAACAAAATATCACAGGCTGGTGGCTTAAAAAACAACCACTTATTTCTCACAGTACTGGACTGATTTGGTTCCTTTTTCCTCTCATAAGGACACCAGTCCCATGAGGCACTCTACCTCCATTACCTCACTTAATTCCAATCATCTCCCAAAAGCTCCACTTCAAAACACCACCATATTGGGGATTAGGACCTCAACATAAGAATTCTGGAGGACACAAATTTTCAGTCCATAGCGGAGGGGACCTTTTCACTGGGCCCTCTTTAATAGTTTTGATGTTTGAAATTTGTGAATGTTTATCACCTATACAAAGCTTTAACATGCATTCTCCAAAAGTAATAGAAATAAGTGGTTTCACATCAAGAATCAAAGCCTGATGAATAGATAGATGACAGAGAAGAACTTAAAGAACTGTCAATGATGCACCCATTCTTTTGTAAACTAATGTTCCTATTGAACTTGCTACCTGCTTTTAGCCATGATTTAAAAGGATTAGATTTTGTTTGTGAATAGACATTTTCTCCTTCAAATCTCAATATTTTGCAGAAAAACTGAGATTCTTTTTATTATGAACTTACATTATCCTAGGATTTGTACTTAAATAATTCCATAAATTATGTAAAATATTGTAAAGATGTAGATATGAAGAAAATGCAAATGATGAGTGAATTATAAAAGAAAACACTCCCTCAGAAAACATTATCCTGAAGGTAACAGGCTGTTGTGTTCTCCATGAGCTGGAAACTCCAGATGGTCCAGCATTCTGGAAAGGGTAGGTAGTGATGAAGAGTAGGAAGTGATAGAAAGTGTTATTTTGAGGGATTTGAACTGAGGGAAAGCAGTGAGTCATTTGGCCCCGTGGCATTCTTTCTGCCTATGTGAGTGTAAGTAGTTCTGCCTGCCATGAATACAAAGAAGAGATAGAATATTACTAATGTTCGATATGGTAAGTCACCGGAATTTTCCTCTCTTTTAAAATGGGGAATGCATTGGAATATGCATGACATATGAACTTGAAAGTTCACAGTGGAAAAAAAATTAAGTTTAAGAATAAATGATTCCAGAAAAGAATATCTGAGCTACGAGACAAGTATGCTAAGTAATTTCTGAAAAGCATATTGGAATCCCAATCTTCTAATACCCAAGCAAGAGTGTTTAGTTTATAAACATAAAAATCTACTTAAACCAACAAATTCTGAAACATTTGAAATAATTTTCTTCATAGTCATAGATTCTAAGGTCATGTGAACTAAGACCTTTGACAGCAAAATTTCAGGAGAGTTTATGTGTGGAATTTTAGTATGGATGTCAAACAATGTTTTGATTCAAGCTTTACTCAAAGTGAGCAGATTTCATTAAAAATTAATTAGCCAAATGTTCTCATTTTGTTGTCAATATCATCCTCCTTCCAACACAAAAAACAACTTCCAAAGACGGAGGATAAAGGATACATAACATCAAGAATAAATCTGTCTGGAGCATTTATTCTTTGTCAAAACAGAATCCTTCCAAATTTGCCCTTGAAAATTCTTGCTATTTTACAATCTCCAGAAAATTCCAGTAAACAAAGAAAATCTAGGGTTTTTTTAGACATTTTTTTTCCACTAGAAACATTTCTCCATGTCTATAAATGGGAGAGCAGGCAAACCTATTTCAAATTCCATGATTCAATACAACTCTTCCCCTATGTTGTCTGTAGACTAAGAATTCTGACATGGTTGAAGAAATGTACACACCCCTGCTGATCGATCTAAATTTGTCATCACTGTTGCCTCTCTCACACGCCACATATAATCCTCTAACACACCAAGAATAGAGCACCAAGAATATGCACTATGCCTCAGACCTTCTCAATTTCTACATTTGATTGTAATGCTCTTCCCCCAGTAGACACACAATTCACTGTTTCCTTCAGATTGCTGACCACATATCAGAGTTCCTTCCTGAATGATCTGTAGATAACTGTTCCTCTCTAAACATTCCATTGTGTCTTTAGACTCCTTTACTTCTAGCCTCCTCCCTTCCTTCCTCACTCCCTTCTACCTCCCCTACTCCCCCTTCCTATTTACCTTTCTTCTGCCTTCCTACTTTTTTCTTCCCAGAAAATACAGAATAAAAGTGAGACAATACTAGCGGGCACCAGAACTTAAACTCCAGGAATAAAGATATAATTTGGATATGTTGGGGTTTTCTCTAGTTGTTTGGATTTGGGGTTTTGAGGCAATTCTACACAAATTTCAAGTTCAGTAAAGAGTTCATTTATATCTAAATAGCAGTTATAAAACACCTGACTTTTAGGTCCAGTTTTACTCCTGAGATATAACCTTGTATTCTCTTTATTTTTCTTCCCAATTGGAGTGTGCAGTATCACAGATCTCACCCCACTTCTCTCCCTGTCTCCAGCTGCTTTCTTGTTTCACCTTTCCTTTATATCTGTACTTTCCCCCTCTACCTTGGAAGTACCCAGAACCTGGTAGATAGATTGATATAAATTGCACTTTATTTTTTTTTTAAGATTTTATTTATTTATTTGACAGAGATCACAAGTAGAGAGGCAGGCAGAGAGAGGAGGGGAAGCATGCTCCCCGCTGAACAGAGAGCCCAATGCGGGACTCGATCCCAGGACCCTGAGATCATGACCTGAACTGAAGGCAAAGGCTTTAACCCACTGAGCCACCCAGGTGCCCCTAAATTGCACTTTCTGATAGTTAGTCTTTGATAGTGTTTCAAGCAGATGAGGTTATAGAAAATGCCTATGATTGTAAAGCCTACATGAAAGAGCCTCCCAGAGATTGTAAACGAGCTATTAACCTTGGCCAGACATTGTGTTTCTCGGCTTTTGGCAAACTGACAAGAAACTATGCATGGCTTAAAAAAATCACATCCATTAGAAAGAACTGCTATCTTTCTGATGATGACAAGAAGAAAGAGTACCTTATCATCTGGATGATAAGTATTCTATAGAATGA
The DNA here is from genome assembly GCF_963455335.1 of Martes martes. Taxonomy (NCBI): domain Eukaryota; kingdom Metazoa; phylum Chordata; class Mammalia; order Carnivora; family Mustelidae; genus Martes; species Martes martes. The sequence goes on from NC_137889.1 coordinate 81,467,165, forward strand.
AGGCATTATTCTTCATGGGATTTCTGGCTTTGATTGACATGTTGACCATTCTTTTAAGTCACGAACAAGAAATTAAAGTCTATTTGTTTTCAAGTCCTTTCTGGATTTCTTTTATTTTTTTTCTTTCTTTTTGTTTTGTTTTGTTTTGTTTTATGACAATATTGGTAGAAGTTAAGCTCCTGTAGATGACACTTGGGGAGGGAGGGATGGGTAAGAGGATAAATCTCTGCATTCTTTTATAGTGCAGCAGGAATTTTCAACTATATCCCTCCACTGACAATTTATCAACCACTTACACAAATGAAGGTTTTACTTTAATAGATTAGTGTTTCGTGGTGAGCCAAGAAAAACATAAATACAAAATACTTTAATTTTCTTTATTTAGATAAGTTTAGTAAAAAGTCGGTATAATCATTTCGAAGAGAGAGAATGTGACTATAATTTCTTCTGCCAAAGAAAGGAATCATTCCGAGGATCACCATCTACCACATGTTCATGTCACTTCTTAAGAAAGATATATCATATAGTTTCATTCATACATGGAACATAAGGAATAGGGTGGAGGACCACAGAGGAAGGGAGGGAAAACTGAATGGGAAGAAATCAGAGTGGAAGATGAGCCATGAGAGATTCTGGATGCTGGGAACTGGACTCCAGGAACCAAACTGAGGGTTACAGAAGGGAGGGGGTGGGGGATGGAGTAACCGGGTGATGGCTATTAAGGAGGGCATGTGTGGTAATGAGTACTGGGTGTTATAAACAACTAATGTATCATTGAACACTACATCAAAAACTAATGATGTATTATATGCTGGCTAATTGAACATAATAATAAAAAATAAATTAAAAATAAAAATAAAACAAATAAATTTTTAAAAAAAGAAAGATATAACTTCCTGACAAAGAAAGAATTTTTATAGAAACAACCTTTTCAAACACTCTAAAAGAATTATTTCTCTTCCTTACTTTGGGTAATTATACCATCTAAATAATGTATCATATTATTACCTAAATCAAATATAATATGCAAAAGTACTGAACTCTTACAACAGATAAGAGAATATATAGCAGGTTAGTGTTGATGTTTTATGTCAATTACCAACTGTTCTAAAATAGCACCTATTAAATAATATTTTATCTTTAAACCTTCTATGGCTGATAGTAGAAAAAAAATTTTGTCACAAAATCTATCCCATTGACTTGCTAAAAGAAAAATTGAATTTAAGCAAAAGAATGTATTTAAAGGCATAACACCCTCTTTTGAAATACGTCTAATGTAATGCCACTAACATAGGCAATATTTAGTACTGAAGAGTCTATATTTAAGCTGTGTCTTTCAAGCAGCTGGCTCAGCTGAGAAGCAATGTGTGATTGGGAAAAAAAAAAGAAGAGATGTATTATAGAAGAACTATTTTGAAAAAGCTGAATGGGGATTCATTGTGAAGAAAATATAAGGTAGGGAAAAAATATAAGGTATTGATTAATCAGCTGCATTAAAAGATTAGCTGTGTTTCTAATCTCACTGAATTCCTAGCTTTCTTTACAAGTCTTTTCTTCAGACTGTATCTCATGTGCCACAGTTTACTGAATTACTCTTTTTGAAAACATATCTCCCTTACTTGATTTTTCAAGTATGTTGAAAGTGTTCTGGGCAAAGCTGTTATACACTTGTTCTTCCGCCTCCTAATGCTTCCTGAAGAAATGCACCAGGTTCTCCACTACCTATAAATGCCATGGTGCTTAGTAAAGTGTCACTCTGGAGATGTGGGATTAAAGATATTTTAAATTTAATTAGATCCCATTTAAAAAGTATAATATTTATTTATGCCAATGAGCTTTGGAAATCTCACAATGAATTCCAAATTTTTATAATAAACGTTTTAAATTGTTCTTCATGGTCTCCTCTTGTGTAAGTTTATCAATTATTAGAAGTATGTTTAATGGGTAAGAACATACCATTTTGCATATTTTGTAATGTTGAAAAGTATAATAACTCTTAATTATTAGCATTAAATAGTATTTCAAGTAGATATAAAATATGGCTTAGTGATTTTTTTTCTAATGCACAAATCCTTTTATGTGAATTAGCTCTCATGATAATCAAGAGCCTAAAATAGGCATAAAACATAGGTGTAATATATGAAGAAATATAAGGTTCAGAGTTCTTGTAGATGGCTTTCCAAAATTGGCTGGGACATCTAAATAAAGAAAACAGTTCATAGGAAATAAATCCTCCCTGTCTACCCACATGGGCCAATCAAACTGAAGACTTAAGTAGACACTGTGAAGTCAATTTCAAAGAAGTGAAGGCACCAGTCCACCAGCTTCATCAATTCTCCCAGTTTCAGTACTCAATGCAGGCTTAGTCTCACAAGCTGGGCATTGGCCCTGGGATCTAAGTGGCCATAAAAGACCATTAATAACCCTTCTCAGAAAACAAATTGACTGTCAGGGTTCCTCTTTTAGTCACTTGTTTCAAAATATATAATTAAGAACCTCATTAGATCAGAAAGCTCCATGGAATAACCAAGATATACATCACATTATCACACACATGGTCTATTCCCTGCTTCACATTGCTGTTCTCAAATATTTATTTGTCCAAAGCTTTGTCTAAAGCCAAGAATTGGAGGTTTGTTTGCCATCCTCTTACTCTTTTTTTTTTTTTTTTTCTAATACCCATCTGGAAGCGAGTGCTAAACTGGAACTCTAGAGACCTGTTTGTTGTTTTGTTTCTTCTTTTATTAATTAGTTCTGTTATTTGGGGTAGTTTACTTATTTTCTCCCTTTTAAATCCTCTTCCCTTATATGTAAAATTAATGATCTGAAGTTGATAAATCTCTACAATCTCTTCAATATGTCCAAATCTTTAAGATAAGAGTATAATAAGTAAATGTCAAAATGTGAGGAAAAGTTACAGTAAATTATTCAAGCCATGACACTAAGTAACATCTTAATTCAGGGCTTTGCTAAAGCATCAGTTTAGAGAGTAAATGTAAGCATCCAATTTTAGGGGCCTCATATAATTTCAATATGATTGATTGAACTGATTGAACTGATTGAACACCATTACTAAATTAGCTTGTTCTTAACTTCCAGCATAACATTCTATTAAATCATACATTTAAAAGTTTCTGAAAAGAGTTCTCATACAATTTAGTTACAGACCACATTTTAAACCATATAGCTCAACATCCCTTAAAGCATATATAGTATGCTTTACCCTGACCAAACTATTACTGTTACACACAGACAGGGGGTGCCTCACTCTCCTCTGGTGGTCCACCCACTTCATCTACCCAACGTGCCCTGTATAAACCACACTCCCTCAAAAGACCCTTCACATATTAACTCTCACCCACCACAGAAGGATCACTGCAACTACAAGTGTTTTCTTCCTTCCACCGAATCATCTTAACGTCTGAATAAGAAAATGGCATATATATATATATATATATATACACATATCAGAGAAACAAAACAGAATGCTATATTTAATTTGAAAAAAATCATGAAGAATATTTTTCTGTTAGTGACACTTTTCCCAATACAAGTTGTTTAAAAGATAGTTTAATTTTTAAGTCAATCTTATTTTTGTCCTAAATGTTAATTCATTTGAAATTGCTCAAATAATATATGAATACATATTTTTTAAATAAAATCAAATATGCAACGTACAATACAAACCCACCTCTGCACCAACCCTTTGCACTTATCCTCCATGCGTGCACACCTTGCTGTCAAAATGGCGCTTTGAAAGATCATTAAAAAGACAGCTTTGGATGTTTTCTTCTGTACTATTTCCACATGTTTATGGTGCCTATCTGTGCGGGTGTTGAGTATAGAGTTCTCACTTCATAGAAATGTGAGGATGTAAGAACTTTATGAAAAAAAGAAAACTTGGGGAAAGATTGAAGATAAAAGGGAAAACAAAACAAAATTAATTGAGTCCTCACAACAACCCTGGGAGACACATATTATTATTCCCAGTAAACACAAGAGTCAAATGAAATTCAGGCTAGGAGACATTCTCAAGGTACTTAATAGCAAAATGCAGAGTTGGAATTCAACCAAATTCTATTTTATTCCAACATTTCAAACTTAGCTGTTACATGATGCCACTTCTCAGTGTCTTTTTCCTCGGGGTCATTGTTTTTTTTTTTTTTTTTTGGACAATAGGCAGTTTTTTCTGGATACACATGCATACACACACATGCTATATGCATATACACACACACGATACATGCATATGAATGTTAGTAAACATAAAAATAGAAATTATATATATATATTTTTTTAAGATTTTTTATTTATTTATCTGGCAGAGAGAGACACACCGAGAGAGAGGGAACACAAGCAGGGGGAGCAGGAGAAGGAGAAGCAGGCTTCCTGCTGAACAGGGAGCCTGATGTGGGCCTCGATCCCAGGACCGTGGGATTATGACAGCCAAAGACAGCTGCTTAACGACTGGACACCCAGGCATCCTGAAAATTATATCTTTATAGAGATAAAGATAAATAACCATAACTACTTCTTGAGATTATCCATTAGAACAATGTCTAAGGAAAGAGTTTTCCTTTCAATATGTCAAAATTTAACTCGTACAAACAAATTAGATAAACATATTCATATTTATGAATAATTTTTGGCACAATAAATAAATCACAATAAACTAGACTGCAGTATGTTATTGTAAGGTGGGTGTAGACAATGTATTCAAATTCCCATTATTTCAGTATTTTGGTAGTCTTAAGAGTTTTGAGTATTTGGTCTGAGGAGAAACTTTCAGTTGCAGTTGTTAATAAGGACTACTAGATACTTTTATAAGGAGCCAAAAACAAGCTGATTTCCACATGTTTCCAGTCACAATTGTGATCGTTCATATTCATGATCTCCCTCTGGTCAGTCTTTTCTGGCCCTACCTAGCAGACCGGCATTCAAACCATTCCTTGGCACTGTCTTGGTGCAGAGGTACTCCTTAATGAAAAGCAGTGGCTAATCTTTTAGAGATGGAAATTAGATTTCTCTCATGGAGCTTGAGACTACAGCATATCGTTAAGAAGGGAAAATCCTGTCTATCGCAGGTTTATTGCTCCAGAGTCCCATTCATATTGTGTTCAGATCTATTAACAAACAGAACACATCTCCATTTGATTAGCTCCTCTCTATGTTTCTCAATGAAGTAGCCATTTATCATGTGTGAGGCCTATCTGAATGGTTTCAGTAATGTTCCAGATTTTGTGAAAATAAGGTTCTCACACTATCAAGAAAAAGGGCAAACATGAATATTTAAGACAGATGAGTTAAAAACATGCACTTTCATTAACTTAATCAAAGGTGTTCCTTCCACCTAATACATACATTAATGGCTCTGAGAGCAGAGGAAACAGGATAGAACAAAAGAAAGCTAGAGGAAAAAGATCTTCTATAAAAATTTGATTACAAAATATGAATTTAAAGATAATTTCAACATATCTAAGATATACCTATTGTGGAGGGCACGTATTCCATGGAGCCCTGGGTCTGGTGCATAAACAATGAATTTTGGAACACTGAAAAAAAATAAATAAAATTTAAAATAAAATATACCTATTATGATGTTGTCTGACAGAGTTTCAACAGTTATTAGAAACTCCAAATAATTTATATTTTATAAACAAAATTAAATGAGATATTAGAATACTTACGAACATACTACCTATATGATTAATAAAAACCTCGAGTCACCATCATTATTGTTTTTTACTTCATAATCATTTGCTGCTGACAGAAAACAGTCAGAGTTATTTTAGCTGTAGTAATCAAAACTGTATGGTAGTGGCACAAAAATAGACACACAGATCAATGAAACAGAATAGAGAGCCCAGAAATAAACCCACATGAAAAGGTCAATTAATCTGTGACAAAGGAGCCAAGAATATACAAAGAGGAAAAGGCAGTCTCTCAATAAACAGCACGGGGGAAATGAACTTCTACATGCAAAATAATGAAACTAGACCACTTTCTTACATCATACACAAAAACTAACTCAAAATGGATTAAATACCTAAATATGAGAACTGAAACCCTAAAAATCCTAAAAGAAATGATGGGCAGTAAACACATGGACATGGGTCCTAAAAATATCTATCCATATATGTCTCCCCAGACAAGGGAAACAAAAGCAAAAATAAACAGTTGGAACTACATCAAACTAAACAGCTTTTCAACAGCAAAGGAAACCATCAACAAAATGAAAAGGCGAGTTTACTGAATAAGAGAAGATATTTGCAAACGAAACATCTGATAAGAGATCAACATACAGAATATATAAATACCTCCTACAACTCAACACCAAGAAAACCCCAAATAATCTCATTAAAAATGTGCTGTGGACTTGAATAGATATTTTTCCAAAGAAGATATACAGATGGCACCAGACACAAGAAAAGAGGCTCAACGTCACTAATCATCAGGGAAATGTGAATCAAAACCACAATGGCATATCACCTCACAGCTGTCACAGTGGCTAGTAACAAAAAGATAAGAAACAAGTGTTCGAGAGGATGTAGAGAAAAAGGAACCCTCACGCCCTGTTGGTGGGAATGTATATTGGTGCAACCACTATGGAAAACAGTATAAGGGTTCCTCAAAAACTAAAACTAAAAATATAACACAATCCAGGAATTCCACTTCTTAGTATTTACTTGAAGAAAGCAAAAACACTAATTTGAAAACATATATGCACCCCTATTTTTACTGAAGCATTATTTACAATAGCCAAAATATGGAAGCAACTTACATGTCCCTAGACAGATTAATGGATAAAGAAGCTGTGGTATGCATAAACAATGGAATATTATTTGGCTATAAAAAAGAATGAAATCTTGACATTCCCTACGACATAGATGGCATTTTGCTAAGTGAAATAAGTTATACAGAGATAGATACATATTATGTGATTTCACTTATATGTGGAATATAAAAAAAAACAAAGAAACAAGAAAAAACCCTAAATAAACAATAATAATAGTAACAATAGAAACAGATTAATAAATATAGAAAGCGAACTGGTGGTTGCCAGAGAAGAGAGGGTTTGGGAGGTAGGAGAAATAAGTGAAGGGGATTAAGAGGTAGTAAATTCCAGTTATAAAATAATCAAGTCACAGGGATGAAAAGCATACTATAGGGAATATAGTCAATAAAATTATATAAAAAAGATTTCTTTTACTGATTTAATGTGTTATACATATTTCTGATGATTGGTCCACTTATATAAATTATATAATGAAGAGTCTTACTGGAGAAAATACTCAGAGTTCAAAATACAAAATATGATTTCTCATAACTAATATACTTGATGCTTAGCCTCTTTCTTTTGTGAAAAATTTAGTAGATTATGTCTTATTCACTTTCTTCTTTGAAAAGCCCACAATCTTTCATTTGGGTAAGGTCTTAAGGAAATGTTCAGAAGGAACAAATGCATAACATATCAAATGAAGTCCCGCAGGCAATGTATAATTCATATCAAAGTGCAGAGCTTTATTTTTAAAATTCACAGATTTATTTGCTGGTTCAAAATGATCTTTTTCTTTTCAGTTCAGTGAACCTAAGAATTATTCCAAAAAAATTTAGCACCTTTCTCTTCCAGTTACAAAGTTCTATTACTAAAAATACTTGATATTTTGCACACACACATATAGAATATGTATACATTCTCCCTCATCTAGCACATGCTTTCCTCACCTGAATCCATGAACAGATGAACTTTACAAAGGAAAATAAGCACACACATTTTCCTATGGCAGTAACTCACTTGCCCTCTTTTATTTCACTTCTACATATGCCTAAATGTAGCAAATGAAACATTTTAGAAAACAAAACTAACAATAACCTATAGGTAGGCTTGTAATTCCCCAACTGTTTGATCATATTTGGTGCCAGGGCTTCTTTGACATGACCACAAAATTAATTAACTAATTATCACTGACACATGCTCCTTCCCTTCACCATTGGAAGAACTGGAGCATGCAAAAACAGAAACTAAACTAAAACATAGAGGGTATAGATGCCTTATTATTTTATGATAGAACTGGGAAGAGCACCATCTCACTTGGCTCACATCTTAAGCACCTGTTACAAATGCATTCACTAACTTCACTTTCTGAAGGATGTTTCCCCTGGTCACTTAATATTTAAAGTTACCATTCTTCCACTCCAGTCCCTGTATCTTGTTTTTCTTTTTCTGTTTTCTCTAGCACTCACCGACATCCTAATATCCTATCAGAGCAAAGCTCTGTTTAGTACATTGATAAATCCCAGCATCTAGAAGAGTGCCTGACAGTCAGTGCCTGACAACCCATTGTCATTAGGATTTGTTGAATCTTCCTTTTGAGAAAGTTGAGGTCTGGAGAGGTTAGCTTGTTAACCCAGGGTGTCCCCAGTGAGACAAACTTAATGTTGCAGTTACAGCACAATATTAAGAGCAGACTGACTGGAAGAATGAGTGCTAGCATTGAGGAAAATCAATTCTGACATTAAGTTTAGATTTTAAGAGAATAAACTGAGGTAGGTTTTCTTTGAAGTCTATCATTGGTGTACCAAATGTATTTTGCAGCCGATGTGGGTCATTTTTAAACACCCCTCTCTGTTATGTGCTGGTCTGTGCTTCCCCCCCATATCTCAGAATGTGACTATTTATAGGCATATAGGAAAGGTCCTAAGAGGCAAGGTAAAATGACAGCATATGGGTGGACCCAATCCAATATGACTGGTGTCCTTTCCAAGAGATCAGGACACAGACATATACAGACTGAGGGCTGGCCATGCGAGGACACACTGACACACTGAGGAGACAGACTGCAAGCCAAAGAGAGAGGCCCTTACATGAAACCAAATCTGTTGACACATTGAACTTGAACTTGCAACCTCCAAGATTTTAGAAAAAAAAAAAAATCTGTTGTATAAGCTATACTGTCTATGATATTTTGTAATGGCAACTCTAGCAAGCTATCAATAAAGTAAATTGTAATTTTATCCAGAAAAGAAATGCAGAGAGAAAATTTTCTTATTTGGAAATGTGTGTGTATGTCAGTACATACATGCAAAATTTTTTAAAAAATTAAAAAGCAGCAAATATTTATCACATTAATGTCCATTTTGAAAAGAAGGTGGGAGAGGTACACAAAGAAATGCTTTCAGAGAGAATTCTGCATGGTTCAGAGAATTTTTTTTGCACAAAGACACCCAGAATTGAGGTAAAGTTCTGTGTCCTCTTCTTTAGAATCACGGTGATGTTGTTTATTTCAGACCTACTATTTAAATATAGGAATGCCTAATGGCACAGGGATTGGAGACATAAGCCCGCGCCAAAAATAGTTGAAAGGATTCAAAATCATTATGTCAAAACAAACACATGTAGCCGATTTTGTGTGTGCATTAAAGTGTTTAGAATTTAGACCAACACAAGACTTTTGTGGGGGAAATATATTTTAGCTCCAGTCCAGTTTAAAATTGCCAGTGCGTTGTGATGACAAAAAGTTCAGCTTTTAATTGATACTAATGTGACTTTTTAAAAAACTTTTCTACAGTGTAGAAAATTGCTGAATTGCCTCCCCCACAGCCAACCACCTTTTATTTTTCACTGTATCTTCATGTTTTTCCCTCCACAGGAACTTTCCTGTTTTCCATTCTGATGTATCTGTAATAATTTTCAAGTAAAACTTGCTTTGTTTGTCAGGGGCACCAGAGTGGCACAGTTGGTTAAGACGTGCAAACCCTAGGTTTCTACTCAGATCATGATCTCGGGGTCCTGGGATTAAGCCCCACCTAGGGCTCAGTGCTCAGCAGGGAATCTGGTTGGGAGTCTATCTCTCCCTTTCTCTCTGAACCCCATGACCTAAAATAAGTAAATAAATCTTAAGAAAAAAAAAATCCTTGCTTTTTTTGTCTACATAACCTATCACAGATTTTACCAGCATTAAACAAGGATGTGGTGGCTTAAATATTGACAAAGTGAATGACCGCTTTGGCTCTGTATCAAGACAGCCTCTTTTTCATGGAGGTAGTTTTTGCCCAAGGAATTTTGAAAATTTCTAGGTATTGGCACAGTGCTGTTTGGACCTGATTGATGCTGACCTGGGAGAACTGTCTTGTGCGTGGAACCCTATTTGAAACTCCCCTTCCAAGTTGCATGGCAGGTGGGTGCTGCTGTTGCTTTCCTGTCTGTGTAGGAGATTCTCAGATGCCCATGTGTCCCTCCTCTTCCTGTTGATAGGTCTTTTCAGAAATTGCTTTGAACTAACAGATTCTTCATCTTGGGTAATGCTCAGCCAAAAGGCTGAGGCATTGAGAAGACTAAGAACAAAGCTGCATTGATGCTAAAATGCTATGGTCCTTTGTATTTATTTACTTAGTTGACAAATACTAACATGCCAGGTATCATTCTAATAATATATTTAATATTTGCCACGGTATATGAGACAGATAGTCTTTCCACTTCCACTGTACAAATGGGGAAATTGAAGCACACAGAGAGAAAATGATTTGTTCAAGGTGCACAGTTAATACGTGCTGAACTTGAATTGGCACCCAAGCCACCCATCTCCAGAACTTCTGCTGTTAGCCTCTAGGCTACACAACTTTTCACAGGCACACAGCCCTTGCCCCCACACAAGCACATGTTTCCCCAACAGTTGAGTTGAGATACTTTTGGAAATCATGCACAAATTCCTTCAATATTTTCAACCATTTATTTCTCGGTGCTGAGTGCAGCCCACTGATCCCCATTCCCCATCTGCTACAACCTGCCTTCTTCCTTTGGGAGACACTTCTTTTCTGTTCTCTACGTCCTTTCCTGCCATCTGGTCTCCACTGGTCTCCTGCCATGTGGTCACCCATGCCTGTCAAGTGTAACAGCTGCTAGAGTAGCAAAGGACAAACAATTATGGGATCGCATGGGAATCTGGGTAGATAAATCCCCAGAATATAGTTAGATATTTTGAAAATAAATTTCTAAGATAAAGATTAAAATGTTACTGTGAGTCATTTAAATCCAAGGCAAAAAGTGTTGGAATCAAATATTAAATATCTTCAAGTTTAATTTATTCCTTCAGTGTTCCCAACAACACCAAATCTACTTTTTTTTTTTTTTTTCCTTTCCATGACACTGATGATACTAATCTGCCATCACACAGGATTTCCTTGCCTCTTGATGGATCAATTTAAATATACTCTATTTTCTCTTGTCTTTCATTCTGGGAATAAAAAAAAAAAAAAAACCACTTTGTTTTCTCTCTGTCAGAGAGTATAAAGAGAAAAATATTTAAATCCTAGCCCAGAGTAGTTCTAGAGAAAAGAAGAAGTGTGAGAAAATAACTAGGGAATGGGAAGTGTTGCCATTCTCCCTTGATCAAAAGGAATGCTTTTAAGTAGAAAGAGGTATCTTAGTATCAAATGCCCACCACTGAAAAATAATGAAGAAATTTAAAAGTACTTGGGATCAAGACAGGTATACAGAAATGTCTTTACTAATTTACCTGCACAATTACAGCAGGGAGTTCAGCATGACATTTTAGTTTTCTGTCTCTATTACGACATTTCTGCTCTGTTTCTTTAAAAATGGGTTTTATTAAAATATAGATTTTTTTCCTTTTATTCCCAGAATGAGAGAAAAGAGAAAATGAAGCAAATGTATTTCATAAATTTTATGTGTATATATAAATATATATTTAAATAAATTATGGGTATATTTCTTATCAATAAAGGAACATCCCTTTTTGTACCCCACTTACTGCATAGCTTGTGTGACATTTTCTAATGAGCTATGGCCATGAATCTATAAATTTGAAGCTTATTTACTAGGTATATCCAGCACAAAATTTTTTGCTGAAAAGACTTCTCCATTACGTCAGTTATCTTTTCTTACTAATAAATATCATTATTATATTTATCAAGAAGTCTGAAGTGCATGTTCAAAAGGGGATTTGATGGGGTCATCTCTTTATCTCTGGATGTGTCTGGTAAAGGAAAAGAATAGGTCACAGAACCTGGGCTAACCTTGTGTTCCCAGTCTTTTATTACACTGGAAAGGGATGCACTTGTTATAAAATGATACTTAGATCATAAAGGAGTGCCATAACGGGTCATACTTTCAATGCAATCTTTTCTAATTATGAAAGGATACATAATGACCTATCCTTCTGAAGTTATGATCCAATCAATTCTTTCTTTTTTATAAGTAGACTTGTAAAGTGTAATAATCTTAAGGTATGTACATGTATATGCTTTATATATAAATTAGAATACACAATCTTGTATGAGTAGATTTTTTATTGAAGTATAGTTGGCATTTACTATGCATAATATAGTATTTTTATTAAAGCATAACTGGCATATAATATCCTATTAATTTCAGATGTACACTATAGTGATTCAATGTTTTTATACATTCCACAATGATTCCTTTGATAAGCCTAGTTATAAAACGTCACCATACAAAGTTATTATTATTTACTCTATTACCTATGCTGTACATTACATTCTCATGACTTACTTATTTTATAACTGGAAGTCAACCTCTTAATTCTTCAGACTCCATTGATAGGCAGGCTCTGATTAGTTGGAGAGAAGAACCATCATGGTACTTGGATAACTCTTCATAAAAATAATGGCTCTATATGTGGTTGCAGAAGCATGTAACATGCAAAAATAAGAAACTTCAGAGAGGGGTCCTAAAGACCTAGAGACATCAAAAAAGGTGCTGAACACCGAACGGGGCATCTTTGCTTGAAGGCATTTCTCATACTGTTAATTCATATTTTGTACCCACAAGAGCTGTAGATATGACTAAAGACAAATAAAAGTATGGTCACGGAAGTATTTTAGCTTGCTTTCTGGGTCACCAAACTGGAGAAAATCAACATTGTTGATTAACCAATGCACTGTTATCGTTTCTCCAAAACAATACACACACTTCCCTGAAACACACGTGCACACACACACATGCCACACCCTACACACGCACCTCCCCATTCTAATATAAGTTATTAAACAGAGCTACTACTCACTACGGAGTGTGTAGGGAATAAAGTTTTCCAACTTTCTCCAATATGGTTTAATTATATAGACTCACCAAATGGTTTACTATCAGATGTCAAATCTTTTGGCTTCATGAGAAACAGAATCCTCCGGGTCAGTTTTGGCAGTCCAATAGTGAGCAAGATATGTATATAAAAGATTCTTCTTTGCTAGAAAGGTAAATCTTTTATGACTCACAGATTTCAGTTAGTTACTTTCTTTTTTTTAATGATTTTATTTATTTATTTGATAGAGAGAGAGATCACAAGTAGGCAGAGCAGCAGGCAGAGAGAGAGGAAAGCAGGCTACGTGCTGAGCAGAGAGCCCAATGTGGGACTTGATCCCAGGACCCTGAGATCATGACCTGAGCCGAAGGTAGGGGCTTAACCAACTGAGCCACCCAGGCACTCCTCAGTTAGTTACTTTTTAACTTCAAATTCTTATTTATATTGTGAAACATGGTCTGCTATACAATACTTTTATGATGTGGATGTGTGCATTAAAATGATGGAAATTTGTAGAAATAAAAAGTTCTGGTTAGGTGTAAAACATTTTAGATGTTGCAATTTTGAAATATTTTGTTTTATTTTTATAAAATATTGATTTAAGCAAAAGATTTACTCCTATATAAAATGCCAAATCACACAAATACAGTAATAGTAATAAGGTCTCGACATAGAACTTTATCTTATGTTTTTTTTATACACCAGAATTCACATGAGTAAGTTCATGCAAAATGTGCATTTCTAATGCTTCCTAAAACTAATATTAGAAAACACCTACCTTTGATAAAGACATATGCTGCCTCAAACATACAATTAATGCTTGTTCTTTTCTTTGAAGTAGAGAGTAAAATTTTAAGCTCTATACATTCTTATCCAGTGTTTTAATATCAGTGTATATTTAATAACACAAGACACTGAGTTCCATTAATTATCAGAACGTCAGTGGACACAGGAAAAACTATGAACAGAACCATATTTGATTTTCAGCCCAAAAACATTCTGTCTCTAACCTTGGAATATTTGCTCAATTTCTCTAATTCATTCTTTCCTTGTAGCTAAAATGGCTAACATATTTTTGACCAAAGGAAATATATTAAATCAATTATTCATTTCCAATCATAGATATGGTGGTAATAAATACTAATAATTATTTCTGTTATTGGTGGTGTCTTCTATTTTAGTGGCTATATACAGCCTTTTGGGAAGCAAGTCCCTTATCAATATATTAACATTTTATACCTACTTTCCATTTAAAAAATATAGGTTTTTATGTCAGGACATCTTCACAAAGATCATTTAGCATATAGCATCTAGTATTTATATCTGGCAAATGATATCAATTCCATTTAAAAGTGTTTCTCATAAACTTCACAAGACGGGGTGAACTTTATTTTATTTTAATTTTTTTATTATGTTATGTTAGTCACCATACAGTACATCAGAGCCTGTAATGGGTATTAAGGAGGGCATGGATTGTGTGGAGCACTAGGTATTATATGCAAACAATAAACTTTATTTTAGAAATTAGAAATCTGATACTTCTGTGAATAGTGGCTTGCTGAACTCAAAAGTCAATATTGTTAAATACATGTCCAAATTGTGTCCCCAATTTCAACCAAAGACTGTGATGCAGAGCATATCAAAACAAAGTGCCTATTTTTAAAAAGGTAGTATTAAAAAAAATCTTATGCTGATTGAAAAAAATCATATGATTTTAAGCAATGTTGAAGAATTGTATCTTCTTATTTATCGTAATAGTAGTATTATCACTCAAAACAATCCAGTTAACAACGTTTTCTTCATGCATATTGACACTGTTTTCAGTGTCTTCTGAAATTTTTTCCTCTTATTTGTCATATTCTAGGGAAGACAGAAAATCTCAAGTGAATGTGTCCCTTATAGATTATTTATTAATAATTCTGAAATTATTTGTTAGGCTGTATATACATACATAATGTTTTGCTTTAAATAGTAATGTGATAAACCTCTTTCTCCATCAAATAACTTTAGATGCTGGTTTTATAGAAAATATTCATTAGTAAATTCAAAATATTCAGCCTAAGGAACACACTGAAATACTGTCAATAGTAAGTTTGCCAAAAGAGCCATTAATTAAGTAAAACAATATACATAAGTAAATATTTTTAAATGTTTTTCTGAAAATGATCAGGATTTTTTTACTAACTAGATCTCTTGTGGAAGCATCAGAAAACTATCTCATTATTGAAAATAAACAATATATGAGGGAAAGGGCATTGGACATCCATGTGATTTTGATATTAACATTATTAAAATGCAATTGCAAATTTAAAATACTAATGCAACATTTTCTAGTTTATGCCCCAAAGATGTAAAGTTCTTCTTCTATAAATAATTTTTAAAAATTTATTTATTATAGTTGACAGTTTGCTTTTTTTTTTTTTAACTGAGATGCTTTGAAGAATAATATAATAACTGGGTTAAGGTCTGCATAAATGAATATTGCAATTGTTCTATACACTGAAGTTATGAGTGGGCAAATACCACAGACTCATCAGATTTCAAACACAAGCAGTTACATTTCCTTCATTAAGCTACAGTATCTTCAGTTCATCACCCAAATTACTGTCTATTAAGGTTTACTAATAAATGAATGCAACAAAATTGCCTATAGCTCACAGTGCACTAGCAATGCACTGGTGATTTTAATACTTTGAATAAAAACAAAATGGCACAGTCTTTTTATGTTTTGGTGACTGGAGACATTTAGTTTTATATCATGCCAAAAGCATAAGGCAGATCCCAAATTTTCCTTAAATATGTATTGTTTTAACAGAAAGAAGAGAGAAGAGAACATTGAAGAGTAAGAGGAGACAAGATGTTTTTGTTTTTGGGTTTTTTTTTTCCAATATAAAATGCTGAATATAGTAATTGTAACACAAGATAGATTATACTGATCGTACATAATGTCTCTATTGTATTCTATGTGACAGCTATATCAAATTTAACAAGCTGGAAGATTTTATTTTTAATGTATATCAACCCTATTAACTGTTTATTATGAACATAATTCAGTATTAGTGACTCGATCCAAGAAAGGGAAATACTTGCTAAATGAAGTAAAAGTTACATCTGAAATTAAGGCTATTTTCCCCATAATTTTAAGACCAACTCTTTTTAATGCACCTTTAGGAAAGTGGATCTCCCAGGATACACGTTAGAATCACCAATGACAGGAAAGGATATAAGAGGAGATCTATTAATATATTCCAGTGTCTAAATCCCACCTCAATTAAATCAGATTTTTAAGGTTAAATCCAGGTGTCAGTTATTTAAAAAAAAATAATTCCAGGTGCACCTGGGTATCTCAGTCGGTTAAGTGTCTGACTCTGATTTTGGCTCAGGTTATGATCTCAGGGTTGTGATAGTTGCCCCATATCGGGCTCCACACTCAGTGAAGAGTCTGCTTAAGATTCTTTCTACCTCTACCTCTCCCTCTGCCCCTCCCCCCATGTTTGTTTTCTCTCTCTCTCTCTTTCAGAAAAAAGAAAGAAAGAAAGAAAGAAAGAAAGAAAGAAAAAGAAAAAAAATCCAAGTAATTCTAAAGTGCTGTAAGAATTAAAAACTCCAATTACTGAATACATCCCTCTCTAAGCAAACTTGGATGTGTTTGTAGAAAAGGTTGGGGAGTAAAGGTATTATGGACAGTTTTACTGTATGCCATAAAACAGCTTCATCAGAAATTTCAAAAAGAAAAGAAAAACACTCATAGTGTTTTCTACTAATATATTGTCCCACAAATGAAAGGTTTACTACTGTGGCAAACAGAAGATCAGATTGTTAAGATAAATACCACAAAGACAAAGGATACTTTTACTTTCATTTTCTGTATTGAGTTATTCACATATCTTTTTACATTTATAGATTTGAGCTATTATGCCATTAAATTTCGCATAGGATGTAGAATAATATATTCTTATCATAAAACTGTAACTTTAAAGTCAACTTAATTTAACTTGCTGCTCAATTATACTTTCCTATTCTCTTCTTTCCTTTCTTTCTCTTAAAAGATTTTATTTATTCATTTGGAGACAGAGGGAGGGACAGAGGAAAAGGAGAGAGAAAATCTCAAGCAGACTCTACTTTGAGCATGGGGCTCATCCTGGGGCATATCCCATGACCCCAAGATTATGACTTGAGCCAAAAACAAGAGTTGGATGCATAACCAACTGTGCCACCCAAGCGCCCCTCTTTCTTTCTTTAGAAACAAATGTCTAATTCTAATAATTGTCCATCATAAAAGAATTTACTGTGAAGAAGAAGCTCATATGTATCAACGATTTGTCATCTTCCATGCGCAGTATTGCGTGAAGAGCTTATTATTAAAACACAAAGAATAACTACAATTGATATGAGTTTACACATGACATAAAACATTGTCACAAGACTAAAGAAAAAGCCTCACGAAACTGGTGTTTTATAAGATTTAAAGATTCTTTTGACAGCAGGACAAAACACCCTGACACTAGTTAAGGCAGAACTCTGCCACTATTTACAGCTCCCAATGAGAGAATGCCTCCACAGGAAGCCACACAAAAGGGTGAAGCCTGGGCAGACTGATGTAAGCT
Source organism: Martes martes (assembly GCF_963455335.1). NCBI lineage: Eukaryota > Metazoa > Chordata > Mammalia > Carnivora > Mustelidae > Martes > Martes martes. Next base: position 81,484,833 of record NC_137889.1, read on the forward strand.
GGAGCTTTGGGTAAGGCAAGCTGGATGGGGGTAGCTAGAATAAATTAATTCCTTGCAGACTGTCCAGTTTGGATAATTACATGGGCTCCAGGGCAATGAAGCTGTCTCTACCTGTCTGGTACCTGACCCTGGAGAATGGATCTCAATGAAGGAGGTTGAGGTGCATGCAGAATGAAGGTCCTGAAGAAAGAAGTGTGCTAAGGAAAATAATGTGGGCAAGGATTTAGTACACTGCTTGCAACAGGGATTTGAGAGTTTCTAGCTATGACTTTAAAATTGGATCGAGAAGACATTTGTGAAATATTATATGAAAATTCACTTCCGGATGTCCCAACATCAGTGTTGAGCTCAATTATTTGGAGGTATTTAAGTGGCCTGAATAGTAAAGAAGATTTTCAGAGAAACAGGGCATGAGTTTCCCTAAAGAGCAGAAAAAATGTTTTATGGTGACAGTAGAAAAGAAGAAACCAGGTAGAAACATGAGGAGTCACTGAAGGTCTGCCTGTAACAGGTTCCAATTTGTTTAGTGTTAAACAGAAGAATGAATCAGTCATGGCAGGGAACCTCCAGACATATTTGGATTGAATTATGCAATGTACTAAATGTGTAGGTTATGTTTTTTACAATGATATTACAAAAACTTTCTTTGATTAACTAATAAATAATCAAATGCTAATCTATCATCAAAAAAACATTTTTTCAGGTTCTCTGGACTTGATTAAGTAGGTCTAACATTTGTTATACTTTAGAAATATTAAATACTAGAGCTGGACATTTATGTATTAACATCAGTGATTTTTGATTATTGGGTTAGAGCAGTGGTCCCTGTAGCAGCCCCAATGATACCAAAGTGTAACAAGTTCCAGTATTTGTACAAACACAATACGTCAATGACCTTTGTTCACAGTGCAGGAAGAATGATTAACATTTATATAAATAGGAACACCAAGAGAGGCCAGAGTGCATCAATATGGTTTGTGGCTTGGGAATAGTGAAAGGGCAAGCAGAGAGAAGTACCCTCATTTCTTGGACCGTATATATGCCCATGGTGTTATCTTTAAATTGGAAAGTTGTACCTCACTTTAGGTAAATGGGAATTACAGAAAGACTGGTTTTTGTTGGGTACATGGTGAGGGTGTGGAATCCTCTATTAGTAGCTATGTGCTGTGTAATGAAGAAGTAGGAATGCACTTGCCACTGACCATGAGGGGCCTCCCAGGGGGAAGCGATAGTTTGGAAGAAGTTTTAATTTCCCAATATATTTTTTTTAATCTCCAGGATAGGTATCAGCTGGGTAAATGTGTGGTATAAAATGTGTGGAAGCAGACTGAGGGCAAATCCAACAGTTACAGATAGTTAGTGCATGTGAAGCTAGTTCAGTTAAACGTATGTATATGCTGGAGGTTTATGGAAATAACCAAGGGGCTAGGGTGATGGGTTTAGATTTTATTTGGCATGTAGTCTTTTGGAGGGCAAGGGAAATAGGCATTGTGAGGATGAGAGAGACTGAGGTGCTCTTAATCTAGTAGGATCACAGCATGCTAATTTAGTTTCTAGTCAATAGCCCATTATTCTGAGTTTCTGAGTAGTGAGGGGAAAACCTCACAGGTCCCCACTGGGCCTCCTCCTACATATCCACCTCCCATTTTGCCTCTGAGAGGTCAGGATTCACACTCAATAGAGATGTCATTGTCAAGGCAGTTTAGGGGTTCAGAAGTTCAGGAGACCAGAGTGATAATTCTCTCCTGTGGGAAATGAGATCAGCATGTTCCTCCATAAAGGGGTGCCTGAAATACACATACAAACCAGATACGACCTCCTGAATAATAACAAACACTAACACCAAAGAAGTGTGTTTCCTGAGATAAGCTTCTGCCAAACACAAAAATATATGGGTACCCCCAATCTGAAAAGTGCAGCTTAAATTGGCCTGTCACTCCATTTACCCTAAAATGGGGCCCCATCTGGATGGTATCTAATACCTGGAGTTTAACCAATTAGTGCTGTTCATTCTGAATATTCAGATGCCATGAAATGTGGTTAGGAAGAGATGAGGCTACTCCAGCAGCCCATACCAGCTAAAAATCAAGCTCACCAACAGGCCGCAGTTCTGTCCCCCCTGCTGCTTTTGCAGTGATCTGGAATTAATTAGTAAGCCGAGAGTAATCCCTCCAAGAAGCTCTCCAAGAATCAATAGTCATGCCCTGCTATCCTGCTAAACTCACTAATAAAACTTAAAGATTCTTTTACAGGTAGGACACAACATACTGACACTAGATAGATGAAAGGCAGACCTCTTTGATACTTGTGGCCCAAAATAAAAGAAGGCTCCCATACGGGGCCACATAGAAGACTGCCACCTGGGGCAGGGAACCAGCAACCTGGAAACAACATAAAGAAGCTTATGTATGGCAAGTATGTTGGGATTAATTAGATTTTTCAAGCTCCTTTGTAGGCTGGCTAATTTCATGGGCTCTAGGACATGGAGGCTGTTCCTAGTTATTCCATACTTGGCCTGGGAGTAGGGCCAGGGAACAGATGGTGGGGGTGGTTGGTAAGATGATACCATGGTGGCCAAGAGTGTAGGAATCTGATAAGGCAAGTAGCTAGGATGGAGTTTTAGCAAATAGCCTGAAAAAGGGAATTGAGTGTTTTTAGCCATGACATCAATACTCTGTCAAGGAAGTACTTGTAAAATATGGTATTAAAACAAATGCCCTTGATTCCGTTATTCCAGCCACTTCAGTACATCAGTGAAACCTTTGTTGATACCACATATTTGGAAAAATGCTGTATGTTTTATTCCCTCTTTGATTTTTAAAAAAATCACTTTCCTTTTCTCAGAATTCAGAGAGTAAATAACATGTGAGAAAACAAAAGGAGTAGTTTCTTTTTTCTAAACTTATTTGTTTGTTAAATACCAAAATATAGGAAAACTGTCTTGTTTACTCTTTGGATTGGTGTTAAACATTTCAGAAAAAAAGGAATTCTAAAGATGTCTGGTAGATTTTTTTCTTCTACTGGTTAATTAGTGTTGGGTCTATTTGTTAGTCTGTCAAATCCAAAATCCATAGAACTCTGTTTAGTCTCCTTCTTTAAGCCACATTGCCTTCTCTATCCTTTTAGGAATATTATAATATTGTATTTTAGGGTTGTAAGTGCCCTTGGAAATCATATAAAGTAGTTCTGCCCTTACCTACAGTTTCAATTTCTGCAGTTTTGGTTACCTGTGTCAAGTGCCATTCTGAAGCACATGATCCTTCTTCTCCTACCACTTCAGAGGCTCAGCAGTAGCCTAACACTACATCACATTGCTGACATCATTGACCTTACTGTGTTTCATCACATAGGCATTCTGTCATCTCGCATCATCCCAAGAAGAAGAGAGGTGAATGAGTACAATAACGTTTTGAGAGAGAGACCCCTCTCACATAACTTTTATTACAGTATATTGTTATAATTATTCTATTTTATTATAGTTATTATTGTTAACTTCTTACTGGGCCTAATTTATAAAGCAAACTTTGTCATAGATATATATGTGTAGTAAAAATTACTTAAATATAAGGTTTGGTACTATGTGCAGTTTTAGGCATCCACTGGAGGTTTTGGAATGTCTTGGAATGTATCCCCCACAGATAAGGAAGATTGACTCTATTAGGATATTCTCATATTTACAGGAGGAAACTATTGTATAGATTTCATCATTCAATCTTTCATTCATTCAAGTTATAGATCCTATTATTCGCAGTGCCCAAAAGGTACGAACAACTCAAATATCTGTCAAAGAATAGATAAATGTGGTATATGCATATAATGAAATATTATTCAGTAATAAAAATACTGAAATGACATATGTGATAAAATGGATGACCCTTAAAAATATTATGCTAAGTGAAAAAGCTTGATTAAAAAAACACCATATATTGAATGTCCAGAAGAGGAAATATGCAGAAACAGAAAGTGGATTAATGGCTGCCTAGAAGTGGTGGTCAGAATAGAGAGTGCCTGTAAGAGAGGGTGGAAGATTCTCTCTGAGGTAATAAAGGTGTTCCATATTTAGATTGTGGTGACAGTTACACAACTCTCTAAGTATACTTAAACTCTTTGAGTTGTACACTTAAAATAGATGACTTCTATGTTATGTAAATGAAATCTTGGTAAAGTTGTTTAAAAAATTGTGGTCTAAATCCAGAGTAAGAGAACTACAGAAAAGATATGATAATGATCAAAATTCTAGTAGTGGTAAATTATAACATACCATAATAAGCCCCCAAAAGGCATGATACCTACTTCACTGGAGCTTATTGTATCAAATATTAACATAAATGAACCTAAAATTGCCACTGTGACATGCGACTATGCCAAAGTGCATGACATTTTCGAAGACCTATGAGAGGGTCTCAGACTTGAGTCAAGGAGATTGACAGACTCAAAAGACATTTCTGCTGAGATCTAAAAAAGAAAATAACTAGGCTGAAGGGAAAAGATGAGCATCCCAGGCAGAAGCTAAGTCCCAGCTAAGTCCTGGGATGTGTATTCACAAGGCCTATAGAACAGACCAAAGCACCTGCAGTACAGAGAATGGAAAGGGATGAACCCGGAATGTAAGGTAAGATTCAGATCACAACCTAAGAAAGATTTATCCTAGAATCAAGTCAAAATCATCATAGTATTTTAAATAGAGGAGGAATCATTATCAGATCCATGTTCTGCAAAGATCCTCATGACTACAATGTAGACAATGGATTTCAACAGTGCCAGAGAGAGAAAGAGCATATTATTAGTGCTAATTGTTATAGTTCAGGAGAAAAATGCCATAGTACCTTGAATGAAGATGGTAGAAGCAAAGATGGAAGAACTGGCCAGATAAATGATGTTTTTGGGAATTAGAATCAGTGGCTCTTTTGATTGATGAGGCACAGACTTGACAGAGGAGAACTAATCAGAAGTTACCCCCAGCTTTCTTGCTCAGGAAGTAGCTTGAATCATGTGGCATTTCTTGAGATCTGGAACTGGGGAAGAAGATGAGATTGGGTGAGGGGATTGCAAATTTCCTTTAGCATTTCTTGAATTCAAGGTACCAAAATATTTGTTTATGTAGCATCTTGATGTTGAAAAGAATTTTCAAAAATTTTGACTGAAAGTCTAGATATTTCAGGCTTTATTTGTGTTTGTGTGAGTATTGTGTCAATAAAAGCTAACAAAAGTCCTTGAGACTCTCAATAGCACTTTAGCAATTGTGTTTATAATTTTAAAAAAATAAAGAGTTTTTTAAAGCTTTTTAGAAGGACGGATGAAAAAACAAAAGTAAGCTAAGAACTTTGCCTCTGTGACCTCCCAGGCCCTCCTTGGTCTTCCCTATAATGCTCATCTCCTTTCTCTACCTGCCTCACGGCTTAAGTGTCAAAAATCAAAATGAAACTTCATTACTTGTTAATTATTTGCAGTTTCCCAGAATCCACCATGCTGCTTCTTATCTAAGAAGTGACTTTTTTGTTTGTTCGTTTGCTTTTCCCAATGCTCTTCCTAATTCCCAACTTTACCTGTGTTTTCGACTTGTATGCTAGAAGAGTCACAAGCACACACTTTGCTGGGATGGGGTAGACTCTTCTCATCGATTCTCCCATCACATATCATGTCTGCTCTTTCACCATATTCCTTCAGTGCATAGTTTTGTAATCATCCGTTTCCGTTTCTCTTGTCTTCACTACTCTGTTAGTACCCTGTGTCTTACTCAGTCTTACATTATCAATATTTAGCACAACAGCTGTTATACGGTTGATATCTACTACATTCGTCACGTGGAATGTCTAAAATAACATTCCTCTCTACTGCCTAGTTTTGAAGAAGTTGAAAAACAAAACTAAGATAAAGGTTAATGACAAAATACTACTTTAATTGCCAACAAAGTTCACATTGTCAGATGCTTATATAAGCAGGCACATGGACCTACTAATGTCAAACTCCTATATTAGGCAAACGTACTCACTGAGTCACAGGAAACACAGGGGCAAACCACTGTAAACCTGCAGTGTAGAGGAGCTGAGACAAGCCGGCCATTACACTAATTGAACTTCATTCACAGAATGAAAAGACCATGAGTGGGAAGAAGCATACTAATAAAAGGGCTCATGATTGTGTATGGTATAATTGAAAGCAAATCAGTAACACTTACCTTGGAAAATAGTGAAGGCTTAAAATAGGCAAGGGGAACAAGGTTTCTGGAAAAGAATGACATTAGAATAGCATCACCGTTTCATTCCAATAGGTACTATTAATTTAAAATATCTATTAATATATTAAATATTAATTTCCCCAAATGACTTTCATTCCCTATGTAATTGAATTTCTTCAGTGGTCACTCATGTATGGCAAATGTAACCTTCAGCAGGCTTATGCTTAGAGTAATTACTCAATTTAAAGCTTCACTGTTTGGTTTTGTGTGCACACCCACCCGATAAACATCTTTGGTTTCTCTAGACCAATAGGGAATTCCATTAAAATAAATTTGTTACAAAAGCCTAAAATTAGGAAGCACAGCAAACTTACTAGTTGCTTAGCAACAACCTGGTATGTTGAAGCTTAATTTTGGATCAGTTAACCCTGAAGAAAATGCTGAATTAATTTCTCATATTGCAATATCTTTCAAAGGTTACCAGTCCATGTCTCCAGTGTGTTTTTTCCCCTTGTTTTTCAATCTTTTATAACTTCTCAAGCATCAAATTGGATTTGTTATTTTCATATGTCTCAATATTTTTCAGGTAAAAAAGTAAAAACTCTTAGATTGTAATTGACCAAAATATTTGAGTAAAATCAACCCATTTGTAAAAAAGTATTTTAAAATCTGACATTCTTTCTATTGATAAATCTTGCAGCTGGAGAGGCAGTTGGAGAAGTAATTCACAAAGGCCTAGTCCTCCTGCTTAACCACAAGTTTGCATCTTGCAAGAGCATCTGTCCGGAAATACTTTTCCCCTCTTTCGGAAGACTACAGAAAGAATGCTTAGAAAACCATAAGGACTTAGAAACATTTGTCTAAACCCACTATTTTGTGTCAAAACTGCATCTACCACAACAAATTCTTTTTGTGACTTTGAATGAGGGTGACAAAAAAATTTTCTACTTTCTTAGTCACTGACATCAAAACATAAAAATGAGATAAAGGTATATCATATTAAACTTTTGACTAGCTTTAATTTTTATGAAAACCATAATCTATAATTACTAAAGCATTTCTAAGATGGCATTAGGAAACCTTTAAAATGTGGATAAAAATGAACTCATGCATTAGTACTCTTATTTCAAAAGACTCATATATACACATGTATTTTAAATAAATATAAAAGAGCATTTTGAAGTACTAAAAATGTGTTTTGGAGAGAGTCCACTAAAATGGCTGGTGATAGAAGAATTATTTATATAAATAGAATTTTTAGGTCTAAGTTTAGATTTTCAACTTGAAAAGATTTTTTTTTTGCACCTTTTTAAAAAAGAATGAAGTATGTAAGGTATTATCTGAAGGCACCAAGGTGGGGGGAGAAGAAATCAACTGCAATATTAGATAATACCACACAGAAAAACTGAATCCCTAGTTAAAACAACATCAGGAAAATCACTGGTTGTGGGACTGTATCACAGAGCTGAGGATCTACTGAGAGTGCAGATGTTTGTCTTTAATGGACTTAATAGGAAAAAAAAATTATCACAAATAATCTTATAAATGCACAGTAAATTGTATCTGCTACACATAACCATCTTTATTTTAGGGGGTGGGGCTTTAGCTGTTCCCTGGAAACCTTAGAGTCTGGTATAAACTATCATGTAAAAGGTGTAAAAGGATTTTTTTTTTTAAAGCTGGACCTGTATGGTCTTCCTGTAATGGATTGTACTATATAGTCTGCCTTAGTCTGAATACGAGCAGAATTCAATCTTACTTATATTAACTTCTTTAAGTTAGAGGGTTTGTTTTTTCTTCTCCAACAAAGTTTAGGAAATTAGTTTAAGTTTTAAGTTTGTTATAAAAGTAATACATACTCAAACAAACAAACAAAAAAACATTAAACACAAGTCAAGCACACAGAGATAGCCACAAAAACATTTTATTGAAAATGTCATTTGGTTTTCCTATGCACCAATGTACATATTTATATGGCATTTTAAAAGATTATGCACAACTCCTTGGTAGTATTTTTCACTTAATAACAATGTATATTTTTTCTTTGTCAAAAAATATCAATACTAAAATCAAATTTAATTGATGAAAAATATGCCAGTACAGGGTTAGATCAATTCCTTATTTTTGACACAAATGCTATTTTCAATATCTTATTATTTTAAATATTATTGTAATAAACGTTCTTATAAATTCTTTTTGGCCTACATTGTTATTGAATAGGATTTTTTTAAATTTTTATTTTGAAATAAATTTAGATCTACCAAAAAGTGAAAAATAGTTCAATATTCTCATAGGCCTTTCATCCAGTTTCCACTAATCTTAAACCTTAAATTACCATACAGTATTATCAATACTAGAAAACTGATCTTGATATATTAGTAACTAAGCTATAATTCTTATTCTAATTTCACCATTTGAATAGTTCTTATGTTTTCTCATTATTAGACTGATTTTATGCATTTTGGGCAAGAATACTTTTCAGTTCATATTAGAGAAGCATGTCAATGTGTTTTGTTTCAGGCAGTTAACTTTGATAACTTGGTTAAGATAGTGCCTGCCAGATTTATCCAGTGTAAAAATACTATTTTCCCTTTGTTACTCGTATCTTGTATAGACCTATTTGACACTGTACATAAATACTGTTTTTCATCATACTCTCATCCATCATTTTAACATGCAGTGATTCTTCTTGCCTGCAAAAATATTACTAAGATGTTTGTCTAATGATGAAATTGTATTTTTCCATATACTCTTTTTACATTTATTAATTGGAATTCTGCCATGAGGAATAGTTCTCCCTGTCTCCCACCTATTTATTCAGTTATTTACTTGAATCAGTTATGGATTCATGGATATTTATTTTAAATTTTTTGGTTGTAATTCAATACTATTGTTATTTATTTATTATTTATGTTGTTCCTATAATTATTCCAGCTTTTGACTTTGGGCATTTCTTCAAGGGGCTTCTGTGTCCTTTTAATAACTCCCCATCATTTTTTGAACACTTTCTTACTTTCTTTTTTTCCCTTCTTTTCAAAGATTTTATTTATTTATTTGTCAGAACAAGAGTGAGTGAGAGCACAAGCAAAGGGAGAAGCAGGCAGAGGGAGAAAGTAAGCTCCTTGCTGAGCAAGAAACATGATACGGGACTCAGTCCCAGGACCCTGGGATCATGACCTGAGCTGAGGGCAGATTCTTAACCGATTGAGTCACCCAGGCATCCCTGAACACTTTCTTACTTTCTGATAACAGAATATTCCATAGCTATCTTGTATTTTCTCTATCCAAGCCCTAGAATCCATAATTATTCTAAACCAAGATCAGTGGCTAGGGATGTTCATGGCTACTGGTGTGCTATCTTATGTGCCCTGTCGGCAGACTACCCTGGGAGGCAAAGCTGTGTGCTGTGACACCAACCTCCCTGTGCCTCCAAAGTTATGTCTCTGTCTATCACTCTGTGCCTATAATTAAAACCATGAGTTCATACTGATACCTCCAATTCCAGTCCAACATCAAGGGATTCATTCTTGCCTCCATTCTTCCCTTATTTGTAAATTCTGTCTCTGACTATGACAAACCTGAATCTTATTCACAGCATATTTACATGTTCATTCAATCTTAGTAAATACATAAAGTATTTCAGAAATGATAACCAAACCAAAGGTGGAAAATTTACTAGTTGAAGTACAGTAATTATGTACAATTCCACTTGTTCTTAGGATTCTAACACATGGTTAAAATATTGTTCTCCAAATATACTTTAGTTAGATCTTTATTTCACCAGCTGCTGGGCATAATTAATGAATTAAAATTAAAATTAACTAAAATGTATAATGTGGTAATAGATTTCATTTGTAATTCAGTTAAATTCATTTGTTACTGTTTGTATTCTATTTCAGATTTCCCCCATATTGTGTTGATTTCAATTATTTCTTGATTTTTTGAAAATGTGAAACATTAACCATGGGTTTAAGTATCAGAACTACACTGAAAGTTATATCCAGAGAAGCATAGTGACCATCCATCCCTGAAACTCTCTTTTAATTTCTCCATTTACTTCATTTCCTTATGTTTCTGTGAGTAATCTCAGTGTCTGGTAAATCTTTCTGCACTTCTTTGTGCAAATGCGCAGACACATATCTGTTTTATTTTATCCTTTTCTTATGTAAAGGATAGTATACTAGAGATATTGCAGGGGATTTTTTTTTCATCTAATAGTATATCTTGGAGTTCACTCCCTATTAGGTCATAGACAGCTTCTTCATTCTTCTACACAGCTGCATATTACTTCCTAATGTACATGTACTATGGGTAATTCAACCACTATCCCATGCATGGGCGTTAAGTTTATCTAATACTTTGCAATTGCATACAATGTTGAAATGAATAGCCTTGTACATGTTTTGCTTTTTATTTTTATTTTTTAAATCATTTTTGGAGATATATCTTCCCCTCAAGAAAGGGATTTGTAACTATTATTTCTATTTTGGTTACCAGCTCATATTATCCCTATGAAGGAGGGAAGGAATAAGAAGCTTAATTCCTACTATAATATACATTAACAATAACACATGGCCCGTATATAAGTCACTTGAGTAAGGTTTTTTTGGTTCACTTGACCTGCTCTTTTGTTGTTGTTTGTTTAAAAGACATTTAAGATTGCAAAGTTCTGAATATATATTTTTTAATTGGGGCATTCAAGAAATGCATCAAAATGCAATTCTTTTTGGAAACCCAATGTCATGTGGTATACACATACATTGATCCAGATTGTTTAAAGCACTGCTGGGAAGTTCAGGTTTTAATATTATATGATCTCACTTATATGCAGAATCTATAAAATAAAAGACAAAAAAACCCTCATAGACATTGATACAAAGTAAAGATTCGTTGTTGCCAAGGCCAGAGAGTAGAGGATGGGCAAAGTGGGTGAAAGTGGTCAAAAGGTACAAACTTCCAGTTATAAAATAATTAAGTCATGGGATGGAATATACAGCATGATGACTATAGTTAAAAATATTATGTTGCATATTTGAAAGTAGCTAAAAAAAAATCTTAAAAGTTCTCATCACAAGAAAAAAGAATTTGTTACTATGTATGGTGACAGATTATGTTAACTAGATTTCTTGTGGTGGTATTTTTTGATATATGCAAATATGGAATCTGTTACATTGCATACCTAAAACTATCATGATGTTACATGTCAACTACTACCTCAATAAAAAAAGAAATTATTTTTAGGGTATTTGATTTCTATTTTAGTGCACAGAATATTTTCTCTGCACAAAAGCTAAAATATAGTAGTATAAGCTTCCTATTGGCAAAATGACAGCACTAGAGTGATTCCTCAATCCTTGGCTTGTGCTCACAGAACCAATCACCAATTTTCTTATACATATAAATATACATCATAATCCATTTCCATCTATATTTTCCTGTTATTTAATTTCATCACTAAATATGTTTCACTTCTCGATAGAAAGCTCTTTTTTTTTTTTTTAATATTTATTAATCCGGAATAACTGTTTCCAGAGTGTGGTCCTGGGACTCACCAGGGATCCCTGTGATTTCTCCAAGAGGTTTGTGAATTCAAAACTATAGTTATAATAATAGTAAGACTCTTTTTATCTATTTTTATTATGTTCAATTAGCCAACATATAGTACATCATTAGTTTTTGATGTAGTATTCAACAATTCATTAGCTGCATATAACACTCAGTGCTCAGGGTGCCTGGGTTGCTCAGTGATTAAGAAGCTGCCTTCACATTAGGTCATGATCCCAGGGTTCTGGCTTGGAATCCCATGTCGGGCTCCCTGCTCAGCCGGAGTCCTGTTTCTCTCTCTCCCACTCCCCCACTTGTGCTCCCTCTCTTGCTGTCTCTTGCTGTTAAATAAATAAAAAGAATATCAAACAAACAAACAAACACCCAGTGCTCATCACAACACATGCCCTCCTTAATACCCATCACAGGACTTAACCCATCTTTCCACCTCTCTCCCCTCTGAAACCCTCATTTGTTTCCCAGAGTCCACAGTCTCTCATGGTTCATCTCCCTCTCTGATTCCCAAACCCCTTCATTTTTCCGTCTTTCTCCTAGCGTCCTCCATGCTATTCCTTATGTTCCACAAATAAGTGAAACCATGTGATAATTGTCTTTCTCTGCTTGACTTATTTCACTTAGCATAATCTCCTCCAGTTCCATTCTTTTTTTTTTTAAGACCACTTTATTCAGGTATGATTCAGAAGACAGGAAATAACAGTTTAGTGAATGAAAATAATTGTTTTGTATTATAATTTATATTGAAAAAATAATTTCTGTTTATGGTTAATTGTTTTTCTACATAACTACTTTGTTAATATTCTCTTTTATAAAGTTACCCCTGAAGTACTGAAAAGAAAAAGGTGTCTTCTTTCTCCCACATAGTCTACCAAGTCATTTTTTTTCATTTTCTGTTATAAATATACACATAATAATAGCAATAATAACCATCTTTGTATCATGTTTTCCAGTTTACAAACCATTTTTATATGTAATGTATGGAATCTAGAACCAACTATGGCAGGCGGTATTCTCACCATATAAAAGTTAAAACACAATCCTTTACTTCAGACAGTGTCAAGGTTTTCAAGGTGCGTAATATGCTGAAATACCCACAAATCTCAGTAACAGTTGTGAAAATAACATAAAAGGATTTGTGGCTAAATAATGCCATGAATGATTTGGTGGTAGAAACCATTGTGCCCACAGCTTGGTCAGTCCTTACAGGATCAATCCCATCAGATAGAATTTCATTAGCTCCATTTATAGATCAGGGAATTAGAGAGATTGAGTTAATTCTCTAAGTAATATCTAGTAGAGATGGAGTAAGGACTGAGTCACAGAACTAATATTAAATCTACAATAGAATAATTTCTTGGCCCCAGTGTAATTCAAAAGGAGACAAAAAATCAATTCACTGAAGTTTTTTTTAGAAGAGACTTAACTATGAAATATAAGTTGGACATTCAGCTTACTTTCAACTGGGAAATCAATAGTTTTATGATCCTTGAGATTCAGTGACAATCTCAGTCTATATGAAGAGTTCAAGCTTTTTTCTACATTAATATCTTATATTTTATACCTTTTTTTCTTGTATTGAAAATCATTATTCCTAACATTAACAGATTCACTTATTTGGTTTTTTTTCCCCCAGATCTATAAATGTAAACTGAGATAAACCTTATGGAAAGGACTTGGCAATATCAATAAGTCACATGCATGTTTATCATCTGCCCTAGCAACCTCACTTAGCTTAAGATCTCCCAAAGATATGCTGTAAAAATAGCTAAAGTGCAAAAGTTTGATTATTGTTCAATTATTTATAAGAAGAAAAGAATGGAAAACATCAGATTAAAATCAGTGGAAAGGCTAAATAAAGTAAGGGATAGCAATATATGAGCTCCTTTTCCCTACAGGTTCACATGTTTTGGTTTTCTGCCAAACCAACTGATGAATTAACAGCAGCACTGTAGAGTTTTAATTTCCATTTTCTTTAGTAGTGAATTTAAGCAGACTTTATAAGCTCATTGGCCATTTGCATTTCCTTCCCCATGAACAAGTTATTCATATCTTTTGTCCCTTTCTTCTATTTAGTTGTTGATTTTCTCTTCTCATTTTTTGTAACTCTTTATATATTCAAGTAATAACTCTCTGTCTATGAAGTAAGTGCTGATATTTTTCCCAATTTTTCACTTATGCTTTGATGCTGCTTATGGTAACTTAGACATGCAAACACTTTATTTTGTATTTTGTGTTTGCAGTAGAAGTTAGCACTCTTCTTTTTGTTCTGAATTTTGTGTCATAGTGATGTGGGTTTTCCACACTCTGCTAGATATAGGACTGAGGCCATCTTCTACCGAGCATCCTACAACATTCACAAATAATTTCAGACACATGAGCATTCCCAGCAAAGGTTAGTGGATCAGTAGATCTCACACATAAAATTTGGATTTGTAAACAATAACAAATTTTGAATTAAACCACTAAATTTTGGGGACACCTGGGTGGCTCAGTTGGTTGTGCTTGCCTTCAACTCAGGTCATGATCCCAGGGTCCTGGGATTGAGGCCCAAATCACGCTCTTTGCTCAGCAGGGAGCCTGCCTCTCCTTTCCCTGTCCGTGCTCATGCTTTCTTTTGCAATCTCTCTCTCTCTTTCTCTCTCAAATAAATAAATTAAGACAAAATAAAAAAATAAATAAACCACTAAATTTTGGATTAACATAAACTGTTAGGGTTGGTTTGTTATGCAGATAAAAGCTAATTAATGCACTAACCAGTGTTCCTAGTAACACTTGTTTAAGGTGAATTTCTTTAACACCTGCTGGTTTGCTATGTCATCTTTGTCATATACTGCATTCCATAAACACGGGTCTATTTGGGATTTTCTCTTTTGTTCTATTGATCTATCTGTTGATATGTACTCCATTAATACATACTTTTTTGAATACAAAGGTGTTTTAACATGTTTTAATACCTGTAATTGATTCGTTGGAAAATTTCACATAGTGGTAAAACTTTGGTAGAGCTCCTATTTTTTTTTCTTTACTATGTTTTTTATTTTTTTATAATTTTTTATAAACATATAATGTATTATTAGCCCCAGGGGTACAGGTCTGTGAATCGCCAGGTTTACACTCTTCACAGCACTCACTATAGCACATACCCTCCACAATGTCCATAACCCCACCACCTTCTCCCGACCCCCCTCCCCCCAGCAGCCCTCAGTTTGTTTTGTGAGATTGAGAGTCACTTATGGTTTGTCTCCCTCCCGATCCCATCTTGTTTCAATTAATCTTTTCCTACCCCCCATACCACCCACATTGTATCTCCACTTCCTCATATCAGGGAGATCATATGATAGTCGTCTTTCTCCAATTGACTTATTTTGCTAAGCATAATACCCTCTAGTTCCATCCATGTCATCAGAAATGGCAAGATTTATTTCTTTGATGGCTGCATAGTATTCCGCTATATATATATATACTCCACTATATAGAGTGGAGTGTATATATATATATATATATATATATATATATTTATCACCTCATTATCCATTCATCAGTTGATGGACATCTAGGTTCTTTCCATAGTTTGGCTATTATGGACATTGCTGCTATAAACATTTGGGTGCATGTGCCCCTTCGGATCACTACATTTGTATCTTTAGGGTAAATACCCAGTAGTGCAATTGCTGGGTCATAGGGTAGCTCTATTTTCAACTTTTTGAGGAACCTCCATGCTGTTTTCCAGAGTGGTTGCACCAGCTTGCATTCCCACCAACAGTGTAGGAGGGTTCTCCTTCCTCTGCATCTTCACCAGCATCTGTCATTTCCTGACTTGTTGATTTTATTCTGACTGGTGTGAGGTGGTATCTCATTGTGGTTTTGATTGGTATTTCCCTGAAACCGAGTGATGTGGAGCATTTTTTCATGTGTCTGTTGACCATTTGTCTGTCTTCTTTGCAGAAATGTCTGTTCATGTCCTCTGCCCATTTCTTGATTGGATTATTTGTTCTTTGGGTGTTGAGTTTGCTAAGCTCTTTATAGATTTTGGATACTAGCCCTTTATCTGATGTGTCATTTGCAAATATCTTCTTCCCATTCTGTCAGTTGTCTTTTGGTTTTGTTAACTGTTTCTTTTGCTGTGCAAAAGCTTTTGATCTTGATGAAATCCCAATAGTTCATTTTTGCCCTTGCTTCCTTTGCCTTTGGTGATGTTACTAGGAAGAAATTGCTGTGGCTGTGGTCAAAGAGGTTGCTGCCTATGTTCTCCTCAAGGATTTTGATGGATTCCTTTCTCACATTGAGGTCCTTAATCCATTTTGAGTCTATTTTCGTGTGTGGTGTAAAGAAATGGTCCAATTTCATTTTTCTGCATGTGACTGTCCAATTTTCCCAACACCATTTGTTGAACAGACTGTCTTTTTTCCATTGGACATTCTTTCCTGCTTTGTCAAAGATTAGTTGACCATAGAGCTGAGGGTCATTTCTGGGCTCTTTATTCTGTTCCATTGATCTATGGGTCTATTTTTGTGCCAATACCATACTGTCTTGATGATGACAGCTTTGTAATAGAGCTTGAAGTCTGGAATTGTGATGCCACCAACTTTGGCTTTTTTTTTCAATATTCCTTTGGCTATTCGAGGTCTTTTCTGGTTCCATATAAATTTTAGGATTATTTGTTCCATTTCTTTGAAAAAAATGGATGGGATTTTGATAGGGATTGCATTAAATGTGTAGATTGCTTTAGGTAGCATAGACATTTTCATAATATTTGTTCTTCCAATCCAGGAGCATGAAATGTTTTTCCATTTCTTTGTGTCTTCCTCAATTTCTTTCATGAGTACTTTATAGTTTTCTGAGTATAGATTCTTTGCCTCTTTGGTTAGGTTTATTCCTAGGTATCTTGTGGTTTTGGGTGCAATTGTAAATGGGATTGACTCCTTAATTTCTCTTTCTTCTGTCTTGTTGTTGGTGTAAAGAAATGCAACTGATTTCTGTGCATTGATTTTATATCCTGACACTTTACTGAATTCCTGTACAAGTTCTAGCAGTTTTGGAATGGAGTCTTTTGGGTTTTCCACATATAGTAACATATCGTCGGTAAAGAATGAGAGTTTGACTTCTTCTTTGCCGGTTTGGATGCCTTTAATTTCTTTTTGTTGTCTGATTTCTGAGGCTAGGACTTCTAGCACTATGTTGAATAGCAGTGGTGATAATGGATATCCCTGCTGTGTTTCTGACCTTAGCGGAAAAGCTTTCAGTTTTTCTCCATTAAGAATGATATTTGTGGGGCACCTGGGTGGCTCAGTGGGTTAAAGTCTCTGCCTTTGGCTCAGGTCATGATCCCAGGGTCCTGGGATCAAGCCCCACGTCGGGCTCTCTGCTCAGCAGGGAGCCTGCTTCCTCTTCTCTGTCTGCCTCTCTGCCTACTTGTGACCTCTGTCTGTCAAATGGATAAATAAAATCTTAAAAAAAAAAAAGAATGATATTTGCTGTGGGTTTTTCATAGATGGCTTTGATAATATTGAGGTATGTGCTCTCTATCCCTACAATTTGAAGAGTTTTGATCAGGAAGGGATGCTACACTTTGTCAAATGATTTTTCAGCATCTATTGAGAGTATCATATGGTTCTTGTTCTTTCTTTTATTAATGTATTGTATCACATTGATTGATTTGTGGATGTTGAACCAACCTTGCAGCCCTGGAACAAATCCCACTTTGTCATGGTGAATAATCCTTTTAATGTACCATTGGATCCTGTTGGCCAGTATTTTGGTGAGAATTTTTACATCTGTGTTCATCAAGGATATTGGTCTGCAATTCTCTTTTTTGATGGGATCCTTGTCTGGTTTGGGGATCAAAGTGATGCTGGCCTCATAAAGTGAGTTTGGAAGTTTTCCTTCCATTTCTATTTTTTGGAACAGTTTCAGGAGACTAGGATTATTTCTTCTTTAAATGTTTGGTAGAATTCCCCTGGGAAGCAGTCTGGCCCTGGGCTTTGTTTGTTTGGAGATTTTTGATGACTGTTTAAATCTCCTTACTGGTTATGGGTCTGTTCAGGTTTTCTATTTCTTCCTGGTTCAGTTGTGGTAGTTTATGTGTCTCTAGGAATGCATCCATTTGTTCCAGATTGTCAAATTTGTTGGCATAGGGTTGTTCATACTATGTTCTTATAATTGTTTGTATTTCTTTGGTGTTGGTTGTGATCTCTTCTCTTTCATTTATGATTTTATTAATTTGGGCCCTTTCTCTTTTCTTTTTGATAAGTCTGACCAGGGGGTTATCAATCTTATTAATTCTTTCAAAGAACCAGCTCTTAGTTTCATTGATTTGTTCTCCTGTTCTTTTGGCTTCTATTTCATTGATTTCAGAAATCAATGAAATCTCTTCTCCTGCTGGCTTTATTATTTCTCTCCTCCTGCTGTTCTTCCTCCAGCTCCCTTAGGTGTAGGGTTAGGTTGTGTCCTTGAGACCTTTCTTCTTTCTTGAGAAAGGCTTCTATTGCTATATACTTCCCTCTCAGGACCACCTTTTCTGTGTCCCAAACATTTTGAACAGTTGTATTTTCATTGTTATTTGTTTTCATGATTTTTTTCAATTCTTCTTTAATTTCCTGGTTGACCCATTCATTCTTTAGTAGGATGCTCCTTAGCCTCCATGTATTTGGATTCTTTCCAAATTTCCTCTTGTGATTGAGTTCTAGCTTAAAAACATTGTGGTCTGAAAATATGCAGGGAATGATCCCAATCTTTTGGTACTGGTTGAGACCTGATTTGTGACCCAGGATGTGATCTATTCTGGAGAATGTTCCATGTGCACTGGAGAAGAATGTGTATTATGTTGCTTTGGGATGGAATGTTCTGAATATATCTGTGATGTCCATCTGGTCCAGTGTGTCATTTAAGGTCTTTATTTCCTTGTTGATCTTTTGCTTGGATGATCTGTCCATTTCAGTGAGGGGAGTGTTAAAGTCCCCTACTATTATTGTATTCTTGTTCATGTGTTTCTTTGATTTTGTTATTAATTGGTTTATATAGTTGGCTGCTCCCATGTTAGGGGCATAGATATTTAAAATTGTTAGGTCATCTTGTTGTACAGACCCTTTGAGTGTGATATAGTGTCCTTCCTCATCTCTTATTATAGTCTTTGGCTTAAAATCTAATTGATCTGATATAAGGATTGCCACCCCAGCTTTCTTCTGATATCCATTAGCATGGTACATTGTTTTCCACCCCCTCACTTTAAATCTGGAGGTGTCTTCAGGTCTAAAATAAGTTTCTTGTAGGCAGCATATTGATGGGTTTTGTTTTTTTTTATCCATTCTGATACCCTGTGTCTTTTGATTGGGGCATTTAGCCTATTTACACTCAGGGTAACTATTGAGAGATACGAATTTAGTGCCAATGTATTGTCTGTAAGGTGACTGTTACTGTATATTGTCTCTGTTCCTTTCTGGTCCACTACTTTTAGTCTCTCTTTGCCTAGAGGACCCCTTTCAGTATTTCCTACAGAGCTGGTTTGGTGTTTGCAAATTCTTTCAATTTTTGTTTGTCCTGGAAGTTTTTATCTCTCCTTCTATTTTCAATGATGGCCTAGCTAGATATAGTATTCTTGGCTGCATGTTTTCCTCATTTAGTGCTCTGAATATATCATGCCAGTTCTTTCTGGCCTGCTAGGTCTCTGTGGATAAGTCTGCTGCCAATCTAATATTTTTACCATCATATGTTACCGACTTCTTTTCCCGGGCTGCTTTCAGGATTTTCTCTTCATCTCTAAGACTTGTAAATTTTACTATTAGGTGATGGGGTGTGTACATATTCTTATTGATTTTGAGGGGTGTTCTCTGCACCTCCTAGATTTTGATGCTTGTTCCCTTTGCCATATTAGGGAAATTCTCTACAACATTTCTGTCCAATATACCTTCTGCTCCCCTCTCTTTTTCATCTTCTTCTGGAATCCCAATTATTCTAATGTTGTTTCATCCTATGGTGTCATTTATCTCTCAAATTCTCCCCTTGTGGTCCAGTATTTATTTTGTCTCTCTTTTGCTCAGCTTCTTTATTCCCTGTCATTTGGTCTTCTATGTCACTAATTCTTTCTTCTGCTTCATTTATCCTAGCGGGAAGAGCCGCCATATTTTATTACACCTCATTAATCCCTTTTTTAATTTCAATTTGGTTAGATTTTAGTTCTTTTATTTCTCCAGAAAGGGCTTTTATCTCTCCAGAAAGTGTTTCTCTAATATCTTCCATGCCTTTTTTGAGCCTGGCTAGAACCTTGAGGAGAATCATTCTGAACTCTAAATCTATCATATTACCAATGTCCGTATTGATTAGGTCCCCAGACTTCAGTACTGCCTCTTGTTCTTTTTCTGTGGTAAGTTTTTCCGCCTTGTCATTTTGTCCAGATAAGAATATATGAAGGAACAAATAAAATACTAAAAGGGTGGCAAATACCCCAGGAAATGTGCTGTAACCAAATCAGAAGAGACCCCAAATCATGGGGGGAGAAAGGGGATAAGAAGAAGTTCAGAAAAAAAGAATTTTAAAGAAAACAAATAAAGAAAAAATATATATATGTATATATATTAGACTGGTGACTAGAACAGGGTCACCCACTTAATTTTGGGAACATTTTTGTCTCTTAGAAGAAACTACCTCACAAAATTTTAAATAATGAAAAATATTTATAAGGGTAAACAATGAATGGATGGAATATGCTTATAAAGATGAAAAAAAATTTTTAATTTCTAAAAAAGGGGTTGATAAAGTAATTTGGTTGGGAGAATAAAGAAAAAGTAAGTGGAGAGAATTTGCTCGGGCCAGAGACTAGAACAAGGCCAGGGCTAGATTTAAGGTATATTTTGATCTATTAGAAGTTGTACCCCAAATTTTTTAGAAGAAAAAATCCTATGTGTGTATAAAAAATAAAGTTAGATACAGTGAAGGATAAAATATGACTATAATAATGAGGGTTCAAACAAGATTATTATTATTATTTTTTTATGAAAGGTATTGGTAAGATAAACTAGTTAAAAAATGTTAAAAGAGGAAACGGTAAAAGTTAAAAGAAATTAAGCAGAAGGAAAAAAATGAAATTAAAAAAAATTAACTGCAAGACTAAAGAATCATGGGGAGAAAGCCATGAATTCCATGCTTTGCTTTCTCCTCCTCTGGAATTCTGCTGTTCTCCTTGGTAAGTGAACTTGGTCTTGGCTGGATTTCTTGTTGATCTTCTGGGTGAGGGGCCTGTTGTAGTGATTCTCAAGTGTCTTTGCCCAAGGTGGAATTGCACCACCCTGACCGGGGGCCAGGCTTAGTAATCCGCTTGGGTTCACTCTCAGGAGCTTTTGTTCCCTGAACGCTTTCCGTAGAGTTCTGGAGGATGGGAATGAAAATGCAGCCTCCCAATCTCTGGCCCGGAGGAGTCGAGAGCTTGGGGCCCCACTCCTCAGTGTGCCCTCAGAGAAAAGCATTCAATCACTCTGGTCTCCCCGGCCTCCAGCCACACTCTGAGCTCACCCAGCCTGTGACCAAGTGTCTCTCTCTCTGGCACACAGCTCTGCCTGGAGTCTCCAAACCCCACAGATCCCTGAGCTCTTCCAGGGGGTGTCTCCCTGGATCTTGTGGGGACCCCACACACAGAACAGTGGCCTGTGCCACAGATTATGGTTCAAGGTAACCCCAAGTTGAGAGCTCACTCCTCAGCTCTGTCTCGGTAGCCGCCTTCCCTGCTCTAATGCCTGTGAGCTGCACAACACTCAGACACCCCCAATCCTTCTGTGACCCTGCGGGACCTGGGGCCATGTTGACCCTGCATGGGCTTCACCCTGGTTTAGCCTCTGGAGCAATGTCCCTCTGTGGAGCAGACTTTTAAAAGTCCTGATTTTGTGCTTTGTTGCTCCACCACTTGCTGGGAGCCAGCCCCTTCCCCCGCGGTCTATCTGCCCCTCACTTTGGATTCACTTCTCCGCCGGTCCTACCTTTCAGAAAGTGGTCGATTTTCTGTTTCTAGAATTGTTGCTCTTCTTCTCTTCAATCTCCTGTTGGATTTGTAGGTGTTCGGAATGGTTTGATAAGCTGTCTAGCTGATCTCCTGCTACCTGATGTCGTCTCAGCCTGCTACTTCTCTGCCATCTTGACTCCTCCAAGCTCCTATTTTTGACTAAATAAATATTTACTATCTGTTGGTATGGAATGAGAATTAGAAGGCTTACCATTTTTAGCACCAAAACTTATAAAATATTTAAAAAATCACAAACAGACAACTTATTTGAGTTTTGGTTAGTAAAAATTTTTATTAAAGATGTGAACATTGAATGAAACCAAAGAAAAATAGGACTTATAAAATTATTATAACTGAATTGCATGTTTTCTATCTAAAAAGATGGAATCAACAATATACTTCATTTAGCTGATCTGCTCTGAGGTTTTAGGTATTTCAGCACACGTGGGGAGAATTATTTTCTCAATGGAAGATATTTTGGTCTACAGAAAATAATTAATTGGATATGCCAATTTACTAATCAAAACATGAAACTTTGGAAAATATTGCAAACAATAGAAAACTCTGAATACAAAAAGAACATGTTAGAAAAAGAATCTTAAAAAAAATACTAAGAATATAGTTTGGAGTTAGCTATAGATAATACATTGATTTAATGAATACAACAATAAGTATTTTGCTTATGCTTCCTTTTTATTATGTAAACTTTACCAGGATTTAATTTGCGTAAAAGAAAATACACTATCTTAATCACAAAAAGGCAAATACTGTATGATTCCAATCATATCCATACCAAAAGTATTCAAATTCAGAGATGGAGACAGACTGGTGGTGGCCAGGGACTGGAGGAAAGGAGAGTTATTGATTAATGGGGACATAATTTTTGTTTTTCAAGATGAAAAGAGTTCTAGAGATAAATGGTAGTGATGATTGCATAGGATGAATGTGCTTAATATCATTAAATCTTACATTCAAAATACTTAAAGTGGTAAATGTATTTTATGTATATTGTACTACATTTTTTAAAAAATCTAAAAAAGAAAAAATATATACTCATTTAAGTGTATAGTTAGATTAGATTTATCAATTATTTATACTTGTGTATCCACTACCAGTTAAGGTATAAAAATTTTCATCATTTCAAAAAGCTAACTTCTTTTTTTTTAATTTAATTTGATATTATTTTTGTTTTGTTTATGCACCACACCCAAAGCTCCATGCAATACGTGCCCTCCTTAATACCCACCAACAGGCTCATGCAACCCCTTACACTCCTCCCCTTCAAAACCCTCAGTTTGTTTCTCAGAATCCAGAGTCTCTCATGGTTTGTCTCCCTCTCCAATTTCCCCCAACTCACTTCTCCTCTCCATCTCCCAGTGTCTTCCATGATATTCCTTATGCTCCACAAGTGAAACCATATGATAATTGACTCTCTCTGCTTGACTTATTTCACTCAGCATAATCTCTTCCACTCCCATCCATGTTGATACAGAAGTTGGGTTTTCATCCTTTCCAATGGAGGCATAATACTCCATATGGACCATATCTTCTTTGTTTTTTAAAGATTTTATTTTAATTTGACAGACAGAGATCACAAGTAGGCAGAGAGGCAGGCAGAGAGAGAGGGGGAAGCAGATTCTGAGCTGAGCAGAGAGCCCGATGCGGGGCTCGATCCCAGAACCCTGAGATCATGACCTGAACCGAAGGCAGAGGCTTAACCCACTGAGCCACCCAGGTCCCCTGGACCATATCTTATTTATCCCTTCATCTGTTGGTGACTGTGGCCATTGCTGCTATGAACACTGGGGTACAGGTGAATGTTCTTTTCACTACATCTATATCTTTGGGGTAAATACCTGGTAGTGCAATTGCAGGGTCATAATGAAGCTCTATTTTTAATTTTTTTTAGGAACCTCCACACTGTTTTTGAAAATGGCTGCACCAACTTGCAATCCCACCAACAGTGTAAGAGGATTCCCCTTTCTCCACATCCTTTCCAACACCAGTTGTTTACTCTTTCGTTGATTTTGGTCATTCTAAGTGGTTTAAGTTGATATCTCAATGTGGTTTTGATTTGAATTTCCCTGATGGCTAATGATGATGAGCACTTTTTCATGTGTCTGTTACACATTTGTATGTCTTCTTTGGAGAAGTGTCTGTTCATGTCTTCTGCCCATTTTTTGATGTGATTATCTGTTTCGTGTGTGTTGAATTTGAGGAGTTCTTATAGAACTTGGATATCAGCCTTTTGTCTGTAGTGTCATTTGTGAATATCTTCTCCCATTCTGTGGGTTGCCTCTTTGGTTTGTTGACTGTTTTCTTTGTTGTGCAGAAGTTTTGATCTTGATGAAATCCCAAAAGTTCATTTTCACTTTTGTTTCCTTTGACTTTGGAGACATGTCTTGAAAGAAGTTGCTGTGGCCAATGTCAAAGAGGTTACTGCCTATGTTCTCCTCTAGGATTTTGATAGATTCCTGCCTCACATTGAGGTTTTTTATCCATTTTGAGTTTCTCTTTGTGTATGATGTAAGAGAATGGTCAAGTTTCATTGTTCTATACATAGCTGTCCAGTTTTCCCAGCACCATTTATTGAAGAAACTCTCTTTTTTACACTGTATATTTTTTCCTGCTTTGTCTAAGATTGTTTGGTCATAGAATCGAGGGTCCATATCTGGGCTTTCTACTCTGTTCCACTGGTCTATGTTTCTGTTTTTGTGCCAGTGTCATGCTATCTTGGTGATCACAGCTCTGTAGTAAAGCTTGAAATCAGGCAACATGATGCCCCAAGTTTTGTTTTTCAACATTTCCTTGGCAATTCAGGTCTTTTCTGGTTCCATACAAATTTTAGGATTGTTTGTTCCAGCTCTTTGAAAAATGCCATTGGAATTTTGATCAGGATGGCATTGAAAGTATAGATTGCTCTAGGCAGTATAGACATTTTTGACAATGTTTATTCTTCTAATCCATGAGCATGGAATGTTCTTCCATCTTTTTGTGTCTTCTTCAATTTCTTTCATGAATGTTCTGTACTTCCTTGAGTACAGATCCATTATCTCTTTGGTTAGGTTTATTCCCAGGTATCTTATGATTCTTGGTACTATAGTAAATGGAATCAATTCTCTAATTTCCCTTTCTATATTTTCATTGTTATTGTAAAAGAAAGCAACTTATTTCTGTACATTGATTTTGTATCCTGACACATTACTGAATTGCTGTATGAGTTCTAGTAGTTTGGGGGTGGAGTCTTTTGGGTTTTCCATACAAAGTATCATGTCATCTGTGAAGAGAGAGTTTGACTTCTTCTTTTCCAATGTGAATACCTTGTATTTATTTTTGTTGTCTGACTGTTGTTGCTAGGACTCCTAGTACTATGTTGAACAACAGTGATGAGAGTGGACATTCTTGCCGTGCTCCTGATCTCAAAGGGAAGGCTGTCAGCTTTTCCCCATTGAGGATGATATTTGCTGTGGGTTTTTCATAGACAGAGTTTATGAAGTTGAGGAATATTCCCTCTATCCCTATACTCTGAAGGGTTTTAATCAGGAGCATATGTTGTATCTCATCAATTGCTTTTTCTTCATCAATTGAGAGGACCATGTGGTTCTTCTCTCTTCTCTTATTGATTTGTTCTGTTGCATTGATTGATTTGAGAATGTTGAAACACTGTTGCATCCCATGGATAAATCCCACCTGGTCATGGTGGATAATCTTTTTAATGTACTGTTGGATCATATTAGCTAAGATCTTGCTGAGAATCTTGGCATCCATATTCATCAGGGATAATGGTCAGAAATTCTCCTTTTTTGTGGGGTCTTTGCCTGGTTTGGGGATCAGGGTAATTCTGGCTTCATAAAAAGAGTCTGGAAGTTTTGCTCTTGTTTCTATTTTTTGAATCAGCTTCAGGAAAATAGGTATTATTTCTTCTTCAAGTGTTTGGTAGAATTCTCCAGGGAATCTGTCAGGTCCTGGGCTCTTGTTTTTTTGCGAGGTTTTTGATCACTCCTTCAATCTCATTTCAAGATATTGGTCTATTTATGTTGTAAATTTCTTCCTGATTCAGTTTTGCAAGTTTGTATGTATCCAGGAATGCATCCATTTTATCTAGGTTGCTTAACTTATTGGCATATAACTGTTGATAATAATTTCTGATGATTGTTTCTATTTCCTTTGTG